>NW_020290426.1:0-588181 GCF_003184545.1 Aspergillus heteromorphus CBS 117.55 | reverse complement strand
CGCCGCTCCCTCCCTCCCTCCCTTCCTCCCCCCGTCGCTCCAGACCATCTCTTTGTCGCTCTCTGCATGGATACCCTTTGGCCATGAGCACAGCAGAAACCCATCCAGACACAACCACTACCAGACCCAGCCCGGCCCCAAGCACTGCGGGCTCGACGGGAACATCGGGGATTACGGTGCGCACGGCACCCAACGGCCATATGAGTTTCAGACGGTATGTTGTTTTGTTGCTTTGCTTTTTCGCTGCGTTGCGCTCGCGGGGCGGGCGCGAGGGTCGAGGGTGTGCGCCTGTGAAGATTCGGCGCAACCCCCCCCTCCCCCTCCCCCCCCCCCTTCCTCCGGCCATGTGGGAGACTCCGGGGAGAAGGGGAGGATTTAGATCTGGACGAGAACTTATAGAGGCTAATTTTCTTTATCTAATCGCCTTCTCAATAGACAACGTGCGTCGCGTGCTTGCGAGGTACGTCCTGCTGTTCCTGCGAGGTCGCGTTGGTGATGCGAGCCTCGGCACCTCGGCTCATCCGCTTTGCTCTCCTGGCCGCCCGCGATTAGCTGATCCGCGATCGCTGGCCACCGACGAGGCATCCCATCTCTATCCCCATCCCCATCACCCCAATTGTCTGAGATATGAATGGCCTGGGCTGACTTGATTTTCTCTCGCTTGTGAAGACATGCCATGCTCGAAAAGTGAGTGCCCTGTTTTGCGCGAGGCTATCCGCCCAACCGGCTCTAGCCTGCAGGAGCCTGCCCCCCCCCTCCGTTTCCCGCGCCCGTGGCTCGACCGCCGACAACGAGCTTGCTGACCACGCCACCCATCCGCTAGGTACGCTGCGATGCTGCCAGTCTAGGTGTGCCCTGCACCAACTGCGTGGCCTTTTCGATCGAATGCAAAATCCCCACCCCCAAACGCAAGAAGAACCAGACCAAGTCGAAGGAGAATGAAGGGTATGCCTCTCGCCCTTGTCATCTCCGACTATGCTGATCATGTTATCCGGTCCGATCAGAAGCGAAGAGGTCGAAGAGAAATCGCCCGAAACCAAGCCCGAGCCGTTGCCAGTCGATCCCGGCAAGGAAAATGCCTTCGGCTATCGCAACAACCAAATGGCAGTCGACGGTATGCCCGTCACCTCCCTCACAGAAACGCAGGCCGCCCAGCAGGCCACTCAAAGTTCAGCCTACGCCCAGTTTATGAAGCCAAAATTTGCGCGCGCCCCCATAAAGGAACCCGGCAGGGTGGCATACCTGGGCGAGTCGTCCAACCTGTCGCTCTTGGTGCAGGACCGCCATGGGACTACCGATGTCGTACATTATCCTCTGCCGCCGAATATGGGCGGTACGCCGGCCAGGCTGACGGATCTGGACAATCTGGAGCTGGAAATCCTGAAGCAACGCGGGGCCTTTCTTCTGCCTCCGAAGCCATTGTGTGACGAGCTGGTTGAAGCCTACTTCCAATGGGTTGCGCCCGTGGTGCCCATTGTCAACCGCAGCCGCTTCCTGCGGCAATACCGCGACCCTAAAAACCCGCCTTCCTTGCTTCTTCTTCAGGCGATTCTTCTGGCTGGTTCGAGGGTCTGTACGAACCCGCAGCTGATGGACGCCAATGGGTCAACTACGCCCGCTGCGATGACATTTTACAAACGGGCCAAGGCGTTGTATGACGCCAATTACGAGGATGACCGCGTCACCATCGTTCAGGCGCTGGTTCTTCTAGGCTGGTACTGGGAGGGACCTGAAGGTGAGCATACCTCATGCTGTCAAGGAGCTTACTAATGCGTTCAGATGTGACCAAGAATGTCTTCTACTGGACAAGGGTGGCGATGGTCGTGGCCCAGGGCTCGGGTATGCATCGAAGGTAGGTTCCCAACCCAGGAGGCTATAGGAGGTCACTAATGCCGTGGAGCGTGGAATCCTCCCAACTGAGCAAACCGGACAAGAGGCTATGGAAGCGGATCTGGTGGACCCTGTTCACGCGAGACCGGTCGGTCGCGGTGGCGCTTGGGCGACCCATTGGCATCAACACGGACGATTCGGATGTTGGCATGTTGACGGAAGACGACTTCGTCGAAGATGAGGTCGACATTGCGGCCGAGTACGCGCCCGATCCGGTCCACGTGCAGTTCTTCCTGCAGTACGTCAAACTCTGCGAGATCATGGGCTTGGTCCTCTCGCAGCAGTACTCTGTCGCTTCCAAGGCCAGGCGGATGAACGCCATGGACCTCACCCACTCCGACATGGCGTTGGCGGATTGGCTCCAAAATTGCCCGAAGGAGGTATGCTGGCAACGGCAACGGCATCATTTCTGGGCAGCCCTGCTTCATGCGAACTATTAGTAAGTCTCCCATCAGGTCTCTTGGCCAGTGCTGACCGGTCCAGCACCACACTTTGTCTCCTGCATCGAGCCCATATGCCGCCCGCCTCTTCCGTCCCGAGCAGTTACCGCGTCGAAGAAATGGCCTATCCCTCACGCACCATTGCCTTCCAGGCTGCTGGGATGATCACCTCGATTGTGGAGAACCTTCATAATCACCGTGAAATCCGCTACACCCCTGCGTTCATGTAAGTCGGGATCTGCGATTTTCCGTTCCATGCTGACAATTTGCAGTGTCTACAGCTTGTTTTCGGCGTTGATCATGCACGTGTATCAAATGCGATCCTCCGTCCCCACGATCGTGGCCACCTGCCAAGAGCGCATCAACATCTGCATGGTGGCCCTCAAAGACGTGTCCAAGGTCTGGCTGGTGGCTAAGATGGTGCACACGTTGTTTGAGTCCATTCTCGGCAACAAGGTCCTGGAGGAGCGTCTTCAGAAGGCGGCGGGAAAGAGACATCAACGAGTACGCCCCGAGTCAATGCAGCAGCCACAACAGCCGCCCGCGAGAAAGCCCGAGCCTCCGAAGCGCAAATTCGACGACATGGAATTCGGGCTACCGAATGGAGGCCCGACTCCTCCGGTATCCTACGAGCGATCCCGTCCGCAGACGCCTGCGGTTACGCCGTCACGCGAGATGCAGCCCAGTCTAAGCGTGCCGCAAGGCTCGCCCCCGGCCCCAGTGTTGCCGGGGATCTCTCGCGGAAACACGCGCCCAACGACGCCCTTTAATCAGTTCTCTCTCCCTGCCACACCACCCGACCTTTTCCTTGTTACGCGAGCCTCGCCCAATCTGTCTCCGTCGCTGTGGGAGAACTTCCAGCCGGACCAATTGTTCCCTGATGGCACGGCGTTCTTCCCGGA
Source organism: Aspergillus heteromorphus CBS 117.55 (assembly GCF_003184545.1). NCBI lineage: Eukaryota > Fungi > Ascomycota > Eurotiomycetes > Eurotiales > Aspergillaceae > Aspergillus > Aspergillus heteromorphus. The sequence goes on along the minus strand of NW_020290426.1, from coordinate 584,949 downwards.
ACTGACGTCTCCGCAGACGGCCACGGTTGACCCGCAACTCCAGGTCCCCCCCATGCAGCCACACAACATGGATCAGCGGCCAATCATTCCTCCACACATGGCTGGACGCGGCAGTATTTCCGCCGCGCACGGCAGCCCGGATGTTCTCAACATGCCACCGGGGATCAGTCTGCCGGGCCAGCCACCGCAGGTGTTTGGGATGGAAAACCAACAGCCGTGGCCGATGCAGAACCTGGACGCTCCGTTGGGCGCGACGACCATGGATGCAGCCAGCCAGGATGACAACTGGAGCAGCAGCTCACGGAGCGGTCCGACGGCTCCGACGACTCTCAATGTGGAGGACTGGTATGTTGTCGCCCCGACCCCGCGCACACCCGAGCATTTATGTTAACTTTGACTCAGGTTCCAATTCTTCGGCATCAACGGTAGTTTCGGCGATTTAGCAACATAACCGCAGTCTCGTATAGCGATTGAGTTTAACACGGGCGATTTCCCTGGGTCAATGAATGGGCCTCGCTCCGGGTAGTTAGTTCTGATTTCATGTTATATACCTGGTCTGGATGCCGTGTTTATATTCCCGGTCTGGTCTGTTCTTCCTCGCCCGGACGAGGAGTATCAGACCATGACTACATTCATGTGTATAATGATCTCGAGTGGATTTGATTGATACAATGCATTCCGTAGTGTAGCCGAGAGAGAGAGTCTGAGTGATGTCGCAAATCCCAGGCATCGATTGTTGCCTTAGCCGAGATGAGTCAGCCATAACCTTCCCGAACGGGCCTAGTGGATGACGACATCGCGGCCCGGCTGGTTCAGCCAATGGGAGGCGACGGCATCTGGGGCGGGCTTTACCGACTCGGGAAAGTTCTCAAGCCGACGGGGAGTGACTCTTCTGGGGTTGTTATAATTTCCCTCCCTTCCATACCTCTCCAGTCATTGCCTATCCATCCATCCTCTGACACTTCTGGTTCATCTGCCATTGTCCATTGATTCATCCCTGGTTCTGCTTTTGTCTCACCTGTGGTGTCCCTCCCTTCCCCTCCCCCCCCCTTCCTTTGTTTTTTCTCCCCCCTTTCTTCACTCGGTCTCCGCTGTTCCGTCCCCGCAGCGATGTCGGCCTCAGGATCCGGTGGTGATGCGCCTCTCAGTGCCACCAAGAAGGCATTCCCTCGCGTCGACCTCGAGGGCCACGATCTTCCCCCATCCCCTACCCCTTCCAGCCCCCATGCTGGCCGGCGCTACAACATTGCTACGGAGCTGGTTTACACCGAGGGCAGTGACCAGTACAACGCCAGCAGCGTTCCCATCTACCAGGTACGGCGAATTAATTGCCCTCCCGCATCACGTCGCACACTACATACGCACCGCCCTTATCACGCCGCAAACAACTATGCTACGAATTGAAGCTAATGGCTATCTCTACAGAGCGCTACATTCAAACAGACCTCGGGCGGCGGTGGCGGCGAATATGACTACACCCGCTCCGGCAACCCCACCCGGACGCACCTGGAGCGACACCTCGCCAAGATCATGTCGGCACAGCGGGCGCTGGTGGTGTCCTCGGGCATGGCCGCGCTGGACGTGATCACCCGCATGCTGCGTCCCGGAGACGAGGTGGTGACCGGCGACGACCTGTACGGCGGCACGAACCGCCTGCTGAAGTATCTGTCGACCAACGGCGGCATCATCGTCCACCACGTGGACACCACGGCGCCCGAGAAAGTGCGCGAGGTTCTGACCCCGAAGACGGCGATGGTTCTGCTGGAGACCCCTACCAACCCGCTCATCAAGATCGTGGACATCCCCACGATCGCCGCGGCCGCGCACGAGGCCAACCCCAGCTGCGTGGTCTCGGTCGACAACACCATGATGTCTCCCCTCCTGCTCAACCCGCTCGACCTGGGTGCTGATATCGTGTACGAGAGCGGCACGAAGTACCTGTCGGGCCACCACGATCTGATGGCGGGTGTGATCGCGGTCAACGACGTGGGTCTCGGCGAGAAGCTGTACTTCACGATCAACTCGTCCGGGTGCGGCCTGTCGCCGTTTGACTCGTGGCTGCTGATGCGGGGAGTGAAGACCCTCAAGGTGCGCATGGACCAGCAGCAGACCAATGCCCAGCGCATTGCGGACTTCCTGGAGACGCACGGCTTCAAGGTGCGGTACCCAGGGCTGCGGTCGCACCCGCAGTACGAGCTGCACCACTCGATGGCGCGGGGCTCGGGGCGGTGCTGTCGTTCGAGACGGGCGACGTCGGGGTGAGCGAGCGGATCGTGGAGAGCGCGAAGCTGTGGGCGATCAGCGTCAGTTTCGGCTGTGTCAACAGCCTGATCAGCATGCCGTGCCGGATGAGCCACGCCAGTATCGACGCGAAGACGCGGGCGGAGCGGGCGATGCCCGAGGACCTGATCCGGCTGTGTGTCGGAATTGAGGATGTCGATGACCTGATCGACGATTTGCAGCGGGCGGTAAGTTTGTACTTTCTCCTGCAAGATATTTCTACGAGATGAAGCTAATATTGGGTGTAGCTGGTGCAATCCGGGGCTGTGAAGGTCACGCTGGACGACTTCCAGGCGAACCCGTCCAACTGAATTGACTGATTGGGGGGTGGGGGTTATTGCGTGATTGGGTCATGATTTGAGACGACGGCGTTTGGAGCATGTGTGTGTATTGTGTAAAAGGTTGAATCTAGAGCATCCTGAGTATTATTAGTCTCGTAGAGTTGTAAAGTACTACGACTATCTAGTATCTACTAGTGACAAGTCAAGATCGGGCGCGATCGGCCGGCATCGGAGAGCGACCCGAGGTGCTGGCAACCCGAGGCCAGTCATTGGCCGGGCAATTCTCGTCCGCTGCAGGCCGTCAGCTTTGCTTCCCCCGATGTGATCGAGCGACTTCTTCTCTTCCTTCATGCCTGTTGTGAGGCGAACTGCACGTCTCCTGGTCGCAATGCGCTTCTGATCCGTCGGGCTTCCTTTCTACCCTACCCCTTCCACCTGGCGCTTTATACTCGGCTTGTCTCGCCTGAATGACGTTTAACGATCGCAGACATCCCTTCGCCCCGGTCAACCGGTCTTGACCTTGTCTTCCTCCCTCTCCCTCTCATCCTCACAATGCCTCTCTCTGAGGAAGCGCCGCTCCGCATGTCGGCCATCTCAGAGCGCACAGTCTCCGACTGGAACACCAGTCGCCTGGGGACGCGCCTGGGGGTGGACGTCGCCAGTGCGGCGACTGCCGGCGCGCTGACATGTCCGGTCATCACAGTCATCGACCGGTAAGTAGACCGTCAGACCGACTGCCAAACCTCAAAATTAGCAAGAATACAAGCTAACTAACCGCCTCCCCCGCAGCGCGATCATCGAGAAGGCCGCCAAAGGCGTCCCCATCCGCCAGACCATCACCTCCGGCTTCCGCTCCATGCTCACCAAACCCGCGGGCTTCTTCTTCAGCACGCCCTTCCTCCTCATCTACACCCTATACACATCCACCTACCTGACCGCAAACACCATCGATACCATCACCTCGACGATGCGCAACCAGTCCTTCTCGTCGGTCTTCGCCGGCCCCGCCAAATTCATCACCACCACAACCGTCAACATGGGCATCTGCGTGTACAAGGACGCCCGGTTCGCGCGCATCTTCGGCGCATCGCCTCCCCCAGCATCAGCATCATCAGCAGCATCAGCATCCTCACAACCTGGCACCACATCCACACCCACACCCACCCCACCTCAACCCGCACATCACTACAATCGCAACCCCCACCACCCCCCCAGCATCCTGCCACCCCTCCGGCACCAAAGTGCCCCGACTCTCCTACTCCCTCTTCTGCCTCCGCGACAGCATCACCATCTTCGCCTCCTTCAACATCCCCTCGCTCGTCGCCCCCTCCATCCCCGACTCCATCGCCGCCACCCCCGGCATGAAAGCCGCCATCGCCCAGTTCTCCTGTCCCGCGCTGATGCAGTTCGCCAGCACGCCCATGCATCTGCTCGGTCTGGACCTGTATAACCGGCAGCCGCCGGGTGGGCTGGGGTGGCGCGAGCGCGCCTCCAGGATTCGGAGAGATTACATCCCCAGCTGTTTTGCGAGGATGGGCAAGATTGTCCCTGCTTATGGTGTGGGTGGCGTGGTGAATGTGCGCATGAGGGCTTCGTTGATGGAGTATTTGGAGAGGGGGTGAGTGAGTTAGCAGTCGGCTATTTAGTCGGGTTGCTTTTGCTTTGGGGTTTGACGGCTGAGGCAGATCATGCTGTGGGGTTTGCGGTTTAGTGTCGTCTGCCGTTTTGGTTGCGATTCGTCGTGGTTGCTATTGGGGTTGCTATTGGGGTTGGGGTTGTTGAGGCTGCGCACATACATCATCCACATATACACAGACATGCACAGATACGGAGACGGATACGGATACCGACGCAGATAAACCTGTGACGGCCACAACTATCTCACTTATTCATTTACTAACTGATCGACTGACTGATTTACCGATGTACTCTCCACTCATCTATCTCACCAGAGACTGGATTACAGGACTGGCGTTTGTATCTCTTCATCTTTCTTTTTCATTTTTTTTGGGCATATTGGCGTCCGGGATAGATCTAGACCTTGTTTTGCTCCTGATTGATGTTGCTGATGTTGCTGATGATTTCTTTCTTATGTCATCTTCCTCCTTCTGTTGTTTGTCATTCACATCCATCTCTGGTTATTCATGTTTTGTTTCCCTTGGGATCCATTGCTTGATTCTTATTCATAATGACTATACAACCTAACCTATCTAACCTACCTGCACTACTTCCACTGCACAACTTCCACTGCACTGCACCACCTAGATATACTGCTCATCGCACGGGATTGGATTGGATTGGATCGGATGACTTACGCCTCTCCCTTTCCCTTTTAGTTGCTCATTTTTAAAGTTAGATTTCGGCTTTTGCTGCCGCTGTTGTGTTGTTTTTTGATGTGTTGTGATGGTATCATATCATATCACATCATATCCTTGATTGGATGGATTGGATGGATGGATTGGATGGATGGATTGGATAGATAGATGGAATGGATAGATTAGATAGATATACTATCTATTTATTTGCTGTGATAGTGATAGTAAAAGTGATAGTGACTTGCTCGTTAGGTTGGGTTGGGTTGTGTAGTTGTAGCTGGAGCTGTAGCTGTTGTAGGAGTGGTGGTACTATTTATTTATCAGTAGAGTAGAGGAGGGGAGAGTAGAGTAGATTAGACAGAGTAGATGGAGATGGAGTTAAAAGTTGGCGCCGCCAGCCCTACTTAGTTACTTACTTCCTATCTATTCACTATCTATCTTAAACTTCAAATTCCGGACTTGAGATCTGACGATGAGTTTAAGTAGATTAAGATAAAATAGAAGAAAAAAAAAAAAAGAAGAAAAAAATAAAATATATAAATTTATTTCTTATTTTTTCTTCTTTTTTTTTTTTTTTCTTCTATTTTATCTTAATCTACTTAAACTCATCGTCAGATCTCAAGTCCGGAATTTAAAGTTTAAGATAGATAGTGAATAGATAAAGATAAAGTTAAAAATTAGCGCTGTCAGTCCTATTTAATTATTTACTTTCTATCTATCCACCACCTATCTTAAACTTCAAATTCCGGACTTGAGATCTGACGATGAGTTCAAGTAGATCAAGATGAAATAGAAGGAAGAAAGAAGAAGAAGAAGAAGAAGATGAAGTATATAGACGAACATTCACTTCTTACTTCTTCCATACGGGGCTTTTTGGGGGGGGGTACTAATTGCTAGCAATAATATAGTATAATAATTCTAGATTGGATATCTAGGTTGCTTGGTAACTACCCTACCTACCTATACCTACCACCTGGCACCTACCACTTAACTAACTAGCCACACACCACACCCTACCCTACCCGGGATCAGAACCCCGCCGAGCCAAAGGAAACAAAGAATAAGATATGATAGATCAACATAGAGTAGAACAAAAGAAAAATAAACCGGAAAGAGAAGAGAGGGGGAGAGGGGAGAGAGTCATGCCATAATCATCACATCATCAAGCCAAGCGAAGCGAAGCCGAAATAAAGTAAAGTAAAGTGAAGTAACGTAAGTAAAGTGAGGAAGTGGTCTGTCTTATCCAAGTTTGTATGCCAGCAGCAAACACAACACAATACAGACAGGAAAGTGCCGCAGCACTAGAGCAGTAGCAGTAGTAATAGTAGTAGTAGTAGCAGCAGATCTTCAGTCGATCTTAAGCAGAACCAGACAGACACCGTCCAACGCCAAACAAAACCAAACGCCAATCCCTATACATCACCAGCTCCAACTCCAATGCCCAAAGTAAAGCAAAAGCAAAAGCAAAAGCAAAAGCAAAACTCAAAGCAATGAAAAAAGGCAGAATACCCAAGAATCAACCCATCCCGACAGAAAAAAAGAGTAATCACAATCGATCAATCAGTCTATAACAATCAACCCCTCAACCACCCAATCGACCAACGCCTGGCCTTCAACCCTCCAGCGCCCATCCCGCCAAACCTCATCCACCCAGTATGACCAGTTCTTCCCCGGCATCGCCAGCGCCAATCCCCCCCTCCGGTCCGAGAAATCGCGATTCACACGCAGATTCGCCACGCCGACACCGCCGCCCTCGGCCTTCGAACCCTGCCGGACATGCCAATCGCGCTCGGCGCGCTCGCCCGCGCGCCTTGCGACCGCTTCCTCGTCTTCATCTTGGTATAGCTCGCATTTGTTGCACTCGGAGCAGCGCGAGCCCGGATTGACGCGGAAATGCTCGCAGAAGTGCTTATAGCCCTCCATTTCCTCGAAGTCGTCGTCATCGATATCAGCGGGGTCTGGGTCCCGGGCTGGACCGAGAGGGTCGATGTTCTCTGCGGCGACGCCGCCGCGGCGGTGGGGATGGGGACGGCGGAGGGCGCGGGCGAGGCGGTCAGCGGGGTTCAAGGGGGCGCCGAGGGCCTTGCGGCAGAGGTAGCACATGGAGTAGCCGCAGACGCAGGTGAGTTTGTTGCAGCCGGAGGATTTCACGAAGGAGAGGCCGCAGCGCGGACAGGTGCGTTTGACGGCGGCGGTGCGGGCGGCCTCGACGGTGGCGCGCAGGTCGAGGAGCAAGGGCTCGTGGCAGACGTGGGGGTCACGCCACGGTTTCTGGCAGGTGATGCAGCTGGTCCGTCGGCAGGTGGGATGGGCGCAGGTGAATTTCTTCGGGCGGTGCTTGAGATACAGGTTGAGGAGGGCGTTGTGGAAGATGGTGTATGCGGCGGAGGAGTCGAGGAGGTAGGAGATCATGTAGATAATGAACAGCATGGGTACCATGTCGAGTAGGGCGATGGTGACGAGAACGGTGCTGAAAACCCCGTCTCGACGGTAGCGCCAGGCCAGACCCGTCGCGGACGGGTGGTAGATCGGGTCGACTTCCGCGTAGGAGCAGGACGGGCATCGGATGAGTTTAAGCTGGGATCTGAGCAGCACGTCTGAAGCTAGTCGGGTCTCGAACTTCCCGTACGTCTCCAGCCCGGCCTTGTCGAGGAGAATCGCCCGTTTCACGATCTCCGGGCCCAGCGTCCCGTGGCAGACGTCGGATCCAAACGGCGCCAGACATTTCAACGTGGACTTCTCCACGTCCACGGATTTCCCCCAGCCCTGGCCGAAGAGGGCCTCGTGGATGGTACGTCGGATGCAGTCGTAGCAGATGATGTGCGTGTTCTCGGAGCAGGTGGAGATCTGCTCGAAGGTCACATCTGCGAAACAGCACTCGCACTCGTAGACGGCCCCGGCGGCCTTGGCCTCGCCCTCGTTCAGCTCCTCTGCCAGCAGCAGGTCCTTTTGTTCGCGCTCCTCCTGTCGGGTCCGAAGGAGCGGCGCCAGCAAGGCGTCGTGCAGCTCTCGATCCAGCTCCGCGCAGCCGGTCTCCTTCAGCCGCGGAACCAGATCGCCATCCGACTGACGCTGCCAGAGAATCAACGGGTGCTCGTTTTTATCTTTGTTGCGCTTGAAGGAGGGGAGGATATTGTTGAAGGTGGCGCGCCAGGTCCTCCGTGAGAGGTCGTGTAGGGTGGGACGGGCTCGGAGGTAGCAGAAGTTGACCTCAGCCAGGACGGCCTCGACGGTACTCTTGCTCAGTCCGCTGAACTCCTTCGCCAGGACCGTCTTGACGGTGACTTTGTATTCCGGGGTGCGGAACAGCTCGTCCGGCGGAACCAGGAAGTCATCCGCGTAGCTGCGGAAGACTCGCTCGTCTCCGTCAGAGCCCGCGGTGCCGGCCGGCACGTTCCATCGTCCGGCGACCCATTCTTCCTTGTGGCGGAGCAGCTGCTCGACGCAGACGGGGAGACGGCTCAGGCCGTCGAAGCGGACGAGGAGTTCGCGGAAGACCTCGACGCGGATGTCGGGGAAGATGCGGGCGAGGGTCTGCAGGGCGTGGTTGAGTTCGTCCTGCTCGCGCTTCTGGTCCGCGGTCGGGGCGGTGATGGAGCGGGCGCGGGAGGTGAGGCCGAAGGGGTTGTTGCGGAGAGCTTCGCTGATGGTGGTGGAGTGGGAGTTGGAGCGAAGCGCGGGGGAGGTGGTGGATCTAGAGAAGCTAGGGACAGATAGGGAGAGCACCATCGTTGCATCGGAGGGCAAGACTGAGCTTGCTACATGATCGATGGTGGGAGAGGGTGGCCGTGCTAGCAGTGGATCGGCAAACACGCTAGAATAGACAGGACAGATGTCCAGGGGCGAAGGAGTCCGTCAGGATGGGGTGATGCGAAGGAACGGATGGGTTGAGAAGAGAAGAGTTGACCGAGTGGGAGGCGCGGATCGGATCGTCTTTCTTTGATCGCGGCGGACTTCCGCCGGCCGTCACCATTACCGTACCGTACGGACCTGACACCACTGCGGCCGCTTTCTGCGGAGAGTGAAGTCACACCCGGTAATCCTTTTACAACAGCTTTAGTACTCGACTAAGGTAACATGGAACAGTCATATTGCTTCAACAACGCATCGTTATATACATTCTGGTTACATCGTCATCGTTCGCCTTTTACAGCTTCGCCTTGGCGCCCTCCAGCAGCTCCGCTCCCGCCCCCGAGATGGCAGGCTTGCCCGTCTCCACCACCGTCGCCTGGAAGAGCACCACGTTGCCCTCCTTCCACATCTCCGTCTTCAGGGTCTGGCCCGGCAGGACCACTCCTGAGAAGCGGACCTTGAGGTTCTTGAACGCGCCGAACTTGCTGAACACATGCTTGCCGGCCACTCCGAGCGAGCAGAGCCCGTGTAGGATCGGCGTCTTGAACCCGCCCACCTTACTGAACTCCGGGTCGATGTGGAGGGGGTTGCGGTCGCCGTTGAGCCGGTAGAGCGCCGCCTGGTCTTCAGAAGTCTTCTCCTCCACAACCACGTCGGGCTTGCGCTGAGGCGCCTTGTACGCCGCGGTGGCGGCCTTGGGCCGGCGCGCAGTGGGCTTGGGCGAGCCGCCAAAGCCGCCGCTGCCCCGGATGAACACGGTCGACTCGTTGTAGAACAACTCCTCCCCGGTGTTGGCATCCTTGGTGGTGTAGCCCGACACGACCAGGGCCGCGTTGCCCTTGTCCACCACGTCGATCAGCTTGGGGAAGGTCAGGGTCTTGGCCGCCGTCGGGATGGGGAACTTCCGGATCTCCAGGTACTGCTCGCCGTGCAGCAGCATCATCGGCGAAAAGTTGGCCACGATGTCATCCATGTTCCAGGGGTGGGCGGTGTTGAACCAGGGGACCACGCCGTACGTGGGGAGGGCCTGGAAGTGATCGTTGTTCTCGTACACCAGAGGCAGATCGGTACGCTTGGCGCCCAAGCTGAGGTTGTAGAGGATGACGTCGCGGTCGACATAGTCGAAGGGAGTGCCCTCAGTGGTGGCCTGCTTGGCCGCCTCGATGGCCGTCAAGATCTCGTTGCCTGATCCGCCGCTGCGGTTGCTCATGTTGGCCATGATCTTCTCCGCACCGGCCTGGCCGTCCTCGGGGTGGTCCGCGCGGCCGTCGTCGAAGTTGGTGATCTTCTCCCAGTTCTTGAGCACTTCCTCGGGGGTCAGCTTGACATCGACGGGGAATCCGTGGCCACCCGCACGCTGCCAGCGAGTGCAGGAGAACCAGCCGCTGCCACACTCGTACAGACCCTTGGTGCCGGGCTCCGGTACCACGTCGGAGCAGAGCAGCACCACCAAGGGCGCAACGTAGTCGGGCTTGAAGGCCTGGACCATTTCCTCGGGCATGATCGTGCGGGTCATGTTCGTGCCCGCATTGGGGGCGATGGTGTTGACCTTGATGTTGTACTTGGCGCCCTCGAGGGCCAGAGTGCGGGAGAAACCGAGGATACCGAGTTTCTATGGCAATTAGCAATGTTCAATATGTAAGACTGCCATTCAACGTACCGCTGCGGCATAGTTGGCCTGTCCGAAGTTTCCGTAGATACCGCTGGTGCTGGCGGTGTTGACAATACGGCCGTACTTCTGCTTCAGCATGTAAGGCCAGGCAGCCTTGGTCACCTTGTAGGTACCGCGCAGGTGGACGTTGAGAACAGGCTCCCACAGGTCATCGTTCATGTTCGTGAAGGCCTTGTCCCGCAGGATACCAGCGTTGTTGACCAGGATGTCGATCCGGCCGAACGTGTCGATGGCTGTCTTGACGACGTTGTCACCGTCCTCGCAAGAGGCCTTGTTTCCAACAGCCTGGCCGCCCATCTGCTTGATCTCCTGAACGACCGGCTCGGGGTCGACAAGATCGTTCACAACAACGGCGGCGCCAAGCTTGGCGAATTGAAGACAGTAGGCACGACCCAAGCTAAACTGTCAGCAGACGAACATCGATTCTGGGCGGGGGTCTTACCCATTGCCACCACCAGTGACGAGAGCAACCTTGCCCTTAAAACTGGGCTCCTCGCCCGCGGGAGCACTGGGTGCCTTCAGGCCGTCCTCCAACAGAGACATGAAGTCCGCGGGTCCGGTGGGGTAGCTGGGCTGGGAGAAGTCGTTAACATCGTTCCACTTCCGGACGATGGCACCAGGAGTCAAAGAAGCATCAGTCTTCAGCAGAGCACCCTTGGCGCGCTCCCAGCGCAGCTTGGCCACGTGTCCACCACCGACCTCATAGATGCCGCCCGATTCGGTCGTGTTAGAAGAGTGGACCAAAGCGGCCACCAGGGGAACGACCCAGTCGGGCTTGAGGTTCTCCAGAACATCCGGGGGCATAACGGTGGCCGTCATGCGGCTCGCAGCTGCTACGGTCAGTGCACGCTCGGGCCGAGGTCCAAATGAACATACCAATAGGCGCGATGACGTTCGCGAGAATGTTGTACTTGGCACCTTCCTTCGCCAGTGTCTCCGTGAATCCAACCTGACCCAGTTTGGCAGCTGATTTGTTAGCCAGGCCCTCGCAGATATACACTTAATGCTCACCAGAGTAGTTTGCCTGGCCAAAGCTACCGAAAAGACCAGCAGATGAGGCCGTGTTGATGACACGGCCATACTTCTGTTTCCGGAAATGGGGCCACGCCGCTCGTGCGCACTATCGACCGTCAATATTAACCTGGAATATGGGACATCGGTCTGCCCACCTTGTATGCTCCGTATGTGTGCACTCTGTAGATGAGCTCCCAGTCCTGGTCTTTCATGTTCTTGAAACTGACATCGCGCAGGATGCCGGCGTTGTTGAGGAGGACGTCGATACGGCCAAAGTTCTTGATCGCGGTGTTGATGATGGCCTCACCGTTCTCGACACTGTCGTAGTTCGCGACGGCCTTGCCACCGGCAGCTCTGATTTCTTCGACGACCACATCGGCAGCCTGTAGAGACTCGAGTCAGCGGGTCACAGAGGATCGGCATGTGATTTGTGCACCCACCTTGGAGGACTTGCCCTCGCCGGCATGCGAGCCACCCAGGTCGTTGACGACAACGTTGGCACCCCGGGAGGCAAAGAAGAGAGCGTAGGCCTTGCCCAAGCCACCACCAGCGCCCGTCACGACGACGGTCTGGTTGTCGAAGCGCAGCTCAGACATGTTGGGATGTGAGGGGAAGAGACAATAAGTGAAAAGATGAGAGGGGAGAAGAAGAAAGGGGATAGGCTGGGGTATTATATGGATTTAAATGAAGAAGCCAAGGATGGGAGAGAAGAGAGAAGCTAAAGGAGGGGGGGGGAGGTTCGGTCTGGGGGAAGAAGAGAGGAATCCGGGGGAGGTTGAAGACGGTCGCAATGCTCGGCAAGGAAGGCAGACGGACCTCGGCATCTCTGGCAGCTGAACGGGCGGCAGCTCGGCCTCGCGCTAGTCCCATCGGGGCGGGCAGATGACTACTGCCCTTCACATGCCGATTCCTTGCTGTCGATGACATCCATTAACTACGTCGAGTCCCTTTTCCAGCCATCTTCCACTCTGCTCATGACCTTCATCCACGGTCCCTTATTCTCAAGAAAAAGATGCCTCTCGATCGGTGGCCTTCGTGCCCTGTATCGGAATTGGACCCTCTCTTCCCCTCTCTTCCCCCCTCTTCCCGTTTCCACCCACCGGCAGTCCCTTTGCGAACAACCTATCCCCGATGGGGCAGGTCGGGTCTTGCTCTTTGCGGTAATAATGGATGGCTTGAAGAACCACTGTGGACGAACCGCTCCACCGACTACCGGGAGCTCAATCTTCCACCTTCATCGTTCATCACAGTTTCTGCAGCCCTGCGGAATTCTGGCCTTGTGGCCTCAGGCCTCCATAGTCTGCTCTGCTGACTCAGGCATGTGATTACACACGTCATGTCACGTGTGACTTGCACAGCAACACCGTACAAAGTAGTATCAACACCAACTCAATCAATGACTTGCACAATATCATTTATCCATTTCCGGGCTTGACGGTTTAATGTCGCGAGAAATATAGGCTTTTGCAAGGAGAACTAACCACCGAGCTGATTTCCAGTTCACAAGCATCAAACAATGTTTACCCCTGTTCATCCCCTCCCACCTCCATTCTCTCTTTCGGCACCTCCCCACCAACCTTTTCCTGCTTCTCATCCACTGTCGCCTCACTCTTCGCCGGATCAATCTTCACAAAGAGCACTAGGATGACCAACCCCAGTCCTGCCAGGGCAACACCCAGCCAGAGCGCAGCCTGGTACCTCTCCCTCAAGCTCCCCGACACCTGAGAGGAGGTAAAATCTCCCCAACCAAGCCAGAAACTTATACCCAAAAACAAGACACTATTCGCAACAGCAGCAGCGAGTCCCTGTTGTTTCTCCGGCAAACAGGTAGTCACAAACACATTAGTGACATTATAAGTGACGTCTATTCCCAGTGTACCGCAGATCATGGCGGGGAAAACATAGGGCCAGTACCCGACGTCGTGAGGCATGATGGCAAACAGCAGCGGCGCCAGCATCCACCCGATCCCTGAGAGCGCTAGAAGCATCGTCCCGGGGATGACGTGTAGAAACATGCCGCCTAAAATACTGAAGAAGATTCCCCCCACCGCGAACGGCACGAAGTACGCTACTACCAGCAGGGGCGACACGTGCATGATGTTCTCCATGTACTCGACACAGTATAGCAGCCATATTCCAAACACGCCATAGAAACAGAACAGTGCCACGCAGAGCGGCGTGAGCTGTGGGACTCGAAACAGATTCGGTGGAAGGAGCGGCTGCGCGGCTACCCGGCTTTCGACATAGAGCGTGGCTATCAACAGCAGACTGCCGACAATGAATGTGACATACACGTAGGGCGTCTCCCATCTGTCCGGGGCATGGCCGCACTCGTTGATGGCGAAGAAGATCAGGATGAGGCTGCTAAAGAAGAGCACCGCGCCGGCCCAGTCCATGGCAATGTTTGGGTGCGGAGGCTTGCGGCGGATGCTGGCGGGCACGGAGACGACGGCAGTGACGAGAGCCAGGAACAGCAGCATTGTACCGATCCAGAAATACCACCGCCAGTCGAGAAACTGTCCCGTCATGCCTGATACAAAAATTCCGACAACAAATCCAATAGGTGCGCAGGCGCCATAGATGCTGAACACCAGGTTCTTGCGCCAGCCAGGTCGATAGGTTGACCCCAAGAGCATTATTCCTGCTGACAGGAAGGCGGCAGGACCAAAGCCCTGCAATGCTCGACAGAAGTACATCATAAGCGCGTTCTTCGCGAAGCCAGCCACCAGAGACCATATGAGGTGCCAGGTCAACCCCCCCACAAACACCACGAAACCGCCATATTTGTCGGCCAAGCGGCCAAAGAAGAGCAGCGAGCTGCCAGCCGTGAGGGCAAAGGCACTTGATGGCCAGCTCGATGAGCCTTCGGGAATATCCAGGCTGTCGGCTAACGATGGCAGCAGAACGTTGAAGCCGGAGATAAAGTATTCCTGTATAGGTATTCAGTCAGCACTGCAGGTCAGGGGGGCACCAGGGGCTCAGCATACCGCCATTATCTGAGACAGGAACAGCGAGAAGCAGAATCCCAGTTCAGACGTCAGATTGGGAAAGATGACCGGTCTCTTTCGACCTAGACGCTCCAGCGCTTCTGCTGAGTACGCGTCCCCCATTCTGTCCATACCCTCCAAAGGGCCACCAATTCACAAATATGGGGTGCTTGTCTCAATTGTCACAGTCTGGGGACTTGAATGACACGGAGACTGAAAAGAGTGAGAAGAAAATGAGAAAGTCGGAGAGAGACAGAAGGCACACGGCAACTACAGCAGACACCAACGGGCAACGAGGGGCATATTTCCATTTATAATGACATGATAATGCCTCCGTTAGTTACATGGTTCCATACTTCAAGCCCTGGATGAACCCCGATATGTGGTTGGTTGAGGACCCATCGATGACGGCCGGGGTGCATGCAGGGGGTGTCGTTGAACAGGCTGGGGGATCCGCGGCACCCGAAGCCATCACATAGGGCTATTCCCAGGTAGGAAGTTGTATGGTATAGATCCACCGCGCTGACTTCTAGGACAGTCCACCCATCACCCGGTTTGTTTGTTTCCCCAATTAATAAGCATCATACTTACCTAGCAGTCCATCAAAATCATGCGCTAGATACATTTTGTCGTGGCCCGTTTCTCTCCTTGGCGGCGCCACCACTGCCCAAAGCGTCGTCGGCCCGGAGGTGAACCACAGTTGGGTGGACGAGTGTAAGTTGCTGCCAGCCTGCCCGATTAAGGTAAAGAATGGAGAGGATCCACCGTACTCATGACTCTGTCCTAGTGGGCGTCTTCCAGAACCACATTCGGCCATCTAGACTACTTTCACTGCCTGACTAGTCCTGGCACGCCATGTGGTATTGGGATTATTGGAACCCCCTTGGACACGGCCGTGAGCTGTAGCTTTTTCTTTTTCTGCCTTCCTGCATGCTCTAAATTACCTCATATGGCTGTGCGTAGTGCTTTTATTTCAATCCCGGCCGCTGGAGGAGCTCGAAGTGCCCCCCGGGCCACCCACATCCCCTCCCACGCCTTCCATGTCGTCGTACAGGCCAACCTCTGCCAGTTGTAGGTGCGCGTGCTAGACTGTGGAGATATGCTCGTCCCCCCTATTTACTAAAATATATCAGAATTGTGTACTACATGATAGTCTGTATAATAAATTTCGCAACGTTAGAAGTTACTTCTTGAGAAGTCAGGGGTGTGTAGCATCCCCCGGGCGTCGTTGACCGGGTTAATAACTTAGGGGACAGTTCAACCAAAACATAAAAAAGTTTTATGAAGAAATATAATGCGATCAAGACTGTCCGGAGAAATAATAGGAAGACAAACAGCAACGGGCAAAAATAGTTATACCTCAGAAAGTGAAACAAGCCTAGAGATTTGCTCAAGATCGGAGCCCCAGGTTTCCACTCGGAGGATCGGACCTCCTCCGGACTTGCTTAGTCCGCTGCCATCTATCTATATCCTAACATCCCCCACCACATAATTACAACAAGCTCCAATTCCTCCAATTCCAGACACTCCTCTCACCTATTCACCTCACCTACTCCTCCACCATGTCCTCCCCCAAAATCATCGACGACAAATCCCAACACTGCATCCCCTTCCTCCTCGAGCGCCTCGCCACCCACCGCGCCCGCTACCCCACCAATACCCCGCCATTCATCCTCGGTCTGAACGGCGTGCAAGGCGCCGGGAAGACCGTGCTGGTACCTCCCCTCCAAACTCAATGAGCCTCTACCACTAGCATCAGACACTACGATTAACTCTGTACATGATCTTCCGCTAACCAGCCACACCCACAGGTTTCAACCCTCCAATCCACGCTACGCTCCCCACCCTACTCCCTCTCCGTGGCCACCCTCTCCCTCGACGACCTCTATCTCACGCACGCCCAACAACAAGCCCTCGCCAAATCGCACCCCTCAAATCCCCTCCTCCAGCACCGCGGCCAACCCGGCACCCACGATCTGACCCTCGCGGAGGAAGTCTTCTCCGCATTGCGCGCGGGCCGCCAGACCGCCATCCCGCAGTACGATAAGTCAGCGTTTTCGGGACAGGGCGATCGGGTACCCGTGTCGCAGTGGGAGACGGTAAACGGGGAGGGGCAGGAGACGGTGCAGGTGGTGATATTCGAGGGGTGGTGTGTGGGGTTTCGGGCGTGGGAGGAGAGCGTGCTTCGGGAGAGGTGGGAGGATGCGGTGCGCAGGAGGGAGGAGGGGGGGAGTGGGTATCGTGGGAGGCTGGGGTATGTGCGGTTTGAGGATGTGAGGGTCGTGAATGAGGCACTGGGGGAGTATGATTTGATTACGGAGTGAGTTTGGTTCGGTTAACCTGGTTTTTGTTGGTGGTGGGTATGCTAGTGCTAATTGGGTGGGTTGCAGTCAGTTGGATGCGTTGATTCATATGTGAGTTTCTTTCTGGTTCTGTCTGGGTTATTATGGGTTGGGCTATGTCGCTGATTCTGTCCCTCCCAGAGACGCGCAGGATCTGCATTATGTCTATGATTGGCGGCAGGAGCAGGAGAGGACGCTACGCGCGATAAAGGGCACGGGCATGACCGAGGAACAGGTCGCGCATTTTGTTGATGGCTGTATGTTTTGCTTGTTTGTGATGAGGATTGTTCCAGGCTGATGAATGGCAGATTACCCCTCCTATGAGCTCTTCACTGAGACCCTCCGAGAGGGCGCCTTTAAGCCGGTCCCGCATACTACCTCAGCATCCGCTCCGACGTCGGGCTGTGAGGGAAGGCAGCTTCGTTTGGTCGTTGAAAAGAGTAGGAAGGTCCAGGAGGTTATTCGGATCTAGGGGTTCCCGTGGTGGTTTTGGCATATGGTAAAGTATGGTTACGTCACGTCGAGGTATAAAGATATGATTGACTACCAGCCTGGCATCTAACGGCGTCTTCGTCGGGTATTATTACTCGATACCACCATCGTCTTCTGCTACAGCCTTAATCTCATCCCGATGGGAGCAGAGATAGAAATGTGGAATAGCTCCGCAAGATCAGAGAAATGCACAGCTCTCGGCCTCTGGCACAAATTACCAACAGTTAATAAACGAATATAAGAACAACATATACTAGCAAAAGGAGCTTCATCTAATACGGAAAGGTTGAACCAGGCTCTTGAAAATCATAGACCACAAGTAATGAAAATACCTCTATTGTTATATTATGAATGTCACTGATCCAAGTCCAGGTGAATGATGACCCGAAATAAATCTCATTTAACGCTTGGAACGACGCACTGGAACACCACCTATAAGAAGTATGAAGTTAAAGCAATATCGAGAATTGGCTCTGTTGCTTCTACCTAAGTGTAGCTACATTATTATTAGTCAATTCATCCTCATCATTTGTGAATCAGCCGGAGCGGCATCCCACGAATCCGAATCATGACTGGCACACCCCTCCTTAAACCTGGCGTCTTTAAGCTACGGTCGATGTGCTTCCCCTCTGACTGACAATAGAAGCTAAAGTCTTTATTGCCTGTCTCCCGAAGGTTTCTCGTTCCATCTCTGACCCCCCTGGTCAACCCTTTCTTTCTGCCGTCATGTCCGTCGACAAAAGCATCACCCGCAACGGTTTTTGCTCCTCAAATGGCCGGTTCTGCACCGTGCGCGGTAGCATGGAACGGATCGACGGCCGGTCTCTTCGACGCATGTTCTTGCCCAAACTCACATCAGAAGGCCAGAGAGCGCTGCGTAACCACCCCGACTTCGTCCGCGATCAGCTACAACACTATGCGGTAGAATTTCACCCACGCCATTTCTCCGGAAATGGAACCCTGCTCCTGAAGCAAGTCCTTGAGGCGGGGAAATGCGACACAGTTCCTAGGCACATTTTGGCGCTGCAGGACCAGCTACACCGCGAATGGTTGAACACGCGCACGCCAGAGCAACTGTCCGGCAATCCCGAATGGGTGATGGACAAGTACTTCCTGCGTGCTAGCGACCGACGACCAGACCGCAAGAGAACGACCACAGTCGTCGGGATCCCACTTCCTCGCTTCAGCCAATATCAAGCTAAGCAGATGCGAGACGCTGCTAGTAAGGTTGCAGGCTTACATCACGAGACGGGTGTGGGGACAGATTCGCAAACCATCTTCATGGGGTGGGACGCGGCGGCAGTGGGGAGAGCAGCGAGGGCATATGCTACCAAGGAGAAGAAGGGCTTTCAAGTCGAGGCAAAGAAACAAGAGTGCGAGCGCCCAAAAATGAAAGCAGACTACTTCCATCTGCCAAAACAAAGGGCTAACACCGCGTCGAGGAAACTTCCGAGTGGATATGCCATCATGGGAAAGGGGAAGAAGGGCCTTCAGACTGCGGAAAAGAAACAAGAGCGCGAGCGCCCGAAAGCAAATGCAGACTACCTCCATCTCCCGAAACAGAGAAACGACACCGCTGCTCGGAAAGTCAAATCGCTCGTGTGATTCTACCTAGTGGACTGTGATGATATGGACGCATATTTAGCTCTGAAGCGTGATCTACATCTCGATATCCACGACACCAACGAACCAGGCGTTTTCCAGGCATGTTTCAACTTCGAGGCTTTCGAGGGTGTCATGGTCATATCTGCAGAGGCCGCATCGCAGCAGTACTCCTTCTCTCCGATAGATCATCAACCCGAGTATGAAGAAAACTGAGACGAGTTGTACGATCCGGACGACGAATACGTGGGGTATGAAAGGCCCAACACCGGATACAAGAGAAAGGCACTCGCTCCGCAAAGCAGCAGCGGCCCAAAGAAAGCCAGAGCAGGAAACTCCCAATCCCACACCTATCACTCGAAGCTCAGATGTCGTGAAACCAACACGGGTCGGATTTACTCGTCAGCGTATGATGGCTATATCAATTTCAAAGATGGGAACTTCGCCAGCTTTGTGGGAGAGGCCGAGTTTCCTGTCCTCGGTCCAAAAGTACCCTTTTTTGCGCGGAAGATATCGGATGCGCCGTGTGCGTATAGGAAGGAATGGGCTGATTATTCGGAGGCACTGTACGAGCGGGAACGAGTTAGAAGATGGTACTGAATCTGGGCTCTGGGGACAGTTGTCAGAAGCATGTGAGGGATAGCTATGTACGGTCTAGCTTGAGCTGCAAAGTCTTGGATGTTGTGGATGCCTGGGGCGTTCTTCCTGCCCCCCGCGGACTAGTTAGCCATCTTCTGTTAGTCGATCCGCTTTCTCTAATCTCTACTCCTTCTTTTTCTCTTCTCCGATCAACTCCCCGCATGACTCCAGGCTTCTTGTCCATCAACAAGGTCGATGAAGCTGTCTCCGTCGAGTATGAGCCATGATTCAGACCAGCATGATCTGTGCGAGCGCGGAACTCGTACTCCCAGCTGAGTTCTGGAAGACGTGCAGCTCCTCAGCGAGGCTTTCTGGATAAAAACATGGCGGAAGACCACCGAGGTAAAAGGAGAAGCCCCCTCCTGGCCTCCCGGGAAAAGGGACCATACAGGTCCTGACAAAACACACCCGCCAGGACTTTTGTGCAACGTTCTATCAGTATCTGGACACTTTTATTTGAGTTGTTCTGTTTCACAGGGTCAACCTGGAGCGGGCAGTCGGGGCTCAGCCTTGTACGAACCTGTGCTGGCAGTCATCTCTTTTTTCGTCAGCACTGCTGTCAAGCTAGACTCACGAATATCCTCGATTTTGAGGGATTACAAACAAGGGAACGAGAAGAAGCGAGTATAACAGTTCCCCATACCAGATTGGAGCGCCGCCATTATGTGTTCGAGGGATGATCTGAACAACCTTCCGTTTCCAGACCCTGAATCCCCTCCGTCATCTCCATCGTCGGAGCCGATGAGTAAATTCACGAACGTGTCGAGGCAAACATTACCGCCTTTGCTGTCGCCAGATTTGCCTTTCAGTTGTTCACCGTCAGATCATTCCGGATCCAAGGTTAGTAAACCCCGACTGTTGATGATTGGAGATATTAACTGGCAATTCTAGGTATTTGCCACAAAGGATGCAAGGTTCAGTCTATACGGCTATCCAATATTCATCTATGGTCCTAACTGGCTACGACAGGCTGTGTGGGTTGGATTATACCCCTGAGGCACGGTATCCATGTGGACAGTGCAAAATGACCTTTCATCGCCCTGACCAACTGCTTCGACATAGCGAACGATAGTAGGTCCTGTTTGAGGTTTATACGCCAGGTTTAATACTGAAGAGCAAATAGTACACACGAGCATGGAGGGCCATCACAGAATCAAAGCGAAAAGGAGGAAGGAAACGTGCGAAGTGATTATGAGGCCGTGACCGATTCCGGATATGGCTCGTATGCGGGTACATCTGCTGCTAAAATAGCAACCGCCGAAAAGGCATTCCATCGCTTAGGCCTTACTTTGAAGGGCAAACTAGATATTCAGACCTCTCTCGCAGTGAACACGGCGGTCCGGAAGGTTTCTAATCCAGGGACTGATCACGGGGAATACTTGGGGGCCTCTGTGGCTCGAGAGCATCGGATGGAGATATGCATTGATATCCTGTCTACAGACCTTTCGAAAACAATTTGTCGCCATTTTGGGAATGATCTTTATTTGGAGGGGATTTACGACTGCCTTCACATGCTTGTGCAAGACTTTGTGTTGGGCTTCGGAAGCCGTCATCCTGCCTCAAGAGCACATCTCGATATAATGGGTATCGTTCATCAAAACCATAGGTGATACTGAGCCTTCGTGGGGAGCGATTATTGCTGGCTGACTATGTGCTTATAGACATATCGTGAATCGCTGCAGACATAAGGTGTTAATGGACACCATGGCCGAGAGAGGCTTTGGCAGTGAGAAGGTCTCGCTCGAGGAAAAGATACAAACCTGGCATGAAAGGAACGATCGAACGATAAGATCCGGCTATGCATACCCTCCAGAACAATCGAAAGGAGCATCTGGGTCACAGTCGGGCCTGCACAGTACACTAAGGATGGGACCAGAAATACCTAGAGTGAGCCAGTATCGAAACCTCATCCAGTCCTCTCCGCTCTATGATAAACTCCTTGCTAATCTCCAGCGGGAGTTGGTTCTCGCACCAACAGCGCCAAATCTCATGGAGAAGATAAGTCAGACCATTCGTCAAACTTTGGTTCCACAGGTTAGCGAATGGCCTTTGTCATTTTCGGCCAACTTTTCAGTCAACTGGAATCCATTGCTTCCCCCTGGTCACCTGCCATACCCCGAGCCTCCTGATGTTGCCATAGGAAAGGTAATTACCATAACGGGATCAGCAAACGAAGCGCAGGCAATATCATGTCTAGAATATCTTCGCCAAACCTGGCCCATAACTGGGATTAAATTGTTGAAGCTGATACAGAAACTCTTGGGAAAACGCGGCTCAGATGCCGCATTACCAGGTACAGTCCGCAGTCCAAGTCAAGGCGTCTCCGTGATACTAACTTGGACACCAAGAATGCTTACCGGACGGCACTCAGATAAGTGTTGTTAATCAGCGTTCTTTACTACTTAATGCTACAGATTTATATGTTGCCGTAAGAGGAACAGTGGCTTCAATTTCAGAGATTGGAGAATGTCTATCGTGGATGGGCGCTGCTTTCTGGCATTCTCACGCTCGCTCCGCAGGCCTGTCCTATGTCCGACCAAATATCTTTTCTGCCGGTAATGGGGTATACATAATTGGCTATGAAATATATGAAGGAGAGCCTCGCCAGACAATCAATGGACAATGCTGGCACAAACTATTGCGCCATCCACACATTGTGAATGGCTACCCCATTCTTCGAAGGCCAGTTAAGAAGCCCACTTACGGTCTCGAGATCCCTATCGAAGTGATGGCCAAACTGGCTGAAACAAAACGAGTCAATTCATTTGCAGGCAATATTTATATTAAGGGATTCTCGACACTACTAGTTCCCACTGGCCGTGAGGAGAATATGATTGTATGGCACCTGATCTCTACAGACGATGGCAGGCGAGTTTCATATGTGGAAGGAATGAAGCTCTCTCCCGTCAGAATCCATTTTTCAGAACTGAAGACGTCTCGCCATGTGCTTGGATGGTGTTCTGAAATGAAATTCTACGCAGGTTTGTAATTCACCTGACGATCGGGTCCACGCTGACCTCCACAGGGGCGAAGGACATCTCGTATGATATCAAGAATTCGCGACTTCCAAGAGCATCTGGTCTCCTCTGTAATGCCTCTGTCACTTTCGG
The DNA here is from genome assembly GCF_003184545.1 of Aspergillus heteromorphus CBS 117.55. NCBI lineage: Eukaryota > Fungi > Ascomycota > Eurotiomycetes > Eurotiales > Aspergillaceae > Aspergillus > Aspergillus heteromorphus. Next base: position 562,363 of record NW_020290426.1, on the reverse strand, counting down.
TCAGCTTCTCATTGGGGGGGCGCCCTTTTGGATTGGCCATATAAATCATCCGCCTCAAACTTCTCGGCATGAATATGTGGACAAACTCAAATGGATTTCGAATAAGTTTATCGTTCTTTGGGATGACAAAAGGCAGTGTGGCTGGTTACTGAATGGAACGAGTGCGCTACTACACCTTGTATGTGCTTCACTTGAGCTTAACAGCCGGAATGAGTTCTCCTCGGTGATACTATTGAACTTGTCGATGATACATTCTAGGAGCACACACCAGACATCTTCCGCGCTAGAGGTACTTCTGATTCCTAAGAACCTGAAGTTAAAGGTATACCCAGAGGGTGATAGCTTTATCAAGTTTCGGGGCTATGTCCTCAAGATCTACGATGTTCTAGAGAAGATGCTTGACCACCAGATGGCTATCGATAGTGATATTACCAATTCACCGAGATCTCTGCTGGAGGGCTGGGACTTCAATGACATCTCTGCTGAGCGAGATCCTATATGCCCTCGAGCAACAGTCTTGGATCCCACTGGGCGGGCATGGGTGGATCTGACAAGAGCAGTCCATGCTGTTACATTATTTGGTCAGGACTTTGGAGAAATCATCCGTCCGATCAATGCATGCTCTGAGTGGAGCAAAATGCCCCCTGGCCGCTCCTATCTTGCCGTTTCAGATGATGATCTTCAACTAATCATGTTGTCCAACTGCGGCAACCTGGACTCTTATCCCCCAAGGTTGACCGATAGCCTGATTTGGTACATACCAGAGAAGACCCCCGGCAAATGCGTCTGCAACAAGGAGAGCAAGGAGTCAGATTCAGACATCGTTCAAGTTCTATTACCATCGTGCATGGAGCCTCAGCTTCTAGTGCCTGGTCTTCAGTATGAGCGGCAAAGAGGTGGCGCGTTTATCTTTGGATCCCACTCAACCCATCAGTGGTTCTGGGATGATACTGGTAATCCATCTAGAACGCTTTGTGAACCAATGCCATGTCTCAAAGCAAATGAAGTCAACAGTCCCGTGTTGGGTGACAGCAGTACTGGCAAGAGCATGTCGCTGGATTTATGGGACGATTCAACTACATCGAACCTAGCCACCCAACCATCGAGCCCCGAGCGAGAGCTCTCTCATGATCAATCGCGATCACAAGCACCGCCGTGTGTTAGCATTGCCGACTACAAAGTGGCAATCATTTGCGCTCTTCATCAGGAGCTTGCGGCACTCATCATGCTTTTTGACAGCAGCCATGGCGATATGCTCGTCTCGGCCACTGATCCTAATTCGTACGTCTTTGGGAGGATGTGCAATCACAATATTGTGGCCACTTGTCTCCCCGACGGCGAGTATGGGACAAATTCGGCAGCGGATGTTGCTGCAAACATGAAGCGGAGTTTCACTTCGATCAAGTTCTGCCTCTTGGTTGGCATCGGCGGGGGGGTCCCATCTGCCGCCAAGGATATCCGCCTCGGAGACATCGTAGTGAGCAAGCCAACCAACTCGAATGGAGGCATCCTGACCTATGATATGAGAAAGACTCTGGGGAATGGCGCATTCCAACTCAATGGCTGCCTACAACCTCCTCCTCGAAATCTCCGGTCAACTTTAAGTATGATGCAGTCGGTTCCAGGGATGTCTGACCCTCTGCAGGAATACCTGGGGCAGATTGAGCTCAAGAACCCAGCATACAAATACCCCGGGGCTAAAAATGACCGATTATTTACAGCAGACTACGTCCATCCCACAGAAACAGAGACCTGTACCGCCTGTGACACCTCCGAAATCGTCACCCGTCCTCCCAGAAACTCCAGCCAGCCACACATTCATTACGGCACCATCGCGTCCGGAAACCAAGTGATCAAGGACGCGGAGACGCGCGATCATTGGGGCACTAGGCACAGTGTCCTCTGCTTCGAAATGGAAGCGGCGGGGATAATGAATATCTTGCCCTCACTCGTCATCCGCGGTATTGGTGACTACTGCGACTCGCATAAGAACAAACAGTGGCAGAAATACGCCGCTGCTGCTGCGGCTGCGTACTCGAAGGTGCTTCTTTCTCACGTGCGAACGGAGGCCCTAGACGACGATAGGACAAGTCCTACTGCTGCGCCTGTCTTGGAGCGTGCTCGTGCTCCGCAACGATTGAATAGGTCCACCATGACGCCTGCTGCGAAGCGTAGACGGATAGGGGAGGATAAATAGGGATACTCCATCAGCAATGTTTTGGAAATTTTTGTGTAACATCATAAGCGAAGTGGATAGATCGGTCAGGTCTGGTCTACATCATTGATAGTAATGGGATTTCAGTCTGGTGACACACCCCTGTTTTCTATAGACACCCCTTACCTAAAGTACTATACCAGATTGATGTGACTTATTTCCGCTAACCCGATATGGCTGCTCCTTGTCTGCGCCAACAGTCTTGGATGTTGTAGATAATCAGGAGGTGTCACTTTATCAAAAATGGATACTTAATACAGCTAATCTCAGAGTAACGCTAGTCTACCCTGGGAAGAAACTTCTACCTAGGTACTGGGTGCACGGTCAATGTGCCAGTATAGGAATGGGGTGTCTTTATACCATAAACTTGACATTATCAAGACTATATATATATATATATATGATAAATGCCCCCCAACTTCAGGAATAATCCAACATTCTATCACCCAACCCAAGCAGCTCCCCAAATAGTACACTATAACCGAAAGCAAAAAAAAAAAAAAAAAAAAAAAAAGAAAACCAATTAAGCATCAAGCAAACACTCGACCCGAATAGATATCCTTAACCCTCCCTCCCTCCCTCCCAATCCCAATCCCAATCCCAATGACCATCCCTCATCACTCAACAACAACACACACCCCCCCCCCCCTTCACCCTCGAATAATAACCCTAAGTCCCCTTCTCCCCCTTAACCCCCCAAGCCCCATAATCGACCCTCCCCTCCTTAACGTCCTCCTTCTTCTCATAGCAACGCACACTGAAATGCTTATGGGTAGCCAGATCCGGCACGATGAGCATCTGCGTGCGAGTGCGATCGCGACCATGCGGCATGATGGAGAGCCGGAGCGCCTTGTCCGGGTCCTCGCCCAGGCCCTTGACGTACTCGTCGATGTGCGACTCCGTGAGCTGGTTCCATAGACGTTTCTGGTTCGAGGGGTTTTTCTCTGGGATCCAGGCTTTGGGGATGCTGGCGAAGGAGTGCGAGGGGGATTTGATTACGCAGTACCTGTTTTGTTTTTTTTTTTGTTAGTGTTTGCATTCATTGGGGAGTTGGAGGTGAGGGAGGGGGTTTGGTAGGTAGGTTAGGGTTGTTGGGGAGGGAGGATGGGGGAAGTACCAGTTCTTGGGATCAGAGAGCTGCTCGTACTCGTCTCGAGACGGCGAGGTGTACACGCCTTTTCCGATCTGTTTGCCCCACATTTCGAAGTCGTGGTCAAAGTATAGCCCTTTTTTGTTGTATTCTTCGGCTTGTTCCTGGTGTATTTTGTTTAGTGTGGTGCTGGGGATGGGGATGGGGATGGGGATGGCTGTGTGATGGATTGGGGGTGTGAGGGTAGAGGAAGGAAGGGAGTAAGTATATAAGAGATGTAAGTAAGTCAGTACCTTTGAAACCCGCCGGAAGCCAACGACTATATCTCCACGCTTTTCGAGGTTGATGGGCGAGGCAGCAGTCCAGGTCGCCAAGGCGATGAGGAGGAGGTTGGTGATGCTTGGGAAATGCATTCTGAACGAGTGTTGATTTTTTAAATAGAATCTTGAAAATTCAAGAGAAGGATGGAATAAATGAATGACCGGATTGAGAGTGTATTGTAGAGACTTGTGCTGTGAGTGATGGAGATAATTAATCTAGGGCACCGTTCTTCTTCCTTTTATATGTATGTATAGATACCCCCAGACTCGGAGCAGATCTCAAGTCACTATACAAACTAATTAACAAGGCTGTTTACGCTCTGCACCGCCATGCAAGACACCAAAGCATTTCTACAGAGTATAGACATTCCAGCCCCGTAGGGCTAGCTATGATCCCCCAACTTCATGTTCGGGGGCTGTTAGAACCCTGATCTACACTTTATAGGGCAGAAAAGCTAATCCCTTTCATCTATTAGATAATGCTGAGTTGGCTAGCCCCTCTCACCTAAGATTACATATATACCATGATGAAATCTTCCCTTCGGGCCAGGAATGTAGCACTTGATCATCCGTAGTACTAGGCTGATATATATGTATGGTTCGGGCTGGCCCCCACCTTACTCCATCCTGCTGACCGCAATTCTAGGGCTGGGAACTTATTCCCTGGTTTCTTACAGTCAATCTTGGTTTAGCCTGCTCTCACTGCTACATGGCTGGTATGTTGGATATGGATATGGAACAGCTGCTCTAAGCAGGGGCATGATTTATCCTCAGCTGCTGAGGAATATCTCTTCGCTGAGCACAGTCATTGCATACATCTTTACCAGTAGAAACTTCCTATATATTGTTGTCTGCTCCTCTCCTGACATTTTCTCTCTCTCTTTCTCTCTCTCTCAAATCACTCAAAAGGGTGTCGGAAATTACTAGCACAGAGTTGATTTGATTCGGCTGACAAATCTGCCTACATTGTTCCAATCCTGTTTACTTCTCTTATCCCTCATCCTCTCTACTTCCTCCCTCCATCAAACCATCACCAATAATACTCCATAACCAAACCTCTCCACCTCCCATCCATCCTATCACCGTCCAACCAAACCCACTTAATCACCGACTCATCCTCTCATCACACCCCAAAGCCAAAGACATCCCCACCATGTCGATTCCCGAATCCAATTCCATCCTCTCCATCCTCACAGGAACCTGGACCCTCGACTCGGAGAACGAGATCCAGATCGTCTTCTACGAAAACGGCACCGGCGAAGTAAATCTCCTCCCATCCCCTCCCCTCTTCTTCCCCCAAAACAACAACAACATACCTAACAACCAGAAATCCAAATCCAGCTCATCCTCCGCCACATCTTCAACGCATGGATCGCCGCCGAAACGCACTGGAAATGCCTCTCCGCGGAACCTCTGGACCAAATCCTCATCCCCAACCCCGGACCCTCTTCTCCAGAATCCCCCACCACCACCACCACCACCACCCTCCTCATCTTCCCCCTAGAAATAACCCTCACCCCCACCCCATCACCACCCGCGGCCCCACAGACACCTACATCCTCAACGGCGAGAACCTGCTCGACGCGGCCTTCGAGCCCAAGACGTACATCGTGCGGCTGGAACGGGGGCGATTCCGGGCGGCGTTTGAGCGGGCCGGTGGACCGGCGCCCAGGACCTGGGCGCCCGAGTATATGTATCAGTTGGTGTTTGATCGGTCGCCGTTTCCGCCGAGGGAGGAGTGGAGGGATCAGGAGGGGGGGGTGCCGGAGCCGCCGTTTTTGAGGATTGAGGGGTGGAGGGAGTTTTGTAGGGGGGTTTTAACAAGGGAGTGATGATGATAGGGGGATATTGGAGGGGAGGTGTAGGGGGTTGGGGTGATGGTAAATTAATAAGACAAGAGAGTTGGGTGATGTATAGATCTGCTTTAAGAGCTGTTATTAGATACCTGTCGTGGAAGAATATAAGAAGAGATGGCAATTGTTGTTTGTTTAAGTTATGTTGGTTGTGTATGATGAAGTGTGGAAGGACGGACAGAACAAAACAGCCTTCTTTCAGACAAGGACGGAATAGAAACTTGACGGCTTCAGATGGCGAGGTACCTTTAGTATATACCAGGTACTTTACCTAGGGACCAGACCTAGGGTTAGGTACTAAGGTATGAAAAGCAGGGTACGGAATACCATACGAGGGTTGGACAAGGCAGGTAGGTACGGATTATACACATTTACAGATATTTACAATCAAAGCGATACGTATGTAGGTTGTAGAAGCGTTTAAATTATACCCAGATTCAGACCAGGAACCCGCTAACTAGGAAAACTAAAACACCCCTTCACAACCGGTACGGACAGCCATCGCAGACAAACAATCTAGTTCATCTGGCGGATGAGGCCGTTGATGTTCTCCTCACGGTTACCGTAGTCACCACCCTCGATGAAGTGCTTGAACTTGCGGGTGTGGAAGCCACCGGTGGGGTTGGAGAGCTTGAAGGGCCACAGGAAGTTGTTGGCCTGCTTGAAGTTGGGGCCGACGGTGTACAGCTCGTGGATCAGATCCTCCATGCAGACGATGCCGTACTTGCCGAGGTTCTCCTCGATGATCTGGTTGTCGGTGAGGGGAGTGCGCTGCTTGTCGACCTTGCCGTAACCGCGCTTGTAGACGAGCTCACGGACGGACTTGAGGTTGGGGTAACCGTAGGCGATGTAGGGGTTGATGATGGTCAACATCTCCTGGGTGGCCTTGGTGAGGCGCACGAAGGTACCGTTGTTGATCTGGAGCAGACGGAGGAGCTGCAAGATCTTACGGGGCTGGGGAGGGATCTTGTTGATACTGCAGGCTGTTAGACGGGTTCAGATGGAGACGGGTTGAGGCTGGACATACCCCTTGATACGGATGACGAAGACCAGCTTGGGCTCGTCAGCGACGTAGAAGTTACCGTCCTTGCGGGCAACGCGGGCAAGGCGGATCTTCTCGCGCTCAGCATCGCGGTACTCCTTGACGTAGGACTCGGCACGCTTGAAGATGACGGTGCGCTTCTCCTTGTTGGCCTGATGAGACAGTTAGCATGCAGTCTCGCAAATGATGTATAAGAAAAAAAATCATTTGAAGCTTCAATATCAGCCCCGAAAGATGGTTAACGAAGCGACAGCATTGACCGTAGTCTAGTCGCGTGAATGGTGTGTTGTCATCACTGAAGGAAAGGAGTAAAAGAAAAAAATATGGTGCACACTTACAGCCTTCTTCTTCTCGGCCTCCTCACGGGCGACAGCGCGAGCCTGCTCCTGAGACTTGCGCTTCTTGAGGAGGGTCTCGGGGACGAGGACCTGCTCCTGGGTGGGGACGGTGCTGTGGAGGTCAGTTGATGTCCGCAGCGATAACACATGGACTTTCGCCGAGTGTAAGAATTGCAGCTATAGTGCCACATTCTCAGACTGAAGGCAAATGATAAAGCACTCGACGACATGGATTTGATCGGTGAGGGGGAACATCACCTGCCAAGCACCTTCAAGCAGACTACTAATCCGGCATATCTCAGCGCGGCGTTCATCCAGTGACAATGGCAAGCGAATATCCTCAGCCGACAAGACCCCAAGCATGACGCTCGGGAAGAGATGTTGAGGCTTTTCGTCGTCGCCCTGGGCCCGAAGGCAAGAGTCCCGACGACGATAGCTCCCAACAATCCTTTTTAGGGAGAAGGGCAGAGCCTTCAGCCCCAAAACCCCAGACCCATCTCAATCCCATCCTCGTGTTCCAACACATTTTTCAGGCGGTTTGATTCAGGGAGAGAGCGGGTGCGCGGGAAGAATCGAGCTGGTGCTCAGCGACCATTTCGGATCGCAGCATCTCCAGCGAGAAGGACGACTATATCTGAACCTTACGGCTCGTGCGATCAGTCCTCAAGGGAACACTCACGCAGCGGTGGAGGCCATTGTGACGGTCCGTAGAGTTCGCGAGTTGGGCAGTTGGCGAAGGCTGTCGTACTGGAAGAAGATCAAGAAGAAAAAAACTGCGGCCGTCGAAGAAAATGCGTTTGTGGGTGGAGCCGGGCTAGTCCGGACCTGGCTAGCGTGACTGGCCGCCCCGTCTCGCCCTTTTCGGTCACCACAGCCCTTATCGCACAGGGCAGTCCGTTGTCACCTGACTCGTCGATAAGAACTGTAGCCCGGGTGCCTCAGTGCCTCAGTGCCTCAGTGCCTCGATGCCTGGATGACGGAGTGCCCGATAACGACCACCACCACCACCATCTCTACCCCACGACCTTCCCTTCCCCCTCCCCCTCCCCTCCCACTCACTCACTCACCCACCTCCCAACAAACCCCATCCCATCCCATCCCAAAATGTCCACCCGCCGCGGCGTCGGCCTAGGTGCCTTCGCGAACCGCACCCAAGCCAGCCAATCCTTCGCCAACCACGGCGCGACGCTCCGCTCAACACACACCACATCCCTCCAGACGCAACTATCAGTCTTTCAATCCCTCCTTCACACCTTTGCGCTCGAACACAGCTCCACGATCAAATCGAACCCGACCTTCCGCGCCGAATTCGCGCGAATGTGCAATGCGATCGGGGTGGACCCGCTGGCGGCGAGCAACGTGAAAGGCAAGAATGCGCGGAAGGGGCTCGGCGAGATCGGCAGTTTCTGGACACAGATCATGGGCGGGGACATGAACGATTTCTACTTCGAGGTGGCGGTGCGGGTGGTTGAGCTGTGTCGGGGCACGAGGAGTGAGAATGGCGGGTTGATTGGATTGGAGGAGTGTCGGAGGCGCGTGGGGAAAGGGAAGGCGGTTGGGAGTGGGTTGGAGATTACGGAGTATGTATTCATTTTCTTTCTTATTCTCATTCACATTCCTATTGCTATTGCTATTCCTATTATCGGGGGGTTATACGGCATAGATGCTAACGCAGGTTTGAATGACAGCGACGACGTCCTCCGCGCCGTGAAAAGTCTCGAACCGCTAGGATCCGGCTTCTCCATCGTCCGCGTCGGAAGCAAACAGTATATCCGGTCGGTGCCCAAGGAGCTCAACACGGACCAGGCCACCGTGCTCGAGGTGATCCAGGTGCTGGGGTACGTGAGCATCTCGATGCTGCAGGCGAACCTGACGTGGGAGAAGGCGCGCGCGCAGACGGTCATCGATGATTTAGTAGCCGATGGGTTGGTCTGGGTTGATGCTCAAGGGGAGGAGAATGAGTACTGGTCGCCGCAGAATCTGCTGGATGATAGTGGATGAGCGTGTTCGTGAGCATGTTCCTTGGGGAACTTTATTTCGTACATATGTCTGTGGCTGTATGCTGTGACATGCCGACGACGATTGAGGACCAGGGCTGAGCCTTGGGTTGAATTCGCTTTGGCGATTCTATCTGGATACTGGTGATCCGGACGGGTACGACTGGCCGGGGATATATATAGCTCAGAGCTCACTCACCCATGACATTGCCATTTATGTCGATGCTGGTCAGCACCATATACCCAATTATATATAATGGACCACGGTGATATCTATACTATTTTCTTTCTTTCTTTTTTTTTTTAAAAAAAAATAGGCGTTTTTCACTTCCGAGTGATTTCAAATTTAAAATCCCAATGTCAAGGAATATGGATGTCATTCACTCTACATCTCCCAGCCAAAAGAAATCCTATCTACAACCAACATCGCACCCCCAACCTTGTCTATTCTCTATTCTCTATTCTCGTTCATTCCAAACGTAATATTCATCTGCGGATAGGTAAAAAGTACGATATGCATGACAACAGTAGTAAATAAACCAGAAACGGACCTAAATCGCCCGCCCAGCCAAACAAGAAAAAAAAAAATGCTCGACCATGGGGGGGAAAGAGCACATGGAATCATACGCGGTGAAATTTCCAGGAGAGAGAGGGAGAGAGGGAGAGAGGGAGACGAGCATTAGAACCATGAAAAAAGAAATCAATGAATTGCCATTAAAGAATCATTTTTAAAGCTTAAGCCTTGATGGCACCGCCCAAAGCACCACCGCCGAACTGCTGACCACCCGGCCGACGGCCTTGTTGGCCACCGGGGAATCTGGCACCGCCACGCGCTTGGCCGCCGCCTCCGCGGCCACGGCCACCACGGGCGCCGGCGCCCTGATCGCGCTGGAAGGCGTTGGCCATGCCTTGGGTGCGCTGCTCGAGAGTCTTCTCGTTGGACTCCAGCAGGTTCATCGACTTGTCGGCCAGGGTGACGATCTGGGACTGGAGACGGGAGAGCTCGACGCCCTTGCGGAAGACGATGGCGTCGTTGACCTGGTCGAGGGCGGCGGCCAGCTCCTCGTGGGAGATCATGCGGCTGATGATGGCGGAGATCTTCTTCTCGGGGAGCTCGAACATGGTGGCCAGGGAGGCGATGGAGAGGCTGTCGTAGAAGGGGGCGTAGGTGAAGAGGTAGGTGCGCAGGCCCTCCTCCTGGATCTGCTGGGACAGCATCTCCTTGATCTTGCCGGGCTGGGGCATCAGATCCCAGATCTTGATGGAGTTGAGCATCTCGGCGGCCTTCTTCCAGTCGCCGGCCGCGAGGAACTTGGCGCTCATGATCACGCCGTCACGGGTGTTCTCGGCGGGACCCGTGAAGACCTGGCGCTCGTTGTAGTCCAGCATACGACGGAAGGTCTTGGAGATGATGCGGCGCTTCAGCTCGGGGGAGGACGAGGTCTGCGCCATCAGGGGCACCTCCAGGAACATGCTCGACGTGAGGTAGATGCACTCCAGGAGCTCCAGGTTGATGTGCATGTGGAAGGGCAGCTGGCGCTGGCGCTCCAGACGCTCCTGCTCGGGGGTGACGGTGGAGTAGCGCTGCATGATGATACCCTGGGCCAACAGCTCTTTTTGACGGCCACTGCCGCAGATCTCGGAGAGGGTGATCTGGGCCTCGTAGACAAGTCCGGCGCGGAAGGCACAGAGACCGATCTGGACGAGGGTGCGGTTGAACAGGATCTGGGTGCTGACGTCGAAGTTGGCGATGTTCTCCGTAAGGTGGGACATGAGCATCAGGTCACGGGAGCGGTAGTACTGGTCGTGCAGAGCGAGGAAGTAGATCTGGCACAGCATGGCACGGGCCCGGATGATGCCGTCGCTGTGCTTGAACAGGTAGTTGCACAGGACCTGTACCAGGTTGGTCACATCGCCCGTGTCGCCACGGGGGGTGATGTTGGTGTCCAGCTCCGAGGGAAGGGTCTTCCAGGTACCTTCCTCGAGGATGGTGACGACCTGGGAGGGCTTGAAGTAGATGTGCTCGAGTCTGCGCATGACCACCCGGTTCAGGCTGTCCTGTCTGGGGTCGCTCTTCTCCGCCTTAGTGAGACCCTCGGTGTAGACCTGGGTGCGCACCAGGTTGGTGTACAGCTGCTTCTCGTCGCTGAGGCGGTCGATGTACTCGGCGGTGTGGGGGTCGATGTGCTGCAGGGAGCGGGTGAGCTCATCGTCCAGTCTCTCGATGTACGAGACGATGCTGCCGGAGATGTGAAGAACCTCGCCGGGGGCGACGGTGGGCTGCTTCTCGTCGTCCTCCCACTCCTCGGCACCCTCGGTCACGACGTGGTCGCGGTTGTTCTCGAGAACGGACAGGAGGGTAGCGAACTCCTGCTCGGCGAGCTTCCACTGGTCCACGGCCATGTAGTTGCTGGTGGAGGAGGAGGTGAGATCGAAGCGGGTGGAGATCAGGGTGAGGTAGACACGGATGCGCTGGTAGGGGGACTGGGCAACCTCGAGGAGCTTCTCCATCGTGCGGATCTGCTCGAGACGGTCGGTGTTCTTCTTTCCGCGGGACTCGACGATGACACGGAGGTGCTTCAGGATGCTCTCGGGAGTGTACTGGAGGGTCTTGCCGCCACGACCGACGGTCGCGAAGCCATCGTCTCCACCGATCTCAGCAGCAGCAGGGGCGGCCTCGAAGCGCTCGATCTTGGTCAGGCGAGGGGCAGCGGCGACGGGGCGGGCGACCTCCTCCTTGGCGTCCATGTAGCCATCCTTGTTCTGCCTGTACTTGTCGATCTGGGCGGCGTAGTCCTTGTTGTTCTTCTTGATACGCTGCTTGACCATGTTGAATCCCTTGGCGTTGCTGGCGTTCATCTTCTTGTTGCTGGACTTCTGCTTGGCGACGGTCTCGTTGACGAAGTCCTCGAGGTCCGCGACGGCCTTGACGTAGACTCTCGGGGTAGGACCGGACTGGGCGACCTTGACGATCTGACGGTTCAGCTTGTCGAACTCTAGAGTCCCAGGTTAGTATCAAAACACATCCATCCCGACCGCGCGACCGCAATCCCCCAGCATTTCACCCCGGGCCAACGCACCTGTCGAGATGACCGCCCAGTCGTTGATCTTCTCGGCGTTTTCGATCAACTTGACGGTGCTTTCGAGCTCCTCCAGCCGCTTGTCCTTGGCACTCTTGACGACCGTTACCCGCTCCTCGTCCTCGCTCTCTTCGCTTTCGGAAACATTCTTCATGAAACGGTTGGCACCGGTCTTGCCCTCCTCCTCGTCAGAGGAGTCGACGTCCGAATCCTCCTCTCCCTCCTCGCTGGACTCCTCCTCGGACTGCTCCTCCGCCTCCTCGCGATCGCTGTAGAGCTCCTCATCGGACGAGCTGCTCTCGCTGTCGCTGTCGCTACCGCCACCGTAGAAGAAACGCGACATGTTTGCGGGTGTTCTGATGCTGGAAATCGGGGGGAAACGCGGAAATCGAGGGCCGTATCTGCCGGCGTGTATCGGTGGGGGGGGGGGGGAGGGTGGTGAAGGTGAGAGCCGATCGACCTGCTCTTTTGCTTGGACGGAAAATGCGTTGTGAGGGTTCGGAGCCACAGAGGTTGGGCGGCGCGAGCCACACACGAAATTTAAGCGAGTCTGCGCCTAACCGCATCGGGCAGTCGACAGCCATCGGCACCCGCTCGTGCTCCAGACTGGTCTTCTCCATACTTACTCCTTTCAAGATGCGGAGATGCTACTCTATTCGGGTCCCTTACGCAAAGACCACCGTTCTAGTCTGCAAAATGTGGCGTTCTACTGGTGGACAAAGACCTTGCCCGGAGCAGAAGCAGCCCCGGTCTGTCTGGCCCAGCCCTCGTATTTCATATTCATATTCAATATCCAAAGTTACAAGCATGATTCTCTTTTTTTAACAAACAAAACGACGGCACGGAAGAAAAAGGCATATCTCGCATGGCGCATAACAGAAGGCATCTCCGTGCAAATCTTCAGTAGAGGGAATGAAATTCAAGAATCAACATAAATCGCGATCTTTCCAAGTACTCCTGGCTATGCCGAAAACAGCCACATACATGAACCGAGGAGGATTGACGGGGAAGGAAGAGAGGCGAGGATGAGCATCGGGAACACTAAAGCGCTCGACTATAGGAAAAGGTGCACCGATCCCCCGGCGGGTGGTGCGGCAGCCAGGATGGATGTCCACCCGGGCTCGCCGCCACGGCGGAGGTCGGATGTTTAATTATATCTTCTCCCCGGGGAGTTCTCCGACCTGCTGGGCGGAGGAACGCGTTCCAACCAGGACCTGCAAACACGCAGGCGGGGGTCGCAGGTCATCTCGAAAGCAGCACTCCTTGTATCAGGGGCCCAGGGGGGTCTCGGCAGACCTGACATCAAAGAGACGGGGAAGTGAATCAACCACGGCTCCAAATACCAAGCAGAAGAGGGTATTCTGGAACAGCTCTGCGTCGACCTCGCGATAAACGCACCTGGCGCCCGTACTGGCCCGATAGCGAGAATGGCTTAACCGTAGGGCTGATGTACCTTCAGGGGCTATCAGCCTGCTCCTGACATGCGTGCGCTCAATGCCACTGGTTCTGGCCCATGAAGCCTTCGCCCCCAAGTACGCCATCTTCAAGGGTACGGATGAAGTCGCGGTTCCTGGTCCCACCGGCACGGCTTCCCCGGCGCCTCTGGTTGGCCGGACTGCTGTCAACATACCCATCCGGGGGAGGTGGGTAGTACGCTGGGCTGGGCTGTAACCTAATCGGGGCATTGGGGTCGAGATGGCTGGCCACGCGCTGGATAGTCGGTGGGATACCTCCACCCTGAGGGTCCATGGTAGACGCGCGCTGTCGACCAGCCCGCGTTGTTGCTTGCGCGTAGAGACTCTGGGACGGCGCGTATTGCCCTTGAGGCATCTGGCCCGGGATCAGGTTCATCTGATGGCCATAGGCTGGCGGCTGGGTGGGGTATGGCGGGGGGGCGCCTTGTTGATGAGCAGGGAACATCCCATTGTACATCGGAGGCGGCTGAGCATGCGGGGGCGTGTGGAACTGGTTCAATTGCATGTTGTAAGCATTCTGCGCGGCCGTCTGGGCCTGGACTGCTTGCGCTGCCCTCTGTTTACTGGCCGCCTCAGCTTGCTGTTGTTGCTGGATCCCAGGGGCAACCGTCTTGTTGAGCGACGAGTACTTCAAGTTCATTGGGGGGACAAACGGTCCCGTGAACTTCTGCTGTGTGATGAAGGGATGCAACTTGGCCTGTTGTGGTGACCAACGCTCGAGCGGGTTGATCGTCAACAAGCCACGGACGAAGTCGATGAAAGCGACTCGATTGTTCAGTTCTAGTGACGATTAGCAGGCATACACACGACACATCGGGCAGTACAAACCTCGTTCAACCTCTGCCTGTTTCATGTTCTTCCTCGGCATGGGGTAGCTGCGGATGATTTCCTCCAATGTCGACGCCTGGAAGTACTTCTTGCTCGGCTGCTCCTTTGTGTTGTGCTCGCGAGAGTATTGTTCCAGGCTCTTTAGGCGGTATGTTTTCCGTCCGAACTCGTCCTGGGTCTTTTCGAAAAATTCGCCGGACTGCTTGCCCATTTCTAGCATCCATGTCGGCGGGAGGCCTAGCATTTCCACAATGCGGCAGACTTGGTTGTATTCGGAGGACCCGGGGAATAACGGCAATCCGAGGAAGAGCTCGACGACAATACAACCAAGGGACCACATGTCGATCGCAGATGAATACCTACAAGATGTTAGAGCGGCGCAAGGGAGGGTGTGGCAGGAAGCCAAGGATACGTACGGCAAGCCAAGAAGAACTTCTGGCGAGCGGTAAAACCGGGATTGGATATACGTGTAGACGGTCTGTCTCTCATCGCACGCTGATCCAAAATCAATAACCTTGATAATGGGGCTCTCGAGACTGGTTGGAGGTCAGCATTCAAGTTCGCCGCGCATCGGTTGACACTCACTTCTTTAACAGGATGTTCTCCGGTTTAAGATCGCAGTGGATCAGGTGTGCCTTATTCAAGAGGCTCAGCGCGTTCAGCAGTTGCTGAGCAAACACGCGCACCAGAGTGGTGCTCAATCCCCGGAATTGATTTTGTTTGATCAACTCGTAGAGGTTGACGCTCAACAATTCGAACACCAAGCACAGATGTTGCCTGTGGATAAAGGTGTCTTTCAGCCGAAGCAAATGGTGGTCGTCGTTCTTATCATATCTGCTGTTGAGCTAAAAATTATGAGCAAAGTCCATCGTAAAGTATCAGTGGGCTTACCAGATCCAAAACTGACACCTCCATCATACTCTGGTTGAAGTAGGCGGTCTTGTTCTTGATAACCTTGACGGCTACAACCTCCTGTGTTTTCAGGTTCTGGCACTTCACGACCTGCCCGAAGGTTCCTTGACCCAGCACATCCAGGATGAGATAGCGGTTTCTGGCATAGTTCAGTACACCGAACGGGAGTTTGTCGGAGGAACATTTGGTTGACTCACTTGTGACCCGCTTCTTCACTGCCCAATATGTCGTTGACATACAGGATGTAGTCGCTGTCCTCATTATCAAAGCCGTCATTCTTCACACCCTTACTGGGCTTTGTCAGAACCCGCCTCGGATTCCTGGACGATTCGTAGTTGAAGCCCGGATTGCATATCCGATAGGTGGCCGGGAGATGGGTTGTCAACGCGTGAAGAGGCTGTGAGGGATCTGGTTAGTGCCAGTATATACGTCGGAGCCTTGCACACGTACGCTGATAAAGCCGCCTTCGGGGTTGGCACGCCTGTACGCTGGCTGCACATTCATGCGTGGGTGAAGTTCTTGAACCGACTTGATCTTTTGGAATTTCGGTATCGGGCCCCGACCGGGCTGATGACCTCCACCGGATATAGACGATGCACGATGGGGCCTCCCATCTTGCGCAAACGCTGCACTAAGCTGGGAGCCGGCAGATGGCGGGTAAAACTGATCGGCGCCCATGTCGGCGGGCTGCAAAGGAGGGAGTCTAGGAGGCCGGGACGCGGCTAGAGAAGTCAGTTGGTGTCTTTGATCATTCCTGCGCGTAGATACTCACAGGGCGGTGATTGAAACGCCTGGGGAGGCGAGGCGTAGGTCGAGGTCCTGGTCGGCGACCGTCGAGGCTGATTGGGCCCGGGCGGGAAAGCGTACGCGTTATGCGACTTGCCCGGGCTCCCGTTAAACGACATGGAGGGGGACAAGACGTTCATTGGGGAGTATCGGCGAGCGGCGGACGACTCTTCATTTGTGGGGAAATACTGCGAGGACGGACGGCTCTGCTGGGTCGGTCTTGTCGAGTACTTGGCCCGGTTGTACGGATCCGCGTCCTCCATCGTGGTATCGGCATCGGTGACATAATCCCGACTACGTGGCGTCGCAGCGGGAGAGGACGCCATCGAGACGGTCTTGGAGCTTGCCCCGATCGAAGGGGGCTTGGCCGTGGTGCCGGGGGACTGGAAGGGCTCGTAGGAGTATCCCATCGGCGGCTGGGAGTGTTGTGGCTGGCCGGCGTATTTTGAGGTTAGCTGTTGTGGATTAGACGACGTCAACCCGTTGTTGAACTGCGCGGGATGGTGGCCCATTAAGGGATCCTGGTATGGCTGCCACTGGGAGTCCATTTCCCCTCTTTCCTCGTCACGACGTGTCTCAGATGATAGTGGGAGATCCGATCGGAAATATGATGATCATTTATCACGTCGACAGCGCACATGCACCTCGATCGGGGGTTAGATAGTAGCAGCGGGGACGGCAGACGCACGTAGCGCAATCAGGCGGAGACGACGCGGGACACGGCGAGCGGTGGTGCAATTCGAAAATCGGGGAGGGGGCACGAGGAGGAATTGAAGTCAGGATTAAGTTGCGTCGAGCCTCATTATCCGAGAGGAAGGCGTTCTGGTGATGAGGGCTCGAGGACGAGGGGGGGGGTGGCGGCCAGTGGACGGACGGGGGGGGGGGGAGTGGGCGGTCGCAATCCACAATGACGGGTGCGACGCAGCAACCAATATCGATGCGGCAGCTGACACGCGAAGGAGGTTGGGGGAGGAGGAGGGGAGGGGAGGAAGGAAGGGTGACTGAACGACTGTTGGAAAGCCCGAGATGAACGGGAATCCGAACAGAAGTATACAGTGCACACACAGGAAACGACTGGAAGGAGGCAGGCAGGCAGTCAGGCAGGCAGGGGGAGGAACCCGAGGATGGGCACTGGGAAGACTAGTGCGGAGGGGAAGAAGGGAAGGAGACGAAGGGGAGGTGAAGTTCGGGAGGAGCACGAGTGGAGCGCGCGCACTGGCAGCCTCAGGCTCAGGCTTGCCGTTGGGTTGGCTTGGGGCTTGGAAGGGCCACCCACGGACCAACGTCAATGACCCTAGCCTAACCACCGCGATCGATTCGATTGATCCTGCGAGAGAACCGAAAGTTCCCCTGTTCACTCGGGTAGGGATCCCCGTCAATGGTGGTGCTTTTGCAACGAAGGGGCAGCACGACAGAGACAGAGGGAATACACAGGGAAGTCAAAAGCGTCCGTTAAATAATAATCTTCCCTTTTAGCCACTGGTCGGGGATGACATCCTGATGGGACTGAGTAATTGAGTCATTGCAGCGTGGGGAAGCCTATTTGATGCCGGTCTGCGTCGCTTGCCTCAGTGCCTGCCTCGCGACCAGCCTCTTGACGATCGGCCTCCATCGGGAAGGTCGACATTTGCCCCTTGATATGGCACATACCATTCATTACCAGCCTGGTGGTGCCTCGAGGATCCAGACACAGCTGTAGCCACTGTATTCCGTACAAAGCACAAGAATCCCGTTACTATCGAAGATGACCGGTCATCTCGAGGTCTCCAAGTCTGCCCCATGCCCAGGACATCATTGTTGCCGTTTGCAGGCATTCGCTACGCCCCGGGGCACCATCCGCGGAAACCTTGAATGCAATCCAGGCTGCTAGAGAGCCAACAGCAAGAAAGCCAAACCCAACCACGTAGGGCGTCCCGGTGGGACGACGCCGTCTACCAGACGTACCTAAAATTACGAGACGGGAGGAAGGTCTGCACGATGATTTCAGGAGCCCAACCAACTGAGAAACTGGTGACGTGGGAGAGCGACGGAATAGTTAACTAACTAGTTACGTAGGGGATGATGACTAACCCCTCAGGCTGCAGTACAGCTCCGGTTCAGGCTCCAAGGCTGCAACAATCGGGCTCCAGGCTCCAGGCTCCAGGGCGGTGAGGCGGCTGCAGTCGGTGAGATCCTTCTGCCGGGATTATGGATCGAGGCGCATCCTTTTGTCATCAGTCTCGAATCCTCTATACTCTCTTTCCTGGTCATGCATGGGGCATCGTGAACAGGACGATGCTGCAGATCTGCTCACCCTCGATTAGCCAATAGATCGGCTCCTACTCAGGCCTCTGCAGGGGGATATACCACACCCGTGACGCCACCGGTTGTAACTGCTGGCCTATCTTGCATTCTTTCTATCATTCACTGCGGTCTCTTGCGATCTATTAATCTATTTGAGTTTTTATGGCAATCTAATCATAGAGAGTATAACTGCCACATTTCAGAGAATTTATCACCGCACACTAAAGTTAAACGCCGATGTCAAGATGGATTCAGATACCAAGGATGAGGCGAATGTGAACGGTGGGGCGATTACTTCGACCTCAAACGGGTCGACAGAAGATATTCGGGGAAGTGAACAATCGGAGACTACCAAACTAGATGCGCCCGAGGCTGCGGCTGCGGGCCCAGATAGCACTGACGAGGCAAGTCGTCTGCGAGAATTGCAGGCCGACGTTCGAAACCAGGATGATCTCGAAAGAGACATATCCCGTCAGGTACATATCCCGCCTGGAGTCTTGGCATCGCTACTGACAATCGCTAGGCCGACAAACTGCTCATGGAGCAGGCGGATGAACGGGACAAGAAGAGACTCGAAAGGACTGCCGCTGAGAAACAGTATGTTCTGGTTACACCAAGGTAATCGCCCAATACTCACGTGCACAGGAAACTCGAGGCACAAATTCTGAAATCGCATCAACGCTTGTCCCAACCCATTGGTACATCTGCCAGGGTCCGTTTGAGGAATGAAATCGAGAAATTTGAAGCACGCAATGCTGAACTGTCAAAAGATCTCGCGGAGATCCAGCAACGGATTGACGAACGACACCAGGGGCAAGAGAATGGCTCTCAGGTCGCCGGGACTGGCCGCATGCCCAATGAATCTCGCCGGGATTATCTCATTCGGACCGGAAAGATCACACCGTTTTCGAACATGAGCACTGGGGCAAACCATGGTCCTCTTGCCAGTCTCCAGGATGCTCTTATTGACGCGGAAGACGAGCGCGACGAGAGGGAGGCACTGGAACATATGAAGAAGCAATCGGCCGTCTCACATCGCAACCTTGTGCGGCCGGGGTTCAGCTTCGACGAAACTTCCGAGTCCGAGACGCCAGAACCTGCTTCTCGAGCAAGTAAGCGGCGCAAATTAGACCGTTTAAGTGAGACCGTGAAAAGAGAGGGATCGGATCTCGGCGATGGGGCCCAGTCAGAGGCCCAAGATGATTCTGCGAGCTACGTGGAGTCTGAAGGGCAGGAGTCCCCGTCCGAAGATGAAGACTTTCTACCCGAGGAAAAGCCAAAGCGGGCGGGACGGGCAAAAGCCACAAAGCCTTCGGATGAGGTGGAAGATTTCAGCGGGATGGATGACGGAAATGAACAGCTTTACCAATCAAGGCTTCAAGATTGGGTCCGTCGCAGGAGCGCTGCCAGAAAGCGTGCTGTCAAGGCACGGGGCGAGCCTGTGGATGCCGGAGACGTAGACCAGGATGAACAGGAAGAGTGGTTCATGCCCCATCCTACCGTCGCAGATGTGGATTATGACAATGGATACCGGATACCTGGTGACATCAACCCTCTTCTATTCGACTATCAAAAGACGGGTGTGCAGTGGCTATGGGAACTGCAGCAGCAGCAAGTCGGTGGCATCATTGGCGACGAGATGGGACTGGGAAAGACGATCCAGGTTATTGCTTTCCTCGCCGGTCTGCATTACAGTAAGAAACTGACAAGACCCGCCATTGTTGTGTGCCCTGCAACGGTCATGAAACAGTGGGTAAACGAGTTCCATCGCTGGTGGCCACCCTTTCGCGTATCCATTTTGCACACATCTGGCAGTGGGATGGTCAACATTCGCAATGAAAGCAGCCGTGAAGACGCGCTGCTCTCTGAGACGTGGAGCGCCTCCCGTGGCACCCAGGGTGGCTCGAAGGCCGCGAGGAAGGTTGTCAAACGTGTGTTAGAGGAGGGGCATGTGCTGGTCACTACCTACTCAGGTCTACAGACCTATGCCTCCCTCCTGATTCCCATCGAGTGGGATTGCGCTGTCCTCGACGAAGGCCATAAGATCCGCAACCCAAACACTTCGATTACCATCCATTGCAAGGAGCTCCGAACACCCCATCGGATCATTCTGTCCGGGACCCCGATGCAGAATAACCTTACAGAGCTATGGTCTCTATTTGATTTCATTTTTCCGATGCGCCTTGGGACGCTGGTGAACTTCCGGAACCAGTTCGAGTTTCCCATCCGCCAGGGCGGATATGCGAATGCCTCCAACCTACAGGTCCAGACAGCGGCCAAGTGTGCCGAGACCCTGAAGGACGCGATCAGCCCATATCTCCTGCAGCGGTTCAAGGTAGATGTCGCAGCGGACCTGCCGAAAAAGAGCGAACAGGTGCTATTCTGCAAGCTGACGAAGCAACAGCGGCAGGCCTACGAGGCATTCCTGGGCTCGGAAGAGATGACATCTATCCTCAATGGGCGGCGCCAGGTTCTGTATGGCGTCGATATCCTGCGAAAGATCTGCAACCACCCCGATCTACAAAACCACAAGCTGCTCTCGTCCAAGGCGGGCTACGGCAGCGGCTCGAAGTCCGGCAAAATGCAGGTCGTCAAGTCGCTGTTAGAGCTATGGAAAGACACGGGACACAAGACCCTGCTATTTACCCAGCATCGGATCATGCTGGACATTCTGGAGAAATTCGTGAATTCCCTCTCCGGGTTCAACTACCGCCGCATGGACGGAACCACGCCCATCCAGCACCGACAGTCTATGGTCGACGAGTTCAACAACGATCCCACTCTGCATGTGTTTCTACTCACCACCAAGGTGGGCGGGCTGGGTGTAAACCTGACCGGGGCGGACCGAGTTCTCATATACGATCCCGACTGGAATCCCTCGACCGACGTGCAGGCGCGTGAGCGAGCGTGGCGACTCGGGCAAAAGCGCGAGGTCACCGTCTACCGACTGATGACAGCGGGGACGATCGAGGAAAAGATATACCACCGGCAGATCTTCAAACAATTCCTTACGAACAAAATCCTGCGGGACCCCAAGCAACGGCAGACCTTCCAGCTGAGCGACCTCCACGACCTGTTCTCTCTGGGGGATGAAAACCAGGGCCCAACGGAGACGAGCAAGATCTTCAAAGACGCCGACGTCACCTACGAGGACAGCGATGGCACCCGACCGCCTCAACCCTCACAGCACGATGAGAAAAGGGACATCAGCAAGGTGGTCGGGGTGGCGTCCATGGAGAAGTTCCAAGGCGAAGAGCAGCCGAGTGACCAAGAGAAGGGGACGGGAACCAACTCCGAGTCGCGCATCATGGAGGGCATCTTCGCCCGATCGGGAGTGCACTCCGCGCTGGAGCATGACCAGATCGTGAACGGCAAGCGAGTCGTGCGAGCGGACCCCAAGATCATCGAGGCCGAGGCCAGGCGGGTGGCCGCGGAGGCAGCGGAGGAGCTGCGGCGGGCGGGCGAGGCAGCGCGCTCCGTCCCCATCGGCACTCCCACCTGGACGGGGCAGTTTGGGCTGGCCGGGAAGCCCGAGGAGCCCCCGCGGTCCGCATTCGGGGGGAGCAGCGCCGGCGCCAGACGAGCAGTGGCGGGGCCATCCTCCGCCAGCATCCTGGCCAACCTGTCCGCACGCACCCCGTCGCGGAGCAACAGCAACAGTCCCGCCCCGCGCACCAGCGGGGTGGACTTCATCACGATGATCCGGGACTTCATCACGGCGCAGGGCGGGGCCGTGTTCACGCAGATGCTGATCGACCACTTCAACCGGTACTGCGACACGCCGCAGCGGTCGGCCGAGTTCAAGGAGATGCTGAAGACGATCGCGGTGCTGGAGAAGGGGGGCCGCAACGGGCGCGGCAAATGGTCGCTGAAGCCGGAATACGCGAAACGGAGATGATGCCACCCAATCTTATGTTGGACTGGACTGCGTCATCCTGCCTTGACGGACCGGGTCCGTAATCAGCATCGCGTTATAGAAGAAACCATGGACGGCGCGGCGCATATCTGCTTGGAGTCGGCTATCGGCAAGGGATGGGACACCCATGGTTTGCGGCGCGGGGTGGGATATATGTAATATTATTTATGCTGAACCTGTTTCCTGATACTGATGTACGATACGATAGAAATGAGTGCGGGGGATGACGTTGATTTAGCAGATCGCTATCCTGACTGACTGCCTGACTGTCTAAGTACATCCGCTGGGAAATCGCTTCCGTGGTCGCAATCGTAATGAGATTAGAAGTCTTTGTGTGATGTGTGATGTAAGACGGTTCGACCCAGAAACCCAAAGGGGAGGCCCAAATGGGCCTGACGATCATGATGTAAGTCGCTGCAGACGGACAAGACAGTGACATTGTCATTGTCTGAGCATTGAGCAGAGTACAAAAAAGTACTACAGTACTACGTAAAAAACACACCACACCATAGTTACACTGCACAACATTAATCACCCAACAGCTCTGATCACAGTAAATAGTAGAGATAAACATTCTCCCAACCATCATCCATATTGACCTGAAACACCACCTAAGATTAAGATCGCACCCACATCTATCTATACATAGTAATAGCAATCAACCCGCAACCAACCCCAGACAAGTTAACTTACAAATACAAGATCCCCTGAACATCCACATCTGGGTTGGGGCAGTGGGGACTGGGGGAGGCTCAGATGACGATGATACTATGTTGTCTATCTATGTCGGTGCCTCGGTGCTTGGCGGACAATCCCAATCCTAATCCCAATGCCCATGCAATGTCAATGTCAATCGCAATCCCCAGACACTATGGAGGAGACAGGAGTGGTGATGGCATCTCATCCATCATCCTGTGACATAGGTACATGGCTTGCTCGGCACGGGTGTAGAGCCGAGGGACCGACATTGGGATCGACTGCTGAGTTTTGGGTGTTGGACAACAAAAATAGAATACCGGTCAGCAGTCAGCAGTCAGCACCTAGCAGGAGTGATCTTATCCGAGTTGAGTTGACTCCACGGGAGAAGAAAAAGTGAGAAGTGAGAAGTGAGAAAGGAGAAAGGAGAAGATGAGGGAGGAACATGCACTGCACTGCAGATGTCTCAGGCTGACAGCATTCCTCCTTCTCCCCGCCCTCATTCCCCGGCACGCCAATCAACCCCCGGCGACGCCGTTCTGCCGAATTCGCCGCCCGCGATGAGTGGTCCGGCCGAGGCGGTCGGTGAGGGCGAGCCAATCGGGAGGGCAGGGCCGGGGAGTCCGAGGCGGTGAGCCCCACCGCGTGGGCCATAGTTTGTTCTTTAGTAATATGTGCTGTGAGTCTCAACCACCAACCACCTCCCCCGCGACGGTGATTCCCGCGGGTTGGCTGGGCGGTGCTGTGGTTGCTCTCCGTATTTCACTCAAAGTTTGACTTTGTCGGGTCGCAGTTTGCTCTGATCGCTGCGATCAGCCGCCATCGTCTGGAGGAGTCTTGGCCCCCACCCCACACCCACACCCACAACCGGGGTGATCGTGGCCGCTGCAGCGCCAGCTGCAATATAAAGACGCAAGGCATCCCCGTCGCTTCCAGCCATCATTCCACGCTCAATCGCTCAATCGCTCAACCACCAGCAATAAACAGTCCACATTCACTCTTCCCGTCCGCGACTCCTCGCAGACCTGCCTGCTTTCTTCTCCTCCTTCCTTTCTTTCTTTCTTCCAAACAATCCCTCCAACCTCGCAATGAAGTTCCTCGCCTCCCTCGCTCTGCTCGCCTCCGCGGTGGCTGCCAGCCCCCTCGCCTCTCGCCAGGACAGCTCCAGCTCGACATTCCACCTGAAGACGTCGGGCGCCTCGAACGACGACCACAACAACCTCTACGTGTACGCCTACCACACGGGGGCCGGGTTCAACGACGCCGTGCTCACGTCGGACGTGGGAACCGCCAGCCCGGCGTTCCTGAACGGCACGAATACCCAGTTCGACCTTGGCACGCCCTTCCCCTGGGGCCTCAAGCCATCGGTCCAGAACAACTACGGCGGTTAGACTTTGCCCCTTTCTCGCCACAGATTGGCCTCCGACTAACTTCGTCGCAGCGTGGGAGTCCGTCCAGATTAACACGGGGTACGGCAGTGGGGGTTTCTCGGTCAATGGCACCGACTTCGAGTGGTCGGCTGCGTCTGGCTTCGGGGGCTGGCTGGGTGAGTGAACTATGTATCCATTGCGATCAACTCCGATCTATCTTTCCAACGAACTTTGAAAAAGACATCAAAAGAGAAACTAACACCGAACAGTCTGTGACTGGTACCACAACGCCCCCCAGCTGTTCTACATCTACAGATACACCCAGCCCACGATCCCCTCCTCGTGCAGCCAGGTCGACCTGACAGCCGAGTATGTTTCCTAAACGAGCGACCTGACAGTTCGACTACACTTCCTAAACGAGACCCCTCGCCACTTGGGGGTTCATGACGCGCGTGGCGTGAGTGATGATTCATATGACAGGCGGGAGGTCACGCTGCTCCCGCCGGCACTGTATCAGTATCAGTATCGTACATTGACGGCAACGGTTAATGCTAATATTTTAATGATTGATGGGTTTGGTTCGATGGCTATGGCGCATGGCACGATATTTGCACAGTATTATGGCAGACTTTTGGCATCGTATGTAACACTGTTTATGACAACATATTTGGCACTATTTGGCACAGTTCTGGCACAATGTTTATGGCACTGTATGTGGCATTGTTTATGGTACAATATTTATGGCGCAGTATCTATGTCATCTATGGCATGCATGTTCATAAGCAGACGTTGGTAGAGAAATACTCAATACTGGCGATGTATGATGACTGACTCGTTTGGCTTTTTTTCTGGTTCGGGTTCTGTATCTGGCCAATTATTGGCAATAGTGGCTGTCGGAGCTAGCCCGCGTTTCGCAAACTGGGAGATTCATTTTCCAGCACAGAGTGTAGCCTATCCAACTATCGTCCTACCATCTAGATAATAAATATACGAACGAGTCAAGAATCCCAATATCCGGACAGACCACCCCATACACGAAACAGCGGAAGAAGCCTCATCCCCGGGACAGGTGTGCCTCAGGCCGCCAGCCGCCTGCCAAAAATAGTATCGCGATGTCTCACAGCGCGGCCCAATCGGGCTAGAGCGGCCGGCTGGATCGCCTCCCCAGGAGGGACCAGCACCAAAGCACCAAAGCACCAAAGCACCACCACCACCCTTAGTCTTCCCTCGTCCCACGCCGTCTCATCCAGACAACCTGCTGTGTGAATTCTCTCGACATCTGATTCCCTCGCTCCGTCGGTCGCTTCCATCCCCCCCTCCCCCCCTCTCGCACCCGCCGTGTTTTGGGGACAGTCGCTCGCTCGGTCGCTCGCTTTGTTTACCCGCGACCCTCCCTCCTGGACCCTGCCGAGAATATCAGACGATCTGCATGTTTCAGTCCCGGTGGCCTGAAAAACACCTCCCTGTGCAGCTCGCTCGCATCGACTTCGGCAGAATCTCGCTACTAGCTGTCACCTTTTGACATCGCTTGAATCCGTCTTTCATCCTTTCCAGTCCGTTACAACACTCGCTCAGTGATCCGGCAAGGGTCCACGTCGATCGGACCCTGAATTTCGCCAAGGAGTCGAGTCCCTCGCCCCTCTGCTACACACACACACACACACCACCACCATCATCATGCGTTACATCCCCCGACTCTTCGTCCTGTGTCTGCTGGTTCTCCTGGGCACAGTGACCACAGCGACACCATGGCAGCCTCACGGTGAAGTGCTGCGGCGGGCGGGTTCGTCTCACCCATCCCCTCTCAACAAACCCAACTAACAGAGAAAGACACCACCACCACCGCAGCAGAGAGTGCCACGACGGGCGCGGCCGCAACAACCGCCGCGACAGCGTCGAAGACCGACTCCAAGACCGACACCGCGTCCGCCACCGACTCGACCGGCACCGGCACCGGCACCGGCACGACGACCAAGAGCAGCACGACCGGCCAGACAACCAGCACCAGCGGCTCAACCGGGACCTCCAACACGACCTACACCGGCACGGGCGGGATCTCGATGCTGGACCCGAACGAGTACTCGACGACATACTACAAGATCGGCAACTACGTGACGTTCGAATGGAACTACACGTCGCTGTCGGTGACGCCGTCGGGGGTCAACGTCGTGGCGTCGTGCAGTCTGAACAGCCACACCTACACCATCTCCAGCAACATGAGCGTCTCGCCCACCGGCAAGGTCGTCTGGGATACGAAGAAGTACCAGGCCAACGCCACGGTCCCGCTGCTGACCGCCTCGTACACCCTGATCATCTGGGACGCGGCCAAGGGCATCTCCGCGACGGCGAGTGCGGGCCATCTCGCGGCTGCGAGTCACTCGTTCGCCATGTATGTCCCGCAGCCGTACACCCCGCTCAATGGTACGTCTTCCTTGCTCCCCTTGAATACACACGACCCATCTAATATATGTGTGTAGGCTTCATCTGCGCCACCTGCAGCTTCGCCCTCTCCGAAATCGAGCGGCTAGGCCTCAAATTCGCCTTTGGCATGATGGCCATCACCATCGCCTCGTTCACCTGGTTCGCCGGCGACTTTGGGGTGTTTGCCACGTAATCTGTCTAGTCTAGTCTGATCTAGTCTACTCTAGTCTATTCTGGTCCACTTGTTATCATGCATAGAATGTTGCATTAAGCTGAGCGATATTCGTTTTTTTGTCATGTTTCGTTTAATCATGAGCAAATCTATTGGCGTTGATTTGATTTTGTATTGCGATAATGATGGGTATTTACTATTTTATTTATTTTATTTTATTCTTATTTTCACTTTCATTGACATTGACATTCCATTTACATTGACATTTAGTTATGCTCGCTTTTTGAGGGGGTGTGGTAGTGGTAGTGGTTATGATAGTGACAGTGTGATAGTACTTGTTAAGTTATGTATGCTATGCGTCGGGATATCCTGTCTACTCTGGATTGGTTCTTCATTATGTCATGGCTGGATTCTGTATCTGTCTGTCTGTCTGTCTATCTTATATTAAGAGCGGGAATACTGGATGAAGGATACTACTGGATGAGAGAGATGAGGGATGAGGTAGTGTTAATGTGGGATAATATACTGCCTATTTAGCTAAAAATGGACTGTTTCAGATAAGATAGATATAACTATTGAATGCTGTAGGTTAGGTAGTTATCTAAGAATGCGCTGCTTATCTTATATAGCAGGGTAGTAATTCAAATATGTATCATATCATGACTGATTTATCCTGATTCATCATGATGGTGGAGGTTAAGCATGCATGGTCTATGGATCTGGGATGATGGGGTTTTTGTCAGTGGTACTAGTAGATAAGATGAGCGATAGATGAGAGATAGTAGATGACAGGGTATACTTAAGTTGTGTTATGTTATGGATTTGTTTTCTTGTTGTTTTGTTTTATTTTATTTTATTTTTTTTTCTGTTCTGCAATGTTCTGTCTTGTTATGTTCTGTTCTATCTTATCCGGTTTTATGTTATCCTATTCTGTAATATCTTATCCTATGATCCTATCCTATCCTATCCTGTATATATTTTTTATCTCCCTAGTATGTATTCATTCTCTTCACATATCTAGTACTTCATTGACTCCAATTACCCACTTCACTCTACTCCAACCACTCAGTCACTCAGTCACTCATTCCACCTAATTAAGTTAGAGTATACTATATCAGAGTAGAAAGTAGAAAGTAGAATAGAAATTAGAAAATCATAAACTAATCTAAACACACCCCCCATGAACCGCCTCCCAAGCCAGCTCCGACCCTGTCCCCGACCCTGTCCCCATCTCTTGCAGTCCACTCTGCAGTCCACCCGGCTCATCACCCTCCCTCACCCTCCTCACAGTAGGCAAACTCGCCGCGGAATCCATCATCTTCCCGCACTTCACGCACGGGGTGGTTTTGATGTTGGCGTAGGAGGAGATCATTTCCTGTTTTTTCATTGTTAGTATTATTATTATTATCAGTATCAGTATCAGTATCACAATCACAACACAATCATCACCCGGTTGATACATTCACAACACAGCAATGATGTATATGGAATGTATATCCCCGCAACCATATATATGTATATCCAGAGAGGATGATGAGAGGATGATGAAAGGATAAGAGTTGGAGCAAAAGGGGTGGAGAAGAAGGAACAAGGCCTGGAGGATAAGCCCAGGGCCAGGAGAACTCACCAACAAAAATGCCAAATCCCACTTCCTCTCCCGCTGATTCAGCGATCTCAGGACGGCGGCATCGAGTTTCGTCTCGGGGAGGCCTCTGGTTTCGAGTCTTTCGACCCGCCATTCGATGTCGGTGGTTGTGGTTGTGGTTGTGTCGGTGTGGGTGTCGATATTCCCGTTCCCGATGGTTCCGTCGCCATCGAATCCAAATGCAGATGCAGATGCAGATCCAAAACCATTAGTTGTAGAGGTGGAGGTCGAGGCGGATGGAGCACTGGATGTAGAGATCCCCGGAGAAAGAGAAAGAGAAACCCTGACTCCCAACCCGGCCTTGACTAATCTCACCACGACTGCTTCTCCATTCCCATCTTTACCATCAATAATCCTAACCCTCACGCCCTCCCTCCCCCTCTTCAAAAACTCATCCACAATCCCCCTCCACCCCTTCCCCTCCGCCTCCCCTCCCCTCCCCATCCTTACCCCTCCCCCTTCCCCTCCCCACTGCCCTGCCCCTGCCCCTTACTCCCCCTCCCATCCACACCCACACCCCCACCTCCATCCAACCCACCCCCCGCATCTGCCCATCCGGCACCAAAGCCCGATAATCCCTCTCCCAAACGCCCGTGGTCTGCACCAACACGCCCTCATTCTCCGCAATGCGCCGATTCACGTGCTCCCATACCGCCGCGAGCTCCGGCCCGCGCCACCGGTCCTGGAAGGCTTTTACTTCGGCGACACCGGCGCGGGTCGTCGCGGATAGTTGGGCGTAGAGGATTTGGGGGGTTGCGGGGATGGGTCCTGAGCTTCCTGGTCCTGAGACTCCTGCCCCTGAGACTGGGAGTGCGGTTGTGGATGGGTGGGGTGGGTGTGTTGTTGTTGTGGTTGTTGTTGTTGTTGGGGGGCTGTGGTGGTGGTGGTTGTGGTAGGGCTGGGAGGGTGGGTGTTGTTGAGGGGGTGCGGTTGTGGTTATGGTTGTGGTTGTGGTTGTGGTTATGGTGCTGGTGGATTATCGGCGCGAGAGGCTGCAGGAGACGGTCTGGGAGGAGGGTGCGGAGGGTGTGGATCTATTGTAAGAGTGTTAGTTTGGTAGGTTGTAGGTTGGAATGGAAATGGGAGTGACAGTGAGTCTGAGTCAGTGAAAGTGGGAGTAGTAAAAGAAGAAGGGAAAGAAAGAGGAGAGAAAAATACCGTAGCCTCCATCTCCTGCAGCTTCGCCAGCGAGGAAATGAGCTGGTGTTCCGAGTCCCACGGGTCCGCGGTGGTGTCCATATTTGGTGCTGAGCCTGAACCCGAACCCAAGCCAGAACCTGAACCCAAGCCTGAAGCAGCAGCAGCAGCAGCAGCAGCAGTTGTATTTGTGCTTATATTCGTGGTGGTGACCATCTCCGGCACGACGACGGGGATACGGCCGTGGGGGATTGTTGCCATCTGTCTGACTCTCTTCTTCTTCTTCTTCTACCCCAAGTCCAATCCCACGTCCAATTCGAATCCCGATCCGAGGTATCTGAATACCCTCAGAGGCGAATGTAGCGATGCGTTGCGTAGCGTAGGAGAGTGATTGATTCCAGATCCTGACCGGTCCTGTCCTGTCCAGTCCGTGAGATGTATAACTACCCGCACGGGGATAGAATAGATGAGTGAGTGAGTGAGTAAGGAAGGAAGGAAGGAGGAGGCAATGCGATGCGATGCGAAAGAGAAAGTGAATTAAATTGACTGGGTTGACTTGTATTAACGTGGAGAGAGATTCGTGTAGACTAGACAAATCAAGCAAAGCAAACCAAACATGGACGAGAGAGAGAGATCGATGATGCGGAGCGGAGGGGAGGAGAGAGGAGAGGAGGGACGGGATTGGACGGGGTGCTGAGTCAGGAGTTAGTCAGGGATAACTAACTAACTAACTAACTAACTAATTAGGGATAATTGTCAGCCACAGATGTGGCTTGAGCGTACTACAGTGGTGTGGGTGTGGGTGTGGATGTGGCTGGTGTCTTTACTATCCCCATCCCATCCTCCCTCCCTTCCAAGTCTGTCTGAGAGTCTAGGATGGTTATAGTAATATGATGGAATGGGACAGGATACAGATGAGTGAGTGGTTTTTCTGAATAAAGAGGTTGTTTATATAAAATATGACAGAAGGGGTTCGTTCTAACCTAATTAACAGAAAAGGTTATTCGACTCTGATATATTCCCATCCATTCCACCCATAAAATATAGTCCCATCTAGTAAGTACGGAGTAATTACTCCCTCCTAAGCCCTTACTTAGCAACATGCTACAACAGAAACACGGTCATTATTCATCCATCCCGATCCGAACTAATACTATATACCTGAATAATAATAATTACACACACACACACACACACACACACACACACACAAAACATCATGTAAAGACCAGCCCAAGTTAGTTATGTTATGCCATGTAAGTTATGTTGTGAGTCATTCACTCCCACTGACTCCTCTGCTACACCGATGAAAACAACCTCACAGGCACGCCCGCATCATGCGACATGGTCAGGGTACACTGAATGACGGGACGATCGCTGGCGGGGCCCGCGTTCTCGAGGCGGTCGAAGCGCTGCAGGAGCTTGACGAGGGTGAAGCTGGCTTCGGTGAGGGCATATTGTTCTGTACCTCATCAGTATACTCAATTCAATTACAGAGGATTGTCCAGAAGAGGATTGTCCAGAAGAGGGTTGTCCAGAAGAGGACTGTCCAGAAGAGGATTGTCCAGAAGAGGACTGTCCAAGAGAGGACTGTCCAGAAGAGTAGGGCGGAATGAACAGAAAAAGAAAAAAAAAAAGACACTCACGACCAAGACAAATACGCGGCCCGCCGTTAAAAGGCAGATACTCCCAGCCGCGCTTGCTGTTCTCCTCCCAGCGCTCGGGGCGGAACTCGTGCGCATCAGGCCCGTAGAAGTCCGTGCGGCGGTGCATGGCGTACACGCTGTACGTGACGAGCTGGCCCTTGCGGACATAGACGGGCGACTTGCCGTCGGGACCGCCCCCGACCGGCAGGGAGGTGTCCTTTTGGGCGACGCGGAAGTTGAGGGGGACGGGGGGTTGGAGGCGGAGGACTGTTGGATATTAATGACAGGTACATGCCAGACCAGAGAAGAGAGAGAGAGGGAGCGAGAGAGAGAGAGAGAGAAGACGTACCCTCGTTCAGGAAGTGGCGCAGATCGCGCAGATCCTTGAGTCTCGCGTGGGTGATATCTCCAATCGGATGGGTGGCATCGCCAAACTCGCCGACGACAGCCCGACGGAGCTTGGTCCACACGGCGGGATGACGGGCCAGATAGAAGAACGACGAGCTGAGCAGACTGGCGGTGGTGTCACGGCCGGCGAGCAGGATATTGAGCATGTTGTCGCGCAGCACGCGGGGGTCGTCGTTGTCGGCCGCCAGGGCCTCGGCGAAGATGTACCTGCCCGACTGCTTCTCGGGGTGGCGCTTCGACTCGAGGGCCCGACGGACGTAGTGATCGACGACCTCGTGGACGCGGCGGTTGGCCTCGCGGAACTCCTTGGGGTTGATGAGCCAGTAGAAGCCGAGGGCGCGGGAGCGGGCGGCCAGGTATTCCTGGGCGGTGTTGAAGGCGTCGGCGAAGCCCTGAGCGTCGCCCACGGCGGTCTTCTCGAGGATGCTGGCGTCGGAGGAGCCCATGGAGCCGACGGACTCGCCGAACAGGAAGTGCGTGGCCGAGTCGATGGTGAGCAGGAAGAAGAGCCGCTGGATGTCGAACGAGGAGCCGTCTTGGGGGATCAGGTCGATCATGCGCGCGACGTGGCCGTCCATGAGGTCCAGGTCGGCCACCTGCGATGGGATGTCAGCTTGCGCGAGGCGTCCAGAGGAAAAGAAAGGGCGACGAACCTGATCGCGGGTGAACTGCGGGCGAAGCAGGCCTCGTGCATGCGTCCAGCCGGCGCCGTCCAGGGTGAAGATGCCGTTACCCAGCAGCGGGAAAAACTCGCGGTGTCTGCTGCCGAGCCCAAAGTCCTGGAACTGGGTGGCCAGCAGGGCTTTGATGTTCTCGGGCTCGGCCGTGCCGTACATCTCGACGCCGCCGATGGAGACCTGCGTGAAGGTGTGGCCGAAGGTCTCGTAGAACTGCGAGATGTACTCGACCCAGCGCTTCTCCTTGACGGCGGTCAGCATGCGCAGGAAGCCTGGGATGCCCAAGGGGCCGGTGGGGATGGCGGGCGGAGGCTGACAGCCCAGGGCTTTGGCGGTCTTGCGATCATGGTAGGTCTGGTGGAGGAACTGGAAGGTCTTAAAGGCGACCAGGAGGGCACTGGCCAGGAGGAGTATCGTGAGCATGATGTTGGATTGAGCGTCTGAAGAGGGAGAGGGAAAGCGTGGGGGGGATACTAATTATATAGTAAAAAGGAGAAGAAGTACATCCTCGGTCGCAACATGTGAGAAGGGCCGACAGCAGACAGCAGACAGCCGACTGCTGCCTGGGAAAGCAGTGAATGGCTATAGGAATAGAACCATGGAAGTTGCGTCCGGAGACGGAGCATCGCAAGCATCTCCGCTTTGGTTTTAGCCCTGATTCAATGACCTCAAGGCTCAAGGGCTCCACCCAACGGCTGGCCCGCCTCGCGCGGCTGCACGGCTGCATCATCGCCCATCCCTTGTCTCGCATTGGCTTCGATTTAACCCCCGCAGGTTGATCTCGCAAGGTTTGCTCGGAGGGGTCGGATTGCTAATCCTGGACTTTTTGCATGACGAAAGGGTGGGTGGATGGACTAGACTCGAAGGAGCATCCAGTCCACCGAGGTAAAGGACAGTCACTGTTAGTCTTGTTTGACACTGATCTGGGCGGGTTTCAAATCGAGCGCTTGCTGTCGAAACCAATAGTTTTGACAGTCAGTAATCTACAGGATTTTAATTCCGTCCGAACCTCATGTCTAGGAGCTAATTCATATAGTTGTGAGACTGTCTGTGGCACAGATTGGCTGGGAACAGGGATAGTTACAGTGTAGCATACCCGGGGAAAACCCCCCGAACCCCCCATGTACATAACTGACCTCTACCATGTAATAGGATAGCATTTCATCTAATATCTTAAGTAAATATACTGTAATATTATTACTGGGGGGCATGACCCCATGTCATATATTATCTATACTATACATAAATCACCAGTCCAAGTAAAATCTAACCATCCACCCACTCAAATCTAATTTAATAGTAATATCCACCCCTTTATCCCCATCCCATCCAACACCACCACCACCACCAAAAAGAAGAATAATACTCACACCCTCCTCCTCAAAACCCACCCCCCAAACCCAATCACCCCACCACCCCAATCACCCAACCCCAATTCCAAACCACCCATTCCCCTCCCCAGGATCCCTAACCTCATGAACCAACCTCCCCCCCACCCAAACAGCCCTCACATTCCGATCATCGCCACTCCACACCCACTTCTGGACCTTCTCCTCCCAGCTCTCCATCCCAAAGACATCCACATTCGATTCCGCCACGCCCTTCCCCGAGACAACCGACCGGTAAGCCCCGAGCCGGATGAGCTGCGCGTCCCACGACATGCCGGCGTCAAAGCCCCCGATCTGGCCGGCCATGTTGAGCACGGCCGCGGAGCCGCGCGTGGAGAGGTATAATGCCTGATTCACGTCGATGATATCTTGATTTTTCTGTTTTTCCTCGGTGGTGGTAGTGGGCGAAGCATGCGGCAACAGCCTCGAAACCAAACACGCCTGCCTCACAGCCTCCAGCATACTAACCGCATACCCACCACTCACATCCGTCCCCAACCCGACGGGGATACCGGCGCGGAGCGTTCTCCGCACAGGACAAATCCCCGAGCCAAGGGCCGAGTTACTCGCCGGACAATGCGAGATCTTCGCCTTGCGGTCTCTGATCATCTCCCTCTCCGCGTCGGAGAGATGGACCGCGTGCGCGAGGATGGTCTTCGGTGTGAGGAGGCCGAAATGATCATACACGGAGGTGTAATCTCGCGCGCGGGGGAAGAGGTCATGGACCAGGGCCAATTCGTCGAGGTTCTCGGCGAGGTGGGTCTGGATGTGGAGTGGGGGCGTTGCCGACGCGGCGAGTTCGCTGAGAGAGGCGAGAGAGGCGTGTGTGCAGCTCGGGGCGAAACGGGGCGTGATGACGGGGTTGATGAGTTGTCCCTCCGGGTCGAGCCGGCGGATATGTGCGATGGAGGCTTCCGTGATGGGGACGACGGAGTCGGGCTCGTCGAGGAGGTAGTCGGGACAGGTGGCGGGGTTGTCCATGCAGACGCGGCCGATCAGGGCGCGTTGGCCGCGGGCGTGGCAGAGCGTGGCGAGCAGGTTGGTGGCGGGGAGGTGGATGGTCGCGAAGTAGGAGGCCGTGGTGGTGCCGTGCGAGAGGGTGCGCGAGATGACTTGGTTGTAGACGCGGTAGGCCTGGGGCGGGGGGACGGTGGGGAGGGAGCTGGGCGAGGCGAAGGAGGATTCCATCGGGAAGGTGTAGGTTTGTAGCCAGGTGAGCAGGCCCGAGGTGCTGAAGA
Source organism: Aspergillus heteromorphus CBS 117.55 (assembly GCF_003184545.1). Lineage (NCBI taxonomy): Eukaryota > Fungi > Ascomycota > Eurotiomycetes > Eurotiales > Aspergillaceae > Aspergillus > Aspergillus heteromorphus. Next base: position 527,430 of record NW_020290426.1, on the reverse strand, counting down.
GGCCGGTGTTGGGGTATTGGGGGGCGTGGATGTGGGTGTCTGTCTGGTGAGCGATGGACGGGATAATGATGGGTAGAGGGTTGATCCAGGTCGGGAGGTGGTACATAAACCCATATAAACACAAAAAGAAAGATGACGAAATGAGGACAAGGGAGAAACATACCCACGAACCCCGGGAAAAAGAACTCATTCCTATCCTCTCTCGCAACGACCACCTTCACCTGCGTGGCCTGTCCCTTGCCCTTCCCCTTCTCGCCCTCTGCCACCCACCCCTTCTTCCGCAGAAACGCCTTCACATCCTTCGGGCTCTTGACGCTCCAGTCGAACCCCTCAATGATACCATCCTCGGACACCCACAGCGCGCCATGGTTGATGGAGAGTTTGTGGTCGGCGTCGAGGTCGGCGTCCGCAGGGAGACGGGGGAGGTGGATGAATGTTCCGATGTAGAGGGTATACATCTCGGTTTCTTTTTTTCTCCGTCTTTCTGGTGTGATAAGTTGTGTGGAGTGGAGTGGAGTGGAGAGTGTTCCGATGCAGTAACTAATGGAGACCGGATTCCGATACTCCGGAGATCGATGGAAGTGACCTGTCGAGTGATGCTGCAGCTAAAAAAAAAAAATACCAGGATTGCGTGGAAATCTCTCTATCCCCTCCAGAGGAATAAATCGATTCTTGCTGTAGTACTAGTAGTACTGATATCGAAATCAAGCTATGCGGCAATCTCGAAGCAGCAATGAAGTCCCAGTGACAGCGACCACAGAAGGAAACAAATCCAAGTGAAAGACAAGGCGCAATTGACACACGTCCCCGTGGAAAAGTCGTATGGGGAGCTGCAATAAATTAGAATCACTCATATAATAAATAATATTATAGAGAACGACGTCCACTTACCAGTTAGTTACACCACCAGCACAACCAACCCGCAAGAAACCTACTCCGGATGTCTGCTCAGAGCGAAAGTAATACAGTGAGAGGAGAAAGAAAAGAAGAGCGAAATCCAGCAAACCCAGAGCAAACCCAATGTAACAGCGGCGGCAGGCAGGCAGGCCAACTTATAAGATTATAAGACGTCACTTGGTCTGGACTGGCTGACTGGCTGGAGACGGGCGAACTCCGCGCCGTCTCCGCGCGCTCGACCAATGACGAGTCGGGAGGCCGGGCCGCCGAGGGGTTCCGGGCGGCGGGTTCCGATCAATAGGATAATTTGAATTCTTTATGAGGATTACTAACACTGGTGTATGTACACTAACTATTCCAGACAACGGACTGGGAGTACCGTAAAACTGAGATGACCTCTCTTATTTTACCCGGCCTACTACCTCCCTACCTATGTTAGATTAGCTAGGTATGTGTCCCATCTACAATCAAAAATACAATCTACCTCTCATTCCTATTCAAATTCACCAAATATAAAATGTAAAAAGGTATGGATTGATCTAGGTTGAAACAGATCTAATGTAAAAGGTAAAGTAAAGTAAAATCTAACCAGAACCACCCAGAAAGGAAGGGAAAAAGAAAAACTCCTCGCAATGCATGTTGAACGAACAGCAGCCATCCAATGTTGAATCATACAGGGTATCATCATAGCCGACCGTCCATCCCATCTATCCACCACATCCCTCTATCCAGAGACAAACTACCAGGTAGTATCTACTCGGTGTCCTCGACGGGGCCGCAGGTGCAGAAGAGGTTTTGGTCGCCGTAGGCTGGTTATTATTAGCTTGATTTTCATAATCGTTTTGAGGGGAAGAGGATTGATCAAGAAGCAAGGGTGTGAAAAAAAAAAAAAAGTGAAGGCTTACCATCATCCACGCGCGTCACGGACGGCCAGAACTTCTTCTCGATGAGATACGGCAGCGGATACGCGGCCTGCTCGCGCGTGTACGGGCGGGTCCACTCGGTCGCCAACAGATCGCGCTGGGTGTGCGGGGACATCTTCAGCACGTTGCCGTCGCGGGGCTGCTTGCCCTCCTCGACCTGGGCGATCTCGCCACGGATCGAAATCAGGGCGTCACAGAACCGGTCCAGCTCGGCCTTGCTCTCCGACTCGGTCGGCTCGATCATCAGCGTGTTCGACACCGGCCACGACATGGTCGGTGCGTGGAAGCCGTAGTCCTGCAGACGCTTGGCGATGTCGATGGCCTCGACGCCGCAGGTGTCCTTGAACTGGCGCACGTCGAGGATGAACTCGTGCGCGCAGCGGCCGTTCTCGTTGGTGTACAGGATGGGGTAGTGCGGCCGCAGACGGGACAGGATGTAGTTGGCGTTGAGGAGGGTGATCTTGGTGGCGTGGGTCAGGCCCTTGGCGCCCATCATGTTGATGTAGTTGAAGGTGATGGGCAGGATGCTGGCGCTGCCCCAGGGGGCGGCGGAGATCGGGGGCGAGGAGGAGTCGCCGCGCCGGGCCTGCAGGTAGCTGCTGCCCGGGTGCGACGGGAGGAAGGCCCGCAGGTGCTCCGCCACGCCGATGGGGCCGACGCCCGGCCCGCCGCCGCCGTGCGGGATGCAGAACGTCTTGTGCAGGTTCAGGTGGCACACGTCCGCCCCGATCTCGCCCGGAGAGCACAGCCCGATCTGCGCGTTCATGTTGGCCCCGTCCATGTAGACCTGCCCGCCGTGCTGGTGCACGATCTCGCACGCCTGCTTGATGCCCGGCTCGTACACGCCGAACGTGCTCGGGTAGGTGATCATCACGGCCGCCAGCTCGTCCGCGTGCTTCTCGCACTTGGCCTTGAGGTCCTCCAGGTCCAGGTTGCCGGTCTTGGTGTCGCACTTGATCGTGACCACGCGCATGCCCGCCATGGCCGCGCTGGCCGGGTTGGTGCCGTGCGCCGACACCGGGATCAGGCAGATGTTGCGCTTGTCGCCGCCGTGCGCCTCCTGGTACTTCTTGATCACGCGCAGTCCGGCGAACTCACCCTGCGCGCCCGAGTTGGGCTGCACGGTGACCTCGGCCATGCCGGTGATGTCGGCCAGCTGCTGCTCCAGGTCGTCGATCATCTGGGTGTAGCCCTTGGCGACGTCGGCCGGCAGGAAGGGGTGCATGTTGGAGAACTCGGGCCACGAGACCGGGATCATCTCGGTGGTGGCGTTGAGCTTCATCGTGCACGAGCCCAGGGGGATCATCGAGTGCGCCAGGGACAGATCCTTGGACTCCAGGTGGTGGATGTACCGCAGCATCTCCGTCTCCGAGTGGTGGGTGTTGAAGACCGGGTGGGTCAGGTACTCGGACGTGCGCTCCAGGCTGGCCGGGATGGGCGTGACGCCGATGTCCTCCAGCGTGACCTCGCCCTTGGAGGCGTAGGTCGCGAAGACCTGCAGGATAGACTTGACCTCCTCGCGGCCGACGGTCTCATCCAGAGAGATGCCGATCTTGGTGTCGCTCAGCCGGCGGAGGAAGAGGCCCTGCGCGCGGGCCGCCGCCACGATGGCATCGGTGTCCCTGCTGCCCGGCAGCTCCACGGTCACCGTGTCGAACACGGCGCCGCCGTCGGTGGTGTTCGTGCGGACGGGCACGTTGTAGCCCAGCGCGGCCAGCTTGGTCTGCAGGGTGGTCGTCATCGACATGATGCGCTGAGCGATGCCCTTCAGCCCGGTGGGGCCGTGGTAGACCGCATACATGGCGCTCATGTTGGCCAGCAGGGCCTGGGCCGTGCAGATGTTGCTGGTGGCCTTCTCACGGCGGATGTGCTGCTCGCGGGTCTGCAGCGCCAGTCGCAGGGCGCGGTTGCCGAGACGGTCCTTGGACACACCGACGACACGGCCGGGGACCTTGCGCTTGTACTTGTCAGCACAGGCGAAGAAGGCGGCGTGGGGACCACCGTATCCCATGGGGACACCGAAACGCTGAGCGCTGCCGAAGGCGATGTCGGCGCCGAACTCGCCCGGGGCCTTGAGCAGGGTCAGCGCCAGCAGGTCCGTGGCCACGCTGAAGGTACCGCCGGAGCCGTGGATGGTGTTGCTCAGCGACTGGAAGTCGTAGATACCACCCTCGGTGTCGGGGTACTGGGCCAGGACACCAATCAGCTTGTCACCCTGGTCCTTGACCAGCTTGAAGTCGTCAGCGAGGATGTCACCGACGACCAGGTTGATCCCGAATCCCTCGGCGCGGGACTGCATCACGGCGATAGTCTGGGGGTGGCAGAGGTGGGACACGACGTAGGCCTTGCCGGCCTTCTTCTGCTTGGACATGGGCAGGGTGGCCAGCGACATGGTCATGGCCTCTGCGGCGGCGGTGGCCTCATCCAGGACGGAGGCATTGGCGAAGGGCAGGCCGGTGAGATCGGCGGTCAGGGTCTGGAAGTTCAGGAGGGATTCCAGACGGCCCTGGGAGATTTCGGGCTGGTAGGGGGTGTAGCTGGTGTACCAGCCGGGGTTCTCGAGGATGTTGCGGAGGATGACCGGAGGCACGATGGTGGGATAGTAGCCGGTGCCGAGGTAGGTCTTGCCGGAGACATCGATCTGCTTGCGGTAGGTGTCCAGCAGCTTCAGCATGTCCGTCTCGCCCAAGCCGCCGTGCACGCTGTCCCGGGCAAGGGAGGCCGTGCTGTGGGGAGCGGCCACGGTCAGGTCCTTCTTGGACAGGATGTCGGCCGGAAGCACCTGCCGGACGAACTCGTCAAGCGAGGCGACGGGGGGGTCGAGGGTGGCCAGCATCTGGGAGGCGGCGTCGGGGGAGGGGCCGATGTGGCGGCGGGGGAAGGTATCGAGGGGCTGGAAGAGGTCGCGGGGGTGAGGATCGCCATGGTCGGCGAGGGAGCTGGTGTAGACGGGCCGCGAGGGGGGTGGGCAGGGGTGTGGAGGGCGCGGAGGGGAGTTCTGCGCGCAACAGCAGTAGCAATTGAGGGCGTCGTGCGCAGACGAGAGCGCAGAGCCAGCTGGCGGGTGCCACGCAGGGCGCACCAGGATGCAGCCATGCTAAGCTGTGGAGGGGGAGGGAGGGGAGGGTGAAGAAAAGAGGAGAGAGAGGATCAGTTCATAGGAAGTATGAAGAAAGAAAGAAAAGAGAAGAGAAGAGGAAGAGAAGAGGAAGAGAAAAAGAATTAAGAAGAGGCGAGGTGATGATAAAAGGCAGGGATGGATTGAGGCCGGCGATTAACTGACTGACTATCAGCGACGCCGCGGACCGCGTCGGGAAACCCCCCCTGTCCGATAACGCCCCGGGCCAATCACATGGCCGCATCAGGCAGACGGTCCGGGCGGTGAGCCCCGCGGCCCCGATAAGCCCCGATAAGCGGTGTTTCCCGCGGGAAAATCGGGCAGTTCGGAGATTTCTTTTTTCGATTCCCACGAGGATCGAGATTGACTGTTTACAGCCAGCTAGATGTCTGACTGATGTGACCTGCCTTCTGCACGTACCTGGCTACCAGATGGTGTAGATATGTGGTGAGCAAAGCAGAGCAGGGCGTATTAACTAGTAAAGGGAATAGTGCACCCCATAGTATATTTACCCCATCCCCGTCTTCTCCGCTTCCCTTCCCTTCCCTTCCCGGGAGCGGAGCTGAGCTGTGGCCCGTCGGTGAGCGGAGCGCAGCTGCACCGAAATCGGTCTGGAGGGTCGATTATCTGCGAGGGGGAGCAGAATTCTCCCCACGTACGGAGGAGGCAAGATATATTCCCCAACCAAAAGTAAGAGAAGAGGCTACATGATTTCCTGACGCCCAGATCACTCACCCATAATTCCCAACCCTATCTATCTACATTTCCTATCCCATTCCAAAAAAAAAAAAAAAAATAAAAAAAAAGAACACGGACAATTTGTAGCTGATAACTAATCTCTAAATAATAAATAATAAATACTAAATACTAAATACTAAATACTAAATACTAAATACTAAATACTAAATACTAAATACTAAATACTAAATACTAAATACAAATGAATCATCATAGCTCATGAATCATATTCATATTCATAACTATACTATAGCAAATACTAACCCCAGACGCCGGTACTTCGCTAGGACTCCCGCTATAAAAATAAGTAGTACTCAGGTAGAATGCCCTTCCTGTCTCCCATCCATCCATCCCATCCCATGCCTTGTCATATAATTCCTAGCCCCATCCCCGTCCGCATATCACCAGATGCTATAATTACACGCTCCAAACAGAAATAACACCTACACTATACTAAACTACACAGCAACCCCCCCCAAAATCCCCAAATCCCCAAATCCCACGCCCCCCAAACCCCCGAACCGACTCAATGATCATATCGATATCATGTCATCATATCAATCAATACCCCTCTTCCTCCTCACTATCCCCATCTCCATCTCCATCTCCCTCTCCACCGCCACCCCTATTACCCCCAAAACTCCCATACCGCCCACCCCCATAACCATTCCCATTCCCACACGCATACCCCTCCTCCTCCTCCTCCAAAATCAACCTCTGCCGCTCCTCATCTTCCCTCATCTCGCGCTCCCGCTCGCGCATCCTCCTGCCAGCGACGTACACGAACCCGACCAACACAGCCCCGACGACGCACCCGGCGCACGCAAAGAAGATGTTGATGGGGATGGGGTCGCCCCCGAAGGACCCATGGGTCAGGGCGTCGAGGCCGTACTGCGAGAAGTTGACGAGGCCGGAGAAGCAGATGATCGTGCCGTAGACGCGGCCGAAGGTGGCGAAGCCGAAGACTTTGGTGGTGTAGTCTCTGGATGAGGAGGGAGTGTTAGTGGGTAAGATCTGGGGAGGAAAGGAAGGAGGGTATGAGAGGAAGAAAAGAGGGTATGGGGAAGAGAAGGTTGTGCGAGAGGGAGGGATGACGTACGACATGGCAGAGTAATATAGCGGACGAAGCATAACGAAAAGGATGACGGTCGCATAGCCGGTCCCCACACTGGGGATGGAGTTCAGAATGCCCGTCGCGGTGGTCAGCACCACTATGATGGCGAGGATGACAGCGACACTGAAGTGGTCAAGAAGCAGTCCAATAAAAGGGGTGGAGATGACGCCGCCAATGGGCAACGCCACATCAAAGAAGTAGTTAATCTGTTCAGCAAGCGCATCCGAGTCCAGCATGTACTCGTACTGCGACCGGATGGTGGCGATGAAGTAGTTCATCCGCAGCATCTGCAGCACCGTCATCAGGGTGATCAGGATGAACCACGGGGTGGCCATCTGCGCCTGAGCCGGCTGGCCGTGCAGCGCCCCCCAGACGGCGCTGGCAGCCTGACGGTCCTCCTCGCGCTGCTCGCGCTGCTGTCGCTCGTCCTGATCGCCCAGCACCTTGTTGATCTTGCGCAGCTTCTTCCGACGGCGCTCGGCGCGTTCCCGGCGGATGCGACGCAGCTCAGAGTCGCTTTCGATCTCGTCGTCGGAGTCGTGCACGTCGCGGGTGGCGTCTTCGACTTTTTCGACCTTGACTTCTAGTTGGTAGGTGCTCTGGTAATCCTGCGACGGCATGAGAGTGATCAACGCGACGAATATCAGAACGGGGACGATGAGATAGACCAGGAAGAATTTCTCCGGGTCGAATGCCTGGTTGGTCACCTCGTAGGTGAGCCGGTAGAACAGATAGACCGCTGCAGACGCGTCAAAGGCCCCCGTAACGAGAGCAACAATGGTGCCTGCATATCGGGGGAAGGCGTTTGCGATCTGAAACGAGGGGACGAAGATAAAGGTCCCTCCCAGAGCCAGGAAGACGTTCCCGACGAGAAAGCCATGGAACGGGGGGTGTGAAAACGAGTATGCCATGAGCAAACTGCCAGTCGCCAGCAGCAGACACCCTACGAAGCCGCAGACGCGCGAGCCATAGCGATCGAGGATGGTGCCGACCGGGAGGGCGGAGACGTTGGCGGTGATGGAGCTGATGGTGAAGAAGAAGTTCAACCTGGGAGGTTAGCCGGGATGCGTCACAGAGGAGGAGGAGGAGGGGAGGTCTCACTGAAGATCCTGCTTCGCGCAGAGTTCGACCCCGTCGCGCAGTTCCTCGTCGGTGCACCACTCGCGATAGATCCCCTCTGCGACCAGCACGGGTTTAAGAGCGGCGAAGCCGAACACGATGCCGGACGCGAACCAGCACGCGAGGATGGTGACGACGACCTGGGCTGGGGGAGTTAGCGTGGCGCGTTGCAACGGTAGGATCGGCAGTACATACCCACTCGCTTCACAGTCGGCACCTTGTAGGCTGGGGTTTTCGCAGTCTCATCCGGCACGGCCTGCGGCTGCAGGACATCGTAGCTGATCTTGCGGTGGATGGGGGCGAAATCGGCCGGAATGGCGGTGATGATGAGGCTATCCTCCAGGGGATCGGGTTCGCGGTCGACACCCTCGATGGACGAGACATGTTGGACCAACGACATGATCCGGAGGGCCAATGAGTTTCAGGAAGTGGGAGTGGGAGTGGGACTGGGGGAGGGAGTTGGGGGTGTCCGAGGATGAGGTTGTGGGAGGATCCGTGGGTGGTGGCGACGATGAGCAGTGGTTGGGCCCGCGCCGAGCGAAGAAGGTTCGGGAGTGGGAACGCCCGCCGCCACCTCCTTTCTTGCTTTATATCATCTCTTATCTTGATGGCAGAGGATCTAGCAGATGAGGGGCTGGTGGTGCCATGGGGTGACAGTAACACCTTCCCCAGCTGTGCCCGGCTGCACGGACTCTCCCACAATGCCTTTGTCCTGCATGCACCCAGGTTGCAGACAGATAAGAGATGGTTATTCAAAATACTGATTTTCACAGGCTAAGAATAGGGTGCAGATACTGTCAAGTGGACTGTGCGGGAAATATGTGGGGGATACGCCAATCAACATCCTCCATCACATTGGCCCATGGCACTTCAGCCTTGCGGATGGGAATGAGGGCGCTTACAGAATAGGTCTAACATTTGTCCAGTCTTAATTTATTTGACTGAGCCCACCATGGCATTGTCAAATTTAAGCCCCCTCTACCCTATATTTGTGTGAAAATTAAAAAGATCGGGTTTGGAATGGATCAACCGTGGCTACCGGCAACCCACTCCCCCCCCTCCCCTCCCCCCCCCCATATGATGGGTTTCGCTGGAATAGAAAGTTCTGTCGACGCCAGCTGGAGCTGGAGCCCCCACAGCGCTATCAAGATCTGAGAAGCTTCTGGGAGAATGCAAAAAACCCAAATGCTCTTCCAGGATGGATTCATTAGTGATTGTGGATGACCGCTGTGATCCCACTCCTGTTATTGCTACCCCAGGACAAGGGAGGATTCAGTACGGACGAGCGTGGGAGTCACTTCAATACATGAGATTGCATGTCAATGTTCAGGCTCTTAATGCAGGGGAGTTAAATAACCATGTGAAGAACGATGTGAGCTGCACCTGCCCATTGTATCTCACCATAGCTAATATCCGAGTTTCAGAGAATAGACAAGGCCGAGAGAAGAATATTGTTCGTGCCAGCTGCCAGCCTCTAGGCTACTGGAGGAATGCTATGAAAGGGATCCAGATACACCACAGAGATATAACACCTTCAGTATGCCCATCAATAATCAAAAACACCACCGTCTTTCACCTGCCCGAGATTCGATCTTTCCTTGCTAGACACATTGACTTCAGTCCTTACATCAATGTTTCACAGGTCAGATGTCGCTGAGACCAGACCAGAGGCCTTGCGCTAACTGCCACAGTCTATGGACGCACCGTCCGGTGGGACCGTGAAACAGGACGCTCCCATTTGGGAAGCGCGATACTACTTCCTCACCGTACTGGCTGTCCGCCTCAGCCAGGTCACCATGGAATGGACCGAACTAGTCCACGCCGTTGAAAAGAGCCTCGCACCATATGTAAAACCATCACACCCTCCCAGCTGACAACAATCATATACCAAGCAGACACAGAGCGAAATCGACGAAATCGCCCTCCTCAGCTTCGTCGAGAAAGGCCTCGGGCTGGAACGCACCAAACAGCGGACCTGGACGCTGGGGATCCTGCGACGGTTGCGCAACTCCCTGGCGAAGCTGATCACGGCATGGCACGCTTTCGACAGCGAGCAGAGCTCGTGCCTCGATCTGGACGCGGCGGGGGCGCTGCCGGACAGATTCCGCGAGAAGTTCTCGCAGATGCGGGGGAAGGTGTCCGATGTGGTGTGCCCTCTCCCTCCTTGCCCCTTTCTTTCCCCCGACTCCAAAATAAATACACCTTCCATAAATCATCTAACCCTGTACCACTCCATCCAGCTGGTCCACGCCTCCGCCCTCCTCGAAAGCATCACCGCAACCCGCCAAGGCAACAACATCGAAATCCTCATCTACATCACCATCGTGCGTGCGTCCTTTCCCTGACACAAGAGCCCAGTCACTGATTATAGGCCAGACCTATCTCCCTGTCTCACGCATCACAGTGCGTCCTTCAATCACACAGCCCGGGCGATCTGCTGATTCGAAACAGAGCTGCTTCGGCATGAACCAGGTCCCTAGTGATGTGGCGCGGTGGTCCTACTGGGTGTCCATCATCGGTCTGACCGTTTTAACGGCCTTGGTGGCGTTGACGTTACCATTTGGGCTGGCTTGGTGGAAGGCTGGGGGGTTATGCAACGTGTGGAGGGGGAGGGGGAGGGGGAGAAAGGGAGGATGATAATTGGGAATTGGGAGCGGAGTTACTATTAATTAGTGAGACCGGTTGAGCAACACGTTCTGGTGCTCAAAGTGGAGGTAAACATGTTGAGTTGTATATGTGGTATACAGAGCGAGAATGCATTTTCTCTCCAAGTATAGATGCTAAACTAGACTGTCAGCTGTCAGTCACATACATACCCAACTCAACCAATTCCAACGGTGCTGCATAGATACACACCTGTCTCTTCCCGCCCTCTGCCTTGCCTTGCATGGCAGGAACGTCCACCCTGAGTGGATAAATATGACGCGACAATTTTAATGCAGATATGATTGAGGTTAGATACACGTGAATGTAATCATGCGTGGGGAGGATCACGAAGAGGGCCTTACTTTGGTGGTGGCGAGAGCATCGAGTTCGAGTTGGCCAACTGGAGGGGAACAGTTCTCGCCCGGTTGTTCTCAACGCGCTGTGGCAGTGGGAGAGATCATCTCTCTATCCGCCTCGGTGTCTTCATATTGCTCCATTTGGTCCCTGGTAATCAGGGACACAGGGAGTTGAAGAACCAAAAACAATGCCGGGCTGGCTTTTCCCTCCCGACTCCTCCAGTCAGACTATATACGTGTCCGCGATGAATCGGATGGGTGGTGAGGTGGAGGTCAGATTGTAGAATATCCAAGATCCAAAAAGAGCAACAATACATCGCCTCAGGCAACAATCACATGACGCGCCCGTGACTGACAGGTTCCTTGGGTTCTGGCACACTTTAGTTCTCGCATACTTCATCCAAGCAACAGTTCTCCACCATAGCTACCAAATACCTTTGCGGTACGCCCTTCCATACGTTCCCTCCTGCCAGAAAAGTCCACTTCAGTCTATGACACAAATATATAAAGAAGTGGAACATTCCCCCCCCCGGCAGCCCCAATGACATCTCCCAGCGGCCGATCAATGCATCAACGGGACAGAAATCCAGCTGACTGGATCAGGCCATCAGGTGCGTGCTCCAGATACTACGATCTCGCAGTACTCGACTGGTACCAGCAAGAGACCGATGATGCAGAGTCGTACACCCTCCAGCCTGCTGCCCTGGTCGCGTCGTCATGATGACGTAGCCACCCGCCGAGCATCCGCGGTCCCTGCGCAATATCTACTCCAACCGGCCGCATTCACACCCTCTCCCAATTCCCCAGCGAGGGCATTCCATACCTGAAATTCTGGCAACACAGCATTCGCAGCCCACGATTCCTCCCAAATGGCCTCCATATCGATAAGCGCCCCGGGCGCGAGCGGCTTCCTCTACAACAACCACAACTTGGGCACTGCCCGGCTTTGCATCACCGCCGAGACGGCGGATTTCGATAACGAGACGATCCGTGGGTGGGCGGACGAGGGGTTCGACGTGGTGTATGTCCCCTACAACAATGGCGGGAAGGAATATGAGGGTCGCTTGCGATCCGTAAAGGATGGATTGGGCGTGGGGGATAATTATGGGATTATCGGTGAGTGAGGGATTATACCCAGTTCCAATTCCCAATTCTCAAGATGTGGCATTAACGGGGTCAGCGTTCGGCGACGCCGCGTCCTTCTGTCTGGATTACTACCTCAAATCGACAAACTGCAGCCGTCTCGCAGCCCTAATTGCATATTACCCCACCGTCATCCCGGACCCGCGATCGCGGTTCTCCTTCCAGGTGAAAGTGCTGATGCATCTGGCCGGCAATACGGTGGACGTGGTGACGATCCCGACCGTGATCGGCCTGCAAGGAAAGCGACACCGCTCGACGAAGCGGATCGATCCTGGCATCGGCACCGGAGAGAGACTGAAGATCGGCTGGCCGGCGTTCACGTACGAGTCGGTGCAGCCGGGGTTCGCGGAGCACGATCTGGAGGAGTATGACCGGCTGGCGTCGGATCTGGCGTGGAGTCGCACGCTGGAGACGCTGCGGAAGGCGTACGGGAAGGATAGGGATCTGGAAGGGAAATGGGAGGAGGAACTGGAGGGTAAGCAGCTGTATACCATCTTCACAAGAACAATACTAACGATACTCAGCTCGCTTCTTCTCCATGAACCTCGCCTCAACCATGGAGCCCTACGTCGGCCACCTCACCCCCAGCCTAACCTGCGTACCAACCATGAGCGGCGCCATCGGCACCCACGCGCTCCGTCGCTTCTACGAGCAGAACTTCCTCAGGAAACTCCCCCCATCGATGCGTCTGCGTCTGATCTCCCGAACCGCCGGCGCGGACCGCATCGTCGACGAGCTATACGCATCCTTCGAACACAGCCAGGAAGTCCCATGGATGCTCCCAGGCATCCCCCCAACAAACCGCCACGTAGAAGTCATCCTCGTCAGCATCGTCAGCTTCCGCTCCGGTCGCCTATACTCCGAGCACATGTACTGGGACCAAGCCAGCGTGCTCGTCCAGCTCGGCCTCATCGACCCGAAGCTCATCCCCGAGGGATCCCCAGAAGGCGTCGACCGCCTGCCCGTCATCGGCCGCGAAGCCGCCCGCCGCATCGTCGAAGAAGACCCCGAGGCCGAAGGCCGAGACTACCATAACAAACTGATCCGACGCGCCAAAGCCAAGAGCAAAGGCAAGACTAAGCAGGTCGAGGAGTCCGGGACGGAGATCGCCAAAAGCGATACCGAGAAGCCGTTGCCCGCGATCGGGAACAAGGGTAAGAATATTCAGCGCGAGGGACAGAATGGCGAAGCCAAAGATGAAGATGCCCTCCACCACAGCCTAAATAAGGAGGCCACACTGGACGAGCAGGCGGAGACCCAGCATGAGAATGAGAATGACACCGAAGGCCTGAATGGAAAAGCCAAGGAGGGGGAGAATGATGGAGATGGCGAGGAAGATGAAGAAGACCAGGGCGTGCCCACGCCCCCCAAGACACCCCCGAAGAAGCTCCGGAAGAATAAGGCGGAACAGGCCACCGTCGAGGAGGCGGCCAGTGATGCGTGATATGTAATGCGTAATGCAATCCATTGATGTATACCCTTTTTTGCGTGTGTGCGTGCCTGCGTTGCATATGTATGTATTTACTCATTCATCAGTATGATAACTAGTTTCTGTGTTCTGCGTGCCGGTATAAATTTCATCATCATCAGCTAGTATCCATTCAGTCTATACATGACGGTATATTCCTCTGATCACTTCTTCAGCAGCAAGTTAAGTCATCTACGGAGAATATAGTTCTTAAAAAAAAAAAAAAGTCTGTACTCGGGTTGTCCATTTACACATGTATCTGATCAGAATCCCAAAAGAGCCTAAAACAGCGCACAGAAACAGATTGAAATCATCACGACATATACATATGCACATAGGTATCTAATCTAAAGCCAACCAACCAATCAACCAACCTAAACCGTCTCAACATACCTCCTAAACTCCCAATCGGTAACAGCCTCCCTCCAAACCCTCAACTCATGCTCCCTCGTGGCGGTAAAGAAATCGACAAACTCGGCATCGAGAATCTCCCTCGCGACACTACCATCCGCATTAAACCTCCTCAGGGCCTCCTCGAGGGTATTCGGAAGCAACTCAGCCTTAACCCCGGCAGACTTCTGCGCCGACACCGGCGGGACGGTAATCTCGAGGTTCTTCTCGACGCCCCTCCACCCAGCCGCTAGGATAGCGCTGAGGGCGTAATGCGGATGCAGGTCCGCGCCGGGGATGCGGACCTCGAAGCGGGTCGCGCCGGGCTTGCACACGGGCGGGGTGATGATGCGCACGGAGGCCATCCGGTCCTCCAGGCCCCAGGAGATGTTCACGGGGGCCCAGAAGTTCTCGACCAGCCGCTTGTAGGAGTTGATTGTGGGCGCGAAGAGGGGCATGATGTCGGGGAGGGCTTCGAGGATGCCGGCGAGGAAGTGTCGGCCGAGGTCGGAGAGGGAGGCGCAGTCCGCCCAGGGCGTGTCGGGGTCGGGCGTGTCCCGCGCGAAGAGGTTCTTGCCGCTTAGGTCGGTGAGGGATACGTGGATGTGTCCGGAGCTGCCGGGTTGGCCTTGCATGGGCTTGGCCATGAAGCATGGGGTGATGTTGTGGGTTATGCCGATGGACTTGGCGAGGAGTCTGCGTTGGGTGGGGAGTGGTTAGTTGGGTGGGTTGAGGGGGTTGAGGAGGATGGAAGGGGGCGTACTTGAAGAGAGAGACTTTGTCGGCCATTTCGTTGACTTCGCATACTTTCAGGGCCTGAGGGTCGATGTTAGAATGGTTGGTGGAGGTTAAGGTCGGGAGGGGGTGGTGGCTTACCGCTTCGTACACGCCCGGCCCGCCTTCGGTGTGCCAGCCCTCAATGCCGCAGTTGAACCGCGCAGCGGTGTCAAAGATGTCGTAGAAGTAGTTCTTGAACGCGACCGGGCGGGTCGCGCTGTAGGAGAAGCTGCCGACTGTGACAGGGCGCAGGGCGCCAGGGGCGTTCTTGTCGAGGAAGGCGGCGATGTCTCGGGTCTGGGAGGCGTTGGGGCCGTATCCGTCTTCGGACGGGGTCTGGAAGTTCATGAATTCCAATTCGACTGCAGGATTAGCATACAGTTCATTGAGGACTAGATGGTAGGAAGAGGCCTACCTCCAGCCATGCCGAGACAGTCCTTCGCGGCCATCTTATCGCATATCGACTTCAACATGCTGCGTCCATCGGCCGAGACGGGCTTATCGTCCTGCACGAACCGGACAAGGAAGAACGGGATATCGTCCTCCCAGGGGATGCGACGGAAGGAGTTCAGGTCCGGGACAGCCAGAAAGTCGACGTAGCCCGAATCAGCCGGGGCGATCTTCGCGTCTGTGGTGTAGAGCACGTCCTGCATGTCCCAACCAAAGACGGCGGAGCTGAAGCCGAAGCCCTTCTGCGCGATGCCCAGGAACTTCTCCTTGGACATGACCTTGCCGCGGAGGATGCCATCGCAGTCGACGCCGGCGACCTTGACCTTGATGTCATCGGCCAGGAGGGCGGGGAGGTCGTCTGCTGTGATTTGTGTGGGAGCCATTGTGAGGGGGGAGGGGGAGGGGGGATGTTTGGAGGAGTGGACGGAGAAGAGAGATTGAGGGGGGGATGGCTTTAAAGGGTAAAGACGTCAGGGACGGGCCAGGGTCAGGGCGGATAGCTCCATGGGATCGAGGCCGAGGGCCGGCGGCGTTTCCATCGCGTAATGGGTGATTGTGTCTGGGGAGTTGGGGAGTTGGGGAGTTGGAGATGGAGAACCGCGATGGCGCTGCTGTTTAGGGCGGTCCCGCCCTCGGAGCGCGCGGTGGGGCAGACCGCGCTTATCTTATCCGTGAGGGGTGAGGGGTTGATAGATATCTTATGGGTGCTTCCTTCCTATCCTCGGGCCCATCTCTAACATCATACCGCAGGAAGAGCAGGACAGAACTACACCATGCTGTCACAACGTCTCCGCGTCGCCGTCCTGGAATGCGACACCCCCATCGATCCCATCCAGTCCAACTACGGCACTTACGGCGATGTCTTCGAGAACCATATCAAAGAAGGCCTCGCGCGCATCGGGGTGAAGGCCAAGCTGGAACTGGCGAAGATCGACGTGGTGCAGCCATCCGCAGAATACCCCAAGCCGGAGGACTTTGACGTCGTGCTCCTGACCGGAAGCAGTGAGTCCTCCTTCCGTTCCAAATGGCCACCCCTTAAGCTAAGGAATAGAACACGACTCCTACAGAGACGACCCCTGGATCCTCACCCTGGTGCAATTCGTGCAAGATTGCTACCTCGTCCACCACAAACCCATCGTCGGCATCTGTTTCGGACACCAGGTGATTGCGCGGGCTCTCGGGGCGCGCGTGGGACCCAATGTATCGGGATGGGAGGTTGCGGTAGAGCCAATAGCTCTGACACATTGCGGGAGGTCGCTTTTTGGGAAGAATGACCTGGTACGTTGGATGGAGGAAGACCGAAGCAGCAGAGAACTCCCCATCACGGCTTCCTAGGAGGACCGGACGACGTTGGATCTGTGGATGATGGCTGACTTTACAGGCCCTGCATATGATGCACCGCGATATCGTGTACGAGGTTCCACCGGGGTGCGTGAATCTGGGTAGCACCGCGATCTGCGGGATTCAAGGGCTGTACGTCCCGAAACGGATACTCTGTGTTCAAGGGCATCCGGAGTACAATGCGTTTATGGTTTCCGAGCTGCTCAAGTTGCGACGGGAGAGGGGAGTGTTCGACGAGACGATGTATGCGGACGGGATGGCGCGGGTAGAGAACGAACACGACGGGCTGGTGTTTTCCGAAACGATGTGTCGGTTTGCCTTGGGGCTTCTGGAGTAGGATGTACATAACACAATAGTTCTGTCTGCAATCTTGATGAAATAATGTGATAGATAACCCGATTAATGACGGTATGATGATTCAGAAGGAAGGGCATGCCGATAACGGACGCGGACAGCCTCGGCCCACTCAGAGCGCGCTCCACCCAGACCGCGCCAATCAGCGCGCTGCGGCCTGCCACGGCGGGCATCAAGTTATCAGGCCGATTATAAGACGCGCTGCCCCTCATCTCACTTCCCCTCCTCCACATCCCACCACCTCTCCATCCCAACATGTCCAACCCAATCCGCACCCTCTCCCCCTCCACCAACAAGGTCATCTTCGAGCACCCCGGCGTCTCTGTCGAGGAAGCCCGCAAGATCGCCCAGGCCTCCCAGGATGCCTTCCGCACATACAAGCAGACCCCGCTGTCGCAGCGCAAGGAGATTATCCTCAAGGCGCTGGATCTGATCGAGGCCAACAAGGAGACGCTCGCTGAGGAATTGACCACGCAGATGGGTCGTCCGATCGCCTTCAGCGCCAAGGAGATCGAGACCTTCCGCAAGCGTGGCGACTACCTCCTCAGCATCACCGATGACTGCCTCAAGCCTCTGCCTGGCTCTCCGGAGGCCGGCTTCAGGCGATTCCTGAAGAAGGCCCCGGTCGGCCCGACACTGATCATCACCGCGTGGAACGTAGGTTTCTACTTCCTCCAGGACCGCATGTCAAAACGCTGACAACACAGTTCCCCTACCTCGTCACCATCAACGCCCTCCTCCCCGCCCTCCTGGCCGGAAACACCGTCCTCCTCCGTCCCTCCCCCCAGACCCCCATCTTCGGCGAACGTCTCCTCACCTACTTCACTGAGGCCGGTCTCCCGCCCAACGTCCTGCAGCTCATCCACTGCGGATCCCCGGACATCCTGGATGAAATCGTCCAGCTCCCCCAGATCCAGCTCATCTCCTTCACCGGCTCCACCGCGGGTGGTGTCCGCATCCGCGAGGCAACCGCCCGCCGGATCGTCCCCGTCAACCTCGAGCTCGGTGGCAACGACCCCGCGTACGTCCGACCGGACGCCGACATTCCCTACGTGGCCGCGCAGCTCGTCGACGGCGCCGTCTTCAACTCCGGACAGAGTTGCTGCGCTGTTGAGCGGGTGTACGTGCACGCGGACGTACACGACCAGTTCGTCGAGGAGGTGCAGAAGGAGTTGACTGGGTGGGTTCCCTACCGATAGATCTATCGTGCATTGCTAATAAGTGGAAGCTACAAACTCGGCTCCCCCCACGACAAATCGACCACCACCGGTCCCGTCGTCTCGCAAGCATCTCTCAAGAACATCCAGTCGCAGATCGCCGACGCCCTCTCCAAGGGCGCTGTCAACGCCACCCCCTCCAACCCTACGTTCGAGAACACCCCTGCAGATGGCAACTACCTGTCTCCCACAGTCCTGACGAATGTCACCCACGACATGGTCGTCATGAAGGACGAGACCTTCGGCCCGGTGATGCCGATCATGAAGGTGGCGTCGGATGAGGAGGCGATCAGCCTGATGAACGACAGCGACTACGGTCTGACGGCCAGTATCTGGACGAAGGACATCCAGAAGGGCGAGGAGCTGATCGAGGAGTTGGAGGCGGGGACGGTGTACATCAACCGCTGCGATTACCCGAGTCCGGTACGCGTATCCCCTCTGAAGTTTGATTTTTGAGTTTTGCTAACGATGACAGGATCTGGCGTGGATCGGATGGAAGAACTCCGGCCTGGGATGCACATTGGGGCCGGCGGCCTTTGAAGCGTTCTACAAGCTGAAGAGCTTCCACATCAAGGAGGCGCAGGCATAGATTGCAGGCATCGATCAGGACGCATCGATACGATATATTTTAATGATAGATTGAATGAAATACCTTGTTCCAATAAACCCAGGCCTGTTAGATTGAACACCGTCACACCTATCCAGGTGCCTATACACCCTTACCGTCATGGCTTTGCTTCACAGCACCCTCCATCCTCGACACTAGTAACGCTTATTACCCCCTCGCCATCCGAAACCACCCCTCAATCCAAAATAGATCCTCGCGCCAGAACACGACAGGGGTCGATGGACACCGACGGACTCCGCTGCACCTGGACATAGCCCATGACGTGCTATGTTAATTTCAGCCATCTAATTAAAGAAAAGAACAGGGTTATCTATCCATCTACCCCGTTCTCCAGACAATCACGCCTCCCTAAATCCTAAATCCTGAACCCTAAACCCAGGCACGAACACCTCCTTCCACCTTCCACCAGCTCAACCGTGCTCACCACCAGCCAAAATGCCACCACCCCCGGCAAAGAAAATTAACCAACAAATGAAGATACCATAAGAAAAGGATTCCCAATCTCATCACAACAATCCAACAATCTACACCGGCAGCAAAGCCCTACAATAGCTCTCGGTGCCCGTGTACACGATCTTCAAGAATCTGACTATCGTGCTGGCGGTGGGGCGCGAGAGAAGGGCGTGGGCGGACGCGGAGAGATAGTCGGGGTGGCAGGCCGGGGTGTATTGGGCTGCGAGACAGACGTGGTAGTAGGGGTTGGAGGGGCAATGAGTTTGGCTGGCCTAGTATTTGATCACTGGCATAGGCCCCTACACCAAGGTAGCGGACATCGACCCGTACAGCATGATTGTACAGAACAAATTTCGGCTGCCAATCACCGGCCATGATGAGTACTCAATGTGCAAGAGCCTGGAGAACGTGATAGGCGTGGTGGATGGCCAGACCCATGACTTTCACGAGCTTCTGTATACCATGGTTGCGCGACGCACGAAATTCTCGCATCGGGCCGTGATTCCTGTGGAGATGGACATGGCCCGAAACCTGACCATCGGAGAGCCTATCCGGGGTCGGACGAACAATACCGTTCCGATTGTGGCTTTTGTCTTCACCGGTCAAGGTGCGCAATGGGCCGAGATGGGACGCCAGCTCCTTGACTGCTACCCATCTGTGCAGCGGACGTTCAAAAAGCTCAACTTGGCCTTGTCGCGCTTGAAGCAGCGACCTACCTGGACCCTTGAAGGTACTATATGTGATCTACCCGACTCCCTGGAAGGATTATCTCGTCGCTGAGTGCGGGATCCCCGCCGATCACATCTTCTGGTCGCGGTCGCTGCAGTTCAAGGATGATCTGCTCAAGCAGACGCGGGGCCGTGGCGTGGATGTCGTGCTGTCGACCATTTCAGGGCCTGGGTTCCATGAGAGCTTGAAGTGCGTCGCGCCGTGTGGGCGATTCGTGGATGTCGGGCGCGGAAATGTCCTCGACAAGGGCAAGATGGGATTATATGTGTTTGATCGCAGTATCAGCTTCTTCTCGTTTGATCTCAATCTGGTCTTGGGGGAGAAGCCGCACCTCGACTTCTTCTTCATGACCAGCTCCACCGTCACCTACGTGGGCCATATCTCGCAGGCCAACTACGCCGCCGCCAACGCGGTGCTGGACAACCTGGCGCGACAGCGCGTCCGTCTCGGCCTGCCGGTGGCCACCGTGTCACTAGGACCCATCAAGGGCGTGGGGACACTCAACCGCAAGCCCGAATACTCAGAGAACCTTCTCCGGTCCGGACTGATCGAGGCCGAAGAGTCCGAGTTCATCCGGCACTTCGAACGCTTCACCACGCACGCACAGCCAGCGTCCAAGACGTTCGACTCCCTGACCCAAGGCCACATCCTCACAGGGGTGGAGTACTCCAAACATGACCTCAGCATGGTGCAGGTCAGCCGCATCGAGCAAGACCGCCGATCCGCACTGCTCGTCACGACGCTCGAGTCGCGCAAGGCCGCCGCCAGCGGAGGAACCGCCGGCGATGCGGCCGCGGATGTCAACGCCGACGACCGCGACAGGGCCATGATTGTCCTGGCTGAGGCTGTCGCTCAGCGTCTGGCCAAGCTCCTTTTCATCCCGCTCGAGGACATCGACATCAGTCGCCCCTTCTCGCACTTTGGCCTCGACAGCATGTCCGGCAGCGAGCTCATCCATTGGCTGAGCCAGAGGTTCGGCCTGGGCATGTCGTTCTTGCAGCTCCTGGCCCCTTCCTGTACCCCCAAGTCGCTGGGAGGGAGCATCTTTGATACCATTGCCAAGGCAAAGGTTGTTGCGGCAGAGGTGGCGGCGACGGTTGTTACGATCCCTGAGAAGGAGGGTCGGACTCATGCAGCCAGTGGCGTTGATGGAGCAAGTGGCTCGAATGGAGTCAATGGATGGAATGGCGTTCATGAGAAAAGTGGTACCATCAATGGTGTGAACGGCTCCAACATCCCATCTGGACGTCAGATCAACGAGTTCGCTCAGGCAGTGCGAAGAGCGATTGCCGACCCTCAACCCGTCATGCACTCCTACGTATGCACCGTCATCAATCGCAATGGTATGTTTCCCAGTCCCCCCAGGATCAGACGACAGACCAACTGACCACATTCCCAGGCGAGCAACTGTATTCGCTGACCGAGGGCACAATGTCCAAAGATGGCGGCACCCCCGCAGACTTTGACGGGGTGTATGGGATGGCGTCTCTCTCCAAGCTCATGACAACCGTCGCCATAATGCAGTGCGTGGAGCGCGGCCAGATCTCCCTCGACGATGACGTGGCCCCGATCCTGCCGGACTTGTGTTCGCTCCCGGTGCTCGACGGGGTCGACGCCGAAGGACAATGTCGGACGAAACCTCGAACCAAGCCCATCACGATGCGGTTACTGATGAGCCATCAGAGCGGCTGCGGATACCACGAGAGTCCGGGGCTGCCCCGATGGGGACGGCAGAACGGCCAGACGAGCAGCACCTTTGACAGTGACTTTGTAAGACGTCCCCGCTTCTCTTTATTGCAACACCCATCGAATCGATAGCTAACCCCCTCGCAGGAAGCAATGAAGACCTACCCGCTCATCTTCGAGCCAGGCGAAGGCTGGATGTACGGCTCCGGCTTCGACTGGGCAGGGGAGTACATCGCGCGGATCAACCACACGACACTGGAGGAATTGATGCGCGTCAACATCTGGGAACCTCTCGGAATGGACTCGACGACCTTCCACCCGGAGCGACACCCGGGCATGATGGACCGGATCGTGCCCATGTACGAGCGCACCAACGACCAAGGCCTCGCACCACGGGGACCGCTCTCGCACATCCCAGCCCGGCACGACTGCGGCGGCCACGGCATATGGTCGACGCCCCGCGACTGGACGCGGTTCCTGGGCATGGTTCTTGCGGACGGAGCCCCCCTTCTCTCGCCCGCCAGCATGGACGAGATCTTCCGACCACAGACGGCCGACGTCCCCGAGCTGCAGGCCCTCTTGTCTGGCCCGCTGCGCGCATCCCTGCTCTCGACGGTGGCTATGGAGGCCGGTGCGATTGAGATCGCCTTCGGGGGGCCGCTCTACATGGACGCTGTGCCTGGGAGACGCTCCGCCGGATCCTTGCAGTGGGCCGGCCGTCCGAATATGTTTTGGTGGATTGACCGCGCCAAGGGCGTCGCTGCTACTACCTTCACCCAGGTCATTTCTCCTGCTGATACCCGGTTCGCGGCGTTGACTAGTGCGTTGGAGAGGGCGGTATATGCGGAACTGGTGTGAGGATGGATGGCAGCCTGTGTTTCTGTTAGGTATATATCTACTACGGGTAAACGGGATGGGATGGGACGACCTTGTTACATGTACAGTAAGCTGTAATCCTGCAGAGTCTTTCAAATCTGGTTGAAATTACCAAATAAGTGGGAAGAGCCAGATTTGCAACTTGCTGTGTAGTATTGAAACGGTAATCAGCATGTAGCCCTCGGCGACAACACGTATATATATATCCCAACTAGGCCCCGGGAACTGAAGTTTGCCCTAATGCCATCCACGGTCACGGTGCTCTCCTTTCTTTCTTTCTTTCTTTCTTTCTTTCTTTCTTTCCTTCAATTTTAGACCCTGCTCAATTCAATCAAGGGTCACCACTGTCTTCCTCATGGCCGATATCATCACCACAGAGGGCGGGTTCCGTCTTCAGGATGGAACTGTCCTGTACCAGAAGACATGGAAGGTATAAAAACCAATTACTTCACTGGCCTTCCTCCTTCCAATCCACTTACCACAATCCATCCTCCCTTTTCTCATGGCTAACCCGCCCAACCCAACAGCCAACCACCGTCTCGCCCCGTAGCCAAACTACTCCCCTTCCACGGCTTCAGCGACCATATCAACAACTAGGGTGGAGGTGTTGGTGTAGGTTGGGGGGGGATTGTGAATGGAACTGAGGTTTATTTGTTTTTGAAAGATCTCTGAGATATTGCTGGAGGGAAATATGCATAAAAAGTATATTCTAGGATTGTTACCTGGATGGGATGATAGGATCGATTCCATGGGGATATATTATTCTTTTCTGACCATATATCAATATCATATCATCCGTACCTTGCGTCTTTCATTTCTATTTAATAGCGTAATTTAATTAATTTTTATTCAACTCAACTCAAGATCCATTAGGCTAATTAAGCCCGTATATGTGGGTCTATCTCTCTACCCACTTCTCCAGTGAATAAAAACAAAAAAAAAAAAAAAAAAAAGCAAAAAGAAATGACCAGACTGGGGCTCGATCCCAGGACCTTATCGGTGTTAACGATACGTGATAACCAACTACACCATCCGGCCGACTTGATTGGTTTCTCTTCTTAACTTTGCACCGTGAGGTAAAGAGAAAAGAGATACCTGATCATGATGGAGAGATGTTGGGAAAGCTGTTATAGAGACACCGATTGCTACAGACAACATATCTATCACGTGATTGTATATTCTTGATGAGGAGGGCTATGGGTATGAGCCGATATGAAGTCGATATGGAGGTTTTCTGGTAGGAAATACAGGTGGTATGCATTCTCTATTCATAGATATAGATATACTAGTAGATAGATATATATATATATATATTGTGTGTTATACGTACAGGGGTTTATGGTTGTAGTAGATGCTACGAAGTAGGCATTTTTAGGGGAATATCCGGCGCATTACAAACAATACGACACATTTCAGTGTAATTCAAGGACAAAACATGGTGGGGAGTATGGTAGATGTTCTTCAGCTGATAGTTTCATAACTTCAAGCCATGACAAGCAGGTCAACATGACGCTTTTGATGAGGCTCCACCGGCGTCAGTCAAAATCAGGGGCCACAGTAAATCTTTTCTCAGCCCCATGGGAATAAGGCTTTAGCTGAACCGTATGCTATAGTAAGTCCGATCGGCGGGCTAGTGCTTATCTCCGCTAACCCCGTCTCAACGAGGAACGACATCCCGTCCTGTCCCCGATTATCCTCGATACAACAGCCCGCGTTGGTGACGCCCTCAGCACCATGAACAAGACATTTCACTTCGTATCTGATGCCCAGGTCGACCGGAAAAGCCAAAGGTCACTGCGCAGCCATGTGATGAAGGGCAAGAATTCCGGGAAAACCTTCCATCGCGCCTCGAGGCTGGACTTGGCCCGGCAGCGACCGTATCGCTATTCGGCTCCACGCACATCCCACAAGGAAACAAGCAAAAACACCAGTCTACCTCGCACTACCGTGGAGAGAAATATTGGAAATGTGTTCCTGACCGTCCCCTGTCCGGTAGAGCTCAGACCCGATTCGCTGAGGATTATCAACCAGTGTGAGCGGATCGTGCAGCCGCTCTGCCAGCTTGCTAATTAAGTCCTAGTTTACATGTACGTGGTGCAGAAGATGTACCCCTCACAGCTTGGCCTATCGCTTGACGAGGGAAAGTCCATGTGGTTCAACTACATGCTCGCTGACGAGGCCGGTAAGTTGCGTACCACAAATCGGGCCCTGGCTAACCGTACGTAGCCGCACACTGTAGCATCGCCTTGATGGAGACATGCAACGAGTTCTTCTACAGCCAGGGGGTCAGCTCAGCGAAAGCGCTCCACCACCTATCGCAGGCATTCACCCTGGTCAATAGGAGAATCCAAAGCGATGAGGCTCTGTCGGATTCCACGTTAGGAATCATCCTCATGCTGATCTTTCAGGAGCAGCTCCGAAAGGCGAAGTGGGAAAGCAAGGTCCACTACGAAGGGCTCAGGAAGATGGTCGAGCTGCGTGGGGGGTTGACCCGGTTGGAGGGGAACCATCCACTGGTGCTGAAGATCTGCAAGTGGGTGCACCTGATCCCGGCTCGAACCCTACCCTATCTGACTATGAACAGAACGGACATAACGTACGCCCTTCAATACGGGGGGCCGGTGGTATTCTTCCGAGACCGGTTCTCCGAGGTATCCAATATGCTATCAGCAAAGGGATTTAATCTCGATCGCATTCCAGCTACTTCCTCAATCCCCTACAACTCCCTCAACCCCTATCTCCATAATATCCTCATCGACGCCACATCCTTCACCACCCTATCAAACCATCTCCCCCCCAACCAGCCCATCAACATCAGCGCCTTCCAAGAAATGCTCATCTCAATCCTCAGCCGTCTCATCCGCTTCCGCCCCTTACAAAGTCCCATGCCAGAATGCACCGTCGAAGCAGCGTACCACATCGGGTTGATCGTGTTGATGATGACCGTGTTCTTGCAATTCGACCATCGTCGAATACTGGAGTACGAGCTGGTTTCTCTCCGGCTCAGAGATGTGGTTGAGAGTGGGCTCGATGAAGAGGAGCCTGAGTTGGCTCTATGGCTGGTGTTTCTGGGTGGGATTTGGACCTCGGGGGGTAGCAAGGGGTGGTTTGTTGAGAGGATTTGCGGGTTGGTTGGGAGGATGGGTATGAGGAGCTGGGCCGAGGTGCAGGGCTTGGTTTGCAAGTTTCCGTGGGTTGGCGCGCTGCATGGGCCACTGGGGAGGGGGGTGTGGGAGTTGGTGGGTGTTTGTTACGCTGTTATTGATTAGGCACCATATATCCTGGAGGATATTCTACAAATTATATAAATTTTGTGGGATTGACTTCCCTATCGGCAAATTTTGCATGGCAATATCTGAGGTCAAGTTAGGGTTATTCCACACGACTTTGTCTACACATTCTATATCAAATCAATGTTATCAGCTGCAGAGGTTTCCACAACAACCAATACATCCATACATATATCCTCTCAAAATCAAAATCTGATCCCATTCTTATCAATTAACCCACCCCCCAACCCAGCCAGCGACACAACAATACAACATGTAATAGTAAACAAATCACCACGCAAACCTCTCCCCCACCAACCCCTCCGAATCCCCCCACAACCTCTCTGCCTCCTCCCCCTTCACCGCCAACGGATGGGCAATCCCACTAACCTGACAATCGACCAAAAACGCACCGTAATTCTCCTTCCCCTCCCTCCTCTCACCCACCCCCACCGCCAATCCCGGATCCAACGCGGCCACCAAACTCGTCGCCGCGCCGGCCCCCAAACTCCTATAACTCCCATACCTAACCCTCCACATCTGCTCCAACGCGGCAGTCTGCTCCGCCGAAAATTCCCTCGCCAGCTCCGTCTCAATAATGCCCGGATGCAGCGCCAGACTGAGAACGCCATACTTCTCCAACAACCGCCGCGTGAGTCCGATGCTGAAGAGCACATTGGCCACTTTGCTCTGGTTGTAGGCTTCGACGGGGACGTAGGACCTTTCCTCCGGGTCCGGGGTGCCCCACTGTCTCAGGATATCGTAATTCGGCTGTTCGGAGACGGGCAGGTCTTTGTTTTTGATCGCGAAGGTCGGGTCGCTCCAGCGCATTTTGGCGATGGAGGCGGAGAGCGCGCTGACGTTTATGATTCGTGTTGCGCCGCGGGTGGTGGTGGTGGTGTTTCCTTCTGTCTCTGCTTCTGCTTCCGCTTCCGCGGCGGCGAGGATCTTCGGCATGATGAGGCAGGTGAGGAGGAAGTGGCCGACGTGGTTGGTTGCGAAGGTTAGTTCGATTCCTTCGGCCGTGAGCGTGCGGTGGGGTAGGTTCATGATGCCCGCGTTGTTGATCAGGATGTTGATTTGGGGGATGTCGGGCCAGGAGAGGAGTGTCGTGGCGGCGGCGCGCACGGAGGCTTGGTTGGAGAGGTCCACTTCGAGAGCATGGTAGGTTGTTGCTGGGTGTTTGGTGCGGAGGGCCGTGATGCTGGCGGTTAGCTTGGATGGGGTGCGCCCGGCCAGGATGAGGTGGGATGGGGATTGGGAGGCCTGGTAGAGATAGAGGGTTGGGGTTAGTGTTAGTGTTTGGTGAAGAGGTGGATGGGTTGGATGAGTGGTATAGAGGGATAGAGGTATATAGGGATGAGGGAGCGAGGGGTAGGGGGTATGGAAAGGGAACGGGGAGGGGGCCTTACGAATGCCTCTGCGGTTGCGAAGCCGATTCCGCCTGGGTTGACGCCGGTGATCAGGATGGTCTTGCCGTGGATGCTGGACGCGAAGGCTTTGGCGACCTCCAGGGCTTCAGTCTGGTCGTTGAATTCGGGGTGGGTGGTGGCTGGCATTCTGACAATGATTTGTATCGAGAATAAATGGAGTGGGATGGGATAGTAAAGAAGATTGGAGTGATGGGAGGAGGAAATTGGATGAGAGAGTCATTCAGCAGGTCAGTCGGGGGTTTATATAGCTCGTCCTGCCTGCCCTTCTACTATATCTGCGTCGGAGATGACAGATAGTGTTGCGTGGTTTTTGCTCCCATCCAATGAGAGATTCATTTCCTAGTTTGGTCAAGACGGTTCGCATCCTAACGTGGATGATATCTGATGATGTCGGTCGAGACTAGGGCTACGATCCATGGGCTGGTTCGGCCAATGAGAGACTTAGTTCCTGATCGGGAATAGTTAGGGCGGCCGAAGGACTGGCCAGTTGACCACTTCAAAAATAGAAGGAATATGTTTCACAATGGGACTCTACACAGGGTGAATCGAAACACTACTCAAGTTTAGCATTCTGTTATCGCATTGAGCGCGAATACGCATAGCCCAATGTCCCGAACAAGGCCTCGAGCCAACCTTACTTAACTATCAAGTGGAACAAGGGCTTGGCATGATAATGAAACAAGATTTAGCCCTTCAACCCCTGATCAATCTGGATTAGCCTATATATAGCCCTATATATAATTTTATATATATCTGATTATTATCTAATTCTATATTTATATAGTCTAACTGCCTGTGCAGCAGTATTATAAAATTAGATTTTTATTATATTATTATTCTAAATCTAACAGTTATAAATCTGATTAGCTATTCTATTTAATTATATTTTATATTATTATTAAAAAAAGCTCTTAATTAAATTATTAAACTATCTCTGATTAATCGAATCAACTGATTAATTATATTTTTTAATTAAAAAATTATAAAATTATATAAACAAGTAGAATAATAAATATTTTAAAGATTTTTATAATATTAAAGATACTATATAACTAAAGAGAATAAATTAAAAATATTAAAGCTATAGTTAGAATATATCAGTCAAATATTTAAAAATATATTAATTTAAATTAAAATATATTTATATCTGTAAGTAAAGAAGTATTTATCTTAATTATTATTAATATAATTAATAATAATCTTCTCAGAGATCTCAGTAAAAAATTATTATATAAAATTAAAAAAAAGATTTATAAGAAAGAGAAGATTATTATCTAATTAATACTTAAAATAATTAGAAAGATTAATCTTATAATAATAAAATTAATTATTAATAAATTTAATTCTCTGATTTAAAAAATAAAAAAATTATAAAAAAAACTTCAGATTCTGCAGAAATATTTTTAAATATTAGATTTAATATTTTAAAATAATTATAGATAATATTATAAGAAAATCTGCAGTAATTTATAATATATTAATATAAAAATATAATTAAAAATATTAAATAAAATTATTATTAAAGCTAAGAATCTTAATATAATTAATATATATAAAATAGAAAGATTATTAAACTTCTTTCTAATAATAATAAAATATATAGAAATCTGGGTAATATCTAAATAGTTTAGTCTATAAAAAAATAAGAAATTCTTATTAAAGAAAAAAATCAATAAGTTTTCTAAATATATTAAAATATAATTAATAAATTAAAAGAGTATATACTTTGTTCTAGATATATTTTAAGAAGTCAATAATATAATCAAAGAAAATTAAATTGTCAATAATATAGGCAGACTCGCCAGTTCGCTGCCTAAGGCTCACCAATTTGCGGCCTCAGGCCAGTTGGCTGTCTTAGACTATCAGTTAGCAGACTAATAATTCTAAGTTCTGTCTATCCTATAATAAAATAAGAAATCTTATTTTTATTAATTATTCTAGTCTTTATTTAATTACTAATTCTATTATTCTCAGCCCTGTTCTATTTATATAATTTTTATATAATTTTTATATAATTTTATATATTTTTATATATTTTTAATAGCTAATTAGCTATAAATATAAATAAAAAAATCTCTTAATTTTTAATTAATTTTTTAATAAATTTTAATTAAGTTAAATCAGTTTTTAGTCTTTTTTTTATTTATCTAATTTTTAATTTTTCTTATTATTTTTTTTATCTTTTTCTTATCTTTTTTTTATCTTTATCTCACTTTTATCTTACTTTTATATTTAATTTATATAAAAAAGTAAGAGTTTAGTAAAGTCTTTTTAAAAAATTAGAGAAAAGTTCTTATTTAATTATTTAATTTCTAATTTTTTTTATCTTTTACTTTTCTTATCTTTCTCTTACTTTTATCTTATTTTTATATCTAATTTATATAAGAAAATAAAAGTTTAATAAAGTCTTCTTAAGAAAAGTTCTTACTTCTTAAAAAAAGTTCTTATTTTTTAAAAAAAATTCTTAGTTATAAGCCCAGTTATATTCTTATATTAATTCTTTATTAATATCTCTAAGACTCTTTATATTTTTTTATTTCTTTTATTTTTATTTTATCTCTGACTTAAAATTTATATAGAAAATTATAAAATTTTTAAATAAAAAATAAGATTTATCTAAATTCTTAAATTTTTTTAACTATTTCTTTATTATATCTTAAAATCAGTAATTTAAGAAAATTTTTATTATCTTTAATAATTAATCTGATTAATTTCTTTAAATTAATCAAATTTAATTATTTATTATTAATAAAAATATCTGAGAATATATAAATCCAGATTTATCTAATAAATCTAATTATTTTATCAAGCCAGTTGCTATATCTATTTTAGACTTTAATTATTATATTATTTTAATAATAAATCTCAGTAAATCAGACTATCTTTTATATTAGAAAATTATAAATTAATTTAATTATTAATTTAAGAAATAGAAGAAAATTATCTCTAAACTAGTCTTTTTAAGTTTATTAATAAATTTTATATTAAGCAAGCAAAATCAGTATATTATACTTAATTTAAAAAGATTCTATTAAATTTTATAAGTTCTAAAAAAAAAAATTATCTCTATTAATTAATTCTGTATAAAAAAGATTATTAATAAATATTATAAGCTATAATTCTTAGAAATAAAAAATTTTATTAAGAATTATATAATTTAATAAAAGCTTATTTATTTAGAAGCAGTAGAGCTGAAATTAAGTAAGATTATTAATTTTATTTAAATAATCTATAACTTTTTTAAATCAGTTTAGAAAATAATAAGCAATTTTATAATAATTTAATAATTAAAATTAATTAATAATAAAAATAATCAGAAAGAATTATCTAAATTTTTTAAAATAATATAAAAAATATATAATTAGATTTATCTAAATTCTTAAATTAAATAATTTATTAAGCTAATTAATAGTAATAATAACAGAATTAGCTATATCTTCTTTTAAGATTTTTTAGATAATTCTAAATTAACTGTTTTAATAATTATTTTAATAACTAAATTAAAATAAATTTCTTAAAATAGTAAAATATTAATAAAAAAATAAAGATTTAAAAATTAGTCCTGTCTATATAAATTAAATAAGAATAATAAATTTTATAATTTTAATAATTATTTTTATATTAATAAGAAACTAAAAGATTCTGAATAAAAATCTAAGATTAAAATCTTAAATTATTTTAAAAATATTTTCAGAAATAATCTTAAATTAAAATATTTTTTTAAATAATATTATCAGACTTATTAAATATTATCTTTATTTAATAAAAATAATAAAATAACTGTCAAGACAGAAAAGATCTTCTTAATAATAAATTAATAAATTATTTATTTAGAATAATTATTAATATTTTATTTATTTTAATAAACTTTTAATACTGCTTCAGATAATTATATCTATAATTTCTTAAATTTTTTTATTAATTATATTTTTATTATAAATAAAAGTAAATTAATAAAAATAAAAAATACTATCTTAATTATTTAAGACTATAAAATAATTATTTTTTATTTTATTTATTTAAATAGAAAAGATCTATATTTTAAACTTAAAAAAATAATCTATATTTTTTAATTTTATATAAATATTCTCTCAGCTGTAAAAGCTAATAAAAAAAGACTATTTTTAAATAAAAAAAATAAATTTCTTAAATAAGCAGATAGAACTCTACTATACTAAATTAAGAAAATTAAAAAAATATATTATATTTAATAGAAATAAAAATCTAGTTCTATTATAATTATTATTATTAAGATAAGTTAATTAATTATCTCAGATTTATTAATTCGTAATCTTAAGTTAATTAAACTCTCAGAATATTAATATATAATATCTAAAATAGTCAAAGAATAATATAAAAAATTAGAGTATTCTAATAAAAAAATTCTAAATTATCTAAATAATTTAGTTCAGAGAATTAATATTATTAATTTATTAAAACAGACTAGCTCAGATAAGCTAAGCTAAAATAAAAAATATTCTATATATAAAATTAATTAATTAGAAAAATAAATTTTAAGACAAAAATTTAAGAAAAAAAGTCAGATATTTAAATTAATTTATTAAGACTTGATTTATATAATAAATAAAATTAATAAATAGAGATATATTAATTATCTTTATTATTTTTATTTAAAATTTTATTTAGAGCAAGCTCTAACTTTTAAATCAGATATTTTAAAATTAATTATTAATATAATTTAATTAATTATTAATTAGTTTAAAATAATATTCAAGAGATTTTATTCTAATTAGAACTAAAATCTTAATATTTTTCTAATCTGAGTTAATATTAAAGATTTATTAATTAGTTATTTATTAGTTTATTATTCAGAGTAAAATCTATATATAAAAAAATCTGAAGCTCTAATTATTTTTAAAATAAGAAGTTTATTAATTAATTTAGGACTTCTTATATTTTTATAATCTGAAATAATAGATTTAGCTATTTTTATTCTAAACAGAATATTAAATAAATAATTAAATTAGAAAATATTATATAAAACTATCTAAAAAAGTCTTTTATAATTATTTAGAAAATCAGATATTTTCTGTTTAAGAAAATATAAATTATATATTTATATCTAAATTAATAACTTATTTAAAAAAGATAAACTAGAATTCAGAGTTTTAATTAATTATCTAATTAATTATCAGATAACTAATATTTAGTGGATTTAAATATCTATTTTTAAAAGAATAATTTTAACTTATAATATTATTTTTAATAAAAATTTTAATTATAAATAATATACTGAATTAGAAAATCTATTAATAAAGTAAAAAATAACTAAATTAGTTAATTTTATTTAGTTAAAATAATTAGATATCTCTATTTCTAAAGAATCTAAAGAATCTGATATAGATAAGAATTTTTTTAATTCAGAAATATTAAAATAAATATCTAAATTTTTATTAAATAATTAATTAAAATAAGATTAATTAATAATCTTAGATTAGTTAACTACTGAATCAAGCTAGTTAACAGTTTTAAATAATTAGTTAAATATCTTAGTTAGATAAGATAATAATATAATTATAAAAAATTTATTATTTTTATTATCTAATCTATTTTCTTTATTGTCTTAGATTCTTATTAATAATTTAAATATTAATAAGCTGATTAATAAAACTAAGTTCTTAGATATTAAATTAATTAGAGATCTAAAATAGATCTGCTTAGAATTATTTAATTCTAATTTTAAAAGAGCTAGGCTTACTCTTCAAGTTATTTAAATAATAATTAATTATATTAATAAAAGTAAAATTTTTTATATTAATTTCTTATTACTTTTATCTCCGTCTATTAATTAATAAGAAATAAGAAATTATATATTTTTAAGCTAATTTACTCAGATTATTAAAACTAAAATTAATTAATTAAAAGCTCTAAATACTTAGAATATATATTTAATTTATAAAACTAATAAAGCTGAAGTATTATTATTAAAATAAATATTTTTATATAAATTTAATAAAACTAATTATCTAACTAATTTTAAAATTTAAATTTATATTAAAAATAATTTATAGATATTTAATTAATTAAAAATATATACTAGTACTCTTGCAGCCAGATTTATATAGATTTTTTTAATTTTAATTACTATATTTAATCTGGAAATCAATTAATTAAATATAATTATTATCTTTTTTAATAATCTTATTAAGAAGAAAATCTATATAAATCTAATTTCTAAATTAAAAAATAAATAAATAGTTTTTTTATTATAGAAAGCTCTATATAAATTAAGATATTTATTATTTTTTTAATAAAATATTTTAAAACAGAGACTAATAATTCTAGAGCTTAAGTTTATTTAAAAAAATTAATATATCTTTATTAATAAATTTATAATTTTAATAATTTTTATAAATAATATAATTTATATATTTTATAAATCAAATTATCAAAAATTTAATAAATTTAAGTAAGAATTAATAATATTATTTAAATTTAAAGATCTTAGAAAGATTAATTTATTTCTTAATATTTAAATCTTATATAATCGCCCAAATAGAAAATTATAAATTTAATAATCAAACTATATTAATAAGATTATTAATAAGTTTAATTTAAGATAAAGAAAAAGCTCTAAATCTTTATTTTTAAATAAGAAATTAATAAAGAATTTACTCTATTAGACTATTACTAATTAAATTTATAAATTTTAATAAAAATAAAATTAGTTTTATATTCTATAGTTTAGACTAGGTCTAATATTATTAAATTATATTAATTAATTTCAGAATATCTGATTAATTCAAGTTCTAAATATCTCAGGACTGTGAATTATTTAATCTTTTATTTAAAAGAAATAAAGAACTTAGCTATTAAATTTAGTTCTAGTTTTATTTTATTTTATATAGTTAGTAATACTAGTTTTATTAATAATCAAGATTATACTAGCTTAATAAAATATATTATTTATTTATTTAATAGCTCTATTAATTAGCTAAGCAAGAAATAATATTATATAATTTTTTTAATTACTAAAACTAAATTATTAGCTCTAACTACTGCAGTTAAGCAACTTCTTTAATAAAGAAGATTTTTTAAATAAATAGAATTTAGTTCTAATTAATACTTCTTTATATTATATAATAATTATTAAATAGTCAAAATTTTTATTAATAAGAATTTTCTCTTTTGGACTAGTCTAAAATATATTAATATTACTAATTATTAACTAAGACAAGAAGCTCTGAATAAAATAATTAATATTTAATAAATATTTATTAATAAAATATAAGCAGATAATCTGACTAAGCAGTTTTTTAATTAAAAATATACTTAATTTATTAAATAATTAAATATAATAATTTATTAAATTCTATTATTATTATTTTTTATTTTTAGTAATTTGTTTACTTTAGTTTTTTCTGATATTTTATTTTATTAAAACTACAGAAATATATTAATAATATAAGCAGATTTATCAGTTTACTATCTAAGACTTATTAATTTATAGCCCCAGATCAGTTAGCTGTCTTAAACTATTAATTAATAGATTAATAATTTTAAGTTTTATCTATTCTATAATAGAGTAAGAGATCTTATTTTTATTAATTATTCTAGTCTCTATTTAATCACTAATTTTATTATTCTTAGCCCTGTTTTATTTATATAATTTTTATATAATTTTTATATAATTTTATATATTTTTATATATTTTTAATAGCTAATTGGCTATAAATATAAATAAAAAAATCTCTTAATTTTTAATTAGTTTTTTAATAAGTTTTAATCAAGTTAAATTAGCTTTTAATTTTTTTTTATTTATTTAATTTTTAAATCTTCTTATTACTTCTTTTATCTTTCTCTTATTTTTTTTTATCTTTATCTTACTTTTATCTTACTTTTATATTTAATTTATATAAGAAAATAAGAATTTAGTAAAGTCTTTCTAAGAGATTAGAGAAAAATTCTTACTTAATTATTTAATTTTTAATTTTTTTATTTTTTACTTCTCTTATCTTTCTCTTACTTTCACCTCACTTTTACACCTAATTTATATAAGAAAGTAAAAGTTTAATAAAGTCTTCTTAAGAAAAGTTCTTACTTCTTAAGAAAAGTTCTTACTTCTTAAGAAAAGTTCTTATAAATAATTAAGAAAAATTAGAAAAAATTAAAGCAGCAGAAATAATTTATTCTAAAAAATTATTTTTATAAAATAAAATATTAATTTAAGAAGTATTATTATATTATTAAATTATTATATTTATCTGATTAGATTTTGAAGCCAGAGATTATTAAAAAGATTTAATAAATATAAAAAAGATTATCTATAATAAAAACAGTAATAAATCAAGCTATTAAAATAATTCAAAAAGATAATATAGAAAACAAGAAAATAATTATATTAATACTTATCAGAAAAAAAACTAATAATACTATATTAGACAGAGTTATACAAATTATTAAAAAGATTTCTTATTATCTATATAATTTATAAATTGCAGATACAGAAGCATATATTTATATTTATAATAATTAAAGCCACTTTATTAAATACCACGTAATATTATCAGAATTATATATATATATAAATAAGTTAAAGTCTTTAATTCTAGAATATAATATAATTATTATAAAGATATTAAAAAATAATAATTCAGAGATATAAATTAATCTATAAGAGATTATCTATATCTCTGAGATATATATTAATATTATCTCTACAATAAAAGCAAGCAGAGCAGATATTTATCTTTATTAATATATAAAATATTTAAAAAATCAGATCAGAAAGAAAGTCTATATTTATTATATATTATTTAATCTAATAGTTATTAAATATAATTCTTAGAAGAAAAAAAACTTATTAAATAAGATTAAAAAATAGATTATAATACTAGCAGTAGCAAAAAATTATACTACTAAAAATAAAATAATAATTATAAGAACTTAAAAATCTATATTAACAAAGTTATATCAAACAATAGCTATCAAAGAGATCTGGTATAATTATCTTAAATATATATATAAAAATACTATTTAATATCTTAAAAAATTAGCTAATTATATTAAAGTTATTAAAAAATTAATAGAGATCTGCAAGATATATAGATTTAATAAAATAAATAAATAGATATTAAGATAATTAATAATATCTACTAAAAAATTATTTAAATATTTTTATTTTAATCTAATCTTTCTTAATTATATAATAAATATCAAAGAATATATTTTTTATTTTATTAATAATTTAATTAATTATTATATCATCAGTGATATTATCAGTAAGTAAGAAATTATTAATATAGCTAAAGAACTAATAAATTAAATAAAGAATTAATTTAAATATATATTAAAAATTATATTCTTAAATTAAGAAATATTTCTTACTAACAGATATAAAGAATTACAGAATAAGATTAATTTCTTAAGAAATAAATTAATTTATAAAATATCTGAGTAAAACAGCAAGACTAAATAAATAGAAATTTTTTTAATAAAAATAATAAGATTAATTTAAATCAGATCTAGACTATTAGCTAATCTTTAATTATTTTTATATATAATTACTATATATATCTTAAATTAAATATCTATCTTAAGAAATAATATATTCTGAAAGATCTTATATAAATTAATATATAGAATAAAGTCTTTGCTAAATAATCTTAGAATAATAAATTATAAAATATATATATAAAAGATTATAATATTTAAACTAGCTAAGTTAAAATTATATATATAAATTAGATTTCTTATAAACTTTAAAGTCTTATATATATAATTTATCTAGAATTCTTAAAACAGTAAGATAACAGTAGAAAGAGATATTATATTTAATAAAGATTATTTTTATAATAAAAATAAGTTATTTTCTGAAGATATACTGATTATTAATATCTTAAAAAAATTAATAAAAATACTTAATATTAATAAATTTATATATATTTTTAAAGAAGAGAATCCTGAAGCTAATAAAGAGATATTAAATAAATTTAATAATATTATTTATTATCAGAATTATATTATAAAATCAAAAACAGAGTAAATAATTTATTTGGATTAATTAAGAAATATTATAAAAAAGAGAATACTAAATAGATTATAAACTCTTGAAATCTATAATAATATTTTATTAATATCTGATTTAATATTATATATATTATCAAAAAAATTTTCTGATAATAAAAATTATAAAAATATTAATTTTTTTAATTAATCTTTAACTGCTGAATTAATCTTTAGATTTATAAAAATATTTAAAAATAATAAAACAGACTAATCAAAGATCTTAAATATATTTAGCAATCAGCTAATAAGCTAGTTAAAATAAAAAATAATAAAGATATTCTTAGAATTATAAGTAATATCTTATAATATTATAAATAATATCTCTATAAATAATATTATTACAGGCAGATAAAAATAAATATCTTATATAAATTAAGATATCTATTTAGTATATATAATAATATTAAATAATATCTTTTATAGTATATTTAATATTACTGTATATAATATTAAGAAAGAAAAGATTTTATATAAAAAAAATTTATTAAAACTATTAAAATTTTATTATAAATTAAAAAATTATCTCTTATAAAATAAATTTAAATAGATTATAAGAATAAAGATTAATATCCTGATTAAGAAATTTATATAAAAGATAATAAATTAATCTTTGAATATATAAATTTTATTAATAAAATAGATTTTTATATATAAATATAATACAGAAGATTATCTAATTAAATATAAGATTAAAATCTATATTAGAGAAAATCTATAAATAATAATAAAAAAAAATATAAATAATAATTCTAAAAGTTAAAATTTTTTAAATCTTAATAATATTAATTATTATATTTAATCTTAATATTTAGCAGTATAATATAATTAATATCTTTATTAATATAACTCTTAAAGTTCTAATATATATAAAAATATTAGATAATTTTAAAAATAAATATAAGAAAATACTTAAATTAATTCAGGCTTTTTATAAACTTAAATATTTATTATATCTTTAATAGAAGAATCTGATCAAGACTCTTAAAAAACTAAATCTAATAATATATAATAAAGATTTATATCTCTTTATAAAAAATAATATAATTATAATATTTTTTATAAATAATATAATTATACTTTATCAGCTAAAGCATACAGCAACTGCTGATAATATTATTAAAAAAATAAAATAATATTATAAAATTAAAAAAATTATTAAATCTAATATATTCTTAGATATTAAGATTATATATAATTAATTTAATAAAAAAATATAGCTATCTTAATAAGTCTATTATAATAATCTAATTATCTAATATTATTTTAATATAGTTAGAAAGAAAAAAGTCTCAAGCAAAGAAATTAAATTAAAGCTATATAATAAAAAGATTATAAAAAGTCAGATTTTTAATTATTTATAAAAGATTAGATTTATATAATTTAATATTATAATAATATATTCTAATATCTTAAAAATAGTATTATATTTAGTTAAGTTTATAATTAATTCTAATTTAAAATATTAGAAAGCAGTAAATTATCTACTTCAGTATCTCTAAAATATATAAAATAAATATATTTAATATTCAGATATTATTAAAGATAAGAGAATACTCTTTAAAAAAAATAAAAAAAAAATATAATTAAAATTACTAGTAATACAGTCTATATAAATCTTAAAAATCAGTAATTCTTAAAAGACTATATATACTATTTATATAAAAAATCTATTAATTAATAAACAAGTAAATAGAAAACAGTAACTATATTAATAATAAAAACTAAATTATTTATAATATTAAAAGCTATAAAAAATATATTCTAATAAAAATATCTCTTTAATACTATTAAATTTAATCTTAATTATATTATATTAATTAATTATAATAATCAGTAAATACTTTGAATTCTAACTAATAAGAAACTTTATATAATAATCTATTTTTATTATATTAATATTTATCAGTATTAATTTTATCAGAAAATTCAGAATAGTTAAATTAATATATACTAATAATCTATAAATAAGATAATAGCTAATAGTCTTATTAAATTACTAATATTTTAAAATTATATAAAATTTATTAAATTACTAGAATTAATTAATCAAGTCAACTAGTAATCCCGCTGCTAAAATTACTATATTTAAAAATTAATTTAATATTATATTAATATTTATTACTAGAAATTGCAGTCTTTGCAGGCTAAAGAAGATATATTAAATAAAATAAGAACTTAATATAATAATAGAATAAGATTTAACTCTTTAATTTCTGATTAATCTGGATCAGTCTATATATAATCCTATATATAACTTTATATATATCTGATTATTGCCTGATTCTATGTCTATATAGCCCAACTGCCTGCGCAGCAGTATTGTAGAATCAGACCTTTATTATATCATCATTCTAGACCTGACATTAACCCACGGCGCTATGCTGCAGATTTCGGCTGCAGTCCTTCTGGGACCCCAAGATCCCGGGCCGCTGTTTCAACATGAGAATAATTGGTTTCGCTACGCCGCCCGTGTCATCAGCATTCGATCGGATATAATATTGCTAGTCCTGCCCATTCCCCACGTCATCCGACTAACTACAGACGACTACGCGCCTGAAGATCGGCCTCTTGATTACCTTTCTCATGAGGAAAGTCTGTACGTACCGCGTTTGCGTTTCTTTTCTCCCTGCCCTCCTCGTCCCTGACTGCTTTGGTCTCGGAGAGCTAACGTGTTGGCGTGCGTCTAGCGGTCTCATTGCCACCCTCATCGCGCTCTTTGAGTTCTCCACCAATAACGCAGACTCAGACAATACCTGGACCGGCGCGTTGTTGGTCATCTGGGCCATCGTGGAGGTGGGAATGTATCTCATGGCCGCATGCATGATGTCTTCGTTCAGGCCGCTGGGCAAATACCCCCTGGGGTCATGTTTATAGACGAACGAAGACTGGCGGTAGTGGTAGTAGCGGCCGCGGCTCGCTAATTGAAAATGCCCCCAGAATGGTCTCGGATCGGTATAAGGCCACGGCCAGGTCCTCATCCGGAGATGAGGAGACGCTGGAACTGGTTTCTGTGGCGGGGGAAGGGGATCGGGAGACCACTGGCAACCGCCCGGGAGATTATGGTCAAGAGTCGTTTTATAGTGGAGCACGCTGAAGATGGGCTGAGCCGGCCGTGAATTTGGCTGGAGAATGGAGATGATGCGAATTTTTATTTTAGTATTGAATTTCCTGGCGAGAATTGTGTGGCCTGTGTGTGGTGACGGTTGGGACCAAAGAGTTCGAATATTTATACTGCCTCTCCGATACACCATTTTTATATAGACTTGGTACAAATGTCGCTGTATCTGGGCTGCGCAAGTCATCATTAAATATTCAATAGCAATGGCAATGGCAGTGTTTGGTAAAATAGTACATATATTCGTTCAATTTCACATTAATCACAGAGCCTCTGGCCTATAATGACTAGCCCAATTCACTTCCTACAACAACAAAACTGCATACCCCAGAACCAACCCACCAAGCAAACTAGAAGCCCCTGCCCATCCCAGGGAACTCGCACCGCCTGTTTCTACAGCCTCCTCGACAGCCATGACCTGTGTCGGGAAAGCAGCTGCAGTTGCAGTTGCACTAGTCGCCGGAAGGCCATGCGCTAAGGAAGAAGAAGGAGAAGAAGATGGGTGGTGCTTCCACTTCGGAACTCTGGCGCTGGATGATGTGATGTTCCGGTTGACTGTCGCGTTCCAGGCCCCGAAGGGAGGCTGGGGTGGCAGGACATGACCCGTTGTGATGGCTCCTTGGCCGTATCCGTGTCCGTGGGATCCTCCCTCTCCGTCTCCTTCGCTAGTGGCGGAGGATGTGGATGTGGATGTAGTTTGGGGGTTGATGGTGTAGGTTTCCGTAGCGTATATCTGTTCTTGACCCCTAGATACCTGGGCGGGTGAAACGCCCTCGCCACCTTGGGGCGCGGCGGTGGGGTTTGCATATATGGTGTATACCTCGTAGACTGTGGTGGTGACGGGGACGATTGTTGTGGTTGCGATTTGGGAGGTGATTTTCTCGCTTGCCGCACAGTGGTTGCCGCGGGACGGAGGGCAGATGGTTACAGCGATGGTGGCCGTGCGAGTTTCGTAAATGGTCTCCGTGGTCAGGGAGATAATCTCGGATTCTGGGGCTGAGCCCTCGGTATTGCTTCCCGAATGTCCTGTAGGGGCGCTCTGGTGGTTGTCTGCGGTAACTGTCGAGCCAGATTCATGTCCTGATGCGGGGACCACGGTGGTGTATACGCCCCGCGTTTCGGTGCTCAGGTAGGTGGTCTTTGCGGAAGCAGCGCAGTTCTTGTCGTTTGAGGGACAGGCGGTCATTGTGTGGACCTCTGTTACGTAGACTGTAGAGGTTGTCATGGCCTCGGTGGGCAAAATGTGTGGGGGCGCCACTGTATCGGGCGTGGCCTGGGCACCAGTCTCCTCTGCGGTCACGAGAAAGACAGTGGTGTATGCAATTACTGTCTCACTGGTGATGTATGTTGTCTTGTCCGATGCCAGACAGTTCTTTGCCGACGCTGGGCACGCGGTGATTGTGTGGAGCTCTGTCGAGTAGACGGTAGAAGTTGTTGTAACCTCGCTTGTGGCAGTCTGAGTGGCCCCGGCGCCATGTACAGTTGTAACGCTAGCGGGGACGCCCGTCTCCTGCGCAGTAACGGGGCAGATGGTAGTATAAGCCATGAATGTCCCGGTAGTAACGTATGTGGTCTTCTCCGCTGCCGGGCAGTTCTTCACGGACGATGGGCAAGCAGTGACGGTACGCTCTGCCGTGGTGTAAACAGTCGAGGTAGTCAGAGGATAGACCGCAGTTCCAGTGGCGATGGTCAGGGTGGTTGCGTGAGGGGTTTTCTGGTCCGCAGGACAGTCTACCACAGTGGTCGGGCATTGGTAGATGGTAGTAACGCTAGTGGTGTACAGCGTTTCCGTGGTGACCGAGCTGGTTGGACTTCCAGCGTTATCTCTACTCTCAGACGAGCTAGTAGCAGTGACAACACTTTCCGTACCCGTACCAACACTGCTAGTAGCAGTAACCCCAGCTGCAGTATTGCAAATAGTCGAAGAAATGACAATAGTCTCCGTAGTCAAAAGTGTAGTAGTACGCCGTCCCGATTGAGAAGGCAAACGTGCGACAGAAGACCCAGTGCCCGGGGTAAAGAGGCGACTGGAGCGGATATCAGAAACAGCCGCCGAAGAACTAGTAGACGAGATGATCTGTGATGATTTAACTGCAACGGAAGGGGTGCTTGAAGAAATGAGTACCCCGCTGGACCGCAAAGACGTGGGTAGCGTCGCAGGTGAAGAGCTGGCCGGCCTCGAAGGAACGCTGACAGGAATTGTGCTGATACGTGCTGAACTCGAGATTCCAGATGGGACCCGAGAGGAGACGATCAATGATGGGCTTGACACGGGGTGGGACGAAAGAAGGACAGGAGAAGTTTGCGATGGCGATCCGATAGAGCTTGGTGGGAGCTTGATAACAGACGAGCTTGACACAGCGGTAGATGAAGCAGCAGCGGATGAAGTAACAGCAGATGAAGAAGGACCGGCTGAAGCAATGACAGAGCTCGAAGCAACAGCAGTGCTTGGAGAAACGGCAGAAGAAGGAATGACAGAGCTTTGACTAACAGTGGCCGAAACAATGAGAGGGCTCGAAGTAACAACAGAACTGGAACTAACAGCAGATGAAGCAGTGACCAACGATACAATGGCAGTGCTCGAAGGTGCGATGGGAACAACCGAGGACGACGGTGCCACCGTGGAACTAGCAGCAGCTGCCGAAGAAGTCGGGATGACAATTGTAGACGTATAGGTAACCGTACTCTCCACGACCGACGTATCCAGCCAAGTCGTCGCAGAAGTGGCAGTGACGGTTGCAATACACGGATTGGTGGTATATTCCAAGACAACAGAGTAGCCGGAAGACGCCGAGACAACAGTAGGAGTGCCACTGACAATATTGCAAAATGGCAATCCAAGGGATGTATAAAAGTCATATCCCACGCATGATCGCTCCTGAATTGAATTCAGATTGGTGCATACCTTGTAGCATTGAGAGAGGGGTTGGTTGACATAGTTGCGAATGACAGTCCCTCCTGTGAGTGAGGCCGAGCAGATGCCTGAGTAGTAGTCTGAACCGGATGTCCACACGCCGGTGTAGCATCCAGTGCCTGAAGGTGCAGTGGAGCCCGGGGTGCAGGTGGTTTCAGTGGTAACGACAGAAAAGGAGCTAGTGACGGTGTTG
This sequence comes from Aspergillus heteromorphus CBS 117.55, assembly GCF_003184545.1. Lineage (NCBI taxonomy): Eukaryota > Fungi > Ascomycota > Eurotiomycetes > Eurotiales > Aspergillaceae > Aspergillus > Aspergillus heteromorphus. The sequence goes on along the minus strand of NW_020290426.1, from coordinate 484,054 downwards.
GTGATGGTGTCTGTTGAAGTTGCGGTGATGGTCACCAGAGATATCCCGGCCGCGGTGGTGGCAGGAGCAGCCCAGCACCACTGGACCAGGGTCAACGCCGCAATCCAGGCTCGAAATGGCCACATGATGGAGGGCTAGAAGAACGAAAGTCGGGGAGCAAAGTGGCAACCACAGATCAAAAGAATGAAGAAATGAATCAAATCATTATCTGGAGTTGTCTGACGGGGTGCACTGCAAAGAAAGAGAGATGAAAATCAAGATGAAGAGTTGTGGCTGTCGCGCGATCTCGCCCCTTATAGAGCAGCCAGCGGCTGAAGACTTGCATCTCGTCCATGGTGGGGCCATCACTAGTTTGACTTTAGTATCATGGGAGGCAAATCAAGCAGCGGTGATTCCGGCCGACGTGGGCGAAGATGAGAAAATCAGGGCATTTTTGCCGATGCCCGCGCCAGCGCGTTCCCGGATCGGGGATTTCGAGTCATGGCCCGGGATTTGTTCAGGGGCAGAGCAGTTGCTGCAATTCGATAGAGATTTGGGGTTCCACGTGCAAACCTGGCCCAAGTGGACATGATGTAGAAGATATGGAGAAATGGAAACGGATTTTATGGGTTTTGGAGTGGGAATAAGTCGGTCTAATAATGCGTGGCGCACCCTTCCTCCCGATTGGGACTGGCGTCTATCTCGGCGCATGTTGGGTGCCTGAGGCAAGATAGATCCTGAAGAGAAGTCAGGATACAACAACTGGATGTTACCCACTGTACTCTGTAGGTGGCATGCATTGGACTTGATTAGAGTTGAAAAACATGGAATGCCACCGCGTCAAATACGGAGCTTCTACGAAAAGTAGAAAACAAAGGCAATAATCCTAGGCGTGGTGAATGTATGGAGATTCCACATACACACCCATAGTCCACGCTCCAGGCACACCCTGCTGGCTACACCCGCCATTCCCATGCGTTGAATCGAATCCCTCTGGTCTACTTGGCTGTTTATTACTTTGTCCACATGGTAAGTAATTTCTTGCTGTATACTCAGGCTGCCAGCGTGTCTCGGCTCATTGGATTCTGTCACATACACACTGTGTCTAGGAATTTATGTGAGTGAATGGGGAACTAGAGGTGTGTATGTATGTATATTTACCGAGGGATACAAAGAAAGGCCAGACTCGGGGGGGGATGTATAGCTATTTTAATAGCGCATGACCCCTGACCTTATTCACCACAGATTCAACAATTCATCCTGTTGAAGTATTAAAAGCTGCGGATGGCAGGTTTAGCTGGTTTAACCTTGCTCCAGACACGCGATACAAACTTTTACCAACCCTATCATATAGGTTATTCACTCACCATGCTGCTGAGGGATAGCTCTAACCTCGGTTACTCCAGGACAGTGAACACAGCAGCAATCATCCTTATTACTCCATTTTACCTCTCGTCCTCATCTTTCTTTTTTACAACTTTCCCAACACAGCACGTATTTCATCCATCCAGCCATCCAGCCATCCATCCATCCATCCATCCATCTATCCATCTATCCGCCAAAATGACCCATAACCAATACCACTCAATCGACCACTCCCACCACCTATATATCCTCGCCAAGAACATCGCCATCCCCCTCAAAATCTTCCTAAATGACATAGTCCAAATCATACTCCCCCCCCCCTTCCCTGACTTCTCTCATTCCACTGATGCTGTTTACACTTTACTAATACTCGCCATCTCTCGGGGGGGGGGGGGAATGTCTCTCCGGATTCGCCTGCCAAAGATAATAAACAGGAATAAAAACACAGCGAGAATAAGCCTGAGAAATACAAGAATAACCGCCCGGTGTTTGTCCTCTGGTTTTCGGATGTCAATATTGTACGTGGATGCGGGCTTCCCTTTCCGTTGGTGGATGCCTGAAAGGCGCTCATTCTGTGGTAGTGAATTGGAAATAGATGCAGGGCAGTGTATAGGGTTGACTTGATACATCACAAAATACATAGTGAACAAGCTTGTTTCTAGGGACAAAGCTCTCATTTCTCATCAACCCCCGAAGTTCCTCGCAGTTGGAAAGCTACATTGTAAGTGACATTGGAGGTATGATTCTCATCAACAAAGTCCACCTGCTTCCAGGTAACCAGGAGCAACACCGAGAGGGAGAAAGTGGGTCGCTCCCGGGCCGGGAAGTGCCAGGTGGAGCCTGCCGCGGGTTGTGAATGCCTGAAATCCGAGTGGTTTTATTTAAACCCGCCGCCCCCAAACCGCCCTTCCGCAATTCCCCCGTCCTCGGTATTCCGATCCCCAGAAACGCTGCCACCATGACCCTCTCCGTATCAACCCCCTTCTGGGGGGCCCCGACCTCATACCTGAAGTATGTTGCTCACTCAAATCCCCCCCATGGCCCATTTTTGAAGAACTCCAGTCACTCATTCATCCCTAGCTTTTGCGAGGAGGTACGTGCTTGCCGCATATGTGGCCGAAGGAAAAGAAAACCCACTGAATGGGACCAAACAGGATTACGTGATCACTCGATATGTTGCGGAGTTTATCAACACTCTGAGCAGCTTTACGTACAGTGCGTCAGTAGCATCATCACCGGAGAGCGACGCTAACCCCTGCTCTCAGTCATCTACGGAATCTACGGCCTGATCCAGCTCCACCAGAAGAAGCAAACCGGATCCCGCTCGATTCCGTACTGCGGACTGATCGGGGTGGGTATTTGCTCGGGCGGCTATCATATGACCCTCAAATACCACACCCAGATGTGTACGTCGAGCTGAACATCCTCTCTCCAGCTTCGTTCTTCTCTAACCAAAAGCAGCGGATGAACTGTCCATGCATCTCCTGACAACCCCTCTCCTCTACCGAATCCTGACCTTCCAAGCCAGTCCGCAATTCACCAAAATTGCCCGGATTGTGCTCTCCCTCCTCTTCACCATCGTGATGGTCGTCCACATGGTCATGGACGAGTTCCTTCTCCACGCCGTCAGCTTCGGGACGGCCGTGTTGTTGATCACGATCCGCACCCTCAAGATCATTCCCGGGCAAATCTCAGATGTCTCCACCCGGAAAACGATCCAAAATGTGGCATCCTTTGGCGTTGGTAAGTAATCCACCCCTGGGTCTCCATTTGGCGATTCGAAAAATGGTAATTGACCAACAAAAGCGAGTTTCGTCTTCGGCTACCTCGTCTGGCTGATCGATGAGCTGGCGTGTCGGGTGTTGCTCAGCACCAGAGAAGTTGTCGGCTTGCCGCTGGCTTTCTTTCTTGAATTGCATGGATGGTATGTTTACAATCTCCCATTTTTTGGAAGGGAAAACGTGACTAACCACACAAAGGTGGCATGTCTTCACGGCCATTGGCGGGTACATTGCTGTGGCGATTATCGACTTGATTACCTCGGGTGAAGTCCAGGCGGACTCCGTGGAGCACCTGGCGTGGCCTCTTCCCATCGTGGCGCGTTTTATGGCGCCAGGGGCGGAAGCAAGCAAGGAAAAGTAAATAATTGCATTGTATTGCCGTTGTGTGAGTTGACGGGTAAAGAGTGAAAGAGACGAATAAATTCATTTCACGAACGGGCTCTTCGTAGAGTAAAGTCCGAGGAGGACGAGCACCCACCCATCCTTGGGTGTGGACTTTCCCAGCCATTCTCCCTAGTATGGAAGGTAGAGGTGTGACAGAGACGAGTGCGGTGTGGCTGTAGCCGCCCCCTTTCCCTTTTCCTCTTCCTTTCGCTTTCCTCTTTATTGAGCTATCCCGGGTTTGTCCATTGCATGGAATTTCAGCAGCAGTCTAGGGACAGCTATAGCGAGGGACGGAGTTTGATTGCTACCAATGGCTTCCTTCCTCGGAACTTTAAGATAAATTATTTCGTTGGCCGCATAGCATAACAACCCTTTCAGTCTAATCAATCTTATCATGTAGGTTGTATAATTTCCAAGTTCAGGGATGGAATATCTAGGCGTGCAAGGTCCTGTCATCGTCAGCCTTGCTCCGAATTAGGTATAGTTACTCACAGTATGTTAAACAGACAGGGTCTTAGTGCTGACTCACAAGGGACATTGTTTTCCATTGGCCGAGACCAAAATGTTCTGAGCCCTGCCAACAAACTGCCCGTAACCAATCGCCATCTATAAGCCATCCCCACCCATAAGCAATATGATTGGTGGTGCACAAAATGTGTATATGTCGGTGGGTGACCGCCCCAGGGTCCGGGGGACTTAAACCCCCATCATGAAGTCTTGCTCGTGAGAGCAAATAATTATCCATTTGGTTTTTCATTATCTAATTCTGTATTGATCTCAAAAAAAAAGCAAAAGAATGATAAGAAAAGGCCTGGTCCCTTGGCTATCAAACAAGACCTAAGATCCCAATCCGTGGTCTGTTCATTCTACTTATAAACGGCAAGAGAATGGCCTGGTCGGCAGAGACTATCATTGCTCTTGTTACTCTTGTTGTTACGGGACCTCCATCTATTCTCGTTCTGTGCAGGCAGTGGAGGAAAATGGGCCGTGAGAGGCATGGTACCTCTGTGGGTGAGTGCCGGCGTTTACCTACCTATTACTGGATAAAAGGAAAACGGCATTGACATGAACACTTCTCTAGATCGAGAGCAAAACCCTTGGTCGACTGGAGAGTATCCAGCGCGTGATCTGAGATTGAGAACTTCGGGCGGTGACATGCATACTCATGATGCCCTAAGAGGTGAGTCCTTTTGATACTGTCCCTGACTGACTTCCTGTGGTCTGGATGTCTTGGAAGTAGGTGGCTAATAGAATGGTTGATTGGTTGAGATCAGAGATATCGATCTGTCAAACGGTTACTACTGAGTTTCACTTGTCATACAGACTGGCTGGTGGTGAATCACCTGAGTGGGAAAGGGTGTGATTGAGTTGCTGCCGGGAGGGAGGTATCTGAAATCCGCCTGATTGAATACCGTCCGGCTACTAAGTACCTTCTCGGTGTTCTTGTTAGATGTGATGCAGTAGGTGGTGGTTCGATAATTTCGCGTTATTGATCTGATGGGATGGTGAATTCTGTGTGTACCTGTTAGGACTCTGGTGTTGCCGTGTTTCTGGATGGTATTAGGGTTATCGCAATCTTGGCAGTTGTGTTTTGTTGGGTTTCGTTGCTTCTCCAGTATCATGTGTTTTTTCAGTTCATGTTATAATAGCACAATGAGAATTAGTATAGAAAATACACACCGACGACTTCCAAAGACGTTTCAATCTTAATCAAGAGCTTTTCGACTTCTGTCAGGAGGCCTATGCTGGCCTCCCAGGGAGACCAGGGTGGAGAGTTCTCGTTTTGCCCCAAGTGGTATTCTTGTCATCTCCAGTCGATTCTGAAGCTTTTATGTCCCGAAAAAGAAGTCCTGAATTGAATCCTGACTGTGCATTCGTATAGACCAGTGCGAAATCAAGAATATACATAACCCTCCAACCACTTCATAACATCCAAATGGCCCTCCCCCTCCGCAGCAGACGCAGCCGCACGACAAACCAACTCCAAGTCCGTTTCATCCCCGTATGCATTCAAAAGCAGCTGCACCATGTCCAAGTGACCATTTTCAGCAGCTCCATCGATAGCCGACCTGCCACAAACAGGCGACGGTTCAGCCGCCACATCCGCGCCCTTTTCCAACAGTCGCATAGCAAGAGCGCAGTACCCATGAAGAGCGGCTGCCTGCAACGCCGTAGCCCCTCTGTTTCCTGCTGGGGGTGCATTAATATCCGCTCCGTGGTCTATAAGAAGATCGGCGATCTCCACCTGCTCGTTCAGGATGGCAATCTGCAATGCTGTTCCGACATTTTCCGTAGCTGGGGTGTTCACCTCAGCTCCGTTTTCGAGTAGAAGCTTGACGACGTCTATCTTGGGTCCATTGACGAACTGGTGCACTGAGCGTTGGAGGAGGGTTCCTTGGTACAGATCATCTTCGTTAAATGTATCGTTGTTGATGTAGGCGGCGTTGACGTCCGCCCCGGCTTGAATCAGCATCGTCACCATATCGAAGTCGGGTGGCCAGTCAAGGTTTATCATGATATGTGCCAGTATTGTTCTCAGTGACTCGATGTACTGATCTGCGCAATGCTGCGAGATAAGGTCCATGATCCGCTTGACAACGTCAGCCTGGCCAACTTGTACCGCCACCGACAGTGCCGATTCCTTTCCAGCTAGTCGATCGAACCCGCGGGAATGCTGTAACAGCAGGTCTATGATCTCAAGAGAGCAGGTATTTGCCAAGGCAAACATAAAGGCAGTTGATGAATCCTCATCATGAACAACAGGACTGTTGGGATCAGCACCGCACTTGAGCAAAATCTCAACCATTCTCGGGTCTCTTTCCTCGATTGCATGACCCAACGCCGTAAATGCATTATCCGCAAGATACGGAGGAAGCGCATCGACATCCACACCGGCAGCTGCGAGGCACTGCACACCGTCCAGCCACCCCACGTACACTGCATACTGGAGGGGCATCTTGTTTGCCGCACCGGAATAAAAGCGCCAGTCTGATGTGTCCAATACTTTCGACGGCCGCTCATTAACATCTGCACCCTTTCGAATTAAGAGCTGGAGAGCTTCAAGATTCTTATGCTTGATCACGGCTTGAAGAGCCGTGAGTCCATCCTCTGGGCCAGCTGGCGCGTGCAAATCTGCCTTGTGCATGAGAACGATTTTGAGCATGCCCAGATCACCAGATATCGCTGCCGCTTGCAATGCGGTGACTCCACCGCGGAAGCCTGGTTTCGCATTGATATCAGCTCCCATCCCGAGTAGCAGCATCGCAATCCCCAGATGAGATTTTTCCACCGCGGCTTGGAGGGCGGTTCTCCCGTATTGCCAGCCCGCAGGCGCGTTGATATCTGCTTTTGCGTGGAGCAGCATTAGAACCAGTTCCGTATTTCCTTGTGCCGCAGCCGCTTGGATTGCCGTGCGGCCGGAGTATTTTCCGGGGGGAACATTGACACTGGCGTTGTGGGTGAGCAGCATCCGTGTCATGGGCACATCTCCTCTGCTGGCTGCTATTTGCAGCGGAGTGTCTCCGAGGTCGGTGCTGATTCTGGAATCTACATTTGCTCCAGCAGCGAGCAGCAGTCTTACGAGATCAATGTTTCCATTCAGCGCTGCATATTGGATGGCGTATGCGCAGGGCACATCATCTCCCATCATGTCTCCGGGCTCACACCAGCGTGCAAACTCGATTTCCAGAGTCTGCAGGCCCAGAAGTTCGACGCTCGGACAGGAATGAGGGCGAGCACCGTTCTGTAGCAGTATCTTAACGGTATCTGTGTGGTTGCCGTTCGCTGCGAGTTCAAGTGGACTCTTCAGCGTCGCATATTGCGCTGCCGCACGCGTAGACGTAGGTTCCCACTGATCAGGAATTGCGTTGACATCAGCACCGGCATGAATAAGGATCAGTACACCTGCGTAGTGGCCTCCTCTCGCTGCAGCCTGGATTGCAGTGCCGAGCTCCCGCGTATACCAATGTGTCCGGGCACCAGCGCTCAACAGGAGACTAACTGCGGCGATGTGGCCCTCCGAAGCAGCATGTACTAAAGGAAAGCCTCTCATTTCGTCATAAACAAAAGTCTCCGGATCGGCTCTATACTTCAGAAGCAAGCAAAGAAGCTTGAGGTTCTGGGGTGACCACAGAGTATCAGAGAACTTGTTGTATCTGTTATAAACGGCGAACCTGGACACCCTAGGGGTTGCTCCTTTCGCACAAAGAAGCTCCGCCAAGTTAGCGTTTCGGGAATCAATCGCCATTGACAGAGGGTTTGATCTTCCCACAAACGGCTTTCGCGAAAATGTCCTGTTGACATCTACACCCCGAGATATGAGGGTGGAAACAAGTTCCGTGTCACCCGCCTGTATGGCTGCAGGGAATAACCTGGTGGCGAGAACGTCAACCGTCGTAGATTGCAGCGTGAAAAGCTCATTGAAAATCCAACTGTATTTATGCGTCACAGTCCACTGAAATATCCGACATATATCCTCCGTACTCAAGAGGTCATTGGTTATCAGAAAGACAAATGCGTGAAACAAACGGTTGAGGGTTGAGGGATCATCAGCGAGTCCCCCGAGGTCGCTGGAAAAGACGCTCGATTCGAACCCATCCTTTTCGACTTCGTACCGTTTCAGAAATTCAGTCATCTGGTGGATGTCTGTTGACTCGCCGTCTTTGTTGACCTTTTGACCTATGGATAGTTTGAGCATCACTGTTAGTGCGGAGATGCCCCATGAAGGCGCGGGGTTTGACGATGGCATGGGGATGAGACCGGTTGGGTCTGACCCAGCATCTTGACCATTCTGGAGAAGATGCCAGTCGCGGAAGTCTGGGTCAAAGATGTTCAAGGGAACGAGGTTCAAGTCATTGGAGGGAGTTGACCAACTCGCAGTATCGAACGAGGGGCCAACAGCCAGGTTTTCCTGAAGAGGCCAGTCCTGCAGGATCGTGTCAAAGATATTAGTTCCTTGGGATAGCAAGTCACCAGAAGAATTTGCATCATCAGCCCCAGCAGTTGGGAGGCCGAGAATCGAAGAGTCTAGTGGACCGTACGGTTGTCCATCCGCTGGAACACGCGGCACGTTTAGCATGTCGCCCTTCACCCCCGCCACTCTCAGCGCCCACCAGCCCAGAAATTCACTTTGACACTTAAACAATATCCAGGGGAGGTTATCGACGCGAATCTCCCTCGTGAAGACCAACGTCCTCGGCCCTAGTCGGGGAGTACGAACCACCACGCCATCAGGTGTGGGGGGATCATCGACTACGCGTTTCTCTCTGTCAGAACAGTGATTCCCATTCCAACCAACTCATCATACACGGAAGTACTGACTTTGCGACATATAACATGAAGCCGTGTACGTGACATGACGCGCAATCTCTCGCTTCGCCTGTTTGGCCGAATAATGCTTCCCATGCATGAGCACCTCGCTATCTCCCTTCCCTTCCGACTTTCGTTGGGCGTATTTTCGCGCGACAAATTCCCAGGCTGAGGTCGTGCCGTTTTTCTTCACGGCCCAGGACTTGAGCATTTTTCTGTACTCGGATCTCCTGGTGAAGAATGAGCGCTGTTGACATGGGCCCCGGAGAGACAGACAACATGGATTGCAGGCGGTGGTTAGTACCTACTTTCTGTGAAACCCGTGCCTCGATACCATGAGTTCCATCACGCGATTTAAGGTGTTTTTCCGGTAGAGAGAGATGATCTCCTCCCTATGGACGGACCATTCGCCTTCTCGTTGAGACATTGCTGACGCTGGGATTTCGAGAGCCCAGGAGTTTTTGCGTCCAGTGGACGGAGTAAACTGAAATTATATCGTGAAGTTCATCGATGATCTGATATATGTTTCCAGAACTCGGGGTTCGAGAGGTTGCCGCGGAGGTTATCAGCGTCACACTCGGCTTCGTGCTCAGCCTCGGGCTAGAGACGCGCTAGCATGGATCATCTAGCTGCCAATTAAATACGCCCCGTTGCCTAGCATCCTTGCCTCTTCTGATTATGGACACACTGCACAAGGAATATTAAGGACTGGAAATACAGCTACAAAGTTGGATCGTGTCAGCGCTGGCGTATGCTAGGTCCTTGCCATCTGCTTCACTTTTGACCAGACTCATGATACTGCAGACCCTCGCAAAGGCCATGTCATTTCCGACTACCCATGTTGTATGGAGTTGACCTCCAGTGGGAGCCGTGAAATAACATGTGTTTTTAAAGTATAGCAATATGAGATTATTCAAAACCAGAGACGTTATTAAGCTAAGTATTAAATCAAAAGGAGAAACGATATTCGTGTTCAAAGCAAGGTATTGGTAGGAAATTATGTATTCTAGCCCGTCTTTCATCGTCACCCATCAACTTAGCATATAGCCACATATCTCATTCCTTCGACTCCGTTCCATTTGCGTATCTAGGGTTCATCATATCTATGCAGATAATCCTCCAAGCTCCAGGTCCTAAACTATCGAAAACATGTCTCAAGTTGGATATAAATGCGTCATCCTCCCAAAGCAAACAACACACAGATCCAGAATCCAATCTAAAACTGCCCATACCCTCGAACACGCTAGGTATACCCGACGAGTGAAAAGCATAAAATACCTCCGCAATTCCGTTGCCGTAAAGTCGAACCAACTCCGAATTTGAGCCGGCTTGCACAACAGATACATGTCTACACGCGTCAGGGGCAGCCACGACTGCTACACATCCACAGACACGTTGATAACGCTCAAAAAAACCTAAAAAAGGAATATGAAGGGTACATGCAACAGAAGGGATTCGCTGGTGGTCACCCACCCAACTACTAACCTCCCGGCGTGTGGCTTAAGTACGGCTGAGCGGACGGGAAGCCCTGTTCTCCACACCCTATGGTCGCATGTGCTGAGTTAATACTTGTCAGGAATTATATTGAAGGCAGGATAATGGACTTGATGAAGTGGAATGGTTATTTCTGTTTCTGTTAGAATACTTCTTACAAAGGTGTATGATATAAATTCCCTTTTTTGTTGTAAAGTCGAAACATTGCTGTGTCGTTGGGGGTTTCCCATCTTATGCGTCAATTGGGAGCCGTGGATGGGTGTTTAAATATCAAATCATGTAATTGAAAGTAGCCAATCTGTTATCTAAAGCCTCTAGACGGCTGCAGAGCATCTTTTCTTGATGTTTAAATTGGGTGGTGTTGAGAAAATTGAGACTTGGTTGGCACCGACCACCCGATATTTCACAGCTCATGTCAGGAGAAATTGTCTCCTTTTATCTGGTTTCCTGTCCTATAAGCACAACTTTAATATATTTTGGCCTCCGCGTAACATGAACCTTTGCCTCAAGTGCTCTGTGGTGGAAATTACAGTCGTTATCCGATGTCAGAGATCAGAGTTTAGGGCTCAGGTCGGCACGGCTGTACTCACAGGTATGCTGACACCAAACAATATAATGTTAGACTTTTCTAATCCATCAAGGGGGAAGAGCAGACGAGCATTTCGCCGGATACACCCATTAAGCGAAGCCGACCTGTCATGGCCCGCGGGTCTGATTCCCGAGTCCAAGCGCCCCGAGGCCTGGAAGAAGGAAAGCACCAAATGCGACATTTTGCAACTTGGAGAGTTGCCAAAGAACATTCATGAATCAACTCACCGAATGCTAAACGGCACTCGGATCGGGCCGTGTCTGTCCACGCACAACCCTTTCCCATTTGCCCGATGGACCGACTCCTACGCCGCCAGTGACGCCCAGACCATCCTCGCAGAGAGCTGCGACGGAAGAACCCATCACAACATGGTCGAGAAATGGCATCCGCTCCACACCTCTCAGTACATCTGGATCAAATCCATCTTCCATAATAACCTGTTGCGGTATCCAGGCGATGACATCGAGGTGGTGAACCACATCGAGAGTCGCGCCCCGTTTCTCGACCACCATATTACGGAGTATGCGAACTCGCTTCCCCCGAGCCTATAACTCAATTACGATCCAGAAATGAAGACGTTCCGCGAGAAACACATTCTGCGGGAGGCCATGAAGCCGTTCATAATGGAGGAGATATACAACCGCGAGAAGCACCCGTATCTGAGTCCTGTCCGGTTTGGAGCTAATGGGCCACTGCATCGAGTGGTGAATGGGTTGGTAACGAAGGAGAATGTGGAGTTGGGGATGGTGGACTGGGAGGAGGCCGAGGGGTTGGCTGAGAAGGCGTTTGTTTATCATGACCACTTTGCATTTCGGAATGTGCCTAGTTTGGCGCATTTTGTTGCGCTTGGGAGGAGGTTTGGAGTGGAGAGGGCTGAGAAGGGGGATGGCTGTTTCGTGAATGGAGTTTGATAAGGCCAGGCTTTGTTAGTTGGACATGGTGTGCCTTCCCCTTCACATTACCATATGGTCCAGACCAATTTGGCCACGAGGAGGGGAAGATGTGGGGCCTGACAGGGGAGAATGCTTTTGCCTCAGTGGTCATCCCATCTGCGAGGCCGAGCTGGGTGGCTTGGGGCTGAACCAGCTAATCATGCATCTGTAGTTAGTGGGTGGTGACGTGTATCCAGATAATTAGGCATTGAAGTGACAGCTGGGAAGGTTGGATCGGATCCATCGCACGATTTCGATCTTGGAGGCTCCAATCATCCCCTCTCCACCCAGAGCCCCGATCTAGCCCTCATACTCTGAATTTCTCCTTATAAAGACCCGATAGTCTCCCTGGTACGTCCAGCAACAGAAGCAAGACATTCATGATGCCTTGGGCTCACATCGCCCCTTTCACGGTCGGGGTTCTCTCGCACACCCTATACTTCAACCATGGAGAGCATCACCTGTGGGTCGTTTTCTACATCAAAGTCTTTCTCACAATCTATCTGTCCATGCTACTGTGCATCCACTACCAATCCCACCAAGACCTCTTCTCCTCCTTCATTCAAGCGTCCCAAAACGAGGGTATCTTCCTCTCCGGCCTCTACGGCGCTACCTTCTTCTATCGCATCTTCCTCCATCCCCTCAATTCATTCCCCGGTCCTCTCGGCTGTAGGCTTTCCAGCTTCTCCCTCCCCATAATCTTCCGACATGGCGATGGGTTTCGCCAGGTCCAGAAGCTGCACGATCAACACGGCTCATTTGTCCGTCTCCGACCGAACTACCTATCCATCGCACACCCCAAGGCCGTCAATCTGATCTACGGATCCGGGTCCAAGTGCACAAAAGCAGCCTGGTACGATCTAAACCACCCCACGATGTCACTGCAGACGCTGCGCGATAGGAAGGCTCATGACGAGCGACGGCGTGTCTGGAGCGTCGCATTCAGCGACAAGGCGCTCCGCGGGTATGAGCAGCGACTTCGAGTCTATCGAGATCAGTTGATGGAGTACCTGGCTTCCCAGGCAGAGAGCAACCAGGGGGACTCGAAAGGGCGACCGGTCAATGTCACCAAATGGTTCAGCCTGTATAACTTTGACTTCATGGGCGACCTTGCGTTTGGGAAATCGTTCAACATGCTGGATACGAGTCAGGAGCACTGGGCTGTCCGGTTGATGAAGGATGCGATGGTGCCCCTTGGGCTTGGGCTTCCTACCTGGTTCTTTCGAGTCGTCATGGCCATTCCGTTCCTGTCGCGGGACTGGTGGCGGCTGAATATCTTTGCTGAGGAGAGGATGGAGAAACGAATGGAGGTGAGGTTTCGAATCACTCAATTCCTGAAGACGTCCTATATATACTGACGGTCGCAGACACAAGTAGAGATTCCAGACATCGCGTCCGCCCTTCAAGCACCCCTCCAGGGGAAGAAGCCCACCCGAGAACAAACCGATATACTACGAGGAGATGCAAAGTTGATCGTTGTAGCAGGCAGGTAAGGCTGATTGAATGTTGTCTCTCGAGTAGACAGATTCCTAAATCCACACCCACCAGTGACACAACGGCAACCACTCTCTCCGCTGCGGTGTACCAGCTCGTGCAACATCCCGAGCATATCCAGCGAATCCGCGAAGAACTCGCCCCCTACATAACCGACCCGTCCGGCGAGGTGTTGCACGAGAAAATATCCCACCTCCCTCATCTCAACGCCATCATCAACGAGACACTGCGCCTGCACCCGCCCGTCCCTGCGGAGATACAGCGAAAAACGCCCCCCGAAGGCATTACCATCGACGGAGTTTATGTTCCAGGGAACGTTGACGTGATGTGTCCCCAGTATGTAATTGGGCGGAGTAAGTAGTACAGGCCACTGTTCGGGTGGAACTTAGGGCTAAGAAATCTTTTTTGCAGGCGAAGAGGCTTACGAGCGATCGTTGGAGTTCATCCCCGAGCGCTGGTACTTGTACCCAGAGATGATCAGGGAGAAAAGCTGTTTCGCGCCTTTTTCCATAGGTGCGCTCGCTCGCCTTACTTCCTTTTAAAGATGGTCACTGCTGACGGATATATTCTTGCCAGGTCCCTACGGCTGTATCGGCAAACCATTGGCCTTACTCAACATTCGCACCACCTTAGCTCGACTGGTCACGATGTTCGATTTCGAGTTCGCTCCGGGAGAGGATGGGAAGGCGTTTGAAGCGACGGCGAAGGATTGTTTCACGATGGGTTTTGGAGATTTGCAGATCTTATTCCGGGAGCGAGCTGTATAAGTAGGTAAAGAGATGATTAATCAAACAAATGGGGCAATGGCGCATCTGGGAGCGCGTCAGACTGAAGTAAACTTCGGCCATAGGCTTCATCCCTCGGGATGTCCCCTGTAAATCTGAAGGTGGCCGGTTCAAGCCCGGCTTGCCCCAATCTTTTTTCTCCCTTCTTCGGGAGAAGCAAGCGCTTAGTTAGTAAAAGTAGCGGGTGGACTCGATTACACTAAACTAGATAGATCTTCGATTTTCTTTTCCCTTTTTTTTTTTTAATGATTCATTTCGGATGTCTAATGATCCCCAGTGGATCTAGTAGAATAAGAAATAGTGCATGCACGCCGATGGTGAACAAAGAAACCTAAGGTACAAATTCCGTAGTTAGCCCACACCACATCCCTGCAGTTTGAAGCAAGTCGGAGTCAGGGCACCAAGCTGACAGAGATACCCCCGACTCTGAACTGGAGTTAGACCAAAATGCTAACAGGAACCGGAGAAGCCCTATACTATTCATCATAGAGACAGTCCCAGTGAGCGTTGATAAATACCTCGACAACCACCTCTGTATCCGATCATGAACCAAGATCCGCAATCTACGACCCGCCCGACATCCGAACATCCTCAACCATGGAAAAGGCACGCACCAATGACAGTGTCACCAAATCGCCCAGCCCTAAATCCTACGACTCGGTGATTACCCCGGCCCCAGAAACCGAATACCCCAGCACCGCGCGACTCACCATCATCGTCATCGGGACTGCCATCCCCAATATCACCGACCTGTTTCACAGCGTCGTTTTTGTTGGAGTGGAAGAGTGTAAAGCATGCTGGGGATGGCGTTAAGGGGGCTGAGGTGTCGGTGCAGGAGGGAGATGATGGTATGTAGAAGATGTTGGCTTTGCGTGTTGAGTGGCAATCATGTCGATATATATTAGTAATATGCAGTCAAGTGAGAGATCTGGCCATATTTTCCTTCCTTCCTCGGTTCAGAAAATGATGTCCAACCGATTACTAGTTGCATCCGGGTGTGGTAATTTTCGAGGGCGTGGACCTTGTGGTTTGGCTAAAACAGCCCTGGGAGTCCGAGATTGCCAGTTGTCGATAACTCGACACTGATCTTGACTTCATTTCAAATTATTCTTCCCAAACTGCCTTTCCTCGAATCAAATGAGCGAGTCTAAATATCGCCAACAATGGTGCATTCATCATGCAATCTAGGATACCTATGCTTCTTTCGGGGCAAATCAGAAGCATAGAAAGAAACACTTTGCATCATATACCCCGTCCGCTCAACGTCGAACGGGCCATTGAACAACTTCGGAGCCCTGCAATTCTCCGGTCATCCTACCTCGTATTGCGCACTGAAGCGATCAGTCCATATCCCCCCCGACGAACCCTCGTGGCTGTTCCTGGGCGTCCCGATTGACGGAAAATTCCCCAGGTGGGAAGAGTGGTGAGCCACCAACTCCGGTGGGATATGCACCTCGCATCTTCACCCCGTATCTAAGCCCTATAAACCCTTGAAGGATCGTGTATCCCCACAGTCGCAGTCACTCGACATTATCAACAGAACTGAAGGTGAAAAAGAAAAAGAAAAGACAGCCAGCCAGCCAGCAAAATGAAACTCCCCACCCTCGCCACCCTATCCCTCCTCTTCTCATTCACCACCTCCAGCTCCACCATTCCCCGATCCACCAGCCCCAAATCCAACGCAATCACCCCCTACAACGACACCATCATCTTTACCCCACCCACCAATTACACCATTCCACGGACTCTCTACGCCCGCACCCTCGAGCTCCCCTCAGGCGTCCTTCTCGCAACGTGGGAAAACTACTCCCCCTCAAGCGAAGGACTGGTCTATTTCCCCATCTTCCGCAGCGACAACCACGGGGCCTCATGGAGCGAGATCTCGCGCGTCGAAGACACGCACAACAAGTACGGGCTGCGGTACCAGCCGTTCCTGTATTACTTGTCTGAGCGGATCGGGGACTTCGATGCCGGGACGATTCTCATCGCGGGGAATAGCATCCCGGCGGATTTGTCGTCGACGGAGATAGATCTGTATGCGTCACGCGATAGCGGACAGACTTGGGAGTTTGTGTCGGAGATTGCAAAGGGGGGTGAGGCGGAGCCGGATGATGGGTTGACGCCGGTGTGGGAGCCGTTTTTGCTCGTCAAGTATGTCATATGTGCTGTGGTTGTATTCAAGATCTGTTGAGGGTTGGATAGATGGATGGCTGCTGACTGTGTGTGACTGGATCATAATAGCGATGGGAAGTTGATCTGCTATTATTCTGATCAACGCGATAACGCCACCTACGGCCAGAAACTCGTGCATCAGGTTTCGACGGATCTGCTTACGTGGGGAGATGTCGTGACGGACGTGTATGTCCTCCCCCTTCCCCTTCCCCTTCTCGTCTCCACTCCCCTCGCTAAAAACCCCTCCCAGCGCCTATCCAACCTACACCGACCGCCCCGGCATGCCTACCCTCGCCCAACTCCCCAACGGCGCCTATATCTACACCTACGAATACGGCTCGTACTTCAGCACAACCACCTACACCTTCCCCGTGTACTTCCGCATCGCCAGCAACCCCGAAGACATTGCGTCCGCGCCGGGCCAGCGCCTCGTCGTGAGCGACGGCACCGAGCCGACATCCTCGCCGTACGTCGTCTGGTCCGCCCAGGGAGGCGAACACGGGACCATCATCGTGAGCTGTGGCTCGTATAGCTCTGTCTTCGTGAATACGGAGTTGGGCGATGGCGAGTGGACGGAGGTTGCGACGCCGGAGTCGGCGAGCTATTCGAGGAGTTTGAGGGTGTTGAGTGAGGCGGATGGCGATTATTTGGTTCTGGCGGGTGGTGGGCCGCTGGGCGGGGATAGTAATCAGGTTACGGCTAGTTTGGTGGATTTGACGGAGTTGTTGTAGAGTGTATATAGATGACAGAGGGGGTTAGAAGAGTGGGGATAGGGGATGCTGGTGAAGCCCTAATTTGGATTCCGCCCGGGGTGCGGTGCCGGGGGGCGTTGATCACTTTTAGTAGTTAACAGGATGTCTTAACTAAACTTTTTCCATGGGGTAGTCAGCTAGACAGATTCCTCCTCTCAATATTTAACAATCTATTCCTGTTACACTATAGCTCATCTAATCTATACACACAACCCCATCCTACGACGCCGCCCAAATCTCATTCGGGACATACAACGGCATCGTATCCTCCCAGCGGCTCTGCGTAAGCGCCGTCATATTCGAGCCATCCGCCTCCATCTGCATAATAAACGGATACGGCTGCTGGTTATTATCATAAATAACCGCCTCATCCTGGAAGCCATACATGCCGGACGCCCAGGCAATCTTGCCCTCATGGGTCCAGACCGCATGCGCATCATTACACTCCAGCGTGGTCAACCTCCGCAAATTGCTCCCATCCACCTCCATGGTCATCACATCATAATTATCATCATACGGCCCGGAAATCGGCCAACTGGTCCTCCTCGTAAACACAATACGATTCGACCCATCGGGCGCAAACATCGGGGTATTATCCCACTCCGTCGACAACACAACCACCTCGCCAGTCTTCAGATCCATCCTGCGCAGCCCCAACGGCGCCACCTCATCGCTCGTATAATCAAACTCGCGCCACACCAACCACCGTCCATCCGGCGAGATGGTCGGAAACCCGGCGTTCGTGGTCCCGTCCGTCACGCGTTTCGTCCACGTCCCGTTCGCAGACACCAGATACACCCACCCGGGGTTTTCGTAGCGGTACTCGAACCAATCGCCCAATCCGACGGCGATGACTTCGTCATCCCCCCGCCACGAGGCCTGGAACGTCCCGTTCGTGTTCGACGCGTTGACCAGCGCAGGGAACCGCGACCCGTCGAAGATATCCCTCGCAGCTGTCCCGTCCGGGTTCATGGTCACCAGGGACGAGTTCTCTGTCTGCTGGGACGTGTAGGCGATCTTTCCGCCGTTGGACATCTGCGGGAAGACGTCGCTGAAGCGGTACTCCCATTCGTTGCTCCAGCTGTAGAGCTTCTTGCCGACGGGACGGATGGGGTCCCATTCGACCAGCTCGTAGACCATCTTCGTACCGTCTGGCGACCACGACGGGGAGCGGTAGTGGCCGATGAGGGACGAGTTCGCGTTGAGAGCCGCGGGGCCTTCCGTGAGCGCTGACGTGTAGTTGATCGAGCCCGGGTAGGTGGTGTTCGTGAGCAGGCTTTTCACGAGGTACCCGATGGTGTCGGAGTCGAGGTACTGCGGAAAGAGCTTGATGCCGCCTGTATCGGCGGAGGCGTGCTCGATGGGGTTTCCGCCGGTGGCGAAGTCGACGGACACGATGGCCGTGCCGACGTCGTAGAAGTCTGGCTCAGACACGCGGGCGTAGTAGGTTAATTCGGTGGGGATCTCGTAGAACACGATGCGGGACCCGTCGGGCGAGAACTTGGGCGACCCGAGACAGTAGCCGGTTTTGTTGGCCACGCGATGGAAGTCGCTCCCGTCGGGCCGGATGGCGTAGATGGAGAGTTCCTGGGTGTGCTCCCATCCGCTGACGTTGTTGTGGCCGCGCCAGGGGGTGTTTTTGTCGGAGGAGAAGACGAGCCATTCGCCGTCCGGGGACCAGGCGGGACGGAAGTGGCCATCCGGGAGAGAGGAGTTGCCGGCGACGGAGGTGGAGTTGGTGATGTTCCAGAGGGCGCCGGTGTCGAGGTTCTTGATCCAGATGTTGGCCTTGTAGTTGCCCAGGGTGCCTGCGAAGGCGATCAGGGAGCCGTTGGGGGAGATCGAGCCGGCGTCTTCGACGGCGGGGGTGGTCGATATGGGCTGGAGGGAGGTGCCGTCGGCGCGCACCCGGTACAGGTCGGATTGTCCGTCCCCGGCCCGTTCGCTGGTGAACACGATCCATTCGCCGTCTGGGGACCATTGCGCATGGTAGTCGAACGTGGTCTCGTTGCCGAGGAGGAGACGCGGGTTTGATCCGTCGATGTTGGAGACGTAGAGCTTGGATGTTGCCGGCGCGATGCGGTTCATGAACATCACGCCTTTCTTGTCTTCGATGGGTGAGCCGCGGGGCAACACAGAGGGGGTGTCGTCTGAGCGGGCCTGGTTCGCGTACGGGCAGGACCCGGCTGCGACGAGGCCGCAGAGCAGTGGGGTGAGGAGGGAGGAGAGGCGCATTGTGCGGGCTGTGAAGGAGACCTCGCTTCTGCTGCTATTGCTGCCGCTGATGCTGATGCAGGATGCGGATGCTGATCCGAATTCAAGCATTTCTGGGCACGGCTGTGGCTCTATTTATGCTTTTCGGGCTGGTCCGCGGACTCATGCGCAGTAGGCCGGGAGAGTCCACCGATACGCGAGAGAACCTCGGGTCATGGTGCTCACATAGGGCATCGCAAGAGGTTTCCGCATGGGGCAGTGAATGACGGGATGATTCTCGATGGAGGGTGTCGATCGCTCCGCGGACGACGCGGAATGAGCATTAGCGCTCCATAGCCTCACGTTCCGACGCTTCAGCTTCGAGGTATTTGTCCGCTCTACTCCACATCGTTCCCATTTAGCTTGTTCATTGCTGACCGGGAGGTCTGTATAGTGGTGGCTTTGGTTTATGGATGCAGGTTGACGGTTTCTCTCCGACTGATGGATCCTGTGAAGATAAGGGTTGGTGATTTGCGCACATCATTATCAATATTCTCTATTCTGTCACGAGTATGCAGTGGAGGAGGCTCATGGTGGTTGAGTGAGCAGCTGGGATGGTTTCCCCCGCTCATGTCAAAGCCATGCCGAGCATCAACCTACATTGTAGCTTGCAAGCCGCTGGTTTGTTGCTTTTGATGCAACGGAAGGGTCGGAGAGGTGAGGAAGAGGGGAAGTAGGGTCCTGCAGGGCACGTGCGCCAGCATATATTTGCCAAGATGGCTAACTGCGTAGAAATAGGTTAGGATAGCCGATCTCAAACGAAGCGTCATTTTTGTGGAGATAACCAGCAGACGGACTCGGGGACTTACTCTTGGCGTTCGGCCATTGCCTTCACACTTTCACAATGGATAGATTCCGAGTCTTTCTCCATGTACTCCTTCTAGTTGGCTTTCTGGTGACTGTACTCGAGGCTTCTCTGTGGAGAAGTTGCGTGCAGAAAGTTCTGCACCAAAAGAATGGCGGGGTTGGGGGTTTTATCCCGGGGAGCAGCACGTCCGCATCTCCCCGGAACCCTTATCCAGGGTCGGGTCGGGGTTAGTGAAGGGGCTAGATACGCGCGGCCCACAGACCTTAGGTGGTGCTAGTAACACCGAGCTAAGTCTGCTGCCCTCGGATATAGCGCGATCAGACCCTGTACCTACTTACTCAGGCTATATGGGTGAATTTTCCCGGAATACGGAATCCATCACCTGAATTGTGCTTTTCTTCAGCCAATGTCGACATGGCCCTCACGGCCGACCTCGGGACTTACCGTGAAGATCAAAGGGGTCATACCTACCAGGATTGACGGGTTTTCACCCGATTGGTGTGGATGAATGCAAGCGTTTTATATACTGGAAAGTGAATGATTGGTAATTCCCAATCTCTGTGTCTGAACTGGCGGACAACTCCGCAATCCTTTGCTTATCTGCGGAAATTGGGTGACGAATTTATATCTTGGCAGTCGATCCTTCGTGCGGGAGATTTCCCGTCGATTCTTGGCATTTAACATTGCGTATCTGTAGCACAATTTTTGACGATATTCTCATCCAAAGGCAAGATGGCCGAGTTGGTCTAAGGCGTCAGGTTAAGGTCTACCTTAATAAACAGCTTCTAGCTTCCTGATCATGGTTTCATGGCGTGGGTTCGAATCCCACTCTTGTCATCTCTTTTTGCTTCTGTATCATTCGAGGAGGGCACTTCGCGGCGGAATCCTCCGTGTAGGCTGTAGCGGAAAGATAAATCGGAAACTCTCTCTCTCTCTCTCTCTCTCTCTCTCTTCTTTCTTTCTTTCTTTCTTTTTTTTTTTGAAGCAAGTCATATTTAGATTTCCTGGAATGAGAAGACAATCAGAAAGATTTTATCATTTAAGGTTATACTCTGCTTATGAAAGGAAAATACTTTATTAGTTTCATCATGAACATAGAACCATCACCCTACATATAGATCTCCAATAGACAGAGACATTATTTTGTTAATTTAGTTTAGATTCAGCAATCTGGCCAAGTTGTCAATGTCTTTATTTAACACCCAATCTTGCTCATAACTTGGTGCGTTCGGATAATACTATAAATTATTTGTTCGAGTCATCGAGGTGTTCCAACTAGCTGTATACACGAGTCACCGTGCGTAAGGTACATCCGTGCTTCGCCAGTGGGTCGCGAAATCCAAGACTCTGCATCCTCGAATTCCGATTGGCAGCTGGGACGACTTCCGGGTTACGCTCCATCTAGGTAATTGAACGTATGTCGAGTAAATCTCTCTTCGGTAATCGAATAAACTTATATTTTAAAAAGCCAAAATGTGTGTTGGGACCCTGATACATAACATAGCCGGGCCTGGTTGCAATGTGGAGAGTCCAGACCGTATTTGGTTCTACAAAAACCAGCCACAGATTCACAATCCCGGTCTCTCTCTACTACACGAGTCGCTTTCTCGAGACCCAATGATGACTTAACACATCACAAGCGCCGTGACGTCAGCTAGCTCTCTGGCAGAAGTTGTTCATTTAAAACAACAACAGTTGCCTTTTGATTTGTTTGCTTCGGAGTTATCCAAAGCTTCACCTTGAGTTCTTCTCGTTTGCATAAAGATCAGCATCCCATACAGGGCTGCGCTAGATTGACTGCGCCCAGCATGGACGGGGAGTTTGGCAAGTAAGTTAAAACCTCCGCATTACTGCGAAAGCTAAACGCAACAGATTTCTCTCGTCGTCGCTTTTTACATTCATTCTCGGGGCGGATAGAAAGCAGATAACCGTGCATTCTAGCCCTCTAGCCAGCCTTTCACCCGCCCTTGATACGCTCATGAATGGCACAATGCTGGATGCGAGGCTTCGTCACGTCGAATGGCCCAAGGTTGATGAGGATACCTTCATTCGACTGTGTGAATACGCCTATATTCGAAACTACACGCCGCCACCGTGTGAAGAGAGACCAGAAGACGCCATGCCACAGGGATCAGATGTAGAAGATAAAGGTTGGTAGACATCAAAAAAGGGCTTCTGGGGGATAGTGAATAACTGGCATACAGCCTTGCAGGATCTCACAAACGGCGCTGACGTAGACTATGAGCCTCCGGAAGCTCCAGATCCGATACCAGAGCCGGAGCCAGAGCCGGAGCCGTATCCGGAAAGTCCTGCAGACTATGTTCCCTCACCTTTTGATGGCTATGAGCTACCATATCGGGAGAAAAGCATATGGATTCATCAACTCCGCGACAAATTCAGGAAACTCAGATTCGACCTTACGGCGCATGAAACCGCGTCAACTCAGAATTTCAATCCAAAAGCAAACACGAGGCCTAATGAAGATTTCACCCCCGTTCTCCTGGGACATGCTAGGCTATATGTCGTTGCTGATACATACAGGATTCAATCGCTCTGTCAGCTAGTCCTGCATAAGCTTAAGGAGACGTTGGAGATATTCACACTGTGTGAGACCAATGTGTCGGACGTTATTGAGTTTGTTCGATTTGTATATGCCCATACACCCCGTCTTGATAACAAGGATGAGTTGAGGACCTTGGCTACAAGTTATATTGTATCTGTTCTCGGGCAGCTTGGCGACTGTAAATTATTTCAGGACCTTTTGGCAGAGGGGGGCGATTTTCTTGTTGACTTCTGGCAGATCGTTTGGCGCTGATCATGGATTGTCTTCGATAACAGAATGGAGCTTGCATATATTTATCATAGGAGAAAGTTTGTTGTCAGTCTACTTATGAAAGGCCAGCAGTGCAAAACATACAAAGTGGAAATATTTCCATTGTATGAAGTCCACAGTATAAATTCCCTTTGATTTTCATTATGAATCCATCAGGTGACCCCGGATTTATCACCGCCGGTACGGACCGGACTGCCTGTTCCCTCGAAATCCATCTGCATCCACCGACAATAACTTCCCCCCTCTCATAACTTCTGACATGGACCATAGACATCCCGAAGGCAACACCAAAGACACGTTTATCCCTCTAGCGCTTGGAGGCATAAACGAGCAACTCCAGCCTCCCCAGGAAGCCTCCACCGTTATCTCCAACCTATCAGACAACAATGCACCCCATTGTTTCGTTCAGAAATACGCATTGATCTATTACGGCACAAATCGTGTCCAACATGTACATGTACACCTTTCATCAGCCGCTCGCAGAAAATCAGATTTCTAATCTCCGAGGTTAGGACCGAGTACTACACATCACGGATTAGTGCTTTGAACAGGCTGTGGCTCCTTTCACGGCTCAGAGCAATATTCTCACACCTTGTGGCCCAAAGCCTTCTAGGTTACCGAACCTGTTAAACCACCATACCCAAAATTCAAAGCTATTGGGTGGGCGATTGTTTGGTTACTGGTGCCTAGGAAGTACTGCCATCTGATTGTTCAACCTGAGAATATTGAATGTAGTCTAGACTGTCACAACTATCCGTTCATCTTGCGTGGAAGCGAATATAGTGGCCTATTTAGCAGGCGGCGTCTTGTACCCCGAGTTATCGCTCTTTGTGCAAAGCGCGCTCGACTCCAAAATTATCCTGAAACTGGATGAATTAATAGATGGGATGAATCATTCCGAAAAAAATGGGGATCTGAAAATCTTATTTTCATGGAGTGTGATACAGATACCAAATGGCTAAGAGATCGTGTTCAGGCATTTGCGGATGACGGTGTGGAACCGATATTTATTTTCGTTGACTCGACCCCGGCATCCCGCAGAGAGCTCTGAATGAAGTCGGCGCAGAAAAAGCAGAGACGCTTGGGATGGAAGTATCAACAGGAGATATATACGATAAGCTATCGGAGGGTCGGATGATGAAGGGTCGACCAGGGGTATGAATGAATATAGGGGGTACAAACTAACCAGCTGATGATGCTTATAGGAGGACTTAAACAAGGTTGACGCTTATATAACATAACATGGACCGAGATCATATCTTCCAATCCTTGATGGTCTAACGGTCATGATTTCCGCTTGTCAATCCCTTCCGGGAACAAGCGCGGGAGACCTGGGTTCGACTCCCAGTCAGGGAGGATTTCTTTTTTGCATCTTCTGATGCAGAAGAACAAACAGGCTTGGCAGCGATTGATTTTTTTTTGGTTTTGCCCAAACTTCATTTCTCAATAACTAGACGGCACTGATACTCCAGAATCTTTATCTGCGGTTTAGAACACCTCCCATTTTCTGTTGATGGGTTTCTGACATTGGGTCAACTTGAGACTGTGCCTGAGATACCCCATACCGAGCTATACCCCAAAGAACGCCCTCCAATGCCCAATACTATAATAAGACACCGCTTTAATAAACATGTTGACCGTACCCGGATCCAGACAATGGAAAAATCTTTTGATCTGAGCTCCATAGCCTCGCACCAAGTATAGAATATCTCCGAGGTCCTTAAATGCAACGCGGGCAGCAACGGCACCCAATTTGATGCGCAGGAAGAGATATAGAAGATCGATCACATATATAGTGTTCATCACAGCTGTACTATTTGTCATAAGTAATCGTTGTGCTTAGGCCTCTGGGACTGCCGCGGAAGCCTGCGATTATCTCTTATCGCTCGATTCCAGAAATCGACATAACACGAAAGATGAAGGTGTGTATCTACCACACCCAATCAAATCGACCTCAACCGATGATAGTGATATTGAGTTAATAATTGAATGGGGCTCCAGGGGGAGCAATGTTTGGAATACTGATTAAATCCTGTTTCTATATTATCTCATTATCCTAAGAACATGAGAGCAGGAGTCCTGTCTAAGACAGCATTGTATAATAGGCGGAGAGATTTAACAGTCTCCAATATGAAATTATGAACCGGTAATAGCAAAACCATAGAATCTACCAATGAAAGCTTGAATCAACAAAATCTCCCCCAAGCACCTACATGAGTCTTACATGCCATGTCACCAGCTGGCAGGGGTTGGAAGTACCATACTCTGCCCTTTGATAAATCCACCAAAGGAAATATGCTCGGTATGAGTAACTAACATGAAAACAGGGGTGTACCTTCCCCAACAGCTCGAACATGCAGATGTTAGTGGTCACAGCATTAGATACCACAGCCCTGGGACATTTCATATAGGATGATTGGATACTCGATGAGCAGATTACCCTTCGCTACGGTCGTGACTCAATAAGCGTTGCGATATCGCCATTTTGAGGAAGGCACCTCCTTGGAGACCCTCGCGCAGAGTCATTGTGAGAGGGATTTCTTTGCATAATTTGTCTGCTAAATCAAGCATAATATAGCAGATATGGGGATTTCTCCATACCCCAAACCCCTGCAACATTCCATCCATGGCTTCGTAGCCCTTTGGCATGGTGAATGGCTCTGAGCCTCCATACTTACCGCAGGGAGAAAAGATTGCCGCAGGAGTCAAGCCCAGAGTTTCGGTCGGACCTTGATATGAGGATAATTTAGAGTTTAAGCATGATATCCTCAAGGTATAATACTGATCGACTGGCATCACCATGGATGAAATGAACACTCTATCGACTATGCTTTGAGTCCTTAGAAGATCAAAAAAAGGCAGTCTCGGACTAGATTCCCTTTTCCCATCTTGGAAATTACGTATCAGTGAATGACAGCAGTGCCTGAAGCTAACGCCTTCCAGTAATCAACTCCTTCTTTTTGCTCCCCCACAACGCAGTTTGCTAGCCAATCGCTACCATCAATACAACAACCCCATACTCAAGCTAGGATGCAGCTCACCCAGTTCTAGGAGCACCCCCAGCGACGATGAGAAGCATGGTAAGTCGATTCACGCACACAACGGCCGCTTGCCTACATACACACCCTTCTCCAGAATCTATCAAAGCCCGAAAAATGCCTCATGAACCATCCTCCCATCCCTCTTTCAAGATTCACCACAGATGAAAAACCTCGTCGAGAGAAACGGGGACCCGGCATTCTACCTGCACCACGCCTACCCGGACCGCGTGTGGTGACGCTGGCAGCAGCAGAACTTCAGGTCGCTTCTGACCGTCGTGGGCGGACACAACGTCCCTCCAGCGTGGGTGCTTGTCGAGGGCAATGTCTCCTTTCCTAGCGAGTCGCTGACAAGATACCACGGCGATCCGGGGAATACGACTGCACCGCAACACGTGCTCTACACGCTGGGGCTTACGCTCAATGTGACCATCGCGCAGATTATGAATCTTGGGGGCGATATGATCTGTGCTGAGTATGTGGACTAACAGGGAGGAGGGTAATGACTTACCCGCTTGGTTCGATTCATGAAATTGCTTCGTGTTTGTAGAGGGGGGTGTGATAAGAAGTTGTAGATTCGGAGGTGATAGTCATCTTTTTACTGGAGGGGCCGTTTAATTTCAGATTTCACGCATGTTCCTCCCAGATTCCACCTGCTCTGCTGATGCTATACAAAACCCAACTCCGGGTCTGTTAGGGTTACCACGCAACCACATGACGCAAGTGCTGCGCACCACACGGCACAAAAGGCTGTTTGACATGACAGACAGAGTATATGTAAAAAGAAAAAAAAAAAAAAGCGATCTCCGAGGCACAAACGATCCGCCACGGAAGCCAGAAAGGTCGGAGCAGCCAAGGGACTAATTTAGGCAGCACATCAGCCCCTGTCTTGGTCACTGCCAATCGGCGACGCGCCCCGAAGATTAACGGTCGGGCTAAGCCGGTTGCGCCAGGAACTATTCCTGCTAGTTGGCCCATCGCCGCTCGGTCCTTGCGGATGGTTGTGCTGCCTGGCATAACCTTTAATTTCCGGTGGTTCAAGACTGCATTACATTACTACTACTTAATCCTGGGGTTCCTCCGTTTGTTTCTGTCTTGTCTCTCTCTCTGGCCAGGAACCCGATCTCACCACCTCCGTCCGTCCCCCCCAACTACCTGTCATTCTTTCTGATCGGTCGGTCGCGTCAATCCTTTATTCACCAAGCATTTCTCCTCTCCCCCACACAACTCCCCACACACCATACTTCATTACATTCTTCAAGTTCTTCAAGAAAATCACCATGCGGTCCTCCCTCCCCTTTCTGGTCTCCCTGACCACCCTCGCCTCCGCCATCAGCATCACCCAACCCGCCCTCAACTCCACCTACGCGGCCGGCTCCACCATAACCGTCAACTGGACCACCGTCGACACCGACCCCACCACCTTCAGTCTCTATTTATGGAACTTCGTCTACTGGCCGCCCACCTACTCGGCGCTAGCCCTGGACATCCCCACCTCCGAGCTCTCCCACGCCGTGCAGATTCCCTGCGACGCCACCCCGGAATGGGGCTACCAGATCAGCGGCATCAACGGCACAAACGTGTACATCATCTACGCGCAGAGCGACAGATTCTTCGTCTCCGAGAACCTTGACGCCGAGAGCTGCGTTGATACCACCACCGCCACCCCGTCTACCTGCGCTGCGGCGTCCACTGTCTATGTCACGGTGAGCCCTACCGGTTCTGCTGCCCACGCATCGCACAGCCATAACCACAACCACAACCACCATCTGCACACTCCCGCCCCTCTGCCTCTGCCTCTGCCTCCTCCCACTTCGTCAAGCCTGGAACCGTCCCTAAGACTATTGGTTGGAACTCAGACTATTCCCACCCTGTGACCCTGGATCACGTGCCGACCCCTGCGCCCGTTGCTTCGGCCTCATCGGGACCGGATGATTTCCACACTGTTAGGGTGACCACGACGTTGGGTGTTGCTGGGGGCGAGGAGGATGATTGTGGATCGGAGTAGGGGTAGATGGGGTGGATTTTGGATTTTGGATGTTGGAGAGTAGAGATTAGAGATTGAGAATTGGAGATGGGAGATTGGGGATTTTCAGTTCGCGTGGATGGATGTATTATGAGCAGATTTGTTGTGGTTGTGCTGTGTGCTTACTTCCATTTCCTGGTGATTATGATTTATTTTTTGTGAGGAGGGCTGGTTGATTGGTTGAGTTGAGTTGATTTGTATATATACTATCTATCTATCCTTCACTCTATATATCTATATACGGTGGATACCAGATTGATGATCTGGTTGCCGATTTCTCTTTTTTTTTTTACCCCCGTACAGAGCTACAGGGGAGGGGCTTCATGATGGTACGAACTAACTATGAACATCCTCTATTTCCTGAAGAGATTAGCGTGGATTACTAGCCGTATTCACATGACCAGATGTAACTACCAGATTGGGGAGCTAGGGTGTTTGTATAACGTCAGTCATCGACCTACTTATCTATATACACTGTAGGGATGGGAGGGATGGAGGGACGGACAGGTGTCGGCGACGATGTCCAGGAACAGGCAGTTCTCGCTGCTGGCACAGTCAATCGACTCCTCCACGATGTGCCCGTGGTTGGTCTCCGTCTCAACCGGCGGCCACTCCGGCTTTGCGAAGCGGAGGTCTCCGGTGGGTGCGGCTGCAAACCGGATGTTCTGGTGACGGTAGTAGTCCAGGCTGTCGTTGCCCATCGCGGCCACCACGGTGCAGTAGTCCAGAGCAACTGAGGGCATCGTGAGGAGGCCGACGAGGTGGTGCTCGTGGAAACCGCAGCGGCCAGCGACGCCGTCAGCATCGACCACCCCAAAGTCCAGCGCATGGTAGGCAGTAACTTGGAAAGTAACTCTGGAGGATTGGAAATAGGGCTCGGATGCACGGTGTGGTTGGTGAAAAAAAGAAAATGCATCCACCTGGCACGAGCACACTCTCTTATACTGCGTCGTCTGCTGAAGTATGAGTGCCAAGCCATAAAGCTGCCATCGCCGACGGGTCGTGCCGTGGAGCCAAGCAGGTGCCCCGGATCAAATGGCGGGTCTGGCCCTGTCCTTCATCAATTCACTTACTATGTCGTTCTTTAGGACGCGTCATTCCCTGCCAAGTCTTTCCGCCAAGCAAGTCACAGGCTGACCTGACACACTGGGCAATCGGGTTGGCAGTTAAGCTGACTCTGTTAGGGTTTCTGGTAACTAACTCCGCCCGAGAAGGCGGAGCCAACGACGAAGAAATGGCCAGTTCCCTCTTCTGAAGATTCACAGCCATGTCTCAATCTGATACAGGGTGTTCGCATCGCTTAAGGATCCATGGCCGTGTTAACCGACACTGGGCATGACTCGGCCTTTGACAACTCCTGGGCTTAGAACCCCGAGTCTGTGACTAACCTGACTAGGGCTGGCAGGACATGCACTACTCGATCGTCGAGGCTCAGAAAGCAACCACGGCTTACTACGGCACCATCCTGATGTACGGTTACTACAGCAGCTGCTTAACTTGAGGACGGCAGGGCAAGAGGTGTAGGCTTTTCTAGACAACTTCGATGGCGCGGTGGTGGAAGCGCCGGGATGGTAAAAGACGCATATGCAGCTGTTCAGCATCTTCGCGGCCGATTGCAACCTCACCGACACATCCAGCCATCATCTTAGCTCAAACCTGCTAGAGTTTGTTGCTAATGAGACTCTTAAACAGTGCGGTGAGCTTTGTTCTTCCCTCCCCCTCCCTCTTCCCTCTTCACATCTCCAGGATGGCGTGAAATGTAACATCATCAACGACACCCAGGACTGCGACCTCAACAAACCTCGACGCCATGCTCTGCAACTCCAACTTTACCTCCACCGCTTCTAACACCCATTGCCTAGACTCCGCACAGCTCCAGACCTTCTCCTACTACTACAAAAACTGGGGAGAAGCCAACCAGGCCCTTATCTTCCCGCACTGCGAGATCGGCAGCGAAACGGAATGGGGAATGAATCCGGACTTCAGCTCCATCGAGTACTTCCTGGGGGTGGGGACGTGGTGTATTTTCTTCGATTCTTCGAGTCCGTTTTGAATCTTAGTTATACCATCTGGTGTGGCAAATTCTTTTTTTTTGAGAAACTGCACATTGCTTCATCTCCACTTGACCTAGCTAGTACATATTTCCACAGTTTGATATATTTTTTTATCGACTCTCGATCATACATACTGGACGCTTATATGACATTTCCGGATTGCCCACCAAGCCAAGAAGGGTGTTGGCACACTTGATCATGACAAATGGCCCAAGGAAACATCCCTGGAAATGATCTTCCAGGGTTGCTTTTTGTCCTCTGCGTTACAATCACGCAGTATATTGAATGCACTAAATCAATGGTCGAGACGGGATGATCAGGTACGTCCCTACCTATGCCACCCTCCAAACTCTGTGCTTTCGATCAACCCACCCAGAACTGCAACCAACAACCCCTTCAGGCAAATGGACAAGCCATGTGTATCAATATTTCCCAGTCCAGCCGTGACTCCTACAGCCCGGGTGACACATACACGGCCCAGTTTTAAATTTTTATTCCAATCAGGGCCGACGCCCACATGGTGTAAACAACATCTTCTTACCCTGGTAAACTTCCATCCCCGGGTTCCACGAACTTGGTGAGAAAGTTTAATCACCAACCATTGCATCCTGGTGAATGTTGATCGCGTATGCTTCACTTTGCTGAAGGCAGGATCCAGACCGACCGTCCTGGGACAAAGAGTAAGAGTGGCAGGCTGGTGGTGGCTGGCAGGCGACTTTCACCTGGTATATTCACTGCTCTGCACTTCGACGGGCGATTCACTTCCTCCCACACCGACTCGACTCGACTCGACTCGACTGGAACATAAATACTCGTCCATCCCCCTTCTTCTCCCGTCGTTCTTTCTTTCTTTCTCTCTCTTCTCGTCCCCACCAAACAAAACACATCTCCATCTTGTGTCTCCTCTACAAAGCTAACCTCTACCCAAACATGATGATGATGTCTCCCCCCACCATCACCACTAAGTCCCTCCTCCCTATCTTCCTCCTCACCACCTTCACCTTCACCCTCACCTCAGCCACCCTCCTCGCCACCACCACCCCCATGGCAATGACCATGCCCATGACCCCCCTCCTCACCATGCTCCTCACCACCATCACTACTACTTACGCCCTCCCCACCCTCATCTCCGACAAAACCACCATCGCCGCCGCCCCCGCCGATGCCATCATCTCGGCCATCCACACCCTCGCGACCGACTACACCACCCTCTACAGCGACGTGAAAGCCATCACCGCCACCGAACAGGAGTACAACACCGCCTTGGCTGCCGAATCCGTCGTCGAGCATGATATCAGACACGTCATTGAAGCCGCCGCCTCCGCCGAGCCGCTCAACGCAGACAGCAGCAAGAAGGTCCTGGAGGCGACTGAGTTGCCGTATCCTGATTTTATGAGCGATTTGTTGGGGGCATTTAAGGGGAAGGTTCGTACTGCTCACTTTGACTTTGATTTATTATCCCATGGGTTGTCATGTGTCAGTTGTCGTGTATCTGCTGTCTGCTGTCCTATCGACTATCTGCTATCTACCTTCTATCTATATACCCGTTACAACAACAAGCATGACTTCATGCACACAGGCACGCATGCATGAGCTCCACTAACGCATTCTATGATTGCTGTTTGCAGGCTGAGACCGTCGCCACCCTCGGAAAAACCTACGAGGTGCGCCGCATCCTCGAGAATCTGAACCATCTCTCGGATAGCCTTGTCGTTGCGCTGCAGAATAAGGTGGTTAAGGAGGATGTGGACTCTCTTGCTGCGGGACGCAAGTGGGTCGACCAGTTGTTTTCTGATACTATCCATGCATTTGGCTCTTGAGAGGTTGAGATGGGGTTCTGGGGATGGTGTTGTTGTGGATGGGATGGAATGGGATGGGATGGTGTGCTGTGGCGCAGGTACGGTAGTCTATTATGGTGATGGGGATGGTTTCAGTTGCAGTTTCAATTTTATTTGAGTTGAGAATATGGTCACTCTGTTCTTTAAATTAGGATGACCTACCTGGATTTATTTATCTTATTTTACCACCAATGACCAAATTGGAAACATGCCCAGATTCCAGATACTTGGGTCTCGATAGTGCTGTTAGGGACTATTATATTGTATCCAAATTTCAATAGTTCAACAGGTGAATGTGCTAAAATTGTGATATTTGAGGATGGGTGTAAAATGTAGAATCGATTTAGGAGGGGAAGTTGAGGGAGTCCAATAATTGTGTATCAAGGTGTGTATAAGAGGCTCTTTGACTAGTACTTGTTTGTTTTATATTGTATATTATTATCTTCAGAGACTTATAGTTTACACCGCCCACAGTAACACTGCGTATTCAATCTATCATTAGTAAGTAATAGATAGCTATCATCACAGCACAGTCTACAGACCACAGTCTCTACACCCTCATAGTTGTTGTGATTGTAATTGTGAAGTGGGTGAAGTGCTGACCGCCTTTGCATACAGGCGCATTTCTGCTATCTGCAATTCATATTCCAACACTAATACTAATCCTCATTCTAACCACCCCCCCCCCCCCCCCCTTCCCCAGCCAGACGATCAAGATGCAAGATCCATAACCATTCCCATCCCATAGCATGGGCATGAACAACCGCCCGTCGACTAGATAACTAGTTAGTTAGAAAATACTTTACAGAAAGAAGCGCGGTCCCGGACCGCGGGGTCCCCAACCCCAACCCCACCTTTATCAATTATCGGCGCTTATCGAGCGAGCAAACGAGCGCTCCGACGCCGGCGGTTGCCGGTGGATCCCCGCACCGCACGATGAACGTGGCAGTGGTGGTGGGCTGCGTGCGGGCGGTAGGGAGGGGTAATCGACCTTTCGACCTTCTTCTTATAAAGCTGTCCCGCTTCTGCACTTCTGCACTTCTGCACTTCTGCATCTCCCTTCGGTCTGGTCTTCGCTTCGCTTCTCTTCTGTTCAACTATATTCTATTCATCCATTCTCAACAACTCTTCTTTGACGATATCTTCTATCTTAATCAACTTGAACTTAAATTAATCAGATCATATCACAAATCACAATGGTCGGACGTCTCGCTGGAAAGAATGCTATCGTTACGGGTGCCGCGGGGTGAGGATCCCTCTCCCCTTCTCCCCTTCCCCCCCTTTCTTCACGCTCTACATCTCTTGTTTGCATATGCGTCTGCGTCTGCGTCTGCTTCTGCTTCATCATGAACATCGTCATGTACTCTCCGGAAGTTCAAAACTAACAAAACGCTCTTTCTAACCAGTGGCATCGGCCTCGAAACTACCATCCTCATGCTCCGCGAAGGCGCCTCCGTGCTCATGACGGACATCTCCGCCCCCGGCCTCGAAAAGGCCCTGTCGAAAGTAACCGCCGTCGTGCCCTCCCCCACGGGCAAAGTCGAGACCCGCGTCGTCGACGTCTCCAAGGAATCCGACGTTGAAGCCGCCGTCGCCCACCTTGACGCCTGGGGCGGCCTGGACGTCATGTTCAACAACGCCGGCATCATGCACGCCAACGACGGCGACGCCGAGCAGACCCCCGAGAATATCTGGGACTTGACCATGAACATCAACGTCAAGGGTGTGTGGTATGGGTCGAAGCATGCGGTCAAGGCGCTGCGCAGGCACGGGAAGAAGACCGGTAGTGTGATTAATACGGCCAGTATGGTCGCCTTGGTGGGTGCGGCGACGCCGCAGTTGGCTTATACCGCTAGTAAGGGCGCCGTTTTGGCTATGACTAGGGAATTGGCCATTGTGCATGCTAGGGAAGGCTTCCGCTTTAACTCGCTGTGTCCGGCTCCGCTCAAGTAAGTATTTCAGGCAGATTCCGATAGGATGGTGATGGTTGCTGGGATGGGATGGGGTGTGAATGGATGAGCTGACGATCGCAGCACCCCCCTCCTCCAGGACTGGCTCGGCGACGACAAGGAGAAGCGCTTCCGTCGCGAGGTCCACTTCCCGACCGGCCGTTTCGGTGAGGCCATCGAACAGGCCCACGCCGTCGTCTTCCTGGCCAGCGACGAGAGCAGCTTTGTCAACGCGACCGATTTCGTCGTCGACGGCGGTCTGACCAAGGCCTACGTGACCCCCGAGGGTCCCGCGACCCCGGCCCCCCAGAACCTCGGCCAATAGACGATCGATGCATGGATGGATGGATGGATGGATGGATGGAGGGCATTCCGCGCTGGCTCCGGGGACTGCTTGAGTGATGATTTTGTACGACTAGCCTAGATAGATCCTAGGCAAATGATATCCATATTTGTTTGCGCTGCATCGCCCGACAGATATTCCAGGGCCCCGCCTCGTCGAGGGGCATCTCCCACATGTGTTCGAGCAGGAGGAGCGTGCGTTGCATGTTGCCGAGTCCGAATGTGTTGACCATTGTGGTTAGGCGCCGGCGTAGACTTTCTTGGTGTTCCGCGCTGGAGAGACACGACCCGACCACGGCGATCGGCCAGCAGAGCCCGGAGTTGATCCGTACCGTGGCGGAGAGTTGGTCCAGATACGACATCGCGTCTGTGATCGCGGTCACGATCATCCCTTGGTACATGCCGTTTTCGGTCCGCGAAAAGGCTCCTAGGGAAGTGTATAGGTAGAGAAGCATTGCCTGCTGGAAGATCCGACCGGCGAGAAATACCTCCGGCGTGACGGAGTTGTACGGGGCCCACCGCATGATTTGCACTTGCAGCGAGCCAAACATCGCGACGTCGTCCGCCGTCGGCATTGCAGGCTGGTCATCGTGCATCAGCCACTGCCGACCGAGGTCGAAAATGCACGGGATCAGCAGCAGCAGCTCCAGCCAGCACCCGCACAGGTTCCCCACGTAGTCCGACTGCAGTAATTGGCGGGCGCGTTGTTCGAGCTCGAAATCAAGCAGAAGCTGCGTGCTGACTCGCGCGTCGATCGAGATCATGCTCACCGCCGCGGTGTAGGTGTAGTATTCGATGACGAAGTCTTTCAGGTCCTTTGGGACAGCCGTGTCGCTTTGCGCGAGGAGTCGGATCAGGAGAGAGTTGGCTGCTGTCAGGTGGTCGAATATAGTACCGTTCATGTCGCCTTTCGCAGTCTGATATCGTTAGCCATGCTGCTATCCACAGATAATGGTCGTACCTCTGTAAAGCACATCACCAGCGCTCCCACCGTCAGCATGAGCGGATTCGACTCCTTCCCATCGATAAACTCCGTGACCCCTTTCCGAAACAGCTGCAGGGCCTTGGTGTAGTGTCTCTGCGCCACCTCATCGGACTCCTTGCGCGAGCGAAACGCCCGATGCGCAGCGCTCTGCGTCAGAACCAGCTGCAGCAGGAGATCGCTGCTGAATGCCAGCGGCACAATCTGCACTAGAAAGGGGTTGACGGGCGTAGACCCGTTGGCCATGCAATCGGCCGTCGTGGCCAGGTAATGGCTCAGAAGCTGATAAGAATCCGGCCCGTGGCCAGGAAACATGGACATGTTCCGGGGCAGCATATTGCCCACGGTCATCGTGGTAGAGGATCCCAGTTCCTGGACATTGGGGATGGAGGGGGGTTGAGGGAAGCCAGTGGGAGTCAGGGGGGTGATAGCGCGTTCTAAGGAGGTGTCCTCGGGGCTGGTATTCCGCAGTATCTCCGAGGAGGAGGGAGAGGTGGATCGAGAGTCGATCGAGCTGGACGTCTCGCGCTGTGATGATGGTGTCGCTGCTTGCGGAGGAGCATCTTCTTGGACGGGTGGACGATGCTGAGGGTCATTGCCATCCACGCTGCCAGACGCTGAAGCATTCGTGGTCTTGGACCCCCCCGGCACGGCGGACGGCCACTGGCACGTCAGCTTGTTTCGCACGCATCCCCCACAGATCGGCTTGGCTTCGTCGCACTTCTTCTTGCGCCGTCGGCAGGCCCAGCAGCCGGTCCGCACCCGGACTATGGGGTCGATGCGCGGCCGTCTACTAGGCGGCATTGGTGTGGGCTGCGGAGGGTGCAAGGGATCAGGATGGATGTTAGCGTAGAAGGGAGATTGCGAGGAGTTCAAGCGTTGAAGCGCGTCTCGATTGCTGGAAGGCCGGCCAGATAAGAACCACGCGGGGTGCGCCTTGATTGGCCACGTGGGCCGAGCCCGGTGGGGTGGCGTCGGGCTAAACGAGCGACAACTGGTCGGTTTTCATGGGCGGGTGTGGAGTAGTCCGATGGATGTATCTATTCTTATGGTGAAGAGTGGAGGATGTACATCTACTATCACATTAGACTACAGAGTATGGATCTACCACCCCGTTGGCCTCGGCCACACATCCACAATCTTTGATCCCTCAGCCTGGCTGGAATCCACCACCAGATACCACCCATACAAGGCTCCCGTGATGCATGCGTGGTTGGGGTAGATCCCCACAGTCTGGCCAACCTGCAGGGGGATCTTCGCCTCCCCCTTCTCCCACGCCACAATCGCATGTTCCTGGCTGATGCGCTCGACAATCAGTCGCGACGAGCCCTCTCTGTATCCCCTAACCAAACCCCATCCCGGATACGACTGGCACGGCTCTCTCCCCAGGGCCAATGAGCCTGCCGCAACCAACGCCTCTGGCCTGGACCGTTCATCGTTGTTGTAGACACTGCAGACTTCCGCGGCCACAGAGATCGCAATCTCCTTCTCCGCCTCTCCGGTTCTGTGCGCGTTGGTTCCCAGCTGCTGCATATCCAGCACCGGATAAACACCCGCATGGAGCTCCACCTTGACTGGCGCGCTGATGCCGGGGTCCGAATCATGCAGCAGCGTCTTCAATGCCTGCGCCTCACGACTGAGCGTCCCCTGCAGGAGATTATTCACCGAGACCACCTGCGGCGTCGCCCCCACACTAACCACCAGCTCCCGATCCTTCGGAAGCAGATGCATATTCTGCTTCAACGCCTCCTTACAACTGACAATCTCCTCCGCTAGATACGCCATCAGCTCCTCCGGAGTAGACCCCGAATAACTCAGACTGTTATGCGAGTACATTCCCAGAAGGACAGCGCGTCCGACCCGCTCCTCCTCAGCCACTCTCTCCAGCAGCCCGTTCTTGTTCAGCTTGGCGGGCGGAAGCCCCGCACGGTGATAGCCGGAGTCAACCTTAAGAAACACGCACGCAGCCACACCCGCGACGTTGTAGAAAGCAGTCAAATGGTTCAGTTGATCCGGATGGTCGATCATAACCGAGATACTCTTCTCTCCTAGCTGACGCGCCAACGCAGCTAGTCTGGTAACCTGCGACGGAACCAGGGGGATGCCGTAGAGGACATTGACTTTGCGTCCAATGGCTTGGAGGTCTTTCAGGAGCGGGAGGATGGTTTCTCCTTCTAGTACGGTGGATATCACGAAGTTACACTCCGTACTCTCCTCGCCGACTTGTAGGCGCGCGAGTTGCGGTGTCTGTCGGATGTTAATCTCACGTTATTTGGATTGGAATTAGAAAAGGGAGGGTTACCTTATGAGTCTTAACATGCGCTCTAAATCCGACATCCAATGATTTTGCTGCTTCCAGCATCGATGCACAGTGCCGCTTGATGATGGCGATGTCGAGGACTACCGCCGGTTTCGGCACGGAGTCGATGTGTTTGCCGAGGTAGAAGCGTTTCAGCTCCTCCTGGGAGGCGAGGGGCCGGGCGGGGGGTTGAGGGGGTTCCATCTTGGGGATTTATTTAGAGTCACTTGAATTGGGGATTGGGCCGGTCAGACCAGAGTGGTGGTTGTAGAAATCATGAATCGTATTCGATGCGGAGGCCTGAAGGTCACTTTATCGTGTCGGCGGACAATGTGGGGTCCGCGGTGCCAATCACCGGTCGCCATTTCCGGGTTTCCGGACGCTGTCGGGGAGGTTTCGCCGGATTGCCCGTTTGGGATTGGGGTGGTGTGGTGGTATTGTTGCTGGTTTATCTGCCAGGAACAGTGATTCACTATGGCGTACTATGTGTGTACTTTGATTTGGTTGGGGTCTGAATAACATTAATGGTCCTTGCATGCAGACGGGTAAGGTTTTAAGCTGCGTCCATACCTCCCGTTGCTGTAACTGGCCTACAGTCTGGTCTGCACGGATGACACGCATTTTAGTATCAAGTCAATGCAGCTGATTTCAGGTCAGTATCAACCAGAGGTGCTGTTAGGG
The DNA here is from genome assembly GCF_003184545.1 of Aspergillus heteromorphus CBS 117.55. Taxonomy (NCBI): domain Eukaryota; kingdom Fungi; phylum Ascomycota; class Eurotiomycetes; order Eurotiales; family Aspergillaceae; genus Aspergillus; species Aspergillus heteromorphus. The sequence continues at coordinate 445,917 of NW_020290426.1, read as the reverse complement.
TGAAAGCTTATCACCAGCAAGTTGCTTTTCTTTTAGGTTGGATTATAAATTTCCTAGAGGGGCCAGGGGGTGGCTGCAGACCGCGCAGGGCTGCAAAGGCACTGGCAGGCACTGGCGTGCGCTGCTCAGGCACAGCCCCGCTGCCAGACCTCGAGGTGGTACTGGTGACATCCTGCCTGCGCCCATCTAGACTCACTTTCCAGCAAACCCATAGTACGTACAATCATGCAGGAGAGTGCGCAGCTTGTTCTCCGGACATTTCAATACATTGAAATATCCTGTAGATAGCGCCGTGTCCGAATCTGTACAGAATTATGGCATTGGGGAATGAACTGTCAGGGTAATAGATTGTGTTGAACATTCAAGAAGATTCGCATTCATGGGAGGATCATGCCGATAGCAAATCCCTGCACCCCCAGGCAGCCAGGCTGCGCTTGCCCTGAGGCCCCCAAAGTCCCATCAGCCCCGCCCTGCCACTTCCCTCTTCACACCTGCCCCTTCTCTTTTCTTCTTCTCCTCACCACCCCCTCACTTGTCTTCCGCATCTCCTTTCTCGATCCCCTTCCTCGATTCCTTCGACTGCCATCAAGAGCATCAACCGGTGTATGCTCTTAGATGCCCCCCGTCTGTTCTTCTTCCATGGTATCATCAACGTGAGTCTATCGCTTTGATTCTGTCGCAGACGCTGCCTATCTCGGTTTCTGATTCCGATCGGCCATTGACATTGAGTGAAGGCTCCACTAGATCTCGCATCGCGGAACATCATCCAATCTTGACCCACCATCGGGTTTAAAAGCAGGATGGAGACGTATTACGGTCGTGTCCGCTCTTCTCAGGATGCTAGGATCTTGTTTGAGGCCTGTAGCATGGGTTTGCTGTCGTGTGTTACTAGGTGTCTCTCGACCGAGGAACAGCTTTCGATTCGACCCGGTTCCGTGTTTGTCTGGGACGAGCACAAAGCAGATATCCAGATTTGGGTTGATGGGAGGCAATGGATCCCCTGTGAGGATTCCGCTAGCCCTGAGGCTTATCGGGAGATAAACCATGGTAAGTCAAGGAAATGGAACTCTTGCGACGTCTGTCGGCACATCTGCTGAGAACCTGGGGGACACACTAGGGAACATTCCCAAGGGGAAAGATAGGCATGATTGCTACCAGCCTGATGGCTTGATCAGGCAGCATTTCGGAATTATACTGCCGACCGGTCAGAATCTGCAAATGATTTCCTACTACTCTGAATCCGACAGCTTTGACCTCCAGACGCCATGGGAGGAACCAAGCCTGCGGCCTTGCATCCCTCAAGAAGTGCTACACTCTATCCCAAGTGATGATGAGGAGCAGGATTCGTTTGCTTTGACTAGTGAACTGGCAGTTCCGGAGGGAATACTAAGAAGACGATCTCACAAGACCTATGTCTCGAATGATTCGGGATACGGATCTGTGAGGCCATGCGGGTCCCGCATGGATCGCACCAATCGAAAACCTGGAGATGTATCAAGGATTCATGCTAGAGGAGACAAATTGTCCCGTGTCCCTGAAGCCGCGCTGTCCCGTGTCCCTAGCTATTTCCGCTTTCGTGAAGGAGATGATACATCGGATCCATGCAACTTTCGCACAGATTATATGACATTCACCCGGCATAACGAAAATCTCATAGGGGAAATCGCTACTAATTTGTGCAACCGGATAGGCTTGAACAGTGTGTCCGTGACTGAACTCTGCAAATCGCTTCCGGACCTCTTGAATGCATTCTCCTTGAAGTTTGCAATCAATGCAGAGAGTCCGGTATACCTTGAAATTGCGTGCTTTGTACAAACGCATCGATTGTAGGCTCTCGCCTTTGATATGCAATCAGCGGAGTAGTGCTAATGTTGTTTTGTTATAGGGAAATAACAGACTCCTTTCGACATCGTTACCTTCAGAACCTCCATGAAAACAGATATAAAGAGGAGGAGGATAAAAACCCTGATAACCATGACAGGGCCTTATTAAATCAACTTATAGGTGACTGGCTTGGGGGGTTAGAAGACCCTGAGGGCAGTGGACCCGAGATACTCTCACGACCTAATCAGGACGAAGTAAAGGATTCCGCATCAAGGCCGCCACAAAGCAGATACCACGATCTTATTTTAGAATCATCCGCATATGCCTGGTTGGTTGATCAACTTCGCAGAGAGCTGGTATTGTCTCCGCAAGAGCCGAATCATCCAAAAACCATTCGCGAACATCTATTCAAGATACTGCCAAAATCGGATACACTCAGTCCCAAAAACACCCCAAGATTATTTACTCTCTTACTCAACATTCGTTGGGATGTACGCAAGTTCATTGAGGAGCAGGGTTACCGCGAATCCCCTGATGACGCTCTGGCTTCAGCCATTACCTTAACAGGGTCTACAGAGGATGCACAAGCCCTTCGATGCACCGACTACATGAAACAGACCTGGCCAGGGTCAGGGGAACACATTATACAGCTGGTCAAAGATCTTCTTCTTTCTAATAATTCAGATCAATGCAAAGGTAGATAATCCTGTTTGTCCTTCGCCTTCTTGATATATGGATATTGACGGGTATAGTTCGATTAAACGACCGCACAGAGGTTGCGGGCGTTATCCATGACAAGCATATAATAATCAAGGCTACTGGGTTAGTACATAGCCTGGCAGAAATTTCAGAGCAGTTCACATGGCTTGCAGCTGCTCTTCACACCTCTCCGTATAGTTTTGGAGTTGCGTCATGCAACCCATCTTTCTTTTTCCATTCTTCAGATCCGATGCCGTCTTTCAGTGCTGAGCTCCCTGAGCTGCCAGGTCCTCGATGCAACGTGTTTGGTTATATAGATTGCACGGTACGCCCCCGAGCCCTTCAGGGAGAAGCTCAACAAGGTAAATGCTGGCATGGGTTGTTCAAAAATCCAATTGTGGTCAAAGGCTTCCCGATTCCTCGCAGGCCTGAGCCTAACACCGGTCTCGAGCTACCTCTAGATATTTTAGCTGGCTTGACGCAGACAAATCGCCTAGGCTATTTTGCAGAGAGAACTGTCATCAAAGGTTTCTCAACCATGTTGCTTGCAACCAAGCGAGCGCCTGACATACTAATATGGCATTTACTTCTTAAGCGGGATGGGAGTCGAATATCCTACCTGGAAAGCAATAAACATGATGGGGGCCATTTCAATAATGACGTCATCAATTCTTCTCGACACATCGTGGGTTGGTGCTCAGAAGTTCGATACTATGCCGGTATGACCTTGGAGTATTTAACTGGTTGCGATTGCAAATTCTGATGCGGTCAATGTGCAGGAGCAGCCGATTCTTCATATGATGTCGCAAAATCTCGGCTTCCAAAGCCTCACAAAGGTTGCGTTCTGGAGAAGGAGTTTATTAGAAGCGGACACACAATCATGGGTGGTCTTCCAGCCCTTGGTCGTAAAGATATGCCGTCCTATGTATCGCGCTTTGGATACCTGCCCAAATTGAAATGGCTCTCGAAAAAATTTGTGTTGCTGTGGGATGAGGATGAAAAGCGAGGCTGGTTGGTCAATGGGACCAGTGCCCTGCTACATCTCCTCCGCCAATCTTTGCAACACGATGCAGCCGATATATTCAAGACGGAGTTCCTGTTTCACTCTGATCAAATACACGAGAGTTCTCACCCGTACAAGGTTAACTCTGCAATTGATGTTCTTCTGAACAGCTCCAACAAAAAACTGAAACTGTACCCAGAAAAAGACGAATTCATTCGCCTGGAAGATCGGGTGGAGCAGATTGGTGAGTCACTTGAGAAGATTATTGACTACCAGCTTCTTGGAATCCGAGGAGGCACCGACTTCAGGGATATTCCTCGGAATTATCTGGAAGGGTGGGACTTTGACGATATTGCCACAGATCATGATCCATCTTTCCCTCGCGTGGCAACCCTCCATCCCACCGCTGAAAGCTGGGTTGACTTTGTGAGATCCATCCAGGCGGTTACTTTGTTTGGGAGAGGATTCGGCGATATTCTTGTCCCTGAAGGTCCAGAGCTGTGCAACTACTGGAAACGCCTACCTAAAGGGAGATATCTCATAGGTGCCAGTGTCGCTGACCTCCAGCGTGTCATGCTGCTGGGTGGTGACCAGACAACAAACCCTATAAAGCTGAGTGATGAAATCATCTGGCACTCTCCGTACGGGGCGATGGACCCCTGTGAGTGCACTTGGAATGGCAGTAAATGTCATTCTGATCTAGTTCAAGTCCTTCTTCCGTCGTCATTTGGTAGAAAACTGCCAGAAATGGACCCGCCTCGCTTGGAGCCAGAAGGCGCTGTGATATTTGGTCACAACTCCAGCTTCAAGTGGACTAGAGACGATCGTGATTTTGGGGACCCTGAAGAGTTGCAATCCCCAGTACAGGACAGTGGGCTTGGGCAGAGCCTGACCTCGTCTCGTTTATCGTATCCTTCTAGGTCGACACTGTCCCGCCAAAGCAGCGAATTCGATTCAGAATGTAGAGCCCATCATATTGGGTCTACCGCACTGGCTGAGATCAGGAACCCGTCCATCGTGCCTGACGCCAAATCCGCATCGCCCACTTGTGACAACTACACGGTAGGGGTTGTTTGTGCTTTGCATCGAGAGCTCCTGGCAGTGCGAGCAGTCTTCGATAGTAAACACACTAATTTCCCAATGCCTTCCGGAGACACAAATCACTACGCGCTGGGACGAATCAAGCACCACAATGTCGTCGCGGCATGTCTGCCATCGGGGCAATATGGTACTAACTCAGCTGCCAACGTTGCATCACACATGGTGAGAAGCTTTCCCTCGTTGAAATTCTGTCTCTTGGTGGGTATCGGAGGTGGTGTGCCCTCTGCTGAAAACGACATCCGCCTGGGTGATGTAGTTGTCAGCTGGCCCACCGACGAGTACTCCGGCGTGATTCAGTACGACCTCGGGAAAACCCTCAAAGACGGCGAGTTTAGACGAGTAGGCTTTCTAAACGGCTCGTCCAGCTTCCTCATGACCGCACTCAGCAGCCTGAGATCCGACCCAGACATCTCCGCAGAGACACAGCTCCTCGCCCACGTCCACCAAATCGAAGACCGTCGACCAGACTATAAAAGCCCAGGTCCAGAGCATGACAAACTCTACGAATCAGACTGCGTTTCCAGCCCCAGCCCCAGTCTTCAAACATGCACATGCCCCGAACTCCCCAGACCCCCCCGCAAAGACCCCTACCCCCGCATCCACTACGGCCTCATCGCGTCCGGAAACCAAGTCATCCGCGACAACGTCACCCGGGACCGCCTCGCGCGCCAACACAACGTCCTCTGCTTCGAAATGGAAGCTGCGGGCATCATGAACACAGTCCCCTGTCTTGTCATCCGCGGGATCTGCGACTACGCCGACTCCCACAAAAATAACCTCTGGCAGGGATATGCCGCTGCGACCGCCGCGGCCTACATGAAGATATTTCTGTCGGCTACGCGGGCGACAGACGATGGGGGTCTGGGTGAGGTGCGCCCGGCAGGAGCTGGAGCTGGAGTTGAAAGTAGAATGAAACGCGCGATGAGTTGGACGCCATCCGACGATGCGCAGCCGTTGAAGAAGGCCAGACGGTGATGGCTGGATGTTGGATATGGAATGTGGGATTTGGGATTTGGGATTATGGAGGAGGAATTTCCGCTGTGCGATCGGTGGGGTTTACTTGTTGGGACTTGGGAGGGGGTTTGGGACATCAACTTGGTGCGTGCTTGCTGGGTTCAACTCCCCAACGAAGCTGGGTTCAACCCGTATAGGGTTTTCTGCATGCCGAACTGTCGGTTACCCACTGTGAATGTTCTCTTTCTGTTGGCAAGGGTTGCGAAAAGACCCGGTTGAACTTCTACAAGCATCCTTGAGATTGTGGTAAAAATCATTCATTCCATGATGTTGATTGAAGATACCAGTCACTGGTTATGATTGGGTTCAACCTGGGTTCAATCGGTTCAACCCCACGAGCTGACCCCGAACAAAAACAACTCGGCGAAACAACTTGAAGAACAACTCAACGAAACAAGTCGCCAGAACAACTCGAGAAACAACCCGGCACCCAGGCAAGTCGTCTGATGGTACATATTCGACACAAACTCAACCCCAAGTCATATTCAGAACTCATATCAAAATTCTCATAAACATTACACTCAGGCTTTCAACGTCTTTACCCAATAATCACATCCAACACGGCGGAAATATTGTCCTCCGCAACAACTCTAATACCCTCGCGAAGAGCCTCATCCAGGTCCCCCGCGCTCACCACCCGCTTCGTCCACAGATTGCCATTCGCGGCCGCCTTCGCAATCTCGCCGTAATTCGGCCCGTCCTCGACCAACGAAATGCCCAAGTCCCGGTTCGTCAAGCCCGCCGCTGCACCGGTGGGATGCACATCCGCAAGGCACTGCCTGGTGGCATTCCAGCCCCCGTTATTCAGAATCACCGTGAGGAACGCACATCCGTAGCGATGACTAGCCCAGTACACCGCCGTCGGGACAGAGAAGACAAAGCTTCCATCGCCCGTAATGCTGCACAAGAACGGGCTCGTCGAGGACTTGTTCGCTTGAGTATTCGGCCGATCGGAGAGGTCGTACCGCGTCGTGGCGAGCTTCACGCCGATAGAGGCTCCGCCGGCCCATCCCAGTCCGCTTCCGCCCTTGGTGAGATGCGAGCCCGGGCGCGTGAGCTGCAGCTGCTCCGTCATAGCGACTTGGTTAGTCACGGAGTCGGTGACGAAGATGCTATCGGACGGCACGAGCGCGCGGATCCGGCTGCAGAGGAAGTCGACGCTGCAGGGCGCGGAGGGCGTCTTGAGGAGAGCAGCGGCGCGGGCGTCGATGCGCGCTCGGCCGTCGGCGTGGGATTTACGGAGCTCCTCGCCGCGAGAGGTCCAGGTGGGACTGCTCTGGAGGGATGCGAGACGGGGTGAACCGCTGATGTATGCGTTCAGCTGGGTCAGCGCGGCGCTGGTGTCGGCGTGGTAGGTGGCTGAGGCACCGATGTCGAACAGGTTCATACGCTCCTTGCGCGGGTCCAGATCGATGTGGTAGATCTCTGCCGTCGGAGACGGACGCACCCGTCTCGGGATCCAGGGCACGTCGGCATCGAGGACCAGGATCACGTCCGCCGACTGCACGGCCGGCGCGGCGCCAGTCCCCCGGGTCACGCACGCGGTGTGAGTCGCGGGGAAGCAGACCTCGCGGAGCTCAGAGTCGAAGACCCGTAGTCCGGGAATGGTGTCGGCGAGGGTAATGAGCTCCTGGACGGCGTGGTGGTTCCGTCCGAGATAACCTGTGACGACGAGCGGGGCTTTCGCGTCTAGAAGCGCGTTTGCAAGGAACTCCACTGCCTCAGAGGACAGCGAGCCTAGATGGCAGGATGGAACGGGCTTGGGCCGGGGCTGCAGCTCGGGGACCGGGGTCGCCAGGATCTCCCGGGTGGCCGTGAGGTACACGGGGCCTGGGGAACCAGTGGTAGCCATGAGCACGGCGCGATGAACCACGCTCCCGACGTTGTGGGGGGACTTGATCTCGGCGCTGAAGCGGCTGTAGGGGGCCACCAGGGCGGCCTGGTCGCGGATGTCCTGGTACCACTGGACATGCTCTGAGCGTGAGCCCGGCGCCTCGCCGTGCAGGGTGGAGGGGGCAACGCCTGCGAAAATCACCACTGGGGCCCGTCCGCTGGATGCATTGTGCAGGCCCTGGCCGAGCGCTGCAGTCCCCACGTCCACGTGGGCGATCACACACGCCGGTTTATGGCTGATCCGCGCGTAGCCATCGGCGGCGGACATGGCCACGAACTGGATGATGGATGATCAGCGGGGGTACCTAAGCAGGCATCTGGATGGGTGGCGATCGGAACTTACCTCGTGTTGGAACAGAATCATCTTGGGATACTGGCGGGCGGGGTCATTTTGGCGGCGCACGTAGGCCTCAATGATGCTGGGGTGGTCGGAGCCCAGAACGGTGAAGAGGTAGTCGACGCCGGCCTGGAGGGAGTTAGCATATCTCAGCCGAATGGCTCGTTCAGAGGAGGGATGTACCTCAGCCAGGGCCTCCAGAAAGGAATCTGCCACGGTAGGGGCAAGGGATGTTTCTTGTGACATTTTGGTTTGGAGATAGAGCACTTCCACACTGAACAACAACAACAACACAAGCAACAGTCAGATGGCAGTTCGCCTTTAGCCCTCCAGCTTTATGCCGGTTCCAGCAGCATTATCGCGCCGTCTACTGTATTGCATATCCGGCACGTCCCCACTTGGGGTGGATGGCCATCCTGGAGGATGCTAGACCGTCGGGGAGATAGGAATCGGCAGCCGGGTCCACCGGCCATCACGCGATGATAGTGGTACTCCGTAGATAGTTGGAACATGGTGTCTGCGGCCATGCAGTTACAAAATGTTTCACTCGGGGTTGTGTGGCATGCTGTCCTGTTGGTGGCCCCTGTGTGGACTATCAAGGCTGCTAGCCCTGGAAATAAGCATCCTAGTGGCTAGCGCCACCTTAGCTTGGCTGCTTACTGCTTGGCTGACGGGAGGATACCGGCTGAATACGCCGGAGATTAATTACGCGCGATTAATGGCGCTGTGATGCGGTGGCTGCGAGGCAAATGGCATTCAGCCTAATTAAAATTCTTACGCATGGGTGGGCGGCCATTACGGAGTATACGGAGGACATTGGAGTGTGTGCATCTGCATCTGCATCAGCATCACCACCACGCAGACCGACTCCAACCACCTCCACACTGACGATCAAAATCAGGTAGCAATTGTAGCATCACGAACTCATCCCATACGTAGCTATCAGTATCTATATACAAACAAAGAAAAGAAACCCCCCCACCCAATACATCCCGAGCCCTCACTTGAACGCTGGCTCGCTATGCATGGCGATATCCGTCTTCATGAGGATCTGGTTCTTCGCAATGGGCCCCTGGCTACCCATACTCTCAGCATCACCATCCAAATCCTCGCCATCATCATCCTCCTCCTCATCTCTCCCCTCCCTCCAACCACTCCCCATCCTCCCAGTCCCGCCAATCGTCCTCGTCCCCGACTGCGACCCCAACCGACTCATCCGATAACTCTTCTTCGTACGACTGCGACTGCGACTCCTCACCCCAGACGACAAACTCCCAAACAAACTGGGGAGGAGCCTCTGAATCGGATGCTTCAGGAAAGGCAAACACGCGCAAATAATGCCCGTACTCGCCTCAATGGCACTCCACAGCAACGCATCGAAGCTCCCCCACGTCGGATCCTCCGTCTTCGTACTCTCCACCATCGCCCACATCCGAATCACACTCGTCACGCACACAAACAGCCCCATGCAAAACACCAACATCACGCCCACTTTCCGCGGCCGGTCCAGCTGCAGCTGCGCCAGCACGGGCAACGGCATCAGACACACCCAGATATCCATGATCGTGTTGTAGCCCGCCCACGACCATCGGAAGCTGGAGTTGTTGACGCAGTGCTTCGGGAGGGACTTGATCCAGCTGGCGCGCACCGGGATGCACTGGAAGATCGTCGCGATCACGAAGCCGAATGTGCTGCAGAGGACGAGTGAGATGGTGATCCAGCAGATGAGGCGGAATTTTTTGGTGGGGAAGAGTCGGAGGTAGAAGGCGAGGAAGGAGAGTTTGTTCAGACAGAGGACTAGTTTGTAGAGGATTTGGAAGAGCCAGAAGTACTATTTTTTTTTTGCTTGTTAGTTGGTTGGGGTTGGGATTGGGGTTGAAGATGGGATGTACCTTCAGCGTGAGAATCACGTTTCCGCCTGTCCTCACAATGTCCTTCTTATGCCTGCCAAAGCCGTAGTGACATGCTATGTTCAGTCAATGTTAGCTAAGCTAGTATTCAATACCTAGCAGAGTCAGTAGAATAATAAACGGCATGCATACCCATATCCCCCATCACCGTATTCACGATCTGAATCGCCTATTGATCGACGGGGTCAGTGCATCCCATCCAGCCACACAGACATCCTCGAATACAGAGACTATGTGGATCGTGGTAGGTAGACATACCATCGAAAACGAAATAATTATATCATCCGTCGCGATATTCGTCTTCATATACACCTTCCAGAACAGCCGGTACGCGGCCAGCACGAACGCGATGGCGGTTAAGATGGCCGTTACGCGCACGAACAGCGGGCCTTTGTTGGGGACGTCGAGGGGACTGAGCATCTTGTCGAGATTGAGATTGGTCTGGACCAGATTGGCCAGACCCTTGATTTTTTTTTTCTTTTTGGGTCAATGAACTGGGGAGTTAAATGATAGAGAAGGGGGGAAAGACAGGGCGAGAAAGAAATAAAGAAAGAGAATGGGAATGGAGGGAATGAATGAATGACTGGGCGAGACCTAGAGAATGAATGAATGAATGAATGAATGATCACTGGATGGATGGATGGATGGATGGGTGGATGGGTGGATGGGTGGATAGGTCAAATCAGCCCGCTGGTAGCTGCATGCATGACAGAAAGACGAATACCCCGAGCGACTACTACAGAGGGACGAACGGGTGCCATGGGGTGTTGGAAAAGATTGCAGTCCTTATAGGGACTAACTAGTAGATGGATAGATAGATAGGCAGGCAGTCGTACAACGGTGCAACATCCCATGCAGTGTTAGATCCGCATGCAATGGAGTTAGTTGTTCGCATCCTAGGTACGGATACGTAGTGGCTAGCAGATTCTAAACCCTGCTGCAGGATTTCTTAGGTCGGGATGCCGGTCTTTTCCTTCGTTTTTTTCTTCGCCTTCGCTTTAATACTGGGTAGATACTCAGTGGCGCACATGCTGGACACATACTTACCTCTTAAGCAACAGGTATCTAGTCTACAGGGTAGTAGTACACTAGCGAGAATCCTAGACTCTATCCACGGAAGTGCATGCATATGTAGGCATTAGATGTCGGGGAAACATTTATCTAGTAATAGAAATAGAACGGACATTCCCTGCTTTTCCTCCCCGAAGGAATCTGAACGGAACGAGGGAAGGAACAAAGGAAGGAAGGAATCGTCCTTACCCGGTCGGAACTGGGGGAGGAAATTGGAAATTAGGGTTCTTCGCCTGCCTGCCTTGCTACAAGCCTGCAACTGCCAAACAAACTGCCAACCGGGATTGACTACTTTACCTGCCGACTATCTTGACACGGTTAATTTATTTTCCTAGCTCCTCGTTTCCAGTTTCTAGTTTCTACAGCAGATTCCTCAGCAAATTCCATCTACCGGTCTCAGTCTCTCACCCATCTACTATCTACCTAGGGGCCTGTCCATTCTATCTACCTGCAACGTGCTCGGCATCCATCCCTGTCGACCATCTGCACAATGCAGCCCGCCAGCCCGCCAGCCCGCCAGTCACAACGCGTCCACCTGGGGGACTCTGCATGCGTAAGATTAATGGCTATGGCGCGGTGGCACTAACCTTCCATCGCGCGGTTAGTGGCCCTTTAGCTTCAGTGCCGGTCCGTCCCCGAGATCCACCGCGCGGGATCTGCTCAAGTGTTCCGGTATTGAAGCGGTTCGCGGTTGGTATCTCCTGTACAGACTATTTACTTACAGGGGGGCTCGCCTGGGTTCAGGTAATGAATGGGTTGGTTGGTGGGTTTTGCTATGATAATTTAGGGCTTTTGCTCGGATTAGGGCTGGACCGGACTCCTGGCACTGGCATTTGGCAAATTTGATTCCCTCGGCTGTCACTTTCCCCGCCCGTCGGCTGGTCGGCTGAGACATACTGTCTTTTTGATCTAATAACTAGGTGCTGGGGGATTTGAAACAGGCTACGGAATATCCTACTTATCCGATCCAGTCCTGTTGCTATGCTATGCTATCATCACGCCACGCCCTAGCGATCCATCCTGATCCTCCTACTTAACACGCAGTACATATATACCGTTGCCGTCTTGGCTGTCGGGGATCCTCCGTGCGAGACAAGAAAAATGAAATTTAAGAAAAAAAAAAAAGTAAGAAAATTCATAATCCCATTCCAGCTATATTAATCCCGTAATTAGTCCAAGCAGCTAGTACCGTAACGATGCTAAACAAACCGCACCCACAAGGACCAGCCAACCAACCATATCTACACTGTACACTCATCACTCATACGACTTGTATCTGTCTCTGTACTCCGTATCGAGCATGACAACAAATCACAACTGATACCTGAAATCCGGATGCGCATCCCCGAGATCCTGCGCGTCGGAGGTCCACTCCTTGGCCGACTGGTCCTGGGCCTGGCTCTGGCTCTGGCTCAACCTGTCACGACGGCTGTTCTCCATCCGCAGAGCGACATAGTACACCGTGCAGGCGAGGCCCCCCATGACTGCGAAGGCCAGGCCCACCCCAAACCCCACCGGATACCTCGGCTCCTGCGCCGTGATAAACACGTTGCCGGACACGAACGCGCCACAGTTGCCAAACGCCGGCAGCAGGCCCATGCCCACGCTGCGCTTCACGCCCTTGCCCAGGTTGACGCACAGCCAGACCACCGTTGTCGACATCATGATGAACGCACCCGACGCCACGAAGAATACCCCCATGTACCGGATCCCCGCGGGCAGGTAGTAGGCTAGCTCGATGCCCCAGCCGATGATCACCAGGACGGAGCCGAATAGGGTGAAGAGGTACCGGTGGCGAAGGTGGTCGCTCAGCCACGCGCAGCTGAGCGTCACCACGAAGGCTACCGCGTACACCGGGATGGTGTGTTCCTGGGCGACACGGCTCGACCACCCCAGGTCCTTGAGGATGGTGGGCATGAAGCTGGATAGGGAGCTGGCGCTTTCTTCCGAGCCGATGTACGCGAGCACACTGCGTCGTTGTCGTTAGCGGATGTGTCTATCAGAAGCAGGAGTATGTGTGGATATGGATCTGTACTCACCAGATCCAGATCTTCCAGTCGGCAGCCATGCTGAGCACACGACGGAAGGAGATGGGGTCGTCGCGCACACCACCGCCATCAGCCTCCAGACGGGCCAGCAGCAGCGACTTCTCTTCGGCCGTCAGGAAGGTGGCATCTTCCGGGAAGGGCACCACGATCCAGTAGCACACCAGACTGACGCCCATGGTGATGATCGCCTCGATCAGGAACAGCCACCGCCATCCCTTGAGTCCGTCCAGACTCAGCGGCGTCAGGAGACTCGCGAAAAGCTGCAACGATCAGTCAGTCAGCGGTGTCATCATTGCGTATATATATCCAGTTCCAGTGAACATACCCCGTTGAACGCCCCCGCCGCCATGTTGGCACTGAAGAACACGGCATACCGACGAAGAAACTCATCGCGCTTGTAGTACGATCCGATCAAGTACGCGCAGCCTGGTCCGTCAGTCAGCATCACATCACATCCCACTCGACCCCTGAGACCTCGGGATAAGAAGTATGATATAGATGGTATACATACCAGGCACGAACCCCGCCTCACACATCCCCATGAAAAACCGACACGCAATCAGCCCCGTCGCCGTCTTCGTCAGCCCCTGGCCCATAACAAACAGTCCTATAGTGTGTTCATACCTCTTAGCATCGCATCTCACCTCACCCCGGATCAGATAAGCGGCAAGAGGGGAAGGGAGATCTTACCCCAGGTGAACATGTACAGCACTAGCATCCGGGGGCCGAATTTCTTGACCAGCAGGTTCGCAGGCACCCCGAAGATGACGTACGCGAGGGTGAACATCGTCACGGCGAGGTTGTATTTGTTGCCAACCAGGTGTAGTTCCTTGGCCATTCCGGCTGTTTTGGCGTTTCTGGCGGGGGTTAGTTAGTATCCTCGCATAGTCATAGTCACACATCCCTCAACAGACAGAATGACAGAAAGACGGAAAAGAATATGATAGGGGGGGGGGGGATAGCATACCCAATATTCGAACGATCCATAAACGACACCAGAAACAGAAACCACAGCGCCGGCACAACACGCCAGTCGATCTTGCGCAGCAACTTCTTCTCCAGCTCGGGGTCGAACTCACGGGATGAGCCCGACTCGAGGACCTGCGGCTCGAGGTCGATCTTCTCCATCTCTGTCGGCATGGTGTTTCTTCTTCTCTTCTCTTCTCTTCTGTGCTCTTGATCACGCTCGATCACACCTCGATCACTATGAGGGGGAAAGAAAAAGAAAAGACTAAAGAACCACACTCGCTCTCCACAGCAGTCAGTCTGGGTTGCGACTTGCGAGATAACCCCTGCTTTTGTAAATGGAGCCCACACCAGACTAGGTAGGTAGTAGCACGATAGCACGATCCCGCTCGGAATTTCCGAGCGGCAAATGGCTCGCAATTAATAATTTCTTGGGAATCCGAATTGGATCCTGCAGAGGGTGGATGGATGGCGAAATAATCTCCCCTGGACCGGCCGGCAGAGGTGCAGTAGACTGGACTGGACTGGACTGAGCAGGCAGGGGGGAATAATCCCTGCGCGGTAGATAAGTAGCTAAGGTAAGTAGGTATCTGGACTAGGTAGTGGTACTAGGTAGGTAGCGTCCCTGTAACCTGGTAGGTAGATAGCAATAATAGCATGGTTCCATCTGCCTGGCCTTGCCTGGCCTTGTCTAATGTCTACCTGGCTAGTCCTACTTTAGTCTACCCCTGCACCACCTAAGGGACGTGAGTAATGACAACCAGCCCACTAACTAACCCACTATCCAGCATAGACACTACTCCATATCTAGACAAATAATATCATCCTAGCAGGAAGGCTAACCCGCTAGTGCCGCCCCGCTGCAATCTGCTCGGATGCCGTTCTAAATCCAACGGGGACCCTAACTTCCCCCTCCAAACTCCATCCGTCCTGCAGCTCCGCGTATCAGGTCTCGAACTGTCTGACTTTCCAACATCCTCATGGTGTATGAGGCCGACTCAAGCCATCGCAGTTTCTCGATCAGGTTGTTTGGTTGGTTTGGTTTGGTTTGGTTTGGTTTGGGGATCCACTGCGCTTGTGCTGGTTCGGTAAGCGTCTGCCGGTAAGCATCTAGGTGCTTCTTGTTGGATTAGTGGATAGTATCTAGTGGATGTTGTCAGTCTGCATATACCCACCTTCCCTCTAGTGAATCATGTTCAACAGCACACCTGCAGCAGCAGTGGCGACGGGCGATATCAAACCACGTGCATCATGCCGGAGGATGCCGACATTGCACGGTACTGTGGTCCGAGCAGCCACCGTTTGTTAGTCTTTAGGGCTTTGAATTTATCCAACCCACTCACAGTGACAGTGACAGCGACAGCGACAGCGCACTAGTTATCCAGCACCCAGTCTCCAGTATCCACTGCCCACCCATCGAGCACAGGGCCAGGTCAGACCAGACCAGGCACTCACTCACCAACTATGGACTTGGAACTGGAGTTGAGAATTCTCCTAGGGGATACAGACACGGAGCAACGCCCCCGAGTCCCGAGTGCGGACATTCCGTGCCTGTCTGCCTGTCTGCCTGTCTGTCTGCCTTAATTACTTACATAGTCATCCTGTTCCTTATTTTTATTTTACTGGAAGATAAATCCCACCGCACCCGGACGGTGGACCTGACCTGACCTGCTAGTTCGAGGATAGTGCTGACTGCATGACCGGGCCTGCAGGCTGGGTTCTGGTGTCCATGGTCCTGTCAGCACTCAGCACTCAGCCTGGGACCCTGCGATGACTCGGCTTTTGATAGGTGTTTTCTAGACGTTGATGGGGTTCTAGATGCATGATGCATGGTTAGTATTCTTTTTTCTTTCTTTCTTTCTTTTTTTTCTTTTTGTAGAAGATATGTGTGAGGGGTTTTTCAAATCATGCAATGTGACATCTCCTTGCCACGGACCGGATTTCTTCGCTTGACCAAGAGACTGCTCTCTGTCTGTTTCCCGGTGAGAAGACTCGGGGGGGGGGGGGAAGAAGTGGAGTGGAGTAGAGTGGCATGAGTATATCTATCTATCTATCTATATCCTTCCTGCCTTATAACCCTGGAGGCTGGCCACACCACATTCTTTCAATCAAAATCAGTCCTGTGGATGATGTAGTGAGTAACAAAAATACGTAGTTTGGATCGAATTCACCTTGAAGTAGCAGCACAGCGATAATAATCCAACTACTACTTTTCCTGCCATAGTATGGAGTATTCTGCCAGATACAGTATGCAGTGGTGACCTACTGGCTAGATCAGGGAATACAGGGAAATACCTCTCCCATCCATCCATCCATTCATTCATTCATTCAGTCGGGCTGACACCCAAGGAGTGAATATGTATAAATCCATCCATGGTGTCAATAGTCCCTGTTAGATAGGTGCTGGTCATTCCATCTCATCTCATCCCATCTCATCCGTTCCAGACATAGATAGATACCGCGGAGGTATCTGCGCGACCGAATTTATCATCCTAGGGCCGAGACAAGGGGTCGCCCGGGGGGGGGGGGGGGAAGATAACACCAAATCACTAATTATCTACTGTAGAAAGTCAATACCGTGGCCAAGGACGAGGTAGGAGAGGCAGGCAGGGGTAATAATGAGCTAAGGCTAAGGCTAAGGCTTATCTATCTTTCTTTTGGGATTTGGTGTTTTGTCGGGAGGGAGGAATGGTCGGGAGAAGGGCGGGATTTTGTTCTGTGGTCTAGACGGTGGGTCTTGCTTCCCTGGGGCGATTCGATGTTAGGGTTTGGGAAGGATGGATGGGGGGAATGGGTTCGTAGTATCGCTTTGAGTCAGGGTATCTAAGTTAGATACGTAGCTATAGTATATACTATCTACTCGGTATAATGACCGACCACATATCTTTTTATTTCCGCCTATTTTCCTTTTCTCTTTTCCCTTCCCTCTTCTACTTCGTCAATTGAGGAATCATCACAACAACTCTAGACATACTATTACAGAGTACTACTCACTATTTACTACTTACCTATCTATGTCTTTCGAGTTCCGGGATCTTTCGATACCATATATATACCCCCCCTCCCTACCCCGGAAAGTCAATTTCTATATACCCCTAATAGGAATAAGTTGATAATTCGATTTGATATCCTCGCCTCTGCATCAGGCAGTATATGGGATTAATATATAGATAGTATATATCTTTACCACGATCTAACATCCGCGTTCTGGTTGGGTATCAGTGGGATTGGGCTTTTGCGGATGGGGGGTTCCTTTGTACCTAGAGCGTAGTACCGACCTTAGTTTCGACAGGGACGGATGGGTAAACAGAAGGCGTGTGGCAGGAGAATGGTTTTCTTTCCTTTTTTGTCATTCTTTTACTGTGAGTCTGTGGTCGTGGTTGGGGATGAATCAATAATCATACTGTTTGTTATTCAGACAAGATATTAAAGCAATTCTAAGTAGCTATACGAGACCAAGTGTTGGGCACATACATTATTAATCTTCTTCTAACCATGGGGCGATTATCTAAAGTTGATGATACAAATTTTTACACGAGACAGGCCATAGCCTATGATGATACTCAACAATCACTCCGAAACACCCTCCTCGACCTTCCCATCCTTCTAAAAGAAAAGAACAGTCAGCACACATCCCCAATTCCAGAAGACAGCAGCAAACCTACCAAAGTCCTACTATACTTCACGCCCACATTATTCCCACTGCGCGAATCATACGGAAATGGGGCGGTATAGTTAAACGTGGCCGTCAGACTCCCCCAGGTCTGCTTGACCTTGTCCAGCACGTCATTCCCCGCGGAGCATTCTCCCTCTGTCACCGGGACCGGCCAGCCGGCGTAATACTCACTATAATCGTCCTCGGACAGCGGGCCCCAATGCGTCTCGTTCATGAACAGATTACTCGTGTCGACCTCGTAGTTCACGTAGCCGGTCTTCTCGGCTAGCCAACTGAACAGGTTCGCGCCGCAGTCCCAGCGGCCCAGGGAGGGGAGGCCCCAGTTTGCAGACAGCGAGGCGATGACGGAGTAATGCGTGTAGAAGGTATCGTCGGTTGTGCCGCGGAGGGTGTCGGGGAGGGCGCCGCCGAGGAGGAACGTGAAGACGTTGTTTCCGATCGTGTAGGTGTCTGTTTCGTCGAAGGTCAGCATGATGAGGGTGTCGTTGGTGAAGTATTCGTTTTCCAGCAACGAGGTCAGGAAGTCGTAGGTCCAGGCGCCCGAGACCGTGATGTCGGTGTCGTGTCCGTCGTTGGTCATGTTGGGCGTGATGAACATGTATTGTGGCAGACGGTGGTGGGCGAGGTCGTCGTAGAACGTCGTGAAGTTCTTGATCTGGCGGAGACGCACCGCGTCCGAGGTCACCGAGTCGTACAGGATCAGTGGGTTGTGTTTCCGCACGTAGTCGTTCGCGCCGCTTTCCGGGTACCGGTATCCTTGGTAGCCCGGGTAGGGGATCGCTTCTTGGTATTCGCCCCAGGCGATGTTCTTGGTGTCGAAGAGGTCGGCGATCGTGGAGATGTTCGCGGGTAGCTGGTGGAAGTCGTCGTTGTCCATCCCGAATGTGTCGCCGCCGGCGGATGCGCAGTAGTTTGGCTCGGAGGGGTGGGTCACCGCCCAGAAGTTCTTGAGGAGGAGGCCTTGAGATGCGAGTGCCGCCAGGTGGGAGTTGGAGGCCGCGACATCGAAGTCCTGGTTTGTGAGTTATGAGAATGCGTGGGGGTTGAAGGGGGAAAGTCTGTAGGGAAGGGTAGACGTACGGTATTCTCCAGCCAAATATTCACGAAGCGGTTGAACGCGAGACCCTTCACGTTCGACACAGGGGAGTACGGCTGCACCGATGCCTGCTTGGCCAGGATCTCAGCCAGAGGGGGATACTCCTGGGACGAGGTCTGAGCCAGCGCCAGAGACAGGCCTCCGAGGAGGGTCGCGAGGGACTGTTTAGTGAACATGATGCCTTCAGCAGACACAATCTAGCAATGTTCGGAGACACAAGGAAGAGACATGAAGGGATCCAGAAGCTTGCTCGGAAGGCATTCTTATACTTTCTTCAGACTCGACTCAATATTCTTCCTGCGGGGATATCCCGCGTCAATCTACTGCTGAATTGCCATTGGGGGCTGTAGCCGATGGTGGCAGATGCCCACTGCCAAGGATCGGCATGTCTCCATTGTAGATTGTTTCCTCGGCTGTTTTGGTGGACGATGGAGGGGGAAGAGAAGAGAAGACAAAGTCGAGCACTCCGTCGATGCTGCACGTTGTGCCTCGATCGTCCCTGACTGGCTGCCCGCGGGCCGCTAGTCCCGGACGGGAAGGCAGACAATTGGCCCTTCTGATTGGTCCACTCCGCGGTCCGTGGCACGTGCCGGTGCCTGGTGAGGATACTCGATGTCGAGGAGACTCGCTTACAGGCAGTTCAAAAGTTGACTCCATAATCGCATCGCTTCAGTATCTTGGCCAATGTCTATCGATCTATATACCGTGTCCAAGGCAGCCCCCGTAACCCCTGTCTATACCGTAGCTTAAACGAAGAACTTGGCCTCACCCTCCTTCAGCTTGGAAGCACCAACCAGACGCTGGACCTCCTCGGTGTAGACCGTCTTGACGGCAGCACCGTCCTTGCCGGCAGCGGTCAGACGCTCAGCGAGACCGGCCAGCTCCTCGGCGTCAATCTTGCTGATGACCAGGTCGACGTCACCCAGGACGGAGTCGACCTGGGCGGCGGACGGCTCGCCACCATCGGCGAAGTAGTTGACGTCCTTGACGGAGCCCTTGAGCACACGCTTGTTCTTCTTGGCGGCGTTCTTGGCGGCCTCCTTAGCCTTCTTGTTCTTCTCGCGGTCGGCCTTGGCGGCCTCCTCGGCGTCCTTCTTGCGCTGCTCCTCCTCCAGACGGGCCTTCTCCTTCTCCTCGAGCAGACGCTTGGCCTCGGCCTCACGGTCGAGACGCTTCTTGTCCTTGTCGGCACGGGCCGCCTTGCGGAACTTCTTGATACGCTCGTCGCCGGCGGCGCAGTCGTCCACCAGGTGGCGCAGACGGGCGGTGTCCTCGGTCTTGCGCTTGCGGCGGGCGTTGGCGTTCTTCTTCTCCATGTGACGCTTCTGGTCACGGTTCTCGTTGTCATCGGGAACATCCTCGTCCAGGTACTCGAACGTACGCCAGCTGTCGAAGTCGTACCAGAAGTTGTAGAAGGTCTCGACCTCCTCCTGGGTGCTGTTGTCGTCTCCCAGCTGGGGCACGGGCTGCTTCTTGGAGAAACGGCCCTCCGCGACGAACACGGGGTTCCAGAGCTTGAAGAACTTCTTGGTGGCCTCCTTCTTGGTCGGGGGCTCGACCTCGGCCGCCTCGTCGACGGAGTCGAACTGGCGACGCTTCACGGGGTCGGACAGAACCTCGGTGGCCTTCTGGATGCACTTGAAGAACTGGTCGTTCTCGTCGCGGTCGCCCAGAGCGGCCTTCTTGTCGGGGTGGTGGCGCAGGACCTTCTTGCGGTGGGCCCGCTTGATCTGCTCGGGGGTCGCGCGCCAGCGGTACTTGGACAGACCGAGGACCTGGTAGTGATCTTGGCTCTGGAAAGGATGTCAGTGCGGTCGTGGGCAGCAGATTGAAGTGGTGATCATACCTTCCAGTCCTTGGCCTCGCGGGACAGCAGGACGGAGTCCTCGTCCTCGGAGATGTCATCATCCTCGTCCTCCTCGGTGCTCTTCACGTTCTGCTGGGCCTGGATGCGCTCATCCTCGGAGAAGGTGCGGGAGTGGCGGCTCTAGATCGATCGTTAACACGGAATACTCATTCCCATCCGTAAGAATAGCTAGCACACATACTCTGCGAGCGTGGGCCAGGAAGTGAGGGCCAACGGGCTCGAGGTTCCGCTGGGTCGCGGCGGACAGAGAGCCGACGGACTTGAAGTCCTTCTCGGCCGTCCAGCCGGCAGGCAGGGAGGGGAGGGACAGGTTGACGGTCTGAACGGTCGACATTGTGGGTGGGAGGAGATGGTTGTGTGACGAGGAGAGAGGCTCGGCGGCAACGACTTTTGCAAGGGACTTTTGCCCGCCCGCCTGCCCTTTTTCCATTTTTTTTTCTGCCCCGACTTGCCGCGCCGCCCTCGGCCAATCACCGGCCGGCTGTTTCGGAGGTCATCGAGCCTTACCCTTCAGGAAGTCGCCGGATGGTGTCGACTGCCTGCCTGCTTTGCTTCGTGCGTGTTGCCTTGTATACTACGTACTTCTTCCTTTCGTCTATGTATCCTGCCAGACTATCCATATTTGATTGACCGACCAGCTGCGCCGTCCTCCTCTCCCCCCTTCCCTCTCCCGACCGTCTATCCTGAAAAACACCCGATCACCGCTACACCACCACAACAGTCTACAACTTCCAACATCCAACAAACTATACATACGCACCACCTCTCCTCGAACCACCCCAATCGTCCTGAATCCCTCAATCCCTCACTCCCACAGTCACCATGTCCCAAGCCATCTCCGCCCGCAGCGCTTATCGGCAACTCCTCCGCGCCACCCGCATCGCCTTCCGCAGTCAGTCCCAACCCAGTCCCATACCCTCCTCCTCCTCCACCACCAAGCTCACTCTCACCTTACTAACACACCCATCACCAGATGACATCCGAGTCATGCTCGGCGCGCGCCAAGAAGCCCGCCGCAACTTCGACAACCACCCCCGGGTCGGCATCGACACGCCCATGCAGATCAAGCACGCCGTCGAGGTGGCGGATATCCTGAAACATAATATCGTGCAGGGCGTGCGGGAGAAGGGGGATGAGGATGCGAAGTGGGGTGAGTTTACAAGCTTTTCTTTTCTTCTTTTGCGGGGGAGGTAGCTTGGTGGTGATGGGGTGTGAGTGAGGAGTGAGGCTAATACGGTTGGTTGATTGATCTAGAACTCCGCATCCACGATGATATCGAGCGTGGCGATAATGATTCGATTCGCGTGAATGGGAAGCAGGTTAAGGTTGACAAGCCTTGTTCGTCGTAGGGGTGTGGCATGGGTGGTATGGATGGTTGTTGTTGATTGATGAGACTTGATTCTATGGCTGGGTGAAGCATGGCTCAAGCATGGCTAGTGGCTGCTGGGTGAAAGCACAACTGCAGACTGGATTGTATTATAGTATACCCGAACTTTTCTCTCTCCTTCCGGCGTCTTTCTTTAGGGTGTGGGGTGGGGGTATTTTTTATCGTTTGATCAGATCAAAACAACAATGTAGACAAAACAATAAATATACAGTACATCAACGCCCGCTCGCGAACATCATGAAGTGAAGGCCTCCTGTCCTGGTTTCCGAATCCCGTGCAACACACCAAGCAAGCAAGCAAGCAAGCAAGCAAAATACACCGTCACCTCGACAAGCGACCGATCCGATCTAGTCTCCGGTCAAGCTGGAGTACTGGATCTCGCCGGATCCCGGGGGCGGCGCCACGGCGTAGTTGCGTGGTCTTTGCTCCTTGCCGCTCTGGTCGGGGGCCACGATGGCTCGCTTCCCGGAGTCGCTGTGACGCGGGCCCGCGGCCTGTCGCCCTTCCCGCGCATTCCTCACCCGCTCGTCGCGGTCCAGGTTGTCCAGCGACTTGGGCTTCCCCCACCGGACACGCAGAGGGCAGCCCTGGATGACGGCCCGGCCCTGGCAGTGCTGTGCAGCGGCTTCCGCACCTTCGCGGGTGGCGTAGTTAATGAAGGCGGAGTGGGCGCGGTGCGAGCAGATCAGCGACCGCAACTGGCCGAACTGTGTGAAGAAGGTCCGGAGCGTGTGTTCAGGCAGGTCGTCCTCGACACCCGTGACAAAGAGTGACGTGACGTTGGGATCCGCAGGAGGGAGGATATCCTCCGCCGACGGGGGCACCTGCGCGGCGCTGGGGAACGGACGACCGCCCCGGCCACCACGCATGCCACCTCCTCTCCCTCTGCCAGGCAGCGCCGTTCCCCTGCGGCTTTCGCTTGTGCGGATCGGGCCCGGCCCATTTCCATACCGGCTGTGTACAACGGGCGCGTCGCTGGACCCGGACGGCTCCGCTCCTTCCTCTCGAGACGACGCCTCGATCTGGCGCGGCCGCCGGTAGTACGGCTCGCTGTTGGCGAGTCTCCGCAGCAGCTCGCGGGCCTTCTCGTCGGTCTTCTCGTATTCCTCGACCGCGCCGCGGCCTTCCTCGATCTCCTTCTCGTGGCCCTGGGCGTAGTATTCGCGGTTGATGGTGCTTTCGGGGCCCGGGGCGACCATCTTCAGCGCGGCGTCACGGACGACGATCGGCAGCCCGAACGACAGATCCAGCATGCAGCACTGGCAGCAGTTCTTCAGCCGCGCGCAGGTCAGGCAGATCGCCGTGCGCTTTTGGCGCGCCGTGCGGTCGGCTTTCCAGCGGAATATGGTGAACGGACGAGTGCACTAGACTTGCGTTAGTAGGATGGTCGAGGAACTGGGAGTGGTGGAAAGGTGTGCGTACAATCTTGCATTCCGCGCCGTGGTCCTCCTTGAGCATCTGCACGTACGGGTTGTCGGGGAGGCAGTTCTCGCATACGGAGGGGAAGTCGGTGGTCTCCCAGCCCGACCGGTTCAGGTCCTGCTTGATCTGTGGTGGAGGCATGTTGGGTCTGGGTGCTGCTGCGGCAGGTGATGCGAAGCAGCGGAGGTGAAGATGAGAGATGAGGCAGCACGAAGGATTATCGATAGTCGCGTGGCTGGTGGGAGTGGCTGATGGCCGATGGCGATGGCTGGTGGGTAGTGTGGCTAGTGGGTGGTCTGTGGCTGGGTGGCAAGCCCCCAACAAGCCGCTGCTTCACGTGACGGTCTGGAGGCGGGAGATGGCGGCACAGATAAGAGTCCAGAGTCCAGACTACGGGCCACTACGAAGTATTGAACTGTGTCGTATACTCGGTACGCCGTAGCATATGCTGGCATCGTATTCGGGGGCTGGAAATCACAGGTAGGGGCGCATCCTTGCAGCTGACAGAGCCTATAACAAGAGCGTATATCGAAATGCGATGCGTCGCACCCACCTGTGAGACGAAGCAGCCGGTGGAATACGCATCGGATACGCAGCAGACGCAATCCCGCGATACGCCCGATACGCTTCCGCCTTCAGGCACCCAAACACAGTCTAGAACGGGCTAGCGCGGGTCCACCGTCACGTTCGGAAGCACATTCTTCCCGCCGGCGGAACCCCGGATGCCTGATTAGGCCTAGCGTGCTGTGGCCTGGTTGGCTGGGCAGCGGGGGGCCGGTGATTGGTTGTGGAGGTGTCAAAGTCGGAGTTTGCGAATCTGCGACCGCCGCCCCTTTCTTTCTTCCCTGCGATCTGCTCGCTGGCCTTCACGCGATTCTCGGCTCTCTCGTTTCGTTTCATTCCATTCTCCCTGCACTGCTTTGCTGCCTGTCGCGCTTCTTCATTTCTCCTTCCCCAATTGACCTGTTTGTGGTTATAAAACCCCTCTTCCTCCCTTTTCTCAATCCACTTTCTTCCCTTCGAATTTCGCGGCCACCTGTGTGCTCTTCACCGATCCACCCCCTTATTCCACTTTAATTTGCACTCAATCGCTGCTGTCAACATGGCTCCCGCGGCTCTCGAACAAGAAAACCACATTCGCGATGCGGAGTTCAACCGTGCCCTGCACGGCCAGTCCGCTGAGGCCAAGGGCGGTTTCGCCGCCATGCGTGGCAAGGACGCCGCTGCCCAGAAGGCCGCCATTGACGAATACTTCAAGCACTGGGACAACAAGAGCTCCGAGCAGGAGACCGATGAGATCCGTGCGGTATGCTCATTCCTCCCCAGATCTCGCTTATCATGGTGCTAACGTTCTGGGGATAGGCCCGTCGTGCGGAGTATGCTACCTTGACCAGACAGTACGTGATCCCAACTCCATCACACTCCTCCCAAGCCCTTGACAGTCCAGCTAACCCACTCCCTACAGCTACTACAACATCGCCACCGACTTCTACGAGAACGCATGGGGTACCTCCTTCCACTTCTGCCGCTTCGCCCCCGGCGAGCCCTTCCACCAGGCCATCGCGCGCCACGAGCACTACCTGGCCCACCAGATC
The DNA here is from genome assembly GCF_003184545.1 of Aspergillus heteromorphus CBS 117.55. NCBI lineage: Eukaryota > Fungi > Ascomycota > Eurotiomycetes > Eurotiales > Aspergillaceae > Aspergillus > Aspergillus heteromorphus. The sequence continues at coordinate 421,008 of NW_020290426.1, read as the reverse complement.
GGTATCAAGAACGGCATGCGCGTGCTGGACGTGGGTTGCGGTGTCGGTGGTCCGGCCCGTGAGATTGTCAAGTTCTCCGACGCCAACGTCGTCGGTCTGAACAACAACGACTACCAGATCCAGCGCGCCACGCTGTACGCTGAGAAGGAAGGCCTGAGCGACAAGCTCAGCTTCGTCAAGGGCGACTTCATGCAGATGCAGTTCCCGGACAACAGCTTCGACGCCGTCTACGCCATTGAGGCCACCTGCCACGCCCCCGAGCTGCAGGGCGTGTACAGCGAGATCTTCCGCGTGCTGAAGCCCGGCGGTGTCTTCGGTGTCTACGAGTGGCTGATGACTGACGACTACGACAACGAGAACCCCGAGCACCGCAGGCTCCGTCTCGGCATCGAGCAGGGCGACGGTATCTCCAACATGGTCAACGTCTCCGAGGGTCTCGCGGCCATGCGCGGCGCCGGCTTCGAGCTCCTCCACAACGAGGACCTGGCTCAGCGCCCCGACAGCATCCCCTGGTACTACCCCATCGCCGGCTCCTTCAAGCACATGGCCTCCGTCTGGGACTTCTTCACCATCGCCCGCATGACCTGGTGGGGCCGTGGTCTCGCCCACCGCTTCGTCGGCGCCATGGAGAAGATCGGTTTCTTCCCCCAGGGCTCCCAGAAGACCGCCGACAGTCTGGCTCTCGCCGCTGACTGTCTCGTCGCCGGTGCCGAGAAGAATCTCTTCACCCCCATGTACCTCATGGTCGGTCGCAAGCCCGAGTAAATTCTCTTGCTTCTGATTTCCCTCTCTCTCCCTTATGTGATACGTCTGTACAAATCACCTTCTGTGACAGCATCCGGTTTCATAGATGTGCCGGCGGTCTATGTTCTTTAATATTTCCCGCTTACCCTCCCCACCCTTCACATTGTCTCCTTCCCTTCTGAAGTGTCATTATATTGCATACCGCCGTGGGGATGCTTTCTCTTCTTCACCTTCTTCTTCATACACTTTTGTTGCATTTTTCATATTTCCTATTTCATATTTCTTTTTTTTTTACTTTGCTCCACCATTTATGTCCCGTCCCATCCCGTCCTGTCCTGTCCTGTCCTGTCCTCTCCTCTCCTCTCCATGGAAATGGAATGGAATGGACTACTAGACTGGACCGGACCAGATTGGAATGGAATGGCTGTGTACGAATCACTACGGACGGAGTATGCATGCGCTGATTGATGGTGATGTGATGATCCCTTTCTGTTTCTGTTACTGGTCGTTTGGTTGGCCCAGAATACTTTTAATAGCGACTACCAGGAATAACGAGTTCAAAAGCCTTGCTAGCTTAGCTTAGCCTCTTCTTCTTTCTTGTTTCTTCTTTCTTCTTTCTGTCCTTCATTTCATCATCGTATGTGGATTAGAATCGTAAGCATAATAACTACTATACTGCGAAGTACTGGGAGACTATATATATATATATATATATATATGGGTTGTAACCCCTGCCTACTAGTACCTAAGGTAGGTGAAGATAAGAAAGATGGCCCCTTGCGGTGATGATACCAGTAAACCCTGTAATAATAGCCAGTACCACCTAGGTAAGTAAGTAAGTACTATAAGTAAGTAGGTACCTACCGCGCAACCTCAATCTCCCTCGCCTCCGCCTTGTCCATCTCCTTCTCCTTCCCTTCTTTCTCCTCGTCCAGAAACTCATCCGCCACCGGATTCATATGACTAACCACCGCATCTTTCCCGTCGAACAGCAGCGCAACTTGCTCCAGACTGGGTCCTTTGGTCTGCACGCGCACACACACATACACTCGTCAGCATGATCCCATGGGTAATTCACAAGGCAAGGATAAAGAAAGGAGGAAGATAGACTGGGTTGAAAGGGCTGGCTGGTTTGGAAGGGAGAAACATACCTCAATAAAGAAGAAATACACGACGACGAACTCAACGATAATCCACCCCACGTAGAAGAAATAATATTTCCATGCGAAGGCATCAATTCCAATGGGATTGACGTAGGTATTGAACGCGCCGGTGGCGCCGGTCACGAGCCAGAAGAGGGAGATTCCTTTCGCGCGGAGGGAGTAGGGGAGGATTTCGACGACTGGATCCATTTTAATAAATAAATAAATATATGTATATTAACCGAACACACGATGGGGATAGGGATAGATAACATGTTAAGAAGGAAGAGGGGAGGGGGGGGGGGGGGGGGGAACGCACCATAAACCATCATCGCCCCCGTCCAACCGAGATTATGCACGCCATTGTAGACATAAATAAACGCGACGGTGGCGTACGATGCAGATTTACTTCCCGTCTCGACGTACACGCCGGTGCAGGCGGTGATCAGCGCGAAGACGAGCCAGATCAGGCCCGTTGACCACAGGAGAAGTGGACGACGACCGACGCGACCCGGTAGGAAGGCAAAGGCGAGGGCGCAGGCGAAACTGAACATTTGGCTTGTGGCCGTGATGAGCGTCGTGTCGACTTCGCGGGTTATTCCCGCGGATTTCAGCATGCTGCTTAGGTAGTAGCTTATGAGGCCGTTGCCAGACCATTGTTTGCAGATTCCTGAGGGGGAGGGGGGATTAGTTTGGGTGGTGGGATGTGGGGGTGGGTATGGGTAGTGGTAGTGGGTAGGAGAAGGGGAAGGGGAAGGGATAGTTGGCTATAGTAGGTGAGTGACTTACCACACCAGATGAGGATAAACGAGCGCCATCGGTTGCCTCTGGAGTTGATCAGCTCGAGCCAGGAGGTCTTGTTGGCGGCGATCTCGAGCTCGATGGTTTCTTTCATTTCCTGGAATTCGAACTGCACGACGCTGTCGTTGGGGTCGCCGTTGCCGTGGTATTTGGCGAGGATGTCGAGGGCGGCTTGTTCGCGGCCTCGACTGATCAGCCAGCGGGGAGATCTGATTGTATGAGTGATGCGCTGGGAGCATTGGGGGGGGGGGGGGGGGCTTACTCTGGCAGGATGAAGACCCCAACGAGTTGGAGGAGAGATGGAAGGGCTTGAAAGACGGTCGGGATGCGCCATGCCCTAGTTTCGTTTGTATACCATCCTAGATCGGGGGCAGGGTGGTTCATAACTTACCATGCACTTGTCAGTCGGAAAGTTCCAAATGTGATCCACGCTGCGATGATCGCTCCACCACTGTAGGTCGTATTCGACATGGATGTTGCAGTCGCTCGGTGGTCAGGGTATGCCAGCTCGCCCATCCAGACGGGCCCAATCGCAGCAACGACCACACCTCCTATGCCTAGCAGTAACCGCGCTGCAATGAAGAGACCCGCGCTGGAGGCACCGGTAGACATGCCTGTACCCGCGAGGCACAGAATGGCACCAAATAGGAGACAGTATCTGCGACCGAGTCTATCGGAGATGGACGAGATGAAGACGACGCCGACGATGTTTCCTAATAGACAGATTAGATATGTTACCGAGGGAGACTATTCAGCTCTCACCTATCCAGTACATTGCGCTCATGGCTCCCAGAAGACTGCCATGCGGGTGGTTGAAGTCTCTGGAGTCAGTTATCAGTTTACCTGAGGAACGTTTGACATACCATCCTGCCAGACAGTCAACTCCTGCACGTTGTTGATCAAGGATGCATCGTATCCTTGGGTGAACTCGCTGAACATGAGAAAGAACAGCATCAAGTTCAACTTGCGCAGGCCAGTGTCCCTCCACCATAGCCCTTGCTTGTTGCTCACTAGGGTCGTCTCCTCCAGCGCTCTGCGGTCGACATGTTTCTCTGCACTGAGTGGCATGGTGCACGTGTGGAGAACTGGTGGTTTGATCCAGCAGCTTGGACTCAGTCGGGAATGCTGAAGACCAAATATGTGGGGGACAAGCTTCTGCTATCAGCGGGCAAAAGCTGGGGATTGCGGGGTCGATCTGAAGATCCTTCCCCAGCTGGTGCTTGGGCTTCGGTTTAAAGCAGCCCGAGGCGATTGAACGAACTCTATCCCTGACTGGAGCGATGGAAGTATTTGGTCATTTCTCCTGTTGGTGGAAAATACCACCCCTAGCGCTGCGACTGCTTGACAACCAGGATGAACTTGACTTTCGGGCTGCAGTAAAACTAGGATGGATGTATGCTTGTGATCAAATGTGCATGTGCAGCGTTCAGGGTACTATCTCGAGGGCTTCTCTCATGTCGCCAGTCGATTGACGTCAAACTGGAGCACGACGATCTTCCTTTTCCCTTCGATCTCCTTCAATATGAGAATAGACAGTATCCCAAGATGGAGGGCCTCTTCGTCCACCAGGGGCTCCCCAGTGTATTCTGGCCCTTTCCAGACTACTTCAAGCTCCTGGTTCGTACCTGCCATCCTCCGTCGGGCAAAAATCAGCTCCCTTCCTGTATTGGACGGTAGGACGAAGAAGACACTGTCGCATTTCGCAACGTAGACGACCTTTCCGCGTGGCCCAGTAGGAGTTGGATAAACATCAGGCAATGCAAAGAAGCTCCATCCATCGGACGGGGAGCGATAATAATGCATCCAAGACTCTTTACCACCAGTGTTCTCCCGGTTCAGCACGTGGACTCCCCCGTTGGCATCAATATACTGTGCCTCCTGGTTCATAATCCCACTGTCCCGAGGGATATCCTTGACTCGGAGTCGCATATCCTGAGAATTCAATCCCCTCTCTGCACTCAGGACTGACACCTTCTGGTGACTTGAACTATTCCAGGAAGCGCCATAATTCCGACTGTAGGCATGATAGAGGCCTTCGTTATTCTCGGGGCCATTAGGACCAGCCTGTGCTTTGTGAGCGGTGGAGGCGCTATCAACTGCCCCCTCGTATTCGATAAAATGACGGTTCGTCCAAGTGACATGCAGAGAGTTCGTTTCCAGGTGGAAAGAGAGTCCATTTGGGTACGGATTGCACTGCTCCCCGACTAGGTATGTTCCCACACTCGCAAACCGCGCAATATCGGGGTCGTAGCGGTATAGGACGTCGGAGCCGGCACCTGCCCTATGCTTCATCAGCATCTGCTTGAATAGTCAAACGGGCTTCGTACTTTCCAACACGACACTCGAAGAACATCTGCTGTCCCCCGGGTATAAATCGCGGATACGTCACGTCGACCAGCCTGTCGCATCCGGGTAGATGGTCCTGAATTGGGCTGAAGCTGGTGACCGACCAGCTCGAATTACTTGGGTCATTGGCCAGACCTGGCCTTGAGATGCGGTATTTGAGTGTATCGCAGTGATGATCGAAAGACACATGGATTGTCCCGTCGCCCGCACAGATGCCAATCGAGATCGTGTTGTGCCCGTCGTCGACGGTCTGGTCGTAATCATCGAAGGTCAGATACTGCCAGTCAGACAAGGTGTCCTGGACACTGTGGCGCGCAATTGCGACTCGTCTGGCCTGTGATGCCTCGTGTGTGGTGTAGAAGGCCGCATACTGGATGCCGTCAAAGGTCGCGATGGCCGATTGCTGGTAAGCGCAGGCGTTGAGACGGTGCGTGGTCTCGGGGTCATCGCCCAGGATCACGATCGTAGGGGTAGCCATGGTTAGTTCCGAGGTTCAAAATGCCAGAAGATGCGACATGAAGCAGTATTTGGTCGGGAGAGCAGATCGGAGTGGTGAGATTTGGCGCGAAGGAGAGGCGCAGGCACGTGAAGCACCCTCGCGACAACGCCGACTAGTCCGTCTTCTCCTCTCCTCCTCTCTCTCTCTCTCTCTCTCTCTCTCTCTCTCTTCTTCCTCCTCCTCTCCCTTCCTCAGACTAACCATCCCTCGTGACTACCACCCCCCATCCTCGGTGTTTGACGATCCCCGGCGGACAGGCGACGGATGTTGGTGGAACAACTTCTCTGTCAACTTCCCCGCACATGAAGGCCTCCCCCGCGGCAGATGTCGATCTCCGCCGGTCTCCCACGAACCGAACCGATGCGATCATCCTCCGCGCATGAATTTACCCGAGTGGCTCCATCATGGCGGTTATCATTCAGGAAAATAACCGACGGGGGTGTTGCATGAGTTCCAGGGACCTATTGGCTGCAGTGATTGAAATAGTGGCCGAGGACTCTTCAGACTTCTGCACTGCAAATCATCAGTCGCTACAACACAATCTTCAACCATGGCTGGCACTAAGCTGCATACTTCAATTGTTCCCGTTCTGTTGGTGGCTGGAAGCGTGGCCAATGGCCTCAGCTTTGCGATTCCATCGTCACCACCAGCAAACGCCAGTGCTCAGCTGGCTGCGGCGCCAGTGGGCGTGTCGTAGGTTACCCTTTGGCTTTAGTGACGAAAGCTGACCGGCTAGCTTCGAATTCTTTGCTTTTCCCGAGTACTTCGAGGGCCTGCCATTGACCAATTCTTGCCTGGGGCAGCTGCAAGATGTCACGGGCACGAGCCCCCCGATCCGGATCGGGGGAACCACACAGTGAGCTATTGATCGTCCCTCCAATAATCACCATGCTAACCGATCAGGGATCGCGCCACATACAATGCATCCCTAACATCGGTGGTCTCATACAGCGTCGCCTCACCAGATGATGCGCCAGAAACGCTTACGTTCGGTGACCCCTTTATGGATTTAGCAGCGAGCTATGAGGGGACGGTGACATTCGGTATGGTTGGTCCTGCTGGTCGAGAACATCTTCTCATTGCTTCTAGGGCTCAACAGGCGATTGGACAACATCGATAATACCATCGCCGCCGCGAAGGTCGCCAAATCCAAGATCTCTAACTTGTACGCCCTTGAGCTTGGTAACGAGCCAGACTGTAGGTCTCCTCTCTGTGCGACAGTAACACGCTAATGAACCCAGTTTACACTTCAAGCGATCCGATTGCTGACGGTCAGACCTGGACGGCCACACTCGATGCAGAGTCACAGGTCTCATGGCAGGCGTCTGTAAGCAGTGGCTTGGGTGACGAAACGGCATTTACCCAGGCAGGCGTCTTCTTTGGCCTAGGTTCTTTCGAAGTGACCAATCTGGTGCCCGAGGAGGAAGATACCAACTCAACTCAATATGTGCGCTCTTTTTGCCATCACTACTACCCACAGTCAGCATCCACGGCAGACCTGGACGAGCTCATGAGCCATGAGGAAATCGTGGAGGGGGTGGCTGAATACCAGGCCCAGATCACCGCCGCAAAAGACCTGGACAAGGACTTTGTCTTTGGTGAAACAAACTCAGGTGCGTCCACTAGCGCGCATTGCTTTCAACGCTAATGAAGACCAGCAACTGGAGGAGGCGGTGGAATCAGCCCTACTTTTGGTGCTGGACTTTGGATTTTAGACTATGTGATGCAAGCCACCATCCTAGGGGTTAAAGTAAGTTCGTCACAATCACACACTACCCCGGATCAGTCCTTCTAATCGGGCTTAGCAACTCTTCTTCCACCAAGGGACCATCGGTGACTGTAAGTATTTTGCTTTTGCTGCTGATCAGGAGGTAACCGTTCACTAGGCCCGTACTGTTGGTGGGAAGAGGCCGTGAACGCTCCATTTTATGGGGCCTATACGGCTGCCCTAGCCCTTTCTGGTGCCTCCAAGATCGCAGAGCTCGACGCAGGAGATACCCGGTTCGCAGCATACGCCATCTACGACAGTGATGAGCAGCCCGCACGTGTGCTGCTGTACAACTCCGAATACTACACTTCAGGCACACGGAGCAGTGTGAACGTCACTCTGAGCGGCATCAGCTCCTCGATGGTGTCTGCGATCCGGTTGACTGGAGAGGCGGCGACGACGATCGGAGGAGGGGGGACGATCACGGTGGCGGGGCAGACATTTGCGAACGGAACATGTGCATTGGAGGGCACCAAAGACACAGAAACCACCAACGTCGCAGCAGGAGAAGCGACCTTCAATGTTCGCGCGTCCGAGGCGTTGCTTATCTATATGTAACTAAGACACGACGAGAGGTAACCGGCGTCGAATCGGATAAGATGGCCTCAAGTTAAGACATCCATGGATCGACCAGAACGATTCCCATACTCTTAAAGGTATAGCCGGAAATGCGGATGAGCCTGACCCAAGCCAAGACTGTCGTCAGAGTTCAGTCGGTCTCCGAACAGCCCGAAATGGCGTTGGCGAGCGCGAACCACTCGGAGTTAAGCCCGATTGCCGCATCTGGTGAATTCCCCGGGCGAGCCACTGCCGGCTCCCATCGCGATGCAAATGCCAGGGTGAAAAAGGAAAAGGGACATCGGCGCCACCAGGGCAGACATCAGGGGCTTTAAATCCATCCGTCGTCCTCGAAGCCATCTCGTGTCGGTGGCATGACCTCTTTGTCCCGTCTCTACAACCTCGTGCCACTTCCTACTTCCATCCACACGAGTCCAGCATGAGCTCCGACACGCTACACATGGCTGAGGCCGGGGATAAGCCCGAGGCGCCTCCTCCAACTGCCGTCTCATTCTTTGATCCCTCGCTCAGTGCAGTCCGTCGCGGCGTATTTATCCAATGGGGACGGACTGGTCAGTGAAATCCCTCTGATATCGATACCATGCTAACTGACCAGCAGTGCTGATCCTCTGCACCTTCATCCTTGCTATACTCTCCCTGTTCTGGGCGGTCCAGTCCCGCGTGAACCAGAACATGCCCGCACTGAAAATCTGGGTTGTCGACTTTGACGCCCAGCTGGAACCCTATCGGAACACGACTCCGATCGTGGGCCCGGCTGTCGTGGAGGTCGTCAACCAGACCCTAAGTTCCGGCACCCCCAACCTCGGATACACGATCAGGACCCCAGCCGACTTCAACAACGACCCCTGGGCTGTGCGCCAAAGCGTCTACGACGAGCACGCCTACGGCGCCATCATCATCAACGCCAACGCGACCGCCCTCCTCCGCGACGCCGTCACCACCGGCAACTCCTCATACGACCCTCTCGGCGCCGCCGAGTTCATCATCATCAGCGCGCGCGACGACACCTCCTACTACAACTACATCATCCCGTTCCTGAGCGAGTTCGACCTCGCCGTGCGCTCCTACTTCGGGCCACTCTGGGTGCAGACCGTCGCCAGCGAAGGCCTCAACTTCACCGCCGTACCGCAGGCCATCAACCCAGCCATCGGGTTCACAACAATCGACCTCCGCCCCTTCGGCCCCCCCGTCATCACGCCCGCAGTCTCCATCGGCCTGATCTACCTCATCATCCTCGCCTTCTTCAACACCCCCTTCATGATGCCCATCCACGTCCAGCTCATCAAGGGCAACCACCCCCCGCTCAAAATCCCCCAGTGGCTCCTCTGGCGCATCCTCTCCAACATCGCCACCTACTTCTTCCTCTCCCTCTTCTACTCCTTCGTCTCCCTCGCCTTCCAGATCCCCTTCGACAACCCCTCCGCCCCGGACACCCAGCCCGCCGACAACCCCAACGCCTACGGCCACGCCTCCTTCTTCGTCTTCTGGATGCTCAACTGGGTCGGCATGTCCGCGCTCGGCTTTCCCTGCGAGAATATGGCCATGATTCTGGGCTTTCCCTGGAGTGCGCTGTTCCTTATCTTCTGGGTTATCACCAATGTAGCCACCGGTTTTTACGCCCTTGATCTCGCCCCGGGGTTCTTTGCTTGGGGGTATGCTTGGCCGTTGCATAGGAGTATGTTCCCTCGTTTGTTTCCTTTGGTTATACCCGTCCCTCTACCATTCCCACCCCCCTGTCCCCGTGTCATACGCCCAACCCGAACAGACGCCCCGAATAATTGTAATAATAATACTAACAATGTGCGTAAAGTCGTCGAAGCCCTCCGCACCATTCTCTTCGACAAACACTCCCGCATCGGCCTCGACTTCGGCATCTTGTTCGCGTGGATCGCCTTCTCCATCGCGCTGTTTCCCCTCGCTGCCGCGTTTATGCGCTGGAAGATGAAGCACGGGTGGGCGTGATTGTGATTGTGCTTGTGGTGGTATAAAAGCATGTGTTTAGAATTCAAGAACTTTAGATTTTGTTTTATTCATTTTTCTTCCTTTTATTTGGTTTTCTTTTCCTTGGGCTTCTTTGGTTTGGTTGCTGAGTTTGAGTTGGGTTGGGGTTGAATAGATGCATGGATGCTGGATGGTTGGATAGATGTGTTTAATTGATACCCGTTTTTGGGGGGGGGGAGGGGGGGTGCTATGGTTTTGTTTACCTTTTTTCCTTGTTTTTCCTTATTTCCTTTTTTTATTTTTTTATTTTTTGCTTCTTTTCATCTCTTCCTTTCTTTTACCTTTTTTTGCTGTGCATGGTTGTGGATGTGGTTGTATCTGCTGCATTCTTGCCATTCATTGGCTGATATTCTCAAGGCGTTGTACATACTAAACTGGTGGAAGGGTTGATTTCGGGGAAGAACGATGGTATGGTGTAAATAAAATAGCTAGAAATAAGAAACCAGGATAAAGGAATCCTGAGGATTTGCTATGCTGCGTAGTTACACATGTACACTTTGCATCAATATATGTACCACCTGAATACTAGCAGGGGTCAGTGAATCAATTAATCAATCAATCAATAGATATAGATAGTAGTACTACGCAAGACTGCCTGACCTTCTGTCCTGTCCTATCCTGTCCTGTCCTACCGACCTATCTACACCCTATCTACCCAGCTAGCCGCGCACTGCATTTACAGTGCCCCCCCCCCCCCTCCCTCCCCTTTGCACCCTCACCAGCAAACCAGTCGACAAAAGCAGTACACAAAATGAAAATAAAAAGGAAAAAATAATTAGACAGATAAGCCGACCACTACTCTCCCCTATCCATCCACCCATCCACTGAACACAAAATCTTTCTCCAAAAAGAAAAGGAAGAAAAAGAAATGTCCCGAGGGAGGTTCGAACTCCCGGCCTTGGGATATCGGGGAAGTTTTAATCTTCCACGTCACACTTTCGTATGAGACCCACGTGATAACCAACTACACCATCGAGACAAGGTGTTGAAGGCGGCCACGGTTCTTTGATATATAGGGGAAGATTGGTGGCACGTATGTCATAGCCATTCTTCCGGGGGGTTGTGGCATTTGGGTGGTGGGATTGGGATTGTGGTTTGTATTCTTGGGGTTCTGGGGTTATTTCGGGGGGTTGGTTTGTGGGATTGGGATTGGGGATTGGGGTTTGGGGTTTTATAGTTGGAATTAGCTTCTGCTTATGTTCAACACAACACTATGTAATAATTCTATTGAAGGTGATTGTGCGCAAAAAGTAATAATCCGACGGGTGCTTCAGCTATCGTAAGGAGAGCTCTGGTCGTCCGCGGTGATCCCCACGATTATGCAGAATTGCTCTCGAACGTCTGGAAATTGAAGTTTCCTGAATTATCTGGGCCTGTCTTTCTAGTATAAACTAGGTGTTGCATAGCACTTGCACCTAAGGGCTGATTTAAGAAGTAGAGACACGAAAATATCATGTGGACTTCATTCAAGCTAATTCATTCCCCGAAACCAAAGAACGTCCCTGTCTAATATATCTTATAGATCATAGGACATTTCAAACTTCTTTCTACAGACTATGCCCCAAGCTTGTATGCTCGAAGCAAAATTCCTATCATTCGGTCAAAAAGGACTAGTACCGCCAGTCGTGCCTAATCAGAAGATTTTGCGTAGTAGTTCTTTAAGAAAGCCGTCCGCTTTGGCCGCTTGCTTAGGGAATATCTTTTGGGTTTCTCTGGTGTACTTCTTGAGCGCGACTTGGTTAGGAAATCTTTGAACGGTCGCTCCTGTGCGACGACAGTCAATTAGGTCAAAGATATTGATATGCACTGTAGCAAGAGCCTTTATAATTTAGTCCGCGAATATAAGTAAGCCACTGATAACTAAAAACAAGGGAAAACATACCTTTCGGCACTGTGTGACGCTAGCAAAAGGCCCCTCGAGCCGCAGTTCCTGACAGAGAGCTTGGTAGTTTTGGAGCTTATTGCCGATCTCATAATAATGCGCAAACTCTGTGCTTGCGAATTTGGCCAGTTCTTTTCTGTATCTCTTAGAACCAGTACTCCAATTCATATGATGTGCTAGACGAGAAAATTCTTCGACCGTGGAAAGAGACGGGTTAGGCTGGAAGCCTGGAAAACGGGAGAAAAAGGCATCCTCCATTTCCTCCTAAGTATAAATAGCTTGTGGAGCTTAGAGCGCGTGTTGGCTCAGTAGGGCCTACTTGGCTATCTTAAATAAAGCTTAACATTTCGGTCCTGCTCTTTGTTGACAATGTTGACGTAAATTAGAAGGGTAACTCTGGACTACCAGTGGCTGCCTCACTTGGCATCTTTGCATACCCAGGAGAGATAAGAAGAGATCACTGATTGGTAGCGGCTATTAGATGATATATCATACGCCCACAGTGTCTTTCTCCCCAACTGCATGCATGAATGTTTGCGACGTGTCTTCCCAAACGTGGCAGCATGAGACCACTTTCTCCGTTGAGGTTAGGTGGAAGTAAGTTATTAACGGGCCCACCCAAAAAGAGGCGGATGGTCAAGAAAGGCACGACAAAGACAGCTTCACATTATATGTTTCAATTATACAACAGATACCTCCGTAACCCCACCTTGATATCCTCGCTCAGTTCACTCGAAGATCTCTTGAAAGGTCTTGTTAATCATACTCGGTCAACAATACAGGATGGCACTCAATCCAGCCCCATCAACCGTGGAGTTTATCCATGGTATGATAATGAGTAACGAACTCACCCCCTCCCAGATGGCCAAGGCTGCTGGCTGCAATGAGAGTACCATTAGGTGGCATGTCTATAACCTGCGCCTGTTTGGTCATGTGAAGGCGTCTCGGAATAATGCCAATCTAAACCGTAAGAAGCAGCGGCTATGTACAGAGATTGAAACTTTCCATGAATCCATCATCATAGAATGTCATATAATCAGAACATGTATGTTGATATGTAAATCTAAATCAAGGGTATCGCCATATTTGTCCTTCTTGTTCTGCAGTCGTTTTGCACGGCTAGAAAGAGAAGCCGCCGTCAACAAATCCTTCTCCGTTTTAGACAGCGTTTCCTTAATCTCCTCCATGGCCATTAAAGCTTTTAGTTCCTCCTTAGCCTGTTCGACTTGTTCGTCGGTCGGTGTGTCCCTAAGAAAGCCAATGACGATACTCTGACTGTCAGGGTCATCAACCCAGTTTGGGACCGATTGTGGCGGTAGTAGCTGAGGATGGACGCGAAGCTCTCGCGAGCCTTTTGGTCACTCATGGACGAAATGATTCGGATGAGCAGGTTTTATTCAGATAGAGGTCCTTTCATAATATAAGCATATATCATTGACCGAATTTCAACTCTAGTGATCTATCTTCTCAATTATTTTTGATCCTGCTGCCAAAAAGAAAAGAAAGAGGTGTCGAGTTGGGGCGGGGTAAAGAGGGGTTAAGTATTGAGGATGAACCCAGTTGACACTCGGCATACCCTTGCACCTGGATTTTAATAAGATGATCAGTGGCTGGACAGAAAGGAATTCCCACTCACAGCCTTGCATTAAATCACCTGATAGGCGCTTTACTGTTTGTTTGAGCGCAGGTTGAATATCTCTCAGCATCTATGGCCATAGAATCAAATATTTGCAGGCGCCACTAGTAATCATCAGACCGCAGCACAACTCAATGCTAGATAAATAAATACTTAATCATAATACAAGTAGCTTCTCAATTGGATAGTGATCGTCGAAACTCTCATTATCCTGAGTGCAATGGTCAGCCTTGTGCCGCACAAGCTCATTCATATCTTTCCTTGATGGGGGAAGGTTGCTGTCCTCTATATAGTTAATAAATATAAAGATCCTGAGCTGCTTCTTAGACTGACAAAGTAGATTTTGCCACATGAGGCTCTGGCAAAATACAGTCTTTGGAAACTAGTAAAGAGAATATATTAATTAGAATAAGAATTAATATAATAATAAAACAGGATTTAATTTTTGATTAATATAAATTCTAATAATTATCTGAATCAGTTTATAAGTTATATCATCATCCTAGGACTTGATACTATCCTACGCGGTATCTCCGGGTCACGGTGGTAGGAGTTGTCTGCACATCAATCATTTCTACTCCTAGCTTGTTCGATCAATTCCTCTCTCCATATTAATCGGATCAACCGTCATAACAATGACACCCTGACCTTCAGACCACCGCATAAACCCGACCACGGCAGTGCGGCAGACTCGGCATTCCAGAGCCGTCCCTCGCCTCGCCCGCTCTACAAATGCAACCGGAACCTTCACCACTTGACATTAAACATCATTGACCGACTCTCTCGTGTCTGTGCACAGAACCATGTTACAACTGTTATTGAGCCCAGAGGCAAAATCCCATCCACGGTTGAACCCCAAATAAAGTTCACCGGGTCGGGCAAACACACGTACGACCAAGCTTTCATCTCCGCTCCAGCGTCCACTTCCGGCGACTGGTATTAGATCTGGAGGTCGACGACTCTGATACCCGGATACGTCAAGGGGCGTAGGTCTTGCCTAACGCGGTGAGTGGCCACAGACTCAGAGCCGTGTTGCCTCCCAGAGCAGGGCATACAAGTAGATGGATCCTCCATCTCTCGACCTCTCCATCCCGCATGTAGCCTTTGGCTTTGTGGCACCATCCCACCATACCCATATCCACCCGACTTACATCATGGCAGCCACAGCTCAATACGACGTCGTTATTGTCGGGGCTGGCTTTGCGGGCATCTTTCTGCTGTACCACCTCCGCAAACTTGGACTATCGTGTCGGATATACGAAGCCGGAGATGACCTCGGCGGCACGTGGCAGATGAACGTTTATCCCGGGGCGCGGGTCGACTCGGAGAACTGGCTGTACCAGTTTTCCATGCCAGAGGTGTGGGAGGATTGGTCGTGGAGTGAAAAGTACCCCGCTGGCGAGGAGATACTCCGGTATTTTGCGCACGTCGAGAAGAAGCTCAAGATCAAGAAGGATGTGGACTTTCATACGCGCGTGGTGGGGGCGCAGTTTGATCGGGGGATGGGACGGTGGCGGATCGAGACGGAGGATGGGCGAGCCACCGAGTCGCAGTTCTTTGTGGCCTGCACGGGCTTTGCAGCGAAGCGATACACGCCCGATTTCCCGGGACTAGATAGCTTCAAGGGGCCCGTTTATCACTCTTCCTGTTGGCCTCAGGAGGGTGTCAGCGTCACAGGGAAGAAGGTGGCCGTGATCGGCACGGGCGCCACCGGGGTCCAGATCATCCAGGAGTGGGCGAAGCAGGCAGACTCCTTGACGGTTTTCCAGCGAACACCCAATCTGGCGCTGCCGATGCGACAAGCGAGATGTGTAGAAGAGGAGCTGAAGCTTGCCAAGGCCTTATATCCGCACGTCTTCCGCGATCGCGAGAGGACCTTTGGTGGGTACACACCCGACCTGATACCCAGACGGACAAGTGATGCAACACTTGAGGAGCGCGAGGCAATTCTCGAGGCCCACTGGACAGAGGGAGGGTTTATATTTATTCTGGGAGGGTTCATGGATGTCCTGACGGACGAGCAAGCGAACCGGGAGGTATATGACTTCTGGGCCAAGAAGACCCGTGCACGGATTCATGACCCCCGGAAGCGGGATATCCTGGCGCCCCTGGATCCGCCGCATGCAATCGGGGCGAAACGCTGCTCCCTAGAGCAGGATTACTTCGACGTGTTCAACCGGCCCAATGTCGACGTGGTCAACCTGCGAGAAGACCACATCGTGGAATTCAAACCTCACGGAATCACAATGAGCAGCGGTGCCTTCCACGAGCTCGACGGGGTTGCCTTCGCAACCGGATATGATGCGGTGACTGGGGGATTGACTAATATGGGTCTTCGCAACACGGAAGGTCAGTCTTTGGAGGAGCAATGGACGGATGGTGCGCAGACATACCTGGGATTAGCGATCAGCGGATACCCCAACATGTTCCACGTATACGGGGTGCACGGCCCGACAGGGCTCAGCAACGGACCCACGTCGATTGAGATGCAGGGGCGATGGATTGTTGACGCCATAAAAAGGATACGGGCAAGCGGACTGTCATATGTCGAAGCCACACCGGAAGCTGCAGAGGGATGGACGAAACGGGCAGACGAGATGGCGGGCGCGACACTGCTAGTCCAGGCGGACTCGTGGTATATGGGGGCGAATATTCCGGGGAAGAAGCGACGGATGCTCAACTTTGTGGGGGGATTGCCGTTGTATGAGCGGGTCTGCACGGAAGCTTTGTCGAAATGGGATGGATTCAGGACGGTACCACTTGCGAACTAGGTAGTCAATGAATAACCCGATAAACCATGTGCATCTGAGCAGTAGGGCAGACGGTGGATAAGGAGAGAAAAGGCCGGCTATGATACGGTGCCTGCTGTCAGAATATGACCACTTGAAGGGGTCTGGACACCGGCTAGCCAGGTAGGTTCCATACCTCGCTTGCAATATCTGCATCAGGTTGAATGAGCAGCCGTCATGATCGCCGCAGACCGGAGCAGCCCGAGTATGCACAAACCATCTGTATTCTGATAAGGGAAGGTGGGCACCATGGATGAGCTCAGTGATTCGCAGACCAGAGTTCAGATCCAATCAGATGAAGTGCCCGTCTGGAAGGGATTGGGGCGTGCAGATGGATCGTCTAGACCATCTGCATAAGCTCTCCACCCCACCCCACCCACATCGACAATCCGATAGAGTGGGGTACAGCTATGAAGACAGCAAGGGCCGTGAAGCTTCCCCGTCTGTCCACACCCCAGGTATATCAGATTCCGGATCAAGTGCGTAACGGGGTCATTCCTGGGATAACAGGGGATGTCAGTAGCTGTCCCTCGGTAGTAATGCGGGGGGTGGGATATACAATCCGACAGGAGGATGGTCCCGAGTGATGTCAGAGCAAGATGGTACAAGCGGAGGATAAATAAAGTTGACCGATGACAGCTGGTCGCCAGAGACTTCAGGCCAGAGGGGCCCACGTGCTCTGGCCAGTGGCCTGCAGGCATCAGTTCTGCCTCTTTCTTCTGCGCAACCAGCACGCCCCTCCTATCCACCCCCATGATTGGGTCTCCCTCGCATGAAACCACAGGAACACCATTTCGAAATATGACAGCAGCTGGAGTAGTTCCTGCTTCGACAGCTCGTCATCCCGAAGCGTCTCTGCATAAAGACTCCTGCTCGTCCGTCCCCTGGCCTTCACCTCCCTCCCCTCCCTCCTTCTAACCTCTCCTCGTACTACACAGATCAACTCCTCCCTCCCGCGTCACACCCGCCATGGCAGCCCCAGGCGACCCCGCGGTCTCCAACTACACCATCGACCTCTCTCACGTGGAGGATCCCAACGAGCGCCGCCGTCGCGCCCTCGAACGCATCGACAACGCTCCCTTCGGATGGCGCCACGCCCGGGCCATCGTCGTAGCCGGCGTGGGCTTCTTCACCGACTCATACGATATCTTCGCCATCAACCTTTGCTCCAGCATGCTGGGCGTGGTCTACTGGCAGGAGGCGGCCGTCCGGCCCGGCAAGGTGCCATACAGCTCTGACACGGCCATCAAGGTGTCCACCTCCGCGGGAACCGTCATCGGACAGCTGTTCTTCGGCTGGCTGGCGGATATTGTCGGTCGCAAGCGCATGTACGGGATTGAGCTGATCATCATCATCCTGGCTACACTGGCACAGTCGCTGGCGTCTAACTCTCCTGCCGTGTCGATTACCGGCCTGCTCGTGTTCTGGCGCACCATCATGGGCGTCGGGATTGGGGGTGACTACCCGCTGTCGTCGATTATTACTTCGGAGTAAGTTTCGCCGGTGTTCAAACAGTCAAGTCTGACAGTCTAGGTTCGCAACAACCAAACACAGAGGGGCCATGATGGGTGCCGTGTTCGCCATGCAGGGATTCGGACAGTTTGCGGCTGCCATCGTGGCTCTGATTGCGACCGTCGGGTTCAAGGGCTCCCTGGAGTCGGCGAAAACGGTGGCAAACTGCAGCGGGGTCTGTCAGCTGGCTGTGGACAAGATGTGGCGCATCGTCATCGGGTTCGGCGCGGTGCCGGCGTGTATTGCGCTGTACTACCGTCTGACCATCCCCGAGACCCCGCGTTTCACCTTCGACGTCGCCAGAGACCTGCTCAAGGGAGACGAAGACGTGGAGGCATACATTCTGGGAAAGCATGAGGGACATCCAGACGAGGTGAAGCGGGTTGCCGTGCTCAAAAGCACGGATATCAACTTCCTGACCCCCAAGGCGAGCTGGTCGGACTTTTGGTCCCACTACTTGACCTGGAAGCACGGGAAGATGCTGCTGGGGACGGCGGGATCGTGGTTCTTCCTTGATGTTGGTTAGTATCTTGCCCCATTCTTTACCGCGCTGACTGGGTAGCCTTCTACGGTCTTGGACTCAACAACTCGATCATTCTCTCCGCGATCGGCTGGAACGGCGGAAGCAACGTGTACGAGTACTTCTACCGCAACGCCGTGGGCAACCTGATCCTGATCTGTGCTGGTGCCATCCCGGGATACTGGGTGACAGTGGCCACAGTCGACAAGCTGGGCCGCAAGCCGATCCAGATGATGGGGTTTGTGATTCTGACCATCGTCTTCATCGTCATCGGGTTCGCGTATGAGCCGCTGAAGAAGTCCGACAACGGGTTGCTCGCGCTGTACGTCATTGCCCAGTTCTTCTTCAACTTCGGGCCCAATGCGACGACCTTTATTGTCCCCGGAGAATGCTTTCCCACGCGGTATCGGTCGACGTCGCATGGGATCAGCGCTGCGTCGGGCAAGATCGGGGCCATTATCGCGCAGTGCGTGTTTGGCCCGCTGGCGCATCGCGGAGCAAAGGAGGGGACCAACTCGTCGGATACGCCGTGGCTCAAGCATGTAATGCAGATTTTTGCGCTGTTCATGCTGTGTGGATGCTTGACGACGCTGCTGATCCCGGAGACCAAGCGGCAGACTCTGGAGTATCTGGCTGGTGAGCGGGAGATGCAGCCGATGGAGTCGAGACACGAGCTGGAGAGAGGACCGAATAGTGAATAGAACGCAGGTAGTCAAAAGTAGTCAAAAGTAAGCGATAATGCCGAGAAGATGAAGAAGAGGAGGGGAGACTGGGGATATTCAACGTCCGATCGATAATGTATGAGTTAGTGGAGTAGTTCAATCGTTGCAATTAGTTCAATCAGTTTAATGGAATTATCCAAGGCCAATCCACATGAATGAGTGCCTGAATCGAGGTAGTACAAAAGTCATCAACACAGTATCCATGGAACCGCGTCAGTATGTTTTCATCTGCCTCCACCTCCCTCCACCTCCCTCCACCTTCACCCTCCACCATCTACTTCCCTCCCACTCCACACTCCAACCCCACCACGCACCCTCAAACCCAGCACCAAGACGCCTATCCTATCTACACATCCACACCATCTATCCAAGCAGTCTACTCCACACAACCCACAATCCACCATGCCAACAACAAAAACCACCACCACAACCAAACCTCCCCCCTCTCCACCCCCTCAAACAACACCAACACCAACTCCCCACAATAACCCTCACCGAAACCCCCACAAAAACCGCAGAGAACCCTCCCCTCCCCCCCAAATAACCCACCTCATCGCAACCAGCATCTCCCAACAACGCCAGCTCGCCGCCACCGCCATCCTCACGCACCCGTCCACGCTTCTCGCCCTCATCCAGGCATTCAGTCTCACCTACCTGCTGGCCCCGAAGCCAGTGGACTGGATATCGTTGGGTCTGGGCGTTTGGCCGGCGTGCGTGGCGGTGCTATTGCTTGCGGTGAGGTACGCGACGGAGGTGTATATGGGGAGGATGGAGGATGTGAGGGGCGTTTTGTGGGGTAGGGACGGGGGGAATGTGCCGGTATGTTGTATATGATTTTTTCAGTTTGGTGGAGTGGTTTATGGAGTCAAGTCTGGAGAGGTATCGTGGTGGGGATTAGAATCAGGATGGTATGCTAACGCTTGATTATGTCCAGATGCAGATCATGACTCCCCCGAGTACGAATCCGAATCCGAATCCAAGTTACAAACCCATACCAAAAATGAACAACGGAAAGAAGAACTCCCCACCCTCACCCTGACCCTCACCCTCGCCCTCACCCACAAAACCCACCTCCTCGGCGTCCTACTCCTCCACGCTCTCCCCCCTCCCCCTCCAACTCCCATGCCTTAACCAGACACATCCGCTCCCCCACCCAACAAGCACAATACACATTCTCCGCTGCCCCAGTGGGGATCATCCACGCATGGACAGTCGAGCAACGTGTCCGCGGACTGGGATTTGGGCACGATCTGTTGAAGGCGGCGGTAAGGACGTGTCGGGAGAGAGGGTGGCAGGGACCTGTGTTTTCGGATTGTCATGCGAATGAGGTGGTGGGGTTACGGCTGGGGATGATGGGGATGGGGATGGGGGCTTGGGGGAATTGGGAGAGGGTGGGGAATGGGGGGATGAGGGAGAAAGAGAGGGGGTGGAGGGGGTTTTGGGGGGTTGGTTGAGGAGGGGATGGAGAGAGAGATCAAGGGGAAGGGAATGGAGAGATGATGGTTGATTAGTGGTAGTATGGATGGAGGGTGGATGGTGTAGGGCTGAGAGCGGGAGGATTGATGTGAGCTGTTAGCCGGACCTTAAATCCTACTATGTATGCAGCTGCGGAGTGCGATTTTCAATTATGCGATGATCAAGAGGACTAATCACACTGTGTCTTTTACCTTCCTTTGTACGGAGTACTACCTGCCACTTATACTTTGTAGCTACGGAGTATTACGGAGCACTACTACCATTTAATCACTCAGGTAGTACAGAGTACTATGGTAGTACTGTGCACTATGCTGTCACCAAAAAGCTACCTACCTACCTACGCAGCTAGCTACCCGACCACCCAACTAGTACTTACTACAGCACAAAAGCACTCATCCCACACACCCAATCCCCATTCCCATCCATCCATTCATCCATACTCACATCCATACCCACACCCAATTAAAGCAGGAAGGTAATCATCCAAAAACCAGAAACCACCCCTCCATCCTATCTACCAGTAATAACAAACCATGACTAGTCTAACTAGTCAGACCGCTCCCAACACAAACAAAAACACACCACGCTCCAGCCCAGCCCGCTTCTCAAAAAAGCAACCCCGGCATCGATCCCACTCCCTTCCCCACCCTGATTGGCAGACCCTGCGTGCCGCCGGCCAATGGTACCCCGCGCGCCCGGGATATTTTTGGGACGGGTGGGGCAGTACCGACCGCCAAGGGTCTTTTTTTGCTCCACTGGCACCACTGGGACCATTTTGGTACAGGTGCTTTGTCTCAGGTTTTGTTTGTGTTTGTTGATTTCACGGGGGGTGAGATGAGGTGAGGTGAGGTGACTGGTGGTGTGGCGTGGTACAGTAAGTAAAGTAGTACGGGGTTGGGGGTGGGGGGTATTTATGGGTTGCCTGGCTGGCTGTCTTTTTCTTTCTTTCTTTCTTTCTCTCTTCTTCTGGTTTTGCTTTTGCTTTTGCTTTTGCTTTACTACACTTACTTACCTCTTCCTTCTTCCATCTTCATCCTCCAACTACCGACGACCAGCTACCAGCATAAGCTACCAGCATCATCTACACACATTCATCCTCTCTACCTCGTCTACCTCTACCTCCTCTCCTGACCAACCAACCAACCAACCCCCAAATCCACAACCACCAAAATGTCCACCACCACAACCGCAACAGCCAGCACCCCCACCTGCACCACAACGCGCTACGTCCTCCCGATCCAAGACGCCGCCTGCGCCCTCCCCAACAGCGGCAACTTCAGCAGCGTGATGTCCACCTGCTGCAACCCCGCCCCGGTCACCAAATACGACAACGACTGCGGCCTGTACTGTCTGGCCGAGAAGCAGTCCGTCAAGGACCTGCTCAGCTGTCTGCAGACCAACGGCGCCGTGACGGAGGCATTCTGCTCGGGCAATCTGACCGCCACGGCTACGGCCAAGGTGTCCGGGTCCAGTTCGACGAGTACGGGCACGAAGACGGGGAGTTCGGCTACTTCGACCGAGACGAAGAAGTCGATGGGGACGGATGTGAAGGTTTCGAAGGCGGGACTGGGCGTGTTGGGGTTGTTGGTCTTGGCGGGCCTCGTGGGGGGTTTTAGATTGATATGGATGTGACAGTGGAAGTTTGAATGGGGGAGGAGGGGTGCTGATGTTGATGTTCATGGGGGGATGACATTGGAGGGACTGTGGATATTGATGAGATGGCTGGTATTGAAGGGGATATATCGATAAATGGATGGATGGATGGATGGATGGATGGATGGATGGATGGATGGATGGATGGATCTATGTATGGATGGGAGATTGAATCGATGCATAATACATAATGGCCTGTATTATATTCTCTGATGATTGATGCTAATGCTATCCTTGATTAAGGTGACTTATATTCTTTGTCACCTTTTTTTTTTTGATTTCGACCATGCAGGTCCTCGGCCACCATCCCAGCCCAGCTGCACTAGCTGGCCAGCAGCAGCAGCAGCAGCTCACACCTTCCACTTCCCCCGCACCTCCATCCTCACCCAGAAACACGCCACCGTCGCCGCAAACAACAAAACCCCCACCGTGATCGCTGCGCGCTCGTACGTCCGCGAATCCGTCAGCGCCGTCCTCCCTGGGATCAACAGCCCTGTCAGCGGCGCGCCCAGCAGCGCGCCGATTCCACGCACCAGATACAGCGCGCCATTGACACTGGTAAAATGCTGCACGCCGAACAACTCCACCAGCGTCGCGGGAAAGAGGGAGATGTACGCGCTCGCGAACGCGCCATACAGGATAGTAAACACGATGAAGAGCCCATGCGCGGCGGCACTCGGAGCCAGCGAGGACGGCAGCCAGAAGGCGAAGACGGCGACAGCGCTGAACATTGTCGTCACGGCGAGGGCGTTGACGCGACCGAGCCGGTCAGCCGCGTAGCCGATGATGATGCGTGAGACGAAGTTGGACGCGTTGCTGAGCGTGATGAAGTTGGCGGCGGTCGTCACGCTGTACCCCAAGGCTTGGGCGTAGGTGGCATAGAACAGCAGCGGCGTCGAGTATCCCGCCGACTGCAGGAAACAGCCCAGCGCCTGTGCAGTGAACCGTCGGGAGCGGGCGACGCGCCAGTTGACCAGCGGGACGGAGAAAAGACGCGTCCATTTTGGTTGGTTCCGCGACGACCCGGCTGTTTGCAGCTTGACCTGTTCGTGGAACTTGGGCTCCCAGCGGAGGATGGCGCCCGCAGCGGTTGTGGCGGTGAGTGAGATGCAGCCTGAGATGCGCAGCGTGTTGCGGAATCCCACATGCGAGATCATCGCTCGCAGGGCGGGTGGCCAGATCATTCCCCCGACTCCTGTGCCAGAGATGATGAGCCCCATGGCGAGTCCGCGGCGCTTGCTGAACCAGGTCGGCGCGACCGCCATCGTCGGCACGTAGGCCATGCAGCACCCGATGCCGAGTAGGAGACCCTGCGTCAGGGCGAAGTGCCACAGGGCCTTGCTGAAACTGGCCAGGATGTACGCAATCCCGAACACCCAGCCACCGGCGATGATGACGGCTTGTGGGGAGAAGAGCTTCGCCCAGGACATGGCAAATGGGCCCGCCATGGACATGAGGGCGATGGCCAGCGTGCCGATCAGGTCGATGAGTGCGGTGCTACTCCCCGTAAACGGGGTGCCCTGTTCGCTGGCCATCTCTTCGTAGAGCGACTGGTAGACCCCGAAGGAGAAGACAAACGCGCAGGTGGTGATCATGACCACGAAGGCGGCGGCCACGATGGAGACATAGTGCCTTCGCTGTCAGCAGGGTCGCATGTGTGGGGTGCGTCTTACCATTGGGAATAAACATCTCCGACCGTGTCATTTGTGTCATTCGTGTCATTCTCCTGGCGTGTATCTTCGGGCTTTGGGGACGTCTGGGGTATCTCGACCACAGACTCTGCCCGGTCGGCCAGTTCGATCTCTGCCCTGTCCGCCATGAGGTTGACTGACGAAGAAAGAGGAGTGGATCCGACCAAGCCTTATTAAAGTTGATCTGATAAGGAGCGAACTTGCCGCGTCTGCTTCCCGCGGCTAAACTATCACCCCACCCCCCGGCAGTCGCCGGCCTCATCTACCGGACTGAGGTATACAGGGTATATTATAGGCGGGTGAGCCTGCCTACGGCAGCTGGTCGAACCCAAACCATGCCGGCTGGCCTACTTCGGCTGTTCCTTCCGAACTATTATCGAGCTCATTGTGATAGTCATCCATCATATACCAGAATGCTAACGTAATCAGATTTATATATCTAACAGTTGCTCCAGTCATTTTGCATCAAACGTCAACACACCTGGATAAGCAGTCCCGGGAGAGATAGTTGGTCTCAGCCAAGCGCTGCAACGTGCCGAGTACTTCCTGCAGCTGCAAGGGAGAGGAGATATCCATGTTTGGATGCGTCATGAAGAACTTGGCGCAGAGCATGATGGGAAGCGGCGTGAACGGATGGATCTGCTGCATTTAGTACAACTGCAGTAGCACAAGAGGACAACTTACTTCGAAATGATTTAGCTCTGACACCATCCTCGTCAGTCGGACAATCTCCTGCGCAGAGATCCACGCGCGCTGTTGATAACCTAGGACCACGTCGCTGTCGGTAGGGCTGACAGAATCCACTGCTGTGCAGTGGTAGAGCAAATTCGAATGCGCCACGAGGTTGAGAAACAGCAGCATCGGATCGATAGGCCCCGCGGGTATTAACAGCTGGGCGGCGGAGATGATCTGGGACTTTTTGACTAAGAGAGCTTCTAGCCACTGATGTCGCTGCCAAAATCCGCTCGAAACGCCGCAGAGGACTTGCTCCACGGTCGTTTGCTGCTTGTGCGAAAATATCTGCCCGCACAGCGCCGCGAGGACGATGCACTCCGTCAGCCATGTCCGGGGTACCGAGTCGCCTGCGGCGATGATTTCCGGAAGAAACCCCGTGGGCTGGCTCAGTTGGCCCGTCAGGAAGGCATTTTCCGTGGCAGGCAGTCGCGTTGTAATCTGTCGGGGTCAGCGGCGAAGCAGCGACATTCAAGAAACATACAATTCTTTCATCGAAGGTTAACGGGTTCTCCAGGCGGGTGCAAACAAAACGGTCTAGAACGTACGCCATCCAGAACACGCGACGTTTTTCTTCCATGCAAATAAGCTCGTCAGGTTGAAGCGGAACAGCCTCGAGATTGGTGTCAATTCTATGCCAATTCATCAACTGCACCAGTCGAAAGCATTGTCCGGCGCTGATCCACCCGCGACGAAAGGTGTGACGGGTGAATTCGTAGATCGAAAGCACCAGCAATGCTTGAACATGTTCAGTATCGTGGAGCGCTGGATCGTCTGTTAAGCCTGAAGCCTCCAGGAGCCCGCGTGCAGATCGGTAGAGCGGGTCGCACAAGTGGTCTAGCTGGGTGGACATCGACGCGGCCATGGACCACATTGCATATTGCAGAGACCGTCTCGACAAGTGCTTGTCGGCATCCTTAGTCCAAGACAAGTAGCGATGTCTGTGGACAACTGGAACAAAGTCATGTACGCGATCGAAGTAAAGCTGGTCACTGACTCATTCAGCAAAGGCAGACAGGCCGTGTCAATGCGAAACCTACAGTTCGGCATGTAGTAAGTCCGAGACGGGGATCGTCGCTGCGGATGGCCCGGGGATCGCTCCCGGAACGTGGAACTCGTGGGGAAGCACGTTTAACTCTGACCTCCCATCGTACCCATGCGAGAATGGTTGCACAGAGGTAGTACCACCCGTGGCGGTTGAATGGTCATGTCTCTGTTCCAGCAGTCGGTTTTCGAGATTCGCTGTCCTCGATGAGCATGGGCTGGTGGGAAGGAGAACGACTCACTGATGCGGATTTGCAGGCTTTTTAGGTGGCCTTTCTTGGGTCCTCTTCGTGTGTTGGAGGGGCTGAAAATGCATTCTACCCCCGAATTGACGCAGTTCTCACATTGCGGCTGCTTTCCATCACAGCGCATTTTGCGACGACGACATTCGACGCATGCAGCGCCGGGGCGCTTGCGGGACTGAGTATGTTCAGGGGCTGGGCTAGACATACCGGCTTGAGTCCAAGTTAATAGGATTGAGTTGCACAAGCTGTACTTATACACGGTTTGGGGGCCGTCAGCAAAGAAGGGTGTGCGATCTGATCCAGCAAATCGGGAAAGGCAATCGAGAAATCGAGTGACGGCACCATGCCACGAGGGATAGTATGCACCCTGAGCGAAGAGCACAGGCAGACTAGCAGCTGAGGGCGATAGTCGGCAGGCCTTGCATCGGCATTGGCGAGGTGCCAGCTGCAGCAAATACCGCGGAACGGACTATCCAATGGGGTTCTTCATTAGCACGGAAGCACTGTCGAAGCTACCCTGGAAACAGGGAATCTGGGGCTATATATGCAGCTAGTTCCGAGATGCATGGGTATTATAGCGGTGAATACAAGTGGCTGACTGAAAGATGGCATGACAGTTTCGCATCGGAAATAGGGATAAAACTTGCAAATGACTCCAGTGCTTCGATGAACCAAGTGATGTCCATAATGATTGAAGAACCATCCAAGTCGGACCATTTGCAAGGTATCTACTCATACAAGACGAGGATGCTCCGTGAAGAGGCAGGGTAGCTCGTTTCAGATCCGCAGACGCGGGAAAACACGTCTGCACCCGGTGAGGCGGAAGCACACCGCAGCTGAGGATGCAGTAGTGGCATAGATGCGTCAATAGTCCAAGCATGGAAGCTCGAGAACCAAAAAGCAACAGCCCTATGGATGATCGGACCTCGCACTCTTGATAAGCAGGATTATATCATAGTGAGTAAAGCCGATATGTTGCATTAGCGCACTGCATAATCTCACGCTATTGCCTCCACGAGGCGCTAGACTGCTTATCGTCCGAGGTGCTGACACTGCCTGCTATCTCTAGTCTCCATGTCCAGCTGACGAGACGGCCACGTTTCTGAAGTCTGCAGAATAACCAACTGGGTCGGGAATATGCAATGAAGGAAGTCACTAGTCGGTCAAAGAAGCGTGTGTACGATCGACGATCATTGGTCCGGTGCGAGCGATCGGCTCCGGTTCTTGTGTCCTCACTTTTGTTTTGACCCACCTTGTCCGAGGCACGCAGACGCCTCCGCCTGCGATCACATCGATTTCGTCACATCAGAAGAGGTCCGAGGAGACAGGTGGTCGCGGATAGGCTGTCATGGACGAGATTTCCTCGGAGAAGATTCTGTTATAGCTGGTGCACATCAGCCAAGTCCAATAGTTTGTCAGAAAGGCTTAGAGAAGCTTGGACAACTAGTGAATCTTTGAGTGGTACAAACCAGATGTCCTCTGGATTCGCAGGACTATTCGGAGGGCGAGCCAAATTTACATCCATAGCTCAATTTGACCGAGAGGTAGGCGCAAAGAAGAGGGTGGGGGAGATGAAGGAAGGATTCAGCGAGGGAATGAAGTGGAGGTCAGACAATGGAGGTATAGACGCCGCGAGCACGTGGACGCGTCGAGCTGAGAAGCCTGAGGCCACTCGGCTTGCACCACGCCGACTAAACAACATGAAGAGTTCCCATCGTTTCCCCTCTCTCCAGAAAAGGAGACATTTGAATACAACCGTACGCAATCCTACCCATTACTGAAGCACTCTTCTCCAAGTACTCCATTTCACTTGCTCCGGCCAGAAGGGCGATAATAAGGGTGAATGTTGTGGACTTGCAGGCTGTCTTGGAAATACTGGAGTATTAATTCTGGGTGAGTCATACGAGTTGTCGTGCCCTTTATATGTTGATGAGAGATACAGTCCCAAGGGGCCAAGGGGACGGGTTCTTCCCGTGGTACACCAACTGTCAAACCGTGTATCACTATCGCACCTATCCTGGTATCTGAACGCCTTACAGCCGAGTGGTTATGCTCCAATCTAACTATTGTCGCGGATGCAATGTTCCTCAATCTGCTGGGTAATAAAACCATGCAGACTGGGTTCAGCGAGCCTCTATTCTATAAAAGAATGACAATATATACAAGCTGTTGGGTACCAACAAGCAACATTTTCTCTCAAAGTCCCACACACACGAAGGCTGATATGGCACCTGGAATTCCTCATCACAACACAATGCTTCATGTCCCACCGTCCACATCCCAGCCGGTGAGCACGATTCTCCCCGAGGGTTAGAAACTCAACCCGTGCTCCAGTAAGCCAGGGTTAACTGAATCAACCCTCGAGGATTATTCTTCGACCCCATCGTCCGACATATCTGTGAATCATCCATGTTGTGGAGATTACTACCATTCCCGACATGGGATCAAAGGACCTGAAGAGCCGCTTGGACAAGTATACAACCCTTGGTGGTATGGTTAATTGTCCCCATATTCCAAGGAAACCGCATGACTAACAGCGTCCAGACACGGACCGGGGCGATGGTGCGATCCAGCATCTATAATTATCTACCCTTCTGGCACCAGAAGCTTCAAGGTGTTGATTACACAGCAGAGGGGGCTAACCCGATCATTTCAAGACCAAATTCCTTCCCGGAAACAAAGACAGGAAAGATGCGTCAAGAGTGCAACGGGAAGAACGATACTCGCAAAGGTTCGACGAGATGCATCTTTGAGAGAATCAATCCAAAGAGTGCGGATGTTCCATTCTCCACAAAATGTGATACAGGTATGACAGACTGCGACTAGAAAAAAATGAATGCGAAGAGTATCTATTCAACAACCACACAACCAGGACGTCGAAATAGAATCCAACGACACCCAGAATACTCCAAGATGAAGTAAGAAGACCCTATTAAACAACTCAAGGCCTGCAACTGGCACTACAAAATCGCACAGAAACAAAAGCCAACCACCCACCAGATAGCCAGCCCTTACGAACCCAACTCAAAACAAAGACCACCTTCAACTATCTCCTTGATAATTAGTATACCTAATGAACACAAACAGACGCACAAAACACACTCCCTATCTGATTCACCATGCCACCCAACAACCTCGGCACGATCGTCCAAATCCCCGAGTCCAGACACGACAAGACACTGACACATGATAATCCTCAAAGCCAAACCCAGTCGAGGTGCCAATTCCAGTTCCAGGACATGTACCTGAGTCAAGTCAAGTCAAGTCACGCATACGACCCGAGCCGCTCTCCTGACCGTCGCGATTTCGAGACAATCGCACCTGCGTGAGTTTGTCACCGAGACGATCACAGGAGGAGTGTCGGGGATGTAGATGATTGACTTTCGGGGATCGGAGCGGTAGGTCAACACCTACCGACATGGAATCTCCATGCCCAGACCGCAGAGATAGGAAGGTCAGCTAACTAATGCCTGCCTATGCATGTGATAATCATCGCCATTCCATCTCATAACGGCATGGCTTGATCTAATGCAGTCACAACCTCCCCTATCAGTGACTACCCTCGAAAAAGAAGACATCGCGATCTTGTTAATGATAGATAGTGAGATGTGCTATCCCGCGGCCGTGCCTGAATTTCGGAGAAATCATCCCGATAGCAAACCCACCGTTCGGTTCCAAACACAAGTTCGCGTAAAAAAAGAACACAGGGGTATAGTATAGCAAAAATAGAAGATGCACGTTTCAGCATCAGGAACCGGAACCGGGACACCCCCAGATTCGATCGGCACGGGCGGGTGCTGGTGCTGCTTAGGGCTGGTCTGGCTGGTCTGGTTCGTCGGCAACGACCGGATCGGAGCCTGAGGCGACGGCGGTTGCAGGTCGATCCCTTCGATGAATCAGACAATTATAGATCGATAAGTACCGGTAAAGTGGTTGTCGGCTAAAAGCTCGCAATAATCAGCAGAAACCATCCACTATCTAATTATATTAATGAGTTCCGTTGAGGTACTTAAAATGCGGATTCTGCAAGCGATAGGATGGGATGGGAAGGGATGGCGGGCCTCTTCTTGCGGGTTCCCAAATTTGAGTCGATCAATTACACGAACCAAACCACCAACCCAAACAAAACACGACCCAAACACACCGAGCTAGACCCCAGTCTCGACCCCCTTCCTCCGCAGTATCTATGCAATACTACTCTGTACTCCGTTGTAGTGCGCAAGTGAAAAAATCCAGTAGACTGTAGATCCCCATCCTCCCGCTTTTCAAGATGCGGAAATAAACTCCAGTCCGCGGTATCAGATTCAGAACCCAAACACCCAAACACCCAAACACCCAAACACCCAAACACACAACCCTTCCCCCCCCCCCCTATCCAATCCAATCCACACGAGAACCAAGAATCAGGAAATCAGTTCAACACCTCGGAATCGGGTCAGATAACCGATTCCAGCAACGAGTAGCACGAACATACTCATACAGACATACGGACAAGAGGGATTGGGGGGTGGGAAAGATATAAAACCCTCCAAACCTCCTCCCCAAATCATCGTTTTTTTTTTCTTATCCAGCAAGCATCGCATCGCATCGCATTCAATCTCCAATCCCAATCTTTCACTCCATTCTTTAATCTTTATTCCTTCAGGGTACATCCATCTCCATCCCCCCCCTCCCCAGTCATACCCATCCATCCTCAAAAACAAACCCATCACAAACCCTCACAAACAATCACAACCACCAACACCAACACCAAAACTAACAACAAAACACAGAAAAAAAAACCCCCAACCACCAAAATGCAGTTCACCTACTTCTCCCTCTTCGCCACCGCCTTCCTGGCTGCCTTCGCCGCCGCCAACCCCGCGGCCGCCCCCGAGGCTGAGGCCGAGGCCTGGGGCATCGGATTCGGAGTCAACGCCAACGCCCAGGCTGAGGCCGAGGCCGCCGCTAAGGCCGGTCTGGGATTCCACATTTAAATGTAAATGGATCCAATATCTATCTCCAGAGGTGAGCACGCACACCACACCCCTTCCCTACATGCCCTTCCTTAGATACTGCATACAGTATTCTTGGGGTTTGGAACCAATGCTGATTTTCATGGGATGGGTAGGGACTGGTCCCTCTCATATAATCATCACATCACATAACATAACATAATTACAACTTGGTCCTTTTTGCTTTTCAGTCGACTTGGTGGTGGTAGTGGCTGGTGAATCGTCCGGGATGATCGAATTCCCTTTCCTTACTTACTTACTTACTACCTCTCTTACCCGGATGGAAGTGGTTGGATTGGATTGGATTGGATGCTTGCGAATTGCGATGATGTATCTATTAATAGGTTTCAATCGTTTAACCTGCTAATATCTATATTTATATCTACGTATAGTATATTTGAACATAATGTCATAATTGGATATTGATTAGCATAGAGTAGCATCATTGGTCTAGTGGTAGAATTCATCGTTGCCATCGATGAGGCCCGTGTTCGATTCACGGATGATGCATCATCTTTTTCTTTCCTTTTTTGTCCTCTGTTTTGCGGGGAGTGTTTCTACGGAGGGTTGTGGGGCGGTGGGCCGGTGGGGTGGCGCTGGACGGGGTAGCCAGTGCAAGTGCATTCATTTTAGTAAAAGCGATTCAATTCATCCATGACAATTTATTCCGTTAACTAGACATACGAAACAAGCACCCAAAAGCCCAATTCTATCAACTCTACTAAGCCCACATAGCCCTGAACTTGCCATTAAACTCCTCCTGCAGCAGCTTGAACGCCTTCAGTACCTGCAAGAAGCCCTTATCACCGAGCTTATCCACCGGCGTCGTCTCAAGCTTCGCTGGCTTGACTTCTTCCTCCTCCTCACTCGAACTATCACTCATATCATCATCCCAACTGTCCGCAACCTTGGCCTTCTTCTTCTTGACAGGGGCAGGAGTGGGCGCGAGTGCCGCCTGTGCTTTCGCTTGCGCGGGGGCGGAAGGTCGTCCAGCTATCCCGGTAGACCGGTCGGGCGTAGCATCGATGATCTTGTCGTCTAGGTCGATCTCATGAGCATCACCGCTGCCGGTAGCGTCGATCATGTCGAGATCTGTGCCGGGGGACAGCTTGAGGAAGTTCTCGAAGCTGGTCACGATGGTGGCCAGGACGAGGGAGAAGTCGTTCAGTACGAACCAGACGTCGCCTCGTCGGACACCGTTGCTCTTCTCCAGGGCGTGCACGTTACCGTGCTTGAAGAAGTCGTACAGGTAGGCGTTGAGGGGGACCTTGCCTTCTTCCGGGTAGATGCCGACGTACGGAACGACGGCTTCCTCGAGCCAGACACCGTCTCGGACTGTCTTACAGAGCTCGGGAATGCTCTGCCACTTATCACGGTGTCCGGAGAGCGCCACGAATGATGAGGCTACCCGGGTTGGCGGACTGACGGGCATCGAGGGGCTGATTTCCTCGGGGGACTTGTCGCCTCCGCATTTGATCTGGGTCAGCGGGAGGAAACAGTCCGGCTCTGTGATGTGCTGCTCCACAAAGGTGGTGACATAAGTGGAGTAGATGTTGAGGGTCTTTGTGTTGTGCGCGCGCAGAATCTTGACGGCCTTCTTTGGAAGATCGGGAAGCACCACCAGTGAAGGCGATTTCTTCTCAGACATCAGCATTTTCTCCAGGACAGCGGGCCGCAGTTCTTGACGTCCAAACAGATGCGACAGCACCAGCATCAAAGTACGGGTGATCTGTGTGGGATATTTGTTGATGTTCCTGCATAGTCTGTGGAAGTAGCCACTACTGAGCAGTGCGTGGAACGCAAAGCTGGAGTTCTCGGTGTAGTACAGATGCGAGATCGTACCCGCAAAGTTGAGAGGCACTCCGCTCGAATCTAGGAGGTGGTTCCGGCGAAGGTATTCGATCGAGAAACGCAGATGATGGAGAACGGTATGCTTCGACTCGGGACCACCAAGGTAGATTCGTGGACACGACAGAATCGAGTTGATGGCTTTCACGGCAAACGGGGATTGTCCGGACTCGTGCAGGAGAATCAACAGTCGCAGAACCAAGCTCGTTGTGATCGGGAAATGACCATTCAGACTTGGAAGCTTGGAGCTCAACAAGCGGGAAACCTTCGAGTGCGAGACGCCCTGGAAGACAACATTACCCAAGAAGTCGAAGCCTCGACGACCCGCTCGACCGGCTGCTTGTCGGAAACCAAGGGCCGTCAAGAAGACAGAGTCACCAGAGAAGACAACAGTCTTACAGGGCATGTTAATACCCAGGGCCAAAGTACCCGTGGCGATGACAACGCGGAGATAGCCCTTGCGGAAGAGAATCTCACACACATGTCGATACTTGCGGTTCATACCAGCGTGATGGATACCGATTCCACGTTTCAAGGCATCAAGCAGCCATTCGGGCACCTGACGTCTCCTCAGCTCTTTCGCGTAATCTTCAAGCTCAGAAAGCGAGAATTTCTTGACATCGGCGAGAGAAAATCTGGGATCCGGGTCTTCAGGGTTGAAAGATGCATGCCAGCTCGACTCCTCGGAAGCAGAATCGCGCATTTGATCCGCTTTTGACGTTCCTTCATCATCTTTGCCTCCCTTTCCTTTGGCCTTGGCCTTGGCCGGCTTGTGCTTGGCGCGCTTTTCCTCAGCCTTCTTCCACGCCTCCCATTCTGCGATCTTTCTCGCCCATGCTGAGCTAGTCTCTTTCCAACGGGTCTCAGCCTCCTGTAGTTCGATGAGGACATACTGACAGATCTTCTCGCACCAACTCCGGTCGTAGTTGAAAAACAGTGCTGGAAGGGCACCCTGATCGTTAAGGGAGCAAATGAGGGGAAGCGTAGTTTCCAGAAGGCTGTTCCTCTTGACTTCACGAGGAGTATCGGAGTCAGTGATTGTTCCGGATGAGACTTGCACAGCAGGAGCATTACGAGGTGGTTGCTCAGAAAGCTCCTTCAAAACAGCATCGAAGGGCGAGTCATAGTTTTCCATCCAGCTTTTGAGAACGGTTTTTAAACCAGCCTCCCAACCAAGGACATCTGCCTTCACGATGATTTTCGGTAGCGCGACGGCGGGATCCAGTGCTGGGTCAAGCGGATATTCTGCCGTCTTGTATTTGTTCATGGCATTCCAAAGAGTCCAGCAGTCCCGAGGCTCAAGACCAAAGTCATCCGGCAGTCCCCTTGAGCGGTCAATCAAGCTCGAGACAGGATGAATGAGAGACACATTCGGGCAATCTTCGAGGCCAAGTGCAGATACCCTAGCGGAGTCTTGTAGCCCCTTGAACACAAATCCTTGGGGCGGATTGTAGTTGTATTTTCTCAAATCAGACCAACGGGTCTTATGTTCAATCATCTTCAAGTCACAACCGTTCGCCTTTTGAGTCATGCTTAGCCAGCTGTTAAATGCCTTGGGGTTGCCAACCGTCGCAGAGAGTGCGATGATAGGGCAAGGGGCAAGAAGAAGCAGTTGTTCCCAAACAACACCGTCCTCCGCTTGGCCAATGCAGTGGATTTCATCGAAAATGATTCGCTTGACGCGGGAGGACCACGACTTTGCATTCGACGGGGCCAGGAGCATGATTTGAAGAATGTGAGGCACAGTGATTAGAATCTGGCACCCGTTCGGCTCATTGATGCGGTAGTCGCGAGTGTGAATGGCCCATACAGATTTGCCGCCGTGTTTGAATGTTTTCTTGAATCTTGCCTGGACTTCAGCAGCGATCTGGTTGACCAAAGCCTTGGTCGGGGCAACATAAACCAAGACCCCATCATCACTGCCCTCGAGGACTTGTTTCATCGCGTAAAATCTATTCAAGGGTCAGTGGCGATAACCAACTCGGGACGTGCAACTTACGATATGAACGTCTTTCCGGCACTAGTCGGAGCGACGACAAAAAGACTCGCCTCAGCGTCAATCTGGTCCAATGTTTCTCGCTGCCATCTGTCGGGCTCAAAGTCAACGCGAGAATCCGGTGCCGAGTCCATGTTTCGGTCAAAGTAAGGCCCGGCGTGGACCAGCTGGAACTCGACTGGCGACAGTCCTATCTCCAGGCTTTGCTCGCCTGCCTTGAGGGGTGCGAACTCAAAAGAAAGCGCACCCGTACCGTCAGGCGAGAGGTCAACGGCAGGAAGATTAAGCGCCCTTGTGGTCCTGCGTATACATATCGCGATGTCTTCAGTGATCCCTTGCTTTACCTTTGAGATTCGAAGAATCAGATGCCATATGAGAGCTACTACAGACATAGATTGGCCCCTCTCCTTGGAAGCACACTTCTGTTTCCAAAGCCGCACCAACGTGCTCACAAGGTAGGTTAATATTTCGGCTTCTACTAGCGATCTCTTCTCATCCCGAAGACTTGAAAGATACTCGCGAGCGCTCACGTATCTCTGGACCAGATTGCTATCTTGCTCAAACGTCCGGCACTTGCTTTCCCATGCCTTCAGTTGCTTGTTAAGAGTTTGGGCCTGCTTTTCCCGGAGCTGCAACGCCGCCTGAGTCCTGACTGATGACGTACTGGGCTTTTGGCGACTGGATTGCTCGAGAGCAGGGGTAGGAGCACCTGAAGTCTGCGCTGGCTTTCCCTTGCGGTCCTTTGCCGTTCTCAAAAACACTGTCTCCGGTTCCAGGATCCCCCCGGCTGCATTTGTGAGACTAGCAGCATAGTCCACTGTCTCGGCCATCCACAGCTGATTACGGCGGAGGAGCTTCGATGGCAATGGTCCTTCATTGCGTTTGTCCAACGGGCGTCTATGGTTGTGCCAGTGGCTGATTTCCTCGAAGATTCGGGACACCGCAAGACTTTCCTGGTCATTGGTAGAATCATCAACTGTGAGCGAAATAGGCTTGAGATGAGGATTGAGAACAGAATTATTGAAAGCCAGCACAGTGAAAGGGTTCTTCTGGCGACTACCCCGAGCTGCGCGCTTTTCGCCTGCCGGCTTCTTGATCGCCCCATTGGAATTGGTGGTGGCATCGAGCTCAGATCCGCAAAGGGTTTTCACGGTCGCGGCTAACACTGCCAATCTGGCCAGGATATCCTGACTAAAAGCACGGTCAAGGGGCGAGGCTTTACTCGTGTTGAGGGTTTCAAGGAACAGTCTCCCATCAACCATGTCACCCAGATCGCAGGAGAGGGAGTTGGTTGCGGCAAATTTCAGCCACGACGGTGAGGATATAACATGACGAGCCACGGTCGCATATCGTACCAGGAAGGACTCGCCGGCGGAGGAATCCTTTGGATCGTAAACTCGGTCGCCAAGTTTGCATTCCTCCAGGATCACTGTATGCAGCAACAGGGCGCGTATTGCCAGAGCGTCGTTCTCCTGAAGACGGCCCGATGCCAGCATCACACTTACTGTCAACACCGAAGCCCATTCGCGCTGTCTAAGATCATGACTGGACGCGCTACCTATGGAGTCTAAGAATTTCTCTAGGGTCTTTTCAATGGGGTTGGGATCTGCGTCAGTGGAAGGCTTCGTCTGGGCATCTATTTTCAAGTTGTCAACCGCTGGCTTCAAACTATCATCTTCCGTTTCTGTGTCGGAACCCGATGATTCTGGATCTTCTGTAACCTCAAGCTTTACGGCTTGAAAGACTTGCCGCGCCCGCTCTGCTGATCCCTCCAAGACAGTGGTAATGACCTACTCCTGTGAGTTTGCATTCTAGGGTTGGAGATGATGATTTTACCTTCGTATCACGACACTCCAGGCTATTCAGCAACGAGATGTTATAACCGTGGCAGATGAACCAATGGATCATCGACCTGAGCGTCAGTCTAGTTGG
The DNA here is from genome assembly GCF_003184545.1 of Aspergillus heteromorphus CBS 117.55. Lineage (NCBI taxonomy): Eukaryota > Fungi > Ascomycota > Eurotiomycetes > Eurotiales > Aspergillaceae > Aspergillus > Aspergillus heteromorphus. The sequence continues at coordinate 384,456 of NW_020290426.1, read as the reverse complement.
CCAAAGCTTCGGCGTGTCTTCACTTGAGTCGTCACTGCTGTCGTCTGAGTCATCGTCCGAGCTTTCGTCATCGGATGACATCTGAAGATCCTCAGGGTCCGGCGTGTCTTTCAACTGCCGGAACAGTTCCGCAAAGGCACCATCGTGACACATCAGAAAATAGGCACCCAATGAAACCAGGTAATCCTTGAACTCCTGGGAGTCGTATCTGTCGAAGCATCTGACCTGCAGCGATGGGACGGCCTGGGGGGCATTGTGGAGAAGGTGCTGCAGGACGGCTTCCCGTGCGAGGCGATATTTCGGCCGTGACTGCGCATCGACATGCGGCGGGATGGAGGCGCTGGAGTTCTCCGAGAAGAAGACGATGTGGAAGTTACAGTTCCGTTGATGCAGTTGGGCGAGGAACCGCTCCACGATGTACGTGGAGTGGAGCAACTGAAGGCCACGGGAAAATTGCAGCTGGTCGTCGGAGAAGCAGTGCAGCAGCAGCGAGTCTCCTTCGATGATGAAGAGCTCACTTCCTGCGTAGTCGCCCACCAGGTCGACGGTGCGGGAATACAGGCCGTTGTACCTGGTTAGAGTGTTGTTAGTATGGCTGACAGACGGGTTACGGGCCTAATAAAGATGGGGTTATCATCACTTACCATCTCAGCAGCTTCTGAGCGTCATCCATAACCCGGGAGAAACCACGGAACTTGGCCGCGGTGTCGTGTGGGAAAGAAGGTCAGGGAGAAGGGGACGGCAGGAAGTGATTTGAGAAAAGAGGGACGTTTCCGTGGGAGGCGGGGTAACAGGCCGGCAGGGATGTATGCTTGGTCGAAGCTGCCTGGCCAGGTCCACCGGACTCGATAGATCAACTGCTGCGTCACTGGCGGTGGGGGGACACGTGCTGCGGTGAAAGAGGTTGGATTATCAACGAAGAGCAGCGATGGTTCTTATGAATATAATGGAGAGCAGGTTCAATTTCTCATCGCCATCGATGTGCTGTTGCAGAGGAAGGGACGAGGCAGAAGGATTAGCCCGGACAGCTGCAGGCTCTGCGTCGCAGCCCGTCCGGCGCATAGAGAGAGATGCTCTCGTTAGCAGCTAGCCCAACGGCGATGCCAAGGATTCGAGTGACTGGCCGAGAACAACGTCGCAAGAAATTCGGAGAGATGAATGGGCTGAATGTAATCTTTTTGAGTATGGGGATTGAATAATAAAGGTTGGCGCTTCAAACAGAGACCAAAGACAACGGTGTTGATTCGCAGAGCTGAGCTGGCTACTCTGCGCTCTGATTGGTCAGTAAAATTGGATACCACGTGACTGATGATGCTATACACACTGGGAGCATGTGACCGCTTAGTCATGCCTATTTGCCTGCTCGCCCATATTGACCAACAACTGGCTAACTCCATCAATGCTAATTTCCAGAGAATAGTTCGAATTGGCAATTCTTCAATAGCAGCTCGATTTGGCCAGAAATCGCGGGTTGCAGCTTGGCTGGCTGCCTCAGGCCGACCCCTGCCAGCCCGAACTCTAACAGTCTTTCCCCTGGACCGGACACTGAACTCTTCGTTCCTCTTGCACATCCATACGGCTATCTTTTATTCCGAAACTACTCTCCAGTCTATCCACTTCCATCCACCGGATCGATATGGGATACTGTGGACTATCTGCGCAAGCATATTTGGGCTCCTTCTGATCCACTAATATTCGCAGTCGCCTACCCAGTGACAAGTGATGCTGAAGAATGACGTTTGTCTCCACAAACAAATAGACCTGCAAACTTGCGTCCCACCCGATTCTCTCATCAGTGCACTATATTAACAACCCGTCTATTGAAGAATTCAGTCTGCTCACCCGATCTATTTTGTCGCATTGCCGCAGGACCAACCGCAATAATAACGTGATATCATACTGAGCCCAGCAGTTTTGTTCACGAGTGGAATGATTTGTCTACCTTGATTCAACTGCTTTCAATCTCAGCAGCAGCCACAGTCATGGTCAACCGGCGGGGATCCATCCCACCCATCCTACCTGCCACGCGAAAGCCCAAGCCTCGTCCCGCAGACAAAAAGACCCGAATATCGAGGCATATTTTCAACAAATCGCCCCCTCTGTCTATAACATTCGTCATTGACACATGCAGCTAACCGATATATAAAACAGATCCACCCTAAGCTTAAGCATCACGAAATGTCCGCCGCTTTTCCTTTCTTTTCGAAAGAGACCCGTGCTCCAGATGCAGGCGCACATATATTCGGATAAAAAGTGGGGTGGAGTTTTGGTGAAGAAGGATAACGGATGTGATAAGGTATACACACCCGCGGCATTTGTGTGTGTCTGAACATATAGTTTAGATGGCATAGCCAGAAGCAAGAGACAACAATCCTCGACTGCCAGGTTTCCGAGTCGCTGGGATAGAACGCACGTCAAAACTCGATAGCAGTAGCGAGAAACACGGCTTGCTGCTGGGGGCAATGCGGTGAATCACTCTCGTACTGTTGCTAACTGCCTAAACTGAACTGACTAACTAGCCTTCCTGAGCGCGGCGACGAAATCATCAGATCACACTGGTTATGTGAGCAAGAAAATTGTCGTACTATATACAACATTTGCCTTTGTAGATACCAGAGCAACACTGCATCTGACGAATAAATCTCTTCCCTGCCTGCCTGACCCACGCCAGATATGATGAAATACACACTACAGCAACACTTAATCCATCCCAGCAGAAGACTACAGTTACAATAATTGTATAATACCCCAAACAACCCTGAAGTATACCACACCCACTTGCACTGGCACAAAGAAGAAGAAAAGCCAATCCTCCAACCACCTCTAAAATGGCAGATAATATGGCATAACCCCTTATCTTTCGATTACTTAATCCTTTTGATTCATCATCCTATATCGCGACTTACTCTCCACTTCACTTTACCCTACCCTTACCCTCCCTTCGCCTGGGTATATTATCTACCTCTACCCTCCACAAATACAACCCAGTAGAATAATTAATTGCTAATTGCGAGACTATCAAAAATCATGTATTGACTTCACCCCCTGAACAACCACACATCCACACATCAACAAACACATCAAACTATCATCTACGTCTCAGCCACATCCAAATAAATCCAAGACTAGCCTCAAACCCAGCCTCCAAACAAAAGACAAGCCAAGTCAAGCCAACACTGAAACCAAATCAAATTCCAACCCGATACCCAACCTCAAGCCCAGTCCAGCCCATCCCATCCCATCCCAATCCCAACACCCAACCCAAACAAGCCGGCCACCCAACTTCCACCCACTACCAACATCCACGACTCACCACCATCACCACCACCACCATCCATCCGACCAGACACCAAACGGCGTGGCCACACCCGCCTCCCGTCCCCCGTCCTCCGTCCCCCCGTTTCCCCTGGTACCCACCCCCTACCCATTCCCTACCTGCCCACTAATAACTAGTATACCCACTAGTAAACCATCAAGATTCGGCGAATAACACCAGTCGCCATTAGGTACATCGGGGAATAACCGGACAGACTAGCCCCGTATATCCCAGACGTAACCAGGCCAGGCCAGACGCGACTAGACCAGACCAAACCAAACCACCCCAAACCAAACCCGAACAAGTCAAACCAGACAGCAGCGGAGTGGAGTCAAGTAATAAACTAACGACTAGTACTTGTAGGTAAGGTATGTGCAGGGGTTCGGCGCGTTCCGAGCCGTCGCGGAGAATAGTAACTCCTTACCTTAATAGGTAGCAATCATGGGAGGCAATGTATTACTGGGGTTGCCTTTTTGGGACATGTGTTCAGGGGATCGGTGGATCGGTATGTCGGTCGGTCTAGCTGGTTGTCGGTCTGTCGGGAGGAATTGGGGTGGATTGGGCCGAAAGGAATTCCCGTTCATGGTCTTCCGCGTTCCGACCATTTGGGTATACGGGGAAGATATATGGACTCGTGGGGTGTCGGGGCTGGAAGTGAATTCCGGGCTGGGGTAGCGATTCTTTCAAAGTCTTGCTATAGATCTATCTGACTGCTTCGAAACCTTCTAAGTGACCCAATCATCCATCTTCTGTGGTATCTATCCAATATGAAGACCAAAATCAGAACATATCCGCCGTCAAATGCACAAGATAGACCCCCGCGGACTGGTCTCTTATCCTTCCTTCCCTCGTCGTGGGTGCCCTACGCCGAACTGATTCGCCTCGACAAGCCACACGGCCTCTGCCTCGTCTGGTTTCCCCATATTGTCGGCCTGACCTACGCCTCTGTCATTGGCCCTGCGCCCGCCTCCGTCAACACACTCATCACTAACGCGTTTCGTCTAATGCTTTGGTCTGCACTTTGTCGTAGCGCTGGTTGCGTTTGGAATGATTATGTCGACCAAGAGTTCGACCGGAAGACCGAGCGATGTCGAGACCGACCTATCGCCCGTGGTGCTGTCACATCCATGCAAGCCCAAATATGCGCGGCGATTCTTATTTCTCTTGCAGTCTTTTCAATACGGGATATGCCATCCAACACCAAGAAAATGGCAGGCGTAGTCATCGGCCTGTCGCTAATATATCCATACTGCAAGCGATTTACCAGCTTCCCGCAGGTGGTGCTGGGATTCTCACTAGGGACGACGGTTGCATTATCGGCGTACGCCCTCGATGTGGATGTATTGGCGGGAAAAAGTCGCATATCGACAATCTGTCTGATGCTTTCGATTATGATGCTGATCATTTTTTTCGATGTGGTATATGCAAGGCAGGATACCGCGGATGATGTCAAATCAGGCGTGAAAGGAATGGCCGTCCTGTTTCGACACCACCTCGTCGCCCTCCTTGGTTCCGTTGCCTGTGGGATTGCAGGGCTGCTCTGGGTAGTAGGATCGATGGTTGATATGTGCCCGCAATATATCTTGTACTCGGTAGTGGGTGTTTTTCTGGGGTTAATAACGGTCATAGGACTCATACAAGTCCCCTATCTGTCCCGCTGGGCGGGGCTGTCTGGCTGCTGTTTTGCATTTGCATTCGCGAGCTTCGTGGGCGGATTTTTCATTGAACATTATCGGAGATTCTCACTGGATACATGAGATAGGAAATGGTCAACTTTGAGGCCGGGGGCTTCATAGACAATATCGTGGTTGTTGCAGTCCTTCTTTCCCGAGCTGTTATTTTTGCAGATGGCCGTGTACAGGCAATATATCAAAGTGGAAAGCCCCGTTCCGTTGGCTCCACGGGGTTTGCAAATATCAGGTACTATATGTACTGACTCACGCTCACTAGCCGACTCAAAGATTGTATATTCCTGGCAAGCACCTGCTCCCGCTCCCGGATTTCGCTAGATGCTCGGCCCAGAAGGCCGCCTGCAGCGCCATTGTCAAACGAATGCCCGCGTCGAATGGCACCCGGGGCACGTAGATTATGCTCATTATCATAGAGCATGCTAACAATTGCAGGGTCCGAAGAGACTTCAGGTGGATAGGCATACAACTCCTGGTGCAATCGCTTGAGGAGGTACATGATGGTGTGTAGGTGAAGGGATGTTTCTAGCGAGGATTCACCCCGACGTTGACCAGGAGATCCCGCTGCAGGGCAGTAGTCTTGACATAAGCAGCTGATGATTGTTTCGAACACATACATTATTTGCGTATAGCATCCCATTACGAGAAGAATCATTGTGCTTCCGGACACGGAATCAATCGGCAACCCCATCCGAAAAGATTCACCTGTGGGGCTGTGCAAGATTGAGTCGTACTGAGAGCACGAGCCTGCGTTAGGACTGTAATATGAGCCCCCCAGGGCAGAAATCGTATTTCGTGGCTTGTGGAGAACGCCCGGGCCCGAATGGCCTACGGTGGAGGCTCGATTCGTGCGGGAGATTGAGATGATGCGTGGCACGAGATCGATCAGCTCTCTTGCAAATTGAACCATCTGGCTCACCACCTCATTCTCGCGCCCTGCAGCCGCTTTCAGGGCCTGACCAGTTGTTGCTCTTGCTTTTTCTGACAAACGGAGAAGGTTCGAGTTGAGGTCTACCAATCGTTCAAGGCATTTTTGGCCAGTAAGTCCATTGTCCGGGAGAACTCCTTGTGTGGGTACTCCGCTGGTAGTTTGAGTGCAAGAACTGTACTGACTTTGAGCGATATTTAACCCTGCCTCCTTGGTGGAAGCTGGTGGCACAGGATTAACCTGTGGCGTGTTCGATAGGATTAATCTTTGGGCATCGAAAGGACCAGATGAAGCGGGATAAATCAAAGATCCGTTTCTATAGACGCCATCGTACATCTCGGGGTAATGCGGAACCCCTATCTCGTTGACTCCGGTTATAGGTCCACCGTTGGGCCCAAGGCTCAGACACTCGTAGCCCAGGTAATCATCTGCGAGTTACGTATAGATTATTACAGCCGTTCTTCATGCCAAATCAGACGTTCAATGGCTTGATTCGAATGGGATCGCAGGATTATACTGACCCTGAGTGGGCCACATTGACATCTCCCGGCCGAAGTCTTGATTATCCCCATCCTTTTCTTCCAGTTCCTCCCCGCATATCGAAGAAAGGGAGCGAGTAGCCGGTGTTTCTGTGTTTATAGACACTCCGGAGTCAGACATGACGGGAAAGGAAGACTGGAGTTGCGCTGCCAATCGTGGCAGATTGTAGAGCTGATTGGGGCTGAACATCGAAATGTCGTCTCTAGCGTTAATCGACTGTACGGGCGGATGATCTGGTGCCATCCCTAATCAACAGAACGCACGTAGAGGCGAGGGATACCAGAGCACCCACCTCTGGTAAGCTCATTTATACCGTCCCCATCCACATCCAGGACAAAGCGTCGAGACGCCGCGTAGATTGTATCCGAGCTTTTGGGGGAAGCGGAAGAAGCCCGGGACTTCTTGCTGGAGGATTTCGGGGGACGCCCGACCTTGTTCGCCGCACTGATAATGCACGGGGTATGAGCTTTCTGGCAGCGGAGGCAAGGTTCCTTTTGATTGAGCGTATCAGTGACATGGGCACGAAGACAACGCAGTTTCTGTGTATGGCAACGATCGCAGGCATATCGAAGCGGTTTATCTGACCCCGACGGGCGACCCGATTCTGTTCCAGCCATGGCCAACGTGGTTGTATCACCGTTCAGAATGGAAAGACGCAGACTGCGGATGGTCGAAGCAAGGGGAGGAGTGGGAATGCGGCAGTGGTACTCTGATCGGTGGGTAAGATCGAGATGGCAGGAGCGCGTGTTGGTGTAAGGATGGAAGGGACGCTGACCAGGACGGATCCCTCGACAGTTGTCTCGCATTGAGAAAGGGCCTGGCCCCTTAGTGTTGGGCCGTACCTGCCCAGTGGGGCAACCACACGTAGTAGCCATCGATATGTTATGTTTCACGCCGGGGAGGGCGACATTGCTGTGGTGGCTTGCGGGCGTGCTGGTGCCCGAGAGGTGATTTCCGGACCATCAGCCAGTGGGATGGAGCGGTCATGACGGGGGAGGTTAGAATGCAATGGGTCAGGGATAAACGGTCAGAGTACGATACCACTCGGCAAGTCATCCAGACCTCGAAGGGGGAGGTAAGTACTATACTCCGGATTCCGCCCTGGAGGGGTAGGCCTGAGGCGCGAACTATTGGTGGCAGTCCGACTCCACGGGGTTGAGGGGAGAGAAATGCGTACTAGATAGAGTACCTAACTAGCGACTAGATAGTACTAGTGTGCTCACCTCAGCCAGTCAAAGACCAGGTGATTGATCCGGGGTCGGGCCCGCCTGACTGCGTCGGGCTTAGCGGGGTTCGGTTGTTTGCATTTGGCTCTGGTCCACTCCCTCCCTTTCCATCTCCACCTCCATCTCCTCCGAAGGTCAAGAGGTCTCGGAGCTTATCCAGTAGTCAGAACCTCATTCTGGCAAAACCTTCTGACGTGAGTCTCGTTCCGGACCTCTCTCATCAACGCTCCCAATGTTACTTGCTGATCGCCGATGGCTGACGGCCGATGCTCATGTCCGTCTCCCCCCACATCCAGACCCGATGATCCGTTATCAACCACGTACCCACCAACCAGCCAACCTAATTCCCCCCCTATCCCGAGGCCGAGCCCAACTGGCACATGCTGAGCGGATAATGAGGACTTTAATCCCTGCCTGTGGTGGGTCGATTCGGCACAGATGACTTTGCAGGCGCCACTGGCAACACGCAGCATCAACGGGGATCCAAATCCTCCATGCTGAGTGGCGCTGACCTGAGTGAGCGCTCTTATTTGGAATATATGTTCCCTCATTATGACAGCCGTCAATATACTCGTGAATGGATGCTCGAGCCACTTGCCCATAGTTTGATCAGTCAGGGCAGGTAGTCCAAAAGAACGGTTCGATTGCCGATCCAACCGTCTCGAATCTCGGCTGGGTGGCACCTGGCCAGGAACCCTTGGGATTGATGGGGTACCCTGTGTATCCTCGTATCGCGTGGATGTAGTCAGGGACTTGCTAATCAGTGCTACCTTCCCCATATTGGCCACCGCTCGGGGTACCTCTACTGACCTTGAAATACGAGTCTGGTCACTATGCAAGTGGCCATATCTGTGGTTGCAATGGAACTAGAAGGCTGTTTGAGACTGTGGCACATCCTATTACCCGTGTGCTCTGAAAACGCGTGACCTCGAATCCATGAGAGATTTTCGCACCCCCAGACTTTCTCCGGGGCCTCTAATCTTCACAGTTCTACGCGCTTCATAACGAGCGTGGGCATCGCAACCCCGTGAATCTTATTGATTGCATTAATACAGATGCATGCGGTTGCTGATTGATGATCGGTAGATGCTCATACGTCGACCAGCGGCATGACCTTTCTTGAAATGGTAACAGCAATTCATGGATACTCCCATCGACCGGGATCCGGTTCGCGATCATGGCATGCTGCTCATGCAGTTCCGTTTGAAACCGTCCCTGACTGTGCACGGCAGCGACCCACAACTGAACCTTGCCATATCCTGGCGTATAGACTGCATACCAAAGACATTTCCTTTACTTTCACACCGCTTACTTGGTCAGAATAAATGAACTCGGTCTCACGTATATCGATAAAGCCTCTGACCTATCCGCCGGTTAGCCGGTCAACTATCCGCACTCCGAATGCCGGGGGGACAAGACAGATAAGCTTACTCGAAGCAGTTGGGTAGCAGTCAATCTGATTTGCTGCCACTGATATCCCATCAGGGTATGACCATGTGCCACGCAAAGTGTCATTTTTAGGCTTAGCGTGTTCCGGTTCTGGTCTAAACAAGCTGCGATGTAAAATGATGAGAATATGGGCTGCACTTAACTGGAACACGGTCACCCTACACACAAAGTGGCTGCTCAGGTGCGTCAACGAAGCATCATCTGGGTACTTTCTTTTGGCTGAATTGCATGCATGCAACTCCACCCAGGTGGTCGCCTTTCATAACAGACGTCATTCTATCCTCAACCAGTTATACATGATCCCTACCCGAGTCCGAGGAACTTTTGTCGTTTTGGGCACCTAAATTTCCGGACCTTGAACCTCCAATAGGTTTACTCAATAGGGACCCACGTACTAATGTGTATTGCACGTGTTTAATACTTTAATCGAATTGATACTATCGGGCTTGGATTCTCGCCGTGTCTCGAGGTAGGCCTCGCCAGAAATGAAGCCTTTCCTCAAACTATTTACCCTTGGCAAAATGGCTGGTAGCAGATTACTTCCCTTACCTATTTCGGGAAGACCCGTCCCACGTCAAAATATGCATAATCGATTAAATGCTATGGCAGGAGCCTGGCCGGTGGAGCCGTAGCTGCTCTCAAAAGGCAGCAAAGCTTCCTACAGACTTCCGTTCCAGCCATTGGGAGATGAGCAGATTCTATTCGACGAGCTTTATCGCTTGGGCCTCAGTTTATCCTGATCAAACTATTCCATGCAATCTCCACCCATAACCGCAAGTCGACCTATGCAATTGGGAAACTAGAGAATATGCTCGTTGTTGTTTAGTTGACGCTTTGCGAACTGTATCTTTAAATGGTTCTGGGGATAGCAAACCTTCACTAATGCTGAATACCAGCTGCATGACTGTTGTTTCACTTTTCGCATCAACTTCCAAGTCCATGCCCACTCGAAGATCTCGCCCATAACTTGATTCACCCCCGTGTCATCTCGCGATTTTCAGGGGCGGATATACTACTTTAGCTTACATTCTTGTCTTTAGCTACGGATATCACCGGGGACGGGGACAAAGTACCTATTTTGTAAGAAATGGGTCACGGCCAGAACAGTATACGCGGTCAAATGGTGCAGACCTCGCCCAGAGCGCTACCGCTTGTTTCAATATATCTGGTTCATACGATGTTAGCGGGAGCAGATGACATGTTTCGGTGATTTTGCCGAGGGTGAAACAAAGCCGTTCGACTAAAAGAGCGACTAGGCAGGTGCCTAGATAGGGATGATAGTGCTGGTCTTAACACTAGAGGGAGAGGTCCAAAACCATCCGACCCCGGCAATCGGGCGGAATCGCCTCGGCCTTAGGCCAAGGGCCTGGACTCGACTTGATCGACGGATTGAAAAATGGCAGAATTACCATGGAGGAATGGTCCACCTGCATGCCAGGACCGGCTCCGATTAGAGCTGCATGTACGCATGCAGGATGTGCGTAGAACATCTGAAGCAGTTGGTATCCCTATCATTCTCTCGCACTCAGGCACATGCATACAAGTTAGCATGATTATGGTTGAGCCTTATGGTCTGATCTATGATCGCAGGATATCTCAAGAAGCCATCCAGTTTACATTCGACTTCTCAACGTTGTGTAGCCCAGACTAAGGCTCCGTTCCTTTTTGACTACCGGCACACTCTGCGTCCATTACATCACCCATCCACCTCACCACTCTTCTCTTCGTTACCCTACCAAAATGGCGATTCTTGTACCCTCAGCACATCCACGTGAATCATTTCCATCCGACGCCATCGCCATCGTGGGTGCTGCTTGCCGCCTCCCCGGTGCCGATAACCTTGAAGAACTATGGCATATAATTTCTCAGGGAGAGATCAAGGCTGAAGAGGTCCCTGAAGATCGATTCAAAATAAACGAGACATTTCGCGGCCAGCAAGATCAAGAATGGATCAAGAGAGGAAAATTCTACGGCAACTTTGTCGAAGATGTGGCCGCCTTTGATAATGCTTTCTTCGGCATCAGCCCTCGGGAAGCAATATATATGGACCCTCAACAACGACTTTTGTTGACTACGGCATTTGAGGCCATGGATTCTAGTGGGTATCTGCACACACATCGTAAGGAAGATGGCGACTCCGTCGGGTGTTTCATTGGATCCACGTACACAGAGTATCTGGAAAATACTTGTGCTTACAGCCCATCCGCATTCACAGCTCCGGGAACGATTCGCGCATTTTTGTCTGGGAAGATCAGCTACTGCTTTGGGTGGACGGGACCATCAGAAGTAATTGATACGGCATGCTCTGCGTCGCTTGTGGCTATCCACCGGGCCTGTCGTGCCATCCAAGCCGGAGACTGCAGTATGGCGCTGGCAGGTGGTGTTAACATTATCACCGGGATCCACAACTATCTAGACTTGGCAAAAGCTGGGTTTCTCAGTCCAACAGGGCAGTGTAAGCCATTTGATGAATCGAGTGACGGCTACTGCCGTGCGGATGGAGTAGGTCTGGTTGTCTTGAAGCATTTGGACCAGGCCATCAGTGGTGGCGATCATATTATGGGCGTGATCCGCGCTTCTGCCACAAATCAGGGAGGACTTCACGCGTCCTCGATTACCGTACCTGACCCAAAGGCCCAGCAAGCTCTGTACAGAAATGTTATCTCAAGGTCAGGAATCCAGCCCGAGCAAGTATATTACATCGAAGCGCACGGCACTGGCACACGTGTTGGAGACCCCATTGAGATAGAGAGTATTCGGAATGTTTTTGGTGGGCCTCAACGGAAAGAACCGCTGCATCTCGGCTCGTTAAAAGCCAATGTTGGTCACAGTGAGACAGCTGCAGGGGTGGCCAGTTTGCTGAAGGTTATAGCAATGTTTACACACCAGAGCATTCCCCCGTTGGCAGGGTTCAAGGCGTTGAACCCCAAGATCTCGTCACTCGAGCCGGATGGACTCATAATCCCCACAAAGATTGTACCGTGGAAAATAGAAAATCGCAACGCATGCATTAACAGCTACGGTGCTTCCGGAAGCAACTCAGCCTTGATATGCTCCGAGTTTCCGAGGGAGTCGAGTCTTCAGAAGAGACACCCAGCTCCGTCTAGGCCCTACCCAGTGCTGCTGACTGCAGCTTCAAAGCAAAGTCTGCGTTTATACGCCAATGAGCTGGTTTCATACATACTCAAATCACCCCCCGGTCTGAATGTCGGCGATATTGCGTATACGCTCAGTGAGCGACGCAAACATCACCGCTTCCGTTGGAGCGCTACCGTAGCGGACCTCCCCGGCTTGTTGCAACAGCTACAGTCAGATATCCAGCCATTGGAAATCCCTAAGAGACCCAAACGGGTGGTGCTTGCCATATCGGGTCAGAGCAAGACTAATATCGGTCTGAGCTCCGAGGTGTGCGAGGCAAACCCCCGGTTCATGGCTTATGTGGATGCCTGCAGCCAGATTCTGATGGACCTGGGACACCCCGATATTCGCTCAGCACTTTGTCAGCCGGAGCCCATTGAGGACGTAGTTGTCCTACAATGCGGTACTTTCGCAGTGCAATATGCATCCGCGAGATGCTGGCTTGACGGCGGACTCAAGTTAGACGCGGTAATTGGTCACAGCCTGGGTGAACTCACGGCGCTTGCTGTTTCAGGTGTGCTGTCCCTAACCGATGCCCTGAGGCTTGTCTCACACAGAGCCCATTTGATGAGCACGAAATGGGGCCCTGACTTGGGAGCTATGCTCGCTGTCCACACCGACTTGCATACTGTTCGAGACCTCATAAGATCCGTAAGGACAATCATCAGCTCACCGGACGAAACTCTTGGGATTGGCTGCTACAATAGCCCAAAAAGCCATGTTATTGTGGGAAAGGAGTCGTCCATTATCATGGCGGACATTATTTTACGGAACGATCATCGATACACCGGTATCCGCGCACAGCATTTGAATGTGAGCCACGGCTTCCACTCTCAATTGACCGAGCCTCTTCTCGATGATCTGGTTGGGTTTGCTCAGACACTTGATTTCAGAAAGCCCAAGATCCCATTGGAAACGTGCACCGAGCACGCCTCAACCCCACTAGGACCTACATACCTGGCCGATCATTCGAGAAAGCCTGTGTACTTTGTCAACGCGGTTCGACGTCTTGAAGAACGCCTGGGCCAGAGCGTCTGGCTTGAAGCAGGTTGGAAAACGCCAGTGGTGCCTATGACAAAGAAGGCTGTTTCTCACCCCGATGCTCATACCTTTCAGTCGACGGCGCCGATTGAAACGGCTACAGCTAACCTATGGCGCGAGGGAGTTGGTAACTCTTTTTGGGCCTTCCTTACCCCCAAGGAGGTGGGCCTCAGGCAAATCTGGCTGCCCCCGTATCAATTTGAGCGCCCGCAGTACTGGCTTGAGTACGTTGACCGTGCTATCGAGGAGAAGAAAAAGAAGACCGTTCCAATCACTAATGGACATGATTGCGGATCGCCTAAGGTGAGAACCTTGGTAAGCTACCACGGATATGATGCCCGCAATAGTGCGTCTCATAATTTCCGCATCCACACCGAAACCGAAAGATACACACGCATCGTCCAGGGCCATGCAGTCCGGAAACAACCTCTCTGCCCCGCATCCATGTATATGGAGTGTGCAACAATAGGGGCTCTGATGCTAGGATCTGAGATAAGTGGAAAGGCACTCAACTTCCAAAACATCACCTTCCATCGCGGACTCGGCTGCGACAACAGTTTGAATGTGCGAATGCGAATTGACCATCGACCCGAGACCGATACTTGGAGGTTCGCCGTTCAATCATCGGACACCACCCATGCTGAGGGTAATCTTGGGATGTCACCGGCAGCAGATGCTGACTTCAAACTGTACTCGCTCCTTGTTTCAGACCAGATCACGGCGCTGTACAACAACCCGAACGCAGAGAAGCTTCTAACCCGTCGAGCGTATTCTCTATTCTCCAGAGTTGTGGAATACGGAGAGCTTCTTCAGGGTATTACTACTATCACCCTTGGAACAAATCAAGCGGTAGCACAGATCAGGGTTCCAAGCGTGACGTTTGCGCGACAGGAAAGCACGGCCGCAGATATTCTCGATGCGCGAACTCTGGACACATTCATCCAGGTCCTGGGCCTGTTGATCAATAGCAGCGCGGATTCCAACTCCGACAGCGAGGTATACGTCGCTACCGCGATAGATAAGATGGTCATTCGGCCAAGCGACTTTCAATCTTCCCAGACGTGGACCGTCTTTGCCACGTTTTCAGTCGTTGACAACAAGAACAGAAGCGGCGCAATCTTTACCTTTTCAGAGACAGGGGAATTGGTCGTGGTAGGATCTGGGATTCGGTTCATGAAGATTCAAGCTGCGAGTCTGGAACGGATGCTAGGTGGGAGTACCCCCAAGGCAGTCGCAGGAACCTCTTCGATTTCTGCAGAAAAGATAATCACGAATAGTGGCATTAACGGGAGTACTCTATCCGCCCCGGAAGCCAACGGTCACGGCCCAGACAGGCTGCAAGAGCTGGAGGCACTCCTATCCAGCTACACCGGTGTGCCCGTGAATGAGATGAACGAGGATGAAAGCTTAGGAAGCATGGGTTTGGACTCGTTGGCAACGGTTGAATTGGCTGACGAGCTCAAAGCCACCTTCAGTGTTCATGTGGACTCAGATGACCTAGCAGCAAACAGCATCAAAGATTTGAAGAAGCATTTTGGTGCTCCGATGCCGAATGGAGCGTCTAGCGGTCAAGTCAACAGACATACGCACAGTCCGGAGACCTCGTCTGTCCACCCACCAACCACCAACGGGACGACTAACCACTCCTTAACCAACAATCATGTAAAAAGGTCAAAAGCCCGTCCAAGCTTAAGGCATAAGGTTGAGACAATGGTGTATAAAGAGCTTGAAGGGGTCGAGATTCTCGCGGACGTATTCATCCCGTTGGACGCACCACGGCGCGCCATGCCCCTAGGTATAGTCTATTCCAGGACAAACCATCGAGCAGTGGAAAAGTGGCTAACGGTTCTTGCATATTTCTAGCTCTGATGATCCACGGCGGCGGCCACATGACCCTATCGCGGAAGGCAGTACGACCAGCACAGACATCATTTCTGCTCGCTCAGGGCATTCTCCCAATCAGTATCGACTACCGGCTCTGCACGGAGGTCAACATCATTGACGGCCCCATTTCTGATGTGAGAGATGCATACGCTTGGGCGCATCGAGACCTCCCGCAGATACTGAAGGCAAGGAGTCTTGAAGTAGACCCTACGCAGATTGTGGTTGTCGGATGGTCAACCGGTGGTCATCTTGCCATGACAACGTCATGGACGACACTGGCAGCAGGCCTCTCGCCACCGGTAGCTATCCTGGGCTTCTACTGCCCGACGAACTACGATCCCTCCGGTAAGACCCTCGTTCGACCGACACGTGCAAACCGCTAACACCTCCTCGCTGAAGCCCAGCAACAGATGGGCAAGGAGTACCCCCCTCGCATGATGTCCATGAGCGAAATCCGCCGCGCCCTCCCAACAAGACCGGTACGCGTAATTCACATCAACATCAAATCCAGACATACTGACACTCAACAGATAACCACCCACGCCCCCAACACAACCGACACTACTAGTCTAGGCTGGCTCCAACCCGGGGATCCTCGATCAGAACTCGTCCTCGCCCTCATCAAAGAGGAGAACGGCATGGGCCTGCTCATAAATGGCATACCCACCGAAGGCGAACAAATTCCCGCCCCCGACCTCAACCGTGCCGCTGCCATCAGCCCGCTCGCGCAACTTCGTGCCGGCAATTACCGCACCCCGACATTCCTCATCATTGGCGAGGAAGATGAGGTTGTCCCTTTTAATACGGCCGTGGAATTCGTCGCCACGTTGAAAGACCACGGGATCGAATGTGGGCTCCTCGCCATCCCTGGAGCCCGACATATTCATGATCTTTCCCTGATGCCTGGGTCAGAGGGGTGGGAAGAGGGTGTGGCGCCTGGGTATAGGTTCTTGCTTGAGCGGATTGAAGGGCGGGATGAGGTGGAGGGGTGAGTACTGTGCTGTTATGGGGGTTGTATTGGTGCATCGCTGGGCTCAAATTGATTAGATTGTAGAATGTAAGGTTTCTTAATAAATAAGTATATCAGGATAATAATTAGGTATTCGTCGCGAAAAGCATACAAAGTATGAAACGAGCAGTGCAGACGATACCTCCAATATTACCTTTACCTACCCTCAACTAATCCTCATCGTAGAAAAAACAAGACCATGCTTAAGTTGAAGATGTAGCTTGACCACCAAACCATGAACCTGTCGACAGCTGATGTGAGGGGCACATTTCCCCCTACCGTGAGGGTTTAGATGTTTTCCCCTTCCCAGGCGCAACAAGGCCACTTGCAGGGTTTCTATTACGTCGACCAATCAAGTCCGTTTTCTGTAGTCATTGGCGGTCATTCTGAGCTGAAAGCCCATACATACATAATTGGTCGATCAGGGAAAAGATCATCGGCATAAAAAGTTACATTGTGGGAGACACAACGCCACACCTGGACATTCTTTATGCACAGAACTTCATCAGCCACCATCACCACCCCCTGCATCCCTGCAGCTACCATTCCACCCACGACACAACCCAACTTCTTCACAATACTCCATACAAACTTCGTGAGATGCGCTCCCTCCCCATCCCGACATCCCGATCCGGCTTAGCGGCAGAACACCCCCCCCAACTTCCCCCCTGCCCCGCCACGTGACCTCAAAATCTGGCCCCGCGCGAACAAATCCTCAATTTCCCCAACACCAACAACACCATTCATTCCCATTCCCATTCCCAACTACGTCCCTCCACATTCCACACCTCCTGAGGCATACTGGTCCCCCCGCCCCGACAATGGCGCGCATCCCACTCGCCCCGCTCTCCGACCTCACCCAAGCCCGCTACGTCATCCACCTCTCCGACGGGAAACGCCTGGTCCTGTTCCGCTTACCCACCATCGAGCCGGCGAAGAACGGTACCCAAACGCAGAACGAGACCCCGACGAGCGCAAACGCAAACGGAAACGCAAACGCAAAGACACACACAAACACAAAGCCCAGCAAAGCGCGCAACGACGCAAATGGCTGGTCCTACTACGCGATGGAAGCGGAGTGTCCGCACGCCGGCGGCCCGATGCAGGATTCCGCGATCGATATCGAGGACTCGGCGTATGTGGTGTCTTGTCCGTGGCACGCGTACGACTTTAATGTGGAGACGGGGGAGTCGAGTGTGGGGATAAAGGCTTGTACGTTTCCGGTGGATGTTACTGCGGAGGGAGAGGGAGAGACGCGGATGGTGGCGGTGGAGTATGTTTCCGAGAGGGAGGGATGGGATGAGGGGGTGGGGCTGGTGAAGTTGGAGGCGGTTAGTGAGACGATGAAGTTGAAGAAGGGGTCTACTATTTCCACCACGGCCAAAACGAATCCAAATCCGAAGACCGGGGAAATGGGGGTGGGGGAGGATGACGGTCCGGTGCGGTATCTGGACGACAACGCGACGGTGTGTGAATGGTGCGCGCATATCCTGAACACGTCTCACCCGGAACACAAGATCGAGTTGACGGCGCATCTGTTCAAGATATTTACGGAGCGGGAGGGGACGACATCGGCGATGGTGATTGGGGATCGGAGCAGCGTGACGCTGCCGGACCTTCCGCCGCGGGATGGCGTCAAGGACGTGACGCGCGGGGCGGTCCCGAAGCCGGGCCGTGGAGGCACGCAGAAGAGCCGGATCAACATGCTGCATGCGCTAGCGAACATCGAGCAATGGGCCATCGACCTCGCGGTGGATATCTGCGTGCGGTTCGCGCAGTTCCAGACAACCGAGACACAGCCCCAGGGCCTACCGCGGGCGTTTTTCCACGACTGGCTGAAAGTCGCCAACGACGAAGCGAAGCACTTCTCGCTCCTGCGCACGCGGCTCGAGGAGCTGGGCTCGTATTTCGGCGCTCTCCCCGTTCACCACGGACTGTGGGAGGCCGCGACCTCGACGGCGCATGATCTCCGCGCGAGGATTAGTATCATTGCGTTGGTGCATGAGGCGCGCGGGCTGGATGTCAATCCGGTGACGATTGATAAGTTCCGCAAGGCCGGGGATGGGGAGAGCGTGGATACGCTCGAGATTATCCATAATGATGAGATCACGCATGTCACCACGGGACATCGCTGGTTGACTTGGATTTGTGGCCAGGAGGACACCGATCCGGTGCAGGTGTTCCGCGGCAATGTGCAGAAGTATTATCGTGGCCCGCTGAGGGAGCCCTTTAATGAGGAGGCGAGGCTGCAGGCCGGCCTGGATCGCAGCTATTATGAAGACTTGGTCGGGTATCAGCCGTATCAATCCGCTCCGGCGCCGGCTTGATTGGGCTGGGTTTGGATCAAATGATCATTCGTACATTTCATAATCGACGCTTCGGATGCGCTTGATCTATAGAGTGCGTTGGTGGGTCGGATATCAAGATTTACGGACCCGCAGCTTGATGTGCTGGAAAAGCCCGCCGACTGCAACCTGCATAAGGCTCATAGAGAGGCATCATCTAGCTCCCGATCGACTCCGCCATAACAGCAAACACTACGGCCAGAGCCCCGCGATCTACCCAACAGAACAACATCCAGGACTCCCGATCCCATGATCGAACTCATCACTACCCAACCAATCAGCTACCGGGCACCCGCCCGACCGAGTCCAAAGTGCGCCAGGTCCCACCCTGACCTACATGTCAGGGGTACCGCCCCAGAGCAGCATTCATGGTAAGGTATTTGAGATGATCACCATCCCTGATACCCTGTCGTCTGCTTGCAGACGTGAATGACGATGTATATACGCTAGTTATCATGGACGGGGCCGATGGTACCAGAGCAACAGACTGCCAGACATCATCAGCACGATTCAGTTCCCATAGCAAATGGGTATTGGGATTTACCTATCTCCCTACCTAGGTCTAGATTAGAGGCAATACAATAAAAAACAGTGTCTTTTCATATCATACCCAGTCGTGACGTACTTAACAAACAGACAGACACAGACACAGACCCCTTCCGTAGCGCTCCAGGGTTCCAGGATCCAGAATTCAGGATCGTTGCTCGATGCTGCAAATTTCAAAAAAGTGGGATTACAACAAGACAAATATAACAGTCATGATCAGACGGAAGTGCCATAACTACGCTGGAGTAGAAGTGCAATTGCAAAAAAAAACATACATTCCAAATCTATCTAACTAGGAAAAGTCTGCTGATCATATCGTTAAAGTCCCCGTTAACTGGATATCGAGCACGCTTTTCCCCACGTAGACCGCGTACGAGCCCGCCTGGAGCCCCCAGCTCTGCTTCTCCACGTCCCAGGTACTGAGGTCGCGACGCGTCAGGTCGAATGAAACATGGGTGTTGTTTCCAGGGTGGATGAGCTGTTTCTCGAATCCGCGGAGGACCTTCGCGGGGCCACCGGGGATGCCGAGGTACAGCTGCGCGACCTCTGCGGCGGCGACGGAGCCGGTGTTAGAGATCGTGCAGGTAACGGTGGCGATGATGTCCCATAGGGAGGGAAGGCCGCCCTCGGCGATGGTGGTGCCTGGGGGGATATAGCTGGTGTTCGCGGTGTGATTGAGCGAGATGGTGAGATCAGAGTAGGAGAACGTGGTGTAGGTTATTCCGTAGCCGAACTCATAGCGGGGGGTGATGTTCTTGGCCTCGAAGGCTTTGTAGTCGATGTAGACGCCCTCCGAGAAGTTCGATTGCGGGTAGTAGAGGTCCTGGGTGCCGGCGGAGATGGTCGGGTTGAGGAGCGCGCCGTAGTCGGATTCGTTCTTGGCGACGGTGTAGGGGAGACGGCCGGAGGGGGATTGCTTGCCGTACATGACTTCCACGAGAGCGCGGCCGCTGTCTTGGCCCGGGAGATGGGCGTAGATGACGGCGGTGATGTTGGGGTGGTCGATCCAGCGGTCGACGAGACGGATGCCGGCGTTGTGGATCACCACCATGGTGTTGTTGCACTGTCCGGCTACGTTCTCGACGAGTGTGTCGGAGTAGGAGTCTGCCAGGTAGGGGCGATCCCATCCCTCTGCAGCCGCTTCGTTGATGAAAACGATGCAGGCTTCGCTGCCTTGGTTCACGAGGGGGTCTTGGGAGGCGAAGTCCCATGCGAGGAAGGTGTTGTCTTCGTACGCTTGACGTTGAAAGGCGTCGAAGGGTGCGTCGATGTAGGATGGGGTGCTGGAGCCGGAGCCGCCCCCGGAGATCATGGTACCGTTCAGGGCCACGCCAGGGCCGCTGTTGTAGGGGCTACTGCTGGAGAGGAAGATTTCGTCGAGCTCTGATGGCACGACGGCCGTGCCGTTGGGGTATGACAGGGTGTTGTCGAGTGCCATTGACCATAGGCTAAACGAAAGATCGTCCATGGTGTTACGGGCTGCAGCAATCGCATCATAGCCGAATAGAGAGAGAAGCTTTGGGCCCTGCAAAGGCAGAGCGTTGTTGGTGTTCTTGACCAGGACATGACCTTCAACTGCCTCTTGGAGGATGGCAGGCTTGGAATCGGGATCACGGGCATCAACCAGTTCGTGCGGGGCTAGGAGGCTGACGGGCATTCCGAAACCAGGGTTCTCCAGCTCTGCGTACTTGTACCAGGCTGTGACAATGCGAGTAGCCATGTCATCCAGACGCGTGGAGGACAATGATCCATTTTGGACGGCCAAAGACAGAGTGCCATTGTCCCAGTAAGTTGAGTCAGGCATCACCATATCAAGACCGGCTTCTGCACCGGCAATCCCAGTATGCTGGGCATACCAGTCAGAGACAACAAATCCCTGAAAGCCTAGTTCGCCTTTCAGAAGTCCGTTCATGGTCCTGCTGTTTTGACAGCTATAGCTGTTGTTAACTCGATTGTAACTGCACATGACGGACCCTGCCCCCGCCTTGACCGCATCCTGGAAGGGCCACATGTAGAGCTCATGCATAGTTTTATCGTCAATGTTCGAGGATACGGACTGGTTGTACAAAGATGTTGGGTTGCGGCTTGTCTCCTGTTCATATCCTATCCAATGCTTGAGACAGGCAACAACAGACTCCTGCAGGCCAGTGATAGAGGTTTTCGCAAGCGCACCGGCAAGATACGGGTCGTTGCTGAAGCCCTCCCAGTTGCGACCACCCCGAGCCATGCGACCTAGTGGCCCCACGACTGGCCCTAGTGCAACATTAACTCCCTTGCGCTTGAACTCTGCTCCCATGTAGTGAGCGCGCTCGTAGGCGAGGTCACGGTTCCACGAAGCTCCTATATGCAGACCCGACGCGTAAGCGTTGACCATGTCGGTCCCTCGCACGCCACTGGCTGCATCCTGTAGACAAAGTCCAGGGAATCCTAGTCGAGGAACACTCCCAGAATTTCCAGAGCACCCGTTTGTTGTGGATGAGTAGCCGTAGGTAATGTTATCCTTCTCCTCATCTGTCATTTGAGCTACAAGGGACTTTCCCTTAGCATAGGCATCCGCCCAATCACCCAAGCCCGCTGTTTCAGCTGGTAACTGATTAGCTTGTATCTCCACCACAAGGGAACGGAACATACGGGTTGGGTAAACAGGTTCCGAACGTCCATAGGACCAGTAGTATTCCAACTCAGTAGCATTGGACGTTCGCTTTTGCACCGCAGCAGCGTCTGCGAGCTGCAGGGCAGCTGTAGTAAATATTAAAGACAACTTCATCTTCTTGTGCCGGATAAACAGACTCAGTGGATGGTTTAATGAACGATGAAGTAAGGGTCTGAGGGCTTTACATACTCGCAGGTTGAAAGGCCAAAGGCCCATCCTCGTCACAGATGCCGCGCTATGAACTCACCCCCATACTGCGAATCTTCCCAATTCTCAAAGCCCTCGGCAAAAAGAGCCATATTGGCCACGCTAAGCATGATGTGAATGTAGGAGCAACCCATATTCCCGGCAAAACTTCGGATTTCCATCATGTTCTCTCATGACTATAGCTCCCCAACAACACGCATTGTTGACAAACCCGGCAGCGGAACCCGATCGGCTCCACGTCGACCGACCACGCGACAGAGTGATATTTTGCGGGGACTCCACATTATTGACCAGGAAGATCACGTTTTACCCCCTAAGAAGGGCTATAATGACGAGCAGCAAGCACCCCAGGTCCACGCGTCGGCAATTTTTCGGCAGATACCCAGGCCATCCTGACACGCGAGGGTTGGTAAAAGAAGCTAATGGTGGTCGAAGCCACGGTTTAAATCACGCGTGGGGTTCAGGCACCCTGCTATATCTCCGAGGATGTCATTTTCCGGGGAATACGAACCCTTGTGGGGAGAGGAACATGCCATGGGGAAGACCAGCGAATCCAGGGCATCGGTCCCGTGCAGCTGACGACGAACAATTTCCCAGCTTCCCCACATTTTAGTCCCGAAGGCTCAGGAAGCCGATATGTGAAGACTGGTGGGTGGAATCCTCTTCAGGTCAAGTGGTGGCGGTCTGTTCATCCTCCCTTGGGAATCCCCCACGCGATTATTTGGTAGACAGGTAGGTAGGCCGGGCATCACGAGGTAAGAATAGCGGCCCTCTCAGGGCTTCGGAAGGGTGACACGGGATATCCGAGGGGTAAACGGTGGCCTATGAGATCATGGTTGGAATTAATCGTGGCCTTGACCCTCCGAAGGCTTGGGACCCACGTTGAATCGGTCTCCCCCGCGTCGGATGTCTCCGCATTCTGCAGAGACAGAGCGGTTCAGATTCGGAACTGCCGGTGGAGATGGGGCAGGAATACCCGGCATGGCAGGACGGTGTGAACCTTGAGTCGCTTAGCAACCAATAGAATTGGTCTTGGTCTTGGTGGTGGTGGTCAACTTGGTCCTCTTGGACTCTTAGACCAGACCATCTTGTAGTCGGCAACAGGCGTCATCATTTGTGCCTGATTTTCGTTCTTCGCATTGCTGAAAGCAAGGGATGCAACAGAAAGGAATCAGAATGGAGAAGCAGAGACAGCTGGAAGAGAGCGTCTGGTCCGTCAAGACCAGAGTGTTGTGTGATGACGGGGACGAAGAGGGAGATTCAGCCGCGGGTCGAAGGCGGGGCCCCGCACTGTTGACTCAGCTGAGCCCACAGAGCGGGAAAACAAGCGGTTCGAAACCCGAGTTGTTCTTGCGACAAACTACTGCTCTACAAGAGGCTTGTGCACCAGAAAGCCGGGAGCTGACTGCCATCCAGGGCTTGAGCCATTCATACATGCACATGCATACATACACATGCATACATACACATGCGCATGCACGGTCCTACATCCATACCCAAGTATCCCCACGCTAATCCAAGACTCTCAGTCCCACAAAATCCTGCCCATAAGACTGGAGCCCGCCCTCTCCTCCCACGTTCCCAATCACCACCTCGTTCGACCCCTCCTTCCAAACATCCGTCAGCAGTCCCAAGGTCGCCGTATCCCACCACCCCAGCCCCGGTCCGAACAACTACATATGCCTTCCGCTCAACGGGACCTCGAGTCTCACCGGATCCTCGCTATTCACCGTGACCGTTAGATTCCGGGAGTTTGAGCCCCAGCCCCAGGAGGACTCAAACGCGACGTCGTTTTTGATGTAGTCGATGGCGAGATATTTGCTTCCGCTGGAGGTGGCGGAGATGGTCGCTTTGGCGGAGCCGCTGGGACTGATGTGCCCGATCTTCGTCCGACCGGTTGGCAGTATCCCGTTCCGCATGTCTCTCGGGTGGAAGAGCCTTGCAGGGTGAAAACCGTGCTGGGGTAGTATGTTCCATTTGGGGCTGTCACTTGGATACTGCTGATTGATAGGGAGGAGTCGATGGTGATGGTGTTGGAGCCGGCGGTGAGGGGGGTGGTCGTTGAGGCCTGGGTCGCAGAGAAGGGGACTTTTGGGGATGTCGTAGTGTTGCTGGCGCTGGATTCGACCGTGATTATCGTTGTGGAGGATACGGACTCTGCGAAGTAGACGGTGAGAGCGTATTTGTCACTCGTAGTGATGGCGTAGATCGGTTCGAAGGTTGTGGTTGTCCTGGCTCTGTCAATGGTTGGTCTGGTCACGAGTGATGCACTTACCCAGATGGGGATCCAAAGATGGCAGTCGAGTATATTCCAGACGCAGTGGTGTTCTGCAACTCAAGAATCCCTGTGCCGTGGCCGGCTACGGTGGCTGTGTATGAGGTGCGCACGTCTTGCCCCGTACTGTCGTCCCAGATGTTGTTGAGGCTACTCGCACACTGGAGTCCGATGTCCGGTAGATCCAAGGTAAGCTCTCTACTCTTGTTCTGCTAGTTGATCAGTGCTGCCACTGTCCGACCGTCTGATAGCGGCCCACTCCACACTTCGTATGCTTCTTCAGTCCAGCGTTTGCGGAGGCTCGCGCTTTCGCCCAGAGAATCCTGGTTGAATGAAATGACATCTGTCTGCTTGGGAATATCCAGGGATGCGTCGTTGATCGAGGTCAGTTCGTCCTTCAGGGCCGCACCGATGATGAGCGGGCTTTTGAGAATTGCCCAGAGCGAGAAGTGTGTTCCTCTTCGGGCAGGTTGAAGATCCCATTCCCAACTTCCAGCATGTCAGGATCGGGCCATTGACCCTGCCCTGCGAAGTCTGCCTGTGGAGCAGCCTGATCTATAATTCGGAAGATAGTCCGCCAGTCGAGGATGATGTCGTTGCCGATGCGCCGGGAGTTACCAATGGACGGAGCCCACTGCGCGGGGAAGCTGATTCCCCATTCGCAGATCTGGAAAAGGATGGTCCGGTTCTGTTGAAGCAGGGCATCTGACATGTTTGCGTACCGGGGCTCCGGAGAGGTACTGGGTGCGTAGTTGACGTCGGGATAATTACTGGCGGCGTCGGAGTAGCAGTTATCATCTACATATACTAATTGACGCATTCATGGGGCTGTGAGTGAGCGGAGCCATACATTTCAGAGAGTCGATATTCCATGATGCAAATGTTTGTGCATCCTGTGCTTCGTGGTCTGATGTCTCGTTAGCATTCGGGCTTGAGTTGACTATGAAGAAGTCATACACAAACCGCGTATCGATATCATAGTGGGGATAGACCTAGATCAACCAAGGCTTTGGCGTTTGAGTAGACAATGCTTTCATTTGGAGAACATGAGTAGTGGTTATATGTATTCCACCTGGAAAGTCGCATTAGTCACCTATATCAACAAGATGCTTGCCGCTTACCCCATCTGTGGTGTCGAAGCCGCATCATTCTGCAACGGTGGATGGATAAAGGCACTGGCAGCCACACTGCCCAGCATGGCAAAAAGACTTGCTTGAGAAAGCCTTGCCTCGGTTGACTCTGCAGAATCGTCGGCAATTGAGCTTTTTCCAAGTGCGGGGTGCGTCTGTAGACTTATATTGCTCCATTGAACCGACGTCCTTGGTCGAAAGGTGTTGACATACCCAGAGCCATCCTATTTAACCGGAGCATGGCACCACATTTATTTCTTGATGTGAAAGCTTTTGGGATGCCCCCTCGTCAATCGAAATCCCGCCCCGGAATCAGATACAGGCCAATTCTCAAGCCTTTCCAGCCCGCACGCAGTAGGTGACTTGAGCCAGCAAAGTGCTAGGCACTCTGGGGAGCCCAGTACTAGGTCAACTCTGACCTTACAAACAAGGGATCGTGGAGCCTTACCAGAATCCTGATGCAATGACCTGTGCGTTAGAAATAGTATCAAAAATTGGTTTCGTGATGTTGTGGTCAATATGTCCTTATTCCGGATTAAATTTGTATCACAGCATGTATCGCAAGCAACGCCTCCCCTTTTTTATATCCATATTCATGATGCAACGACGCAGCGCTGAGCTCATTATGAATGATTTGCCGATGGTACCAATGTGCCTTCTATTTGTCGAAAAAGCAATTTGCTGATCTCGCCACTCCTAAAAAATGCGGACTTGAACTATATCAATAGACGCAAATAGTCCGCTCAGCTATCCTGTTGCCTACGTATCACCTGCAGGGTAGATCAGTGGAATGCCCAATGTTATGGATGAAAACTTCAGCTCATATGAGCTCCCGAGAAACACCAAATCGACTGCCATCTGGACATTGACTTGCTAGTAAGAAAGGGGTGAAATGTTATGACCTCTCCCAGTAACTCCGCTCCATCTCCGCGTAATTGCTTCTCCAAAAGCCCCGCACACAATACCCAGATAGGAAGTGATGACGCCAGTCAATATGCAAGCAAATGCCGCAAAGTCGCTGTTAAGAATGCGGACACGCCCCAGGTTTTTGGCTTTCGCAGGCATCAGAAATCATGACCGGACAGCGCCTCAAAATCGCTCTGATCTACGAGCTTCGCTCGGCCTATAAAGCGCTTGGATACAGCGATGCCGACTGTTCCAGGCTTGAGGTCGGAGAAGCAGCCGATGACATTACTGCAGTTCTGGAAAACCTGGGTCATGAAGTTGTGCGCATCCCGGATATTCACTCTCTTGTTAAGAGACTTGCATCTGGTGAGGGAGATACGTGGGACCTAGCTTTTAATACCACCGAGGGTCTCCATGGATCAGCGAGAGAAGGCCAGGTCCCGGCATTGCTGGAAGCGTACCGGATTCCATTCACGTTTTCCGACGCAGCCACGATGGCGTTGTGTTTGGATAAAGGCAGGACGAAGGTGAGTTTATTTTCCGGCAGAGCATTTGGTGTCAACTCCGTGCGCCACTATTGTCAAAGTAGCGATCATACTGACACGTTCAGATGGTGCTCGAGCATTTCAACGTCCCAACTGCTCCGTTCGTTGTGATTCATTTCGACGAATCAAGCGGCCAGCTTGAGCTGTCGCTCGAAGAGATTCATTCCATGATTAGCAAATCCCAACACTCTGAAACAATCCTAAATCAATACCCCTTGTTTGCAAAGCCTCTCGCCGAGGGCTCCTCCAAAGGGATTGTGGCTACCAACAAGATCAAAGGTCCGGAAGACCTCTGTCGCGTAATCAATTCCCTCCGCGCCTCCAGCCCCTCATCCCTTGGAGTTCTTATTGAGACCTATCTTCCTGGGAGAGAATTCACGGTTGGTATTCTAGGCACCGGAAAGGATGCTTGGGTGGTTGGTGTTGACGAGATCGTCTGGCAAAGGAAGGAATCTGTTTCGAACGGGAAATGCGAGCTGGTTGAATTCACGACCGAGAAATCAAAGTCTTCCGACGACTGGAATGGCGAGGCTGATGAAGTGATGGTCAGTCGAGAGGACCCGGAAGCTGAGCTTGCGTGTCAGACAGCGCTTCAAGCATGGACTGCCTTGCGCTGTCGCGATGGAGGGCGCGTCGATATCCGAATGGATGGCTCGTCTGGATCCTTCGTCGCTAATGTCATGGAGGTATGTGAATTGCGTACCATGTCTCCAGACTGTAGCTCACCAATAGCAGATAAACCCCCTTGCTGGACTTCTTCCCCACTGGTCGCAGTTGCCCATGATAGCGGAGCATAACAACGTGTCATTCGACGAGCTTATTGGGGGGATGCTGCAGAGTGCATTGAAGAGGAGAAGGAGCGGGGTGTCTGCGCGAAATCAAGGATAGGAGGTTCGCGTCGTATAGATCTAGATGATTCCAGTGATTAGCGTTATCGTTGTAACACTATTTGACAAGTCTTCATTTCTCTGGGGATTTCAAAGGCACTTGTTTTGTGGACCTAACTAGAAGTTTGAGGTATTGGGTTGAGGCTTGAGAGGTGTAGGTTGTGAAGGCGAACCCCCCGGCTTCTTGTCTCTTTCTTCCTCCCACTCCCCATTTAACCCACGTTGACAAATGTTTCTTCATCAATTCTATCCACGTGTTGCGGACTTATTCCAGCTCAAATGAGAAGATTCTTCATGTCAGATTCAGCAGTTCTGGAGGAGACATTTTTCGTCAGCGCTTTTTTATTAATTGGCCAAGGCGAGTGCATTCTTCACGATTTGAAGGCAAGACAGTAGAAAGAACCTGCTATCCACCATCTGATGTGATTCAAGCGACGATGACTCAAGCTGACATTGACTGACTGACTCTTTGTGAGTAGAGAGTACGCGACCATCCAACGAGCCACTTGAGCCTCGAGATTCCACACGATCAAATCCTTCCATTCTCACTTCGGGTACCCCCGAGTAGCAAACCACACAGGTACAACAAACTCGGCATATTCTCGCTCGAAAGCACAGAGGGCGGAAAGCAGTATGCCACATTCGGATAAAAAGAAGACACAATGACGGCATTCCTATACAGACAGATCGCATGGAGCGCCCAGCTGGAGAGCTGTCCAGGCCGCCATCGCTACAGTGGAGCTGTTATGTAATGCGGATTCATCGGCAGTGGATTCAATGCGAGCTTCCGAAGACCAACGGCAAGGAATATAATGGCAGGTGGTTTTATAACCAGGCTATTCAGTCTTCTGAGCCTGAAAATTGCGGAAATAATAACTGTGTAGTAGTCGAATGGGTTTCGCTGTCTGAAACGCACTGAAAATCGAAGAAACTACGGCATGCAACTGGAAGATATGTAGGTGCGTGAAGCTTCGGATATATATATATCAACTACCTACACGGGTCTGACTTGGCAAGAAGTGATATGCATCTATTGGAACATATAATTACAGCACTTCGGGTTTCTCAGGTGTTTTTTGAATTATATGACATCTCATAATTTGGGATTCAGCAAACCTTACAACTAATCCACTCGGGAAGCAACGATTTGAGGCATGGAATGCAATATTGGTCAGTTGCCCGCTCAACGCTGTCTACAGTGGATGCCAAAAGCCTCCGACGTGAAAACGTCCTGCATCTCGCCCCATGATGATAAAAGGATGTAGATTACACTGGTAGTAAGCCGGCATTCCTTGCGAGAAACTTCAAAAACGATTTCTTCGTCAAAAGTATGCATGCTCTACGCTGACAACTGGTTGCGGGTTAGATTCTCTTCAGTCTACTTGTGTCTCGACCTGGTCAGTCCAAGTCCATATGATTCAAACCGATAGATAGAGGCAGTATATATGCCACACTCATCAACATTATACGAGCGTCATATAAAAAATGGTCAAACTGATGAACCCTTATGGTCACTGAAGTACGTGGCACTTAAACACGAGACCATGCGACAAGGACTGATTCTTTATCCGGGCATACTCCAAGGCTTCACCGACATTGTGGTCGGATAAAACTGACACTACGCTGTGACCTTTCACTCCGCTCCATTATCCAGCCGGGATAATTCAACCATCATCAGTCTGAAGTTATGGCTTAAGGACATGCGAGCCTCGTGTGATCATGATACGGGACCCAAAAGTTGCGACTAATATTTAGATATCCTCGAAGATTTCACAATCAGGGGGATGGCCAGGTTACTATCTGGCTACGCATCCCCGTGCCTGTTGCCTTCGTCCCCACACATACTCATGCGCACGATGCCACGACATGAGACATTGACGGTGATGTCTTATACAGATTCTACTCGGAAGCCAGAGCCCCGTCCCGACCGGCCTTAGGGCTATGTTTGACCAGCGAAAGCTCGCAGTAGGCGGCGGAGGCATGAGCAAATGGAATAGTGTGTTAAGTGACCGGCTCCAGGTCCAGTGGGCCTGGAAACACTAGGCTACACTAAATCCTTCCGAATTCCGTCGATCAGGAGTCCTTTTGAAACCCATTTTTGGATCTGTTCTGATGGTGTCTAAAATACTGAGATATATATGATCTCATAGCATAATGTCTCAGTTCATCACCACCGGAAGTGTCTCTTGACTTGTTTACCCGTCCCAGGCTGGTTAGCAGTCAGAGTTATACGGCAAGTGGAATCTACAAAGCATACCCGAAGAATGCAGAGTTCTGCTTGTCCTCGAACAATGTTCCCTCCCAGCTGAATCTTCCTGCCCAGGCCAATTTAGATTATTTGACGCACACGGTCAATGGAGGAATAAGAATAGAACAGAGCAATATAATCGATGCCTTGAATCTTGAACGGCCTTCAACTGCCAAGACACCAACGAAGAGACAAGGAAGAATGGAACCATGCTATGCCCATTTCATCATACAATGGGGTATCGGTGGGGAACGTCCCGCGGTTTCTTCAACAGGAGATTCCCCGGGAATGCACCGGAACAACAACTACCCAACGGGGCAATGTCCAAGCCACGATGATCGCCTCACCCTCCCTAGCCACCATGTTCCTCGCACAATCAATCGGGGGGGGGGAGGCGCAGTCAACCCTGAACCAGGATCACCCAGCAATTAACTCCTGGATCCCTCAGCAGAATTTGCAGACGAGGCGGCATCCTTCGGCCCTCCCATGCATCCCGTTCCGCCGCTCCCCGTAAGATCGCCATCTAGCTAGTTAAACGGCAATAAAGACGGTTTCACGACCAGCTAGTCGACCACTAGCAGCGTCCTTCCGGCGCAAAAGCCGTGAAACTTTCCCATCCTGGTTAAATGGGCAGTGTCACCCGCGGCCCGTTAGCCTAGAGATCGGAGCCCAACCACTATCACCGCGCGCCGGCCGAATGAGACAATGTCTGTAGTGTGGGGCGCCTTCAGCCGTTCGATTCCCATCCTGATCCAGGCAGCACTCTGGAAGGAACCCGCAAATTACCGGATTTCGCATCGCCAATTCTCCGTGTCTTGCCAGGGGCGCCCACATGCGGGGACGCGCTGCCAATCAGGGCGGCGGTTGGCCCGCCCCGCCGGGTTAAATTTAGCCTTGCAGCGGACCCTGATTTTGAGTCTAATCTTAGCCCCTGCCCTTCCCCTCACGCGATGACAGCATTCTATTCGAACAATCCTTGGCCTTCAGGTTTGAGACATGGACATGGACATGGACAACGGACATGGGGCATGGGACATGGGATAGACCATCGATCCGGTGGCTAATCCCACCCGCCTAGTGACAGCGATCATCCCAATTCCCACCCCGAGAAAAGATATAAAAGGCCGCCGGTCACCACTGCAATACCCTCCTCCTCATCAACAAACATCTCATTCACTTACTACAATCCTCTCCTATCTAATCTCTACCACAACCACTCGTTCAATCGAAAAACAAAACCACACACCCTCTTTCAAAATGCAGTTCAAGAACCTCATCCTCGCCGCCTCGGCCGCCGTCACCGCCAGCGCCCTCCCGGCCGCCAACACCACCAGCACCACCGGCGAGTCCACCTTCGGGGTGATTGCCATCCACTCGACCAGCGCCGTGCAGTACGCCGCCTTCGCCGCCGCCAAGAGCAGCCTCTTCGCCGGTCTGGCGCACCCCAACGCCACCTGCGCCCGTCCCGCCGAGCAGTCCGCCACCTTCTACATCAACGATGGCGCTCTCTTCCTCTACGACGAGTCCGCTACTCCCCAGGAGATCTTCGTTGACGCTTCCGGCATGGGTACGCCTTCCTCCTTTTCCCCAACCTTCCCGAAGCTTTCCTCGATCACCCTCTCGCTTCATTCACACCCCCGAACACGAAAGCTAACCATCATTGTAATCCAGGCCAGGGCGTGATCGGCTACACCACCGGCGCGCAGTCCGCTCCCGGCGAGCGCAAGGGCTGGGCCATCGACGCCAACGACCACCTGCAGTTCGGCGGCAAGGATCTGATTGCCTGCCCTAACAGCATCGACGGTGCCTGGAGCATCTGGGCCGATGCCGGCTACGCCAACCCCGGCTACAACTCTGACTGTGTGGGTATTGCGGCCCGGGTGGAGAAGACTAGCAACCCCAACGGCTGTGTTTACACTCAGTAGATTGGTTTGGTGGATTGTTGGGCTGATAGCGTTGGACTCGTGGAGGTTGAAGACGGGGTCAGGCTTTAGTTGGTTGGAGAGGTGAATTGTAATTAGAACTTAATACTACGCTCATTTTGCCTGGTTTTGGGTATTTTGTAATTTGGTGATGGATCCTCTGAAGGGAGTGTGATGTAGGCTGATGGTACTATCTGCTTGACGGTCTGGTTCTGGTCTCGGTTGTGGATATATAACACCTGAATAGATCGCGTATCAGAGGTCCTGATGATGGCATATTTAGTTTCCTCTCCCTGGCAAGTATTCAATGTGTTGGCAAGTTGGTTGACCCCAAACTCACAAAAGCTCATTCGGAGGACAAACCCTCTCAAGCCAGGATGAAAGTGGGAAACTGAGGTTTCTCCGCTGCCCACTTCTTCAAAGACTAAATACAAGCCAAACGCGCCTGCTGATGCACTTTTCCGTCTTACACACAATGAAATTCATATTCACCTGCAAAGAAGCAGGCCTACGATCAGTAGCGGGTCCCACATCATATGACCCTAATATTTCCAGTCCACGGATGTATGGATCAGCGTCCGAGATGGACCAGGCAAGCACGTCGAACATAGCATAGCACCTGTGGTCTGATCAAAATCATTCCTTGGCTGACTGGTCAAACATATCGCGATTGTGTCACCTGCTTGGTTCAGAAGCTCAATGTATTCGGAATATTCGGAACCAGGGCGTCCCATTGTCGCTCGGAGTTGGAGCGATTGGGTATACACAAAGATGGAACCGACTGGAGCAGACAATTGAAGATCGGCGGGGAACCTTGCCTGTTCATCTTCCGCCATCATGATTCCATGTGGTGTACCTTGTGCTTCATTGAGGATATCTCTCAGCAAGGGCCATCTCTTGTATATGATGGTGTCATGCAGCTTCCAAGTGACTTTGGCTTCCAATGCCCCCGGGAGCTTCTTTGAGAAACGTCCTTCTTTCCAGGCTAGTACCACACGCAGTCGAAGCAAATTTTAATGAATAAGCAGTCTGCCTATATATTCATCCACCTCGGATCGTTCACGCGAGGGATTAATAAACGTCAACGCTTTCGGTCCACCATCGGTAGGTGGAGCTGCAACAATTGCCAACAGCGCAATTGCACCGATATCACCTTCGTCAGGAACGAAGATCGGAGCTTTTCTGGATATCCACGACCAAGACGGGAACACATCCTCTGGACCTGGACTTCGAGCCTCAAAGTCCTCATCCCACGTGCTCTCTGGAGTCTGCAATCTCCGTGCTCGCCACATAAGTGCGGGATGGAATACTCTCAATGGGAGCCCGTAATAGTGCTTTGAGCCGTATACAGAGTGGAGAGTTCCTGTAAACGCACGCAATATGTCACATTCGCAGGATAGGTCTCTTCCGGTAACCTCCTCTACCAGCTCCGGGTAGTAGGATAGAGATAACTGGGCCTTCTCGTCGCTTAGTGGGTTGATTCCAGATTTTTCCCGATTCTTGTATCTTATTGATACCTCGTTGCTGACCTTTGATGTTCCATGGCATTCATAAAAAGCGCCCGCATCCAAGAATCCCAGGAGCCTGGGCGAAAGCATTGCCTCCTGAAATGTCCAGGCTCGAGTAGAGCATTTTGACTCAAAAACGGCTTCACGGTATGACTCACGTTCACCAATCAAGTATGCTTGATGCATTTTACCTGCCCAGTTCGCTTTCGCTCGTCTGTTCCAGGAAGGCCATACTCAGCGTCGCTGCCAGCAAGTGCAACCAATGTTACGTATGAATGCTCGTATGTCTCCCATTGTGTTGAGATGAAGTTCTTCTTGCTTTGATCCTCATCCTGCAATGTACAGAGCCGGTCGTCCCAGAGATAGCGTATCCGCAAGTTTCGGCACACAGACATTGCGTCTTTGATGGTGGGTGGTAAGCGAGTGTCGCCGTCCAGAAAGCCTTCCATACCTAGTGCACGGATGTTTCCCAATGTTGCTTTGAAGGAAGAATCCGACTGTCCTCATACATAACTCAGAGCGGCATATCTGCAATCTGGAGGCGCAAGCACCACACATCTCCGCTCGGTGTCGACCCTGAATCCATTCAATTTCAGCTGATTCGGATTGTGACCACTTGTTGTATGGTCTGTGTTGGTGTCGCAATTCTTCAGCCAAGCGGAAACTGTCTCCCAGTTCACTAGCTCTTGAGGCCTTGGTATAGAGACAAGATGCTTGCCAGAAAGTGAATCCAGGGTCCCATAAGATGTTTTCCCTATGGAACATGTACTGGATAAGAATGGAAGATAAAGCCCATTGAAAGAAGTTGTTTAGTGGTGGACTTCCAACTGACGTTTGTCCCCAATATTCAAATAAACCTTCAGGGAGCACTCTATGCCTGATATTTCGACCATGTATTGCAGAATCGATTCCACTGAGAGCATCACAATTGTATCAGGTTGGGGGTCCTCCAAGGCTCCGGTCTGAATTGCCATTTCCTTAAATGTCCGACAGCTCTCACAGTAGACCGAGCGGAGTGTCAGGTCTTGTATATCCCCCAGTACAAGATCAAACACCCGGATGGAGCCCTCTATCTTCAAGACTTGCCGGAGGAATGTGGGTGCTTCAATGTCATGTGTAGAATCAAGTAGACATCGCACAATGTGCTCTAATCTTAGATGTTGGCACATCGTGCAAAGTGATTTCACGGGAATGACTGGGCAGTTCGAACATGGGTTGTGAAAGAGATGGAATCGGTAGCTGCGCCTTTCCAGCTCTGTTAGATCATATAGTCCGCCTGATTCATTTATTGACCTTCCTTTTTGTAGCTCCAAATCTTCCAGGCATTCACAGAGCGAGCAGTTATCATGAACGGTCCATGAATTTGCATCCAAAGGACTGTAAGAAGGGGTGGGATTGCAAATAGCGCTGTTTTCATGATTTGCCGGCATAGTAGATTTTGCATGGCTGCGCCGAAGAGTAGCATGATCAGCCTTTCTATTATGTTGTAAGCGATTGTGTCGAACAGAAGACCAGTGGTTGCCCATAGTTGGAGTTTTTAAATCAGGTATTGATTGAAGAGACAGCAAACTGAGATGGACTGTGTAGTAAAAGGGATTTAAGCCGACACGGGTGAAGTCTTACTGTTGAGTAGGAAGACTATACATATTAGCGTCTGCAGCCTCGCAACGCAGAGACCAACCAGGAAGAAGCACGTAGCGTGCAAAGCCTTTTAGCTCGAGGTCTGGGCGTTTTCACCATGCCTTTTCAAGTCAGGTATATTTGCAGTCACCCGCGTATTTCGAATTGAAGAATCATGGTAGGCGTTGTATAAGGTCATGGCGACCATGGAAGTGCCGCAGCATAATAACAAGCCTAAGCCGTGCAGTATTCCTACCCCCTCAGAGCATCCCCACACTAGTCTGGGTGTCTGGACACCTTTTTGATCGGCCTTTTTTTTCGCATAAGCATGGAAATATGAACGAATTTCCAAGTTGTAACATGCAATCCTGGAAGCTGACAGCCTCGGTTAACACGGTCCATCGAACCAAACCTGACCGGATATCAAACCACAAGAGAAGCAGTGAATTACCTGACTGGGAGGCTTTCGAGCACCTTTATAGTCGGGCCGTCCGATTATTGACACAGATGTGCCAGAGTATCAAACAGAAACGGGACCTCCCTAGGTGGAAGGATGTCGAGACATTCTCAGTCTAGGAGGTGTCCTCCATTTTCTGACACACAGCATGGAGTAGCTCATGCATTTTGCCCCATAAACAACTAAATTTACTGGCAAGCGATAGGACTCATTGACCTGGGATGCAGAAGCGATAGGAAAGACATCGATGGATGTTGATCATTACTTGGAACGATGGAATGAAGAAGGTTGAAGTCTGGAGAACCCGCTTTCCCTTCACGCGACACCTCAGGCAGAAAACACTACAGCGGGCATTTTAGGCAAGAGCGACCCAGCCTTCTGTACGGAGTACGAAGTACTCCTTTGCGTAGTAGTCTATGGACTAGTATGGGGCAAGCTACTCCGTACCCCACACCCAGAATGTTCGCAAATCATCAATAACAATTACCACAAGGACCCAGGGCGCCGTCCGTTCTAGACCCCGCGGACGGGAAACCTGAAGCATTTAATTTCCCTCAACAAGGACCTGCTCCTCCGCGTCAATTTCCTTGAGAGTCATCCTACGACACACTGACATATGCACCCCATATTCTTTCCAAAATGCAATCCGGATTATCCCCCAGAATAATAATGCACAGTACCTGAATCGTGAGCGATCGTGTCATGAACCTCCCTAATAATGTAACATCCAATTTCTCACTATACAGAACTACGTCATCCGATCGGCCAACCAACCCACAGTCAAGTTCCTGACCCTGAGTCCCTGATCCGACCGGCAAACCACTCATCCATGATCCTGGTCAATGATCCGTGATCCGTCCCGCACTGTGCAGGGCAGAGTGCAGCGCAGTGTGGTGCAGAGCACATGAAACGCGCCCCGTCTGAACTCCCGAGGCTAAGACGATCATCCGACTGCCTCTGCCGCTCGTCATTTTCGGCCGATCCGTCCGATCGGATGCGACGTCACCGGCATCATCGGAATTGCACTCATGGACGCAGAGCTACATTTCTCACAGACAGCGCAATACTTTGTACAGTGGAGGGTGACTTCTGTATAATGAGTGGTTGTGTAAAAATAGCTCGAAAACTTTGCAGATACTTTATTTACGCAGAAGTGCAGGCAGGCAGCAGCAGCAACTTCCACGGGTCATGCGGTGGCAAGAGACATCTGGACGAATGGCAGGTCGGGCAGGGTCAGGATCAGGGTCTTGTCCCGAGCAGACGGATGAATCTGATCCGGGTTTTTATGCGGCTGTGGCTGTACCGGCATTGGCTTATGCCTGCACGCTGCAGGATTGATGCTGCCTGAGTGTGCGCTGTAGGCAGCGATATACAACCAACCAGACCGAGGGAAGTACAGTGAACAGATGACAGACGATAGTTGACGGACAATAGACAATACCTACAAAGACCAAGTCCTTCATCCAAATAGTCTGTACCTAGATAGACAAATGATAGGATGACGCTACCACCAATACTGTGTATAAACACCACCGCCACGCCACCGCCACACGGCTTCCCGCCCTCCCTCCCACAGTATCCCACCAATGACCATGACCATCCAACCTAAACCCAAACGCAAGCCAGCAAACGCAAGCCAAGCAAACAGTTACAGATGAATACCCTCAATGACAATCCATCATCATCCATCCACCCACCCCAACAAGGAACGCAAACCACGTCATCAGGCAACACCATTCATTCTTTCAAACCCGGCCAAACAGCCAGCAATCCGTCCCCAACCCAACCAACCAAGTGCTCTGCCCTGCCCTGTCACAGTCCACAGTTCAGTACCTATCCAGCTAGATCTTAAACCCAACTCACTCAACCCAGCCCGCCGCGTGGACCCATCCCATCCCACCCCATCGTATGCACTATGTATCATACACATCCTCGGAATCCGCACTCCTCTGTACGTTTTAAGGCAGACTAGACTTAACTTGTCGAGAAACCGAAGAGAGACTTGAATCTTACAAAGTAATATTGATGTGGACCCAACCAATCCCATGCAATCCCGCCCCCTCGCCCAGACTTTCCTTCCGTTTCACCCACGAGTCCGCTCACGATCATTCGCTGTGGCGTCGGATGTCCGCGTGGATCGTCGCATCGCATCGCATCGCCACGGTGAGTCGGGGGCTCGGCATTGCATTCATTTCCCGGGGCGAGGGCGAGGGCGATGGCGATGGCTATGGCGGGCTATTTTTACATACACGGTACGTACGTAGCATGTTGAGCGTGTTGAGCATGAGACTGGTACCACTCACTCACTGACTGGTTACTACTTTGGTAATAGTACTGGGTGGGCACTGTGGTCCGGTCCTGATGATGATCGATCATCGGTGGGTAATCTCGTTTTTGGGCCTGGGGTGGGTGAATGGGCCCGTGAAGTGATGGGCGGATGGGCGGATGGAGAGGTATAAAGGGCGGTGCTGCTGCTGCTTTCGGCTCTGCTCTTTTCTTCTGGGGTGGTTTTTAACTAACTGCTACTATTATCTTGCATACTATTCTGCATACTACATACACGCCTGGACATTTGAGGTGATACATACATACTAGATCTACTCTACTCTACATAACTCTTCTACTATCTACCAACCTACCTCCCAACCAACCAACCAACCAACACAAACCAAACAAAACCACCACCACCACCAAAATGAAGTTTCAACTCACCGTCCCCCTTCTAACCGCCCTCCTCGCCTCCCCTGCGCTCTCCAACCCCGCCCCGGAACCTGACGCCATCTCCGCCGCGCTCTCCGACGCCGGCACCATCGCCACGGCGGCCATCTCCGCGGGCAACACGATCGCGACAGCCGCCATATCGGGCGCGGAATCCATCGCCTCGGACGGCGCGTCCGCAGCAAGCGACGTCGCGACGGCGGCGCGGTCGGACGCCTCCGCCGCCGAATCATGGGGTTCGAGCGTGGCGTCCGACGCACAGTCGCGCGCGTCGGAGATACGCTCGGATGCGCAGTCGCGCGCGTCGGACGTCGCCAGCGAGATCACCTCCCGGTGGGAGAGCGAGACGACCCTGACGGGCACGAATGGGAAGGCGACGGCTACGTCGACGGTTAGTGGGAAGACGACGGTTGAGGCGAAGACGGCGAGTGCGACTGGTACTGGTAGTGGAAGTAAGAGTACGGCGACGGCGACGGGGAGTGCGTCGAGTTCGAGCTCTGATGGGGCTGGGGCGATGGCGACCCCTGCTGGGTTGGGGTATGGGATTGTGGGTGTTGCGGGCGTTTTGGGCGTTATGGTTGCGTTGTAAGGGGGTCAGTCGTCTTTCCTCCTTCGACCTTCGTCTGTCGACGGGCGGGGGGGGGGGGGGGTGTGGGAATTATGGCATGGAGAAGGAAAAGGAACGGATGGATGGAGGAGTTGTATGATGATGATGATACCTGTACCGAGTACTTGATGAACTAAACTGAACTGAATTGAATTGAACAAACCGTCTATTGTTTATACTATACTAAAGTACATGGTTTACATCTATCATTATCATTTATAAGTAGTCGACGGATCCTTATGCAACGACCCATTCTGAGTCGTATCCTCCTCTTCCACCCCATCGACCGTCATCTTCGGCCCCGTATACCACTTCCGCGCGAACAGGAAGTAGTACGACATGCACGCCAACCAGACGAACCCGTTGATTACGATCGTATAGTTCATTTCCGACGCTATGTTCATTAGCATAACATACTACTGTCAAAAGAGCAAGGAAAAGAGAGAAAAGAGGGATCTTACGACTCGGATTCGGCCCCTCACTCGGAAACATCGACAACACCAACCCAAACGCCAACCACAGCACCGCAACCACCGCGATCGGCCGACTCATGAATCCCGTGTAGAACTCGCCCGGCCGGAACCGCTCTTTGCCCCAGATCAGCCGGCACAGGATCGGCGTGCCCCACGCCACGTAGTTGCTGGCGACGAAGAGGGAGAACAGCGCATTCGCGGCGACGGAGTTGATCAAACAGAGCAGACCGAAGATGATGCACACCACGACGAGGCCGCAGATCGCTCGGACAGGCTGGTACCGTACCCGTCGGCTGACGTGGCGGAAGTAGCGCGAGAAAGGCAGTGCACCGTCGCGTGAGAAGGCCCATGCTTGGCGGGAGGCGGCCACGATCTGGGTTCGTTAGTATTGATGTAGTTCATAGTTGGTCGTGGGAGAGGGGGGACGGGGGGTGTACCAAGCTCAGTCCGATCAGAAACTGGATCACGATCAGCACGGCCATGAAACCCAGGGCGCCCTTCTTGCCGAGCGCGTCGTAGTAGATCTGCGCCATCGGCTGGCCGAAAACCGAGTTAATCGTCGCATTGACATCTGGGTTCATCACCG
The DNA here is from genome assembly GCF_003184545.1 of Aspergillus heteromorphus CBS 117.55. Classification (NCBI taxonomy): domain Eukaryota; kingdom Fungi; phylum Ascomycota; class Eurotiomycetes; order Eurotiales; family Aspergillaceae; genus Aspergillus; species Aspergillus heteromorphus. Next base: position 344,604 of record NW_020290426.1, on the reverse strand, counting down.
CAGCCAGAATGCTCAGCACCAGGAACCCCAGCACACAGGCACATCCGGACGACCAGATAATGCCCAGCGGGACAGCCTTGGCGGCGTGCAGGGCCTCCTCGCTCATATGCACGCATGAGTCGAAAAACCCGATCGACCAGATCGGTGCCAGGAAGGCTAGGATGAAGGTCCATCCGGTGGGCCACGAGGTCGCGTTGTCGACGTGCCCGAAGACATAGGTCCCTGAGTTGAGGGAGCCGCCGTTAGTGACTTTGCCAATGGGGAGAGCGACAACGGTGGCGACGATGATGGCGATGTTGATGAAGATGCAGAAGGTCTGGATGCGCGGCATGATATGGCCAGTGAAGATACCGCAGAGGGCATGCAGGAGGATCAGCCCGACGTAGACGCCGTAGATAATGCCGTTGGATGCGGACCACTCGCCGTCACGCGCGATGGACACGCAGGCGAGGATCATCAGCGATAGCGTGTCTGTTCGTTCCATTAGTAGTCTTCATAGATAGGTACTGATCCAGCGCTTACAATCCACCGAGCACATCCCCCCGATCAACCCCATGGTGTTGCTGTATCCCACCAGGAAGCTCAGCGCATTCTTGTACCTCTCCCCCGCGAAGTAGTGTGTCCACCAGTAGAGTCCACCTGCCGTAGGCATAGCGGATGCCATATCAGCCTGAATCCAGTCTTAGCGCAGTCCCAACACAACCAGCGGGGTAGAATTGAAATACCATAGCCAATCCCACGAAGAAGATCAAGATACTCGCAGTCAACCACCCCTGTCGCCGTCAGCCACCGTCTACCCCAAAAAGACCAGCCAGAATTACCCAAACCATGCCCGCAGGACCAGCCGGCAAGGAGAAAGCGATAGTCGAAGCGATGGACGGCACCAAGCCCATGATACTGAACGCGACGGCGAAGATCTGCACGGTGGAATACTGTCTCCGAAGCTCCTGTTTGTAGCCCATTTTGGCTGCCACTCGTCAGCACTGCTGTCGCCTCGCCATCGTCGCAGAACGGTCGCACTCACCCAGCAATTGCGAATCCTCGGGGTCTGCCAGTCGCGCGTCCTTCGCGGTGGAGGTAGCCGTGGCCGTGGCCGGGGGAGACTCCCTGACGGCCATGATGTCGTGGGGGAGGGAAAAAGCGAGGGAACTTCGAGGCGTGGAGGAAGTCGCCGGCGAAAAGCTGCGGTCGAGGCCGTCGGGGGAAGGGCAGTTATAGGGAGTAGGGATGGGATTGAGTTTGCCAAGCAACGGAGCGAACTCACTGCGAGATGCGAGATGCGAGATCCAGAGTTCAGCTGCCAGACTTTAATTCCCCTCCAGCCAGAACAAGGTCGGACACACAATCTGACGCAGCGGATTGGACTGAGAAAAACCCATCCCTGGGATTGCACCCCGAGCTAGCTGCGTCTGCTGAGGGGGTTCCACGGACCTCTTCTAAGTTCTCGCAGTCTCAGTCTCAGTCTCCTCACTTCGGCTCTCCAGTCTCCACCCGGGGGAGGGGAGAGAGGGAGGTCGTGGGTACTCGTGGGTCGCCGATCGCCGGGTGGTGAGTGGCCTGGCGAGATGCAATGGATGCCAGCGCCGTGGATCACCGCCCTCCCACTCAGACAGGATCCGGATGCAGGGAGATTTGCATGATCTCACGACAACCCTCAGCACTCTATACTCTATCTGAGAGAGACTATCCTCCATCTACTGTACAGTATCATGTACAGAGTAGAGGAGAAGTGTAATCAAAGCACAATAACCCAAGCAGGTGGTGCCCGATCGATTCAACACTACCAGACTACTATGGGGGAGTGTTCTTCCCTCGCAAAGGAAATCCCGCATCTCCCCACCGCGACAGCCAAGCGAGACCTTGGATCGCTGCAGCACTAGCAGTCTGTCTACTGTCTAGATAGCCCACTCATATCCTTTTAGACTCCCCCCGGTTAACTCTTCCGATACATCGGTGCTGCGGGTTAATGCACACGACGCACACTAGATCAGTCAGTCTACTTTAGGTCGTTTTAGTTCATTACTGGCGTGATAAAATTTTCTGTTCAATTTGAGCTACAGTTTATAATGAATAGATAGTGTCTGTTTTATGGCAGTTGATGGCGTTTGTCTGCTCTATTCCGTGTGATACTTACTGTACTGGATATCTGCCAGCCGTCCCGTCCTGCCTCAAAGTTGAGTCAACTCCTGCGCTTGGATCTCTCCACCCGCTGCACCGCCGAACTGTATTTGATGAAGTTCCCCTGAACTGCTGCTTCTACATAGATAGTGCACACCACTAGTTAGTGCCCCGAAGTTCTTCCTATTTAACCACGACCTAACTACTACTACTACTAGCCCATGACGTTCGATTTAATCTGCTATTTCACAATTACACACTACACACTACACACCACGACCACTGACCACTAACCACGCTGATGATAAAAATAAATGAGACAAAAATAAATCAAATTGACGCTAGCAGATCTTGCAGTAAAGTAATATACAAACGGTCCCGAGTTGAGATGCAAACTCCACGGCGCCAATCTAACCCTCGAGCGCTGTTCACATCATTATTACAGGGTATCTATGTGCCACTTTTATCGTACAGTCTATAATACATGAGAAGGGAAGGGGAGGGAAGTCGCGGGGTCGTTCGGTCGTTCGTCCGTCCGTTGCCTCCTAACGGCCCTCCAGGACCTTGAGAACCAGCTCGTATGTCCCGATCGTGATCGCCGCCGACGGCACCGTCCGGAGAAGGTGCGCCGTCAGCCCGCCGTACAGCGCAATCACCCCCTCCTCCTTCAGGATCAACCGCGCGCACTGCAGGATGCTGGTGTACTTCTGTCGGCCGTCCGCCATGGGCGCCTGTCGGAGGCGAGTGCGGATCACCTGGAAAAATTAGCGGCCGTTTCACTATGCAGACAAGAACAAGACACCAAACTCACCTCGTGGGGGTATGCGATCAGGCAAGCGAACAATTTCGACAAACCCGAGGCACCGCTCAGGGCCAGACCCTGGGTGAAGTGGTTGGCCTCGGACTTGTTATCCAGATCGACCTTCTTGGAGATGATGCCCTTGATACGCTCGTACATCACCAGATGCAGCGTCGTCTCGATACTGCCCAGGTAGCTGGCGGTCAGGCCACGGTACAGACCCTTGGGTCCCTCGTGCTGCAGGATCTGCTTGACGCAGTCCAGACTGCTCTTGTATCGGCGCGCGCCGGCCTTATCCAGCTGAAGACGGGTCTTGACAACCCAGATGGGGTTGGTGGCCGAGCCGGTGGCGATGCCCGCGCACGCCGCCGACATCGCGTGCACAAGCGTCGTGTCCTTGTCGCACCCCAGAATGTCCGGCAGCAGCCGCTTGCAGTTCCCGTATGTGTAGAATTTCACCGCACTGGCGGGCACCACGCCCGTCAGGCTGGGTCCCAGACCCTTGAACATCCCGCGCCATCCTTCGACCTGGTGGATGGAGAAAAGGATCCCGAATGTCTCGCGGAAGTGGAGGATGGAGGACCGGACGAACGATGGGCGAACGTGGTGTGCGGGGACCGGCCGTTTCGTGCCTTGTGTCGTCTGATAGTAGTCGGTTTGTAAACTAAGACAGGCGTTGTTAGGATGCGAGGTGCAGATAGAAGGTACGTTAGAACGTAAGGGCGATCCTACCGAGTGCGGAGAACGTCAAGGGGACTCGTAAGCACAGCAGTGACCATACCGCCGGCACTAATTCAAGAAGTCAGTATCCATCCATCCATCCAAGCAGAAAGGCTACTCACGCGCCGGCGATCAAATGAGACCACGACCCCAGACCGTTCGACACGACGACCTTGTCCTCGTATCTGTCCGTCGGCAGGGTCGGCGGGAGCGGATCCGTGGCCGTGCCATGCGAGTGGTGAGCAACGGGCTGCATCTTCGGTAATACAATCAGGGTCGTCCTGTCCTGTCTGCTCAGCTCGGAAGACGGAAGACAGCTGGAGTTGCAGGGGATTTTGCCTGGCCGGCCTGAGGGTCAGGAAAGTTTTTTTGCAGAATAAATACCGAGCGGCGAATCCCAGGCGGTCTGCCGCCCGTCACATCAGGTGACCTGCCAGGACCCATCTAGACCAGATGACTAATCTGTCAGGCGGAGGGCAGTCGAGGAGGCTGAGGGTGCGAACAGGGAAATGTGAGGTGTTCAAACACATTCTTCTAAAGGATCTCAGCCCAGCAACAGAGGCATCCACCTCGTTAACTTGACTCATGGCGAGTACACCACAGTACTCTATCAGCCCTGCTGCTACCGCGTCGAGGCGATCGTCCGAGAGCGGCTAGCCTGCCTTAGTCAGTCGGCCCCACCCGCGCGGCCCCACGGAGTTCCCCAATCGCGAGCATCAGGGACCGACGCGGACAAGAAACAGGCGTCCGGTCCAGGGGTAGTGTACCGTGTATGCTTTGTCTTGCAGTAGAGGTTTAAATGGGATTGTATGACAGCTGCGTATGTGGAGAATGGCCAGATTTGTTGATACCTCGCCATGTTCCCCCAGGTTACTAGCAGATGGACGGAATACTGGACAGGGAAGATATATATACTAGTGTCCGTCTCCCCCACCAGCACGGTTTACAGAAGATCGCCCCCTCCTTTACACTAATTACTCATCTCAACCTACAGACAAACGCAGATCGCAATGAAAATAAATAGAGGATCTCTAGAAGCAAAGCTAGCAATCGAAACTGCGTATGTACCTGTAGCAAGCCCCAAGGTAGAACGATTCATCGGATTATTACTTCAAAATCTCCTGTGTAAAGGCTCCTGTGTCGAAAACTCCTGTGTAGCCGGTTCCTGAACACGGTTTTAACCAAACTGGATGCTCTTAGAGAGGTCGCAGGTTCAGGACGAGTTGAATGTGGGGATAGTCCAGCTTGGCTCCCTGGTGGTTGGCCAAGAGGCTGGCAGTCTTGAGCACATTCTTGATCTGCCGACCGTTCAAGGGCACATCCGCCAGTTCGCTCAGCTCATGATCAGAGATCGCGCTACTGGCCTCGGGTCCAAGCAACTGGGTCCAAATCCGGCGTCTGGTCGACTTGTTCAGGTTGGGGTAGCGAAGGGCTACGTGGATGCGGGACTCAAATGCCGGGTCGATGGCGTCAGAGCGGTTGCTGGTCAGGAACAGGATGCCCTGTCGGGGACGTGTGAGTCTGGTTCTTCCAAAGGGATTGAGTCTGGAAGGGACTGCGGCTCTTACCTCGTAGTACTCCAGAAGACGGAGGAACACGCACACCAGTTCGTTTCTGTCCAAGTCATTGCTGTTGCGCGCTTCCATAAAGACATCGGCCTCGTCGAGCAGAAGAACACCCCCCCACTTCGGAACCATGCGGAGAATATCTTTCATCTTCTCCTCAAGCAGAGCGGCATTGGTACTGAGGTCTCCAGCGCTCAGCACATAGAGAGGCACCTTCATGATTTCCGCAACACTCTCCGCGGTAAGAGTCTTGCCCACCCCTGGAGGACCGCTGAGAAGCATGACAACGCCACGGCCTTTGCCCTGGATGACATCGTCAAAAGCCTCGACGCTCTGGGACTGCGCCTGAGCAAAGGCAAAAATCAACTGCTTCAGAGCAAGGTCTTCGTCAGGAAGCACGAGTGCGTCAAAGGCGCGCGAATTCCATTCAATATCTTTCAAGCCATCAACGAAAAACTCCAGCCACTTCTTGTCCTTGAGGGAGTAGCCGCGCAGAATGGGGGTGGCGACCAAGAGGTGTTTATCAGCGAGTTTGCCTGAGATGGTATAATGAACCTTAAAGGCGTCACCGGGACTGAAGGTGTTGTAGGCCTCCGCGTCAATGATGATGCGGCTTTTGACGTTGTAGCTGACATTGCGATCCATGTAGTACGCCATGCCACGACCTTCGTATTCCTTGTAGTGGTAGCCGTTATGTTCCAGCCACAGCTTTCCACGAGCAATCATGTCGCTTCGGACGGTAGCAAAATCCTCATGGCAGATGAGAGGGAATGCGGGCAAAGAAGTGATAGGCTTGGTCCCGTCAAAGGGAGGGATGAGAAGCGAAGTACTCATATAGCCAAAGTCAGTACCGTCGAAGTCGATATAGCTGCCGGTGATCTGGAACTTTTTGGTGTACTCATTGACATCGCCGAACTCAAACTTGTAGATGCGTTGGTGACCGTTCTCAGTACTGTAGACAGTCTCACCCGGCTCGAAGATGGTCCAGAGCAAGTCAAAAGTCACGACGCCGTTACGAAGGAGGTCGTTCTTGTGGGAGACGGTATCATGCAACTCATCTTCCAGGATGCCGTACAGCAAGTCAACGTGAGCTTTGGCAGTCGGGTCGGTCTCTTTATCACGAGCATCGGTGAGCTGACTCCAACGGTGGACAAAGGCTTTGAAGGGCTTTTTGAACTCAATACGCTCAAGAGTCATGGTGAGACCGGGATAGCCTTTCATGACGCCGGCCAGGAGTTTCTTGAGCGGCTCACTCTGAATCACGATGGAATCGATCTCCAGGTTCTTGCGCCCGTCATAGCACTTGACGTTGCGGACGAGAAGCGCGAACTGATCAGACTCCAAGTTCTCAGCCGGCTCCACCAGGTCATGGGGCTCCTCTTTAGTCCAGGAAGTGCAACCGTTTTCGTCGGGCTTGGTCTGGTAAAGGTTGTGGACTTGGGAGATGCTTCCCTGCGGGGCGTACTGCTCACCAACCTCGTCCACTGGCCATTTGTTAGCTCGCTTGACGTTCCATGAAACTAGTGGTCTGACCTGAGGGAATTGAGGGAATGTCGCTCATTTTGACGACCTGTCCACTGCTATCGATGATGAGATTATGGAATTTCGTAGAGGCTGACGATGGGTTGTTAGAATTTGAGTCTCAGAAGAATGAGAAGACAACAAACTCTTGTATTTAAGCTGAACTGGCTCTTTGTTCCTGCCTTTCATGTCGGAAGCTGCAGGCAGCAGAGAGATCTTGCTGATTGGTGGCTGCTGCCGGTTGTAAAGCCACAGACCACGATTGTTTCTGAGTTGGAGTCTTGGACAACAGAAAGGAAGTGAATCCACTCAACACGCCAGCAAACAGCAACACAGAGCCAAAACAGAAAGGTCGGACTGAAACTGCACGGCTGTGCTCTGGCCTAGATGCTCCAGGCAATAGCACAGCCTTGCCTTCAGGCTGGCTGCGCCAAGAGATTGAAGGCCAGTTAAAGGGGCCTTGTGCACGAAGACAAGTGTTGAAGAGGGGCAAACAGGTAAATACGTGGGAGAGAAGAAAGGAGATAAAAAGAAATCAGAAGGTCGAGTAGAAGAGAATAAGCATTCAGCGAGAGCGGAGACAGGCTCCGTGACACATGACCTGGTGGCCATCCTTGTCCAGACAGATCGGATGCATCTCCCCCTCGGTCTGTATCCCTGGCCATTGGCAGGACAGGGCTTTCACCAGTGATATCATCCCGGAGCAGCCATGTGTATCAAAAGTAATCCCATGTGTGCCATAACGAAAGTCTCCCAGGTTCTCACACAGGAAAATGAGGGAGACTGCTCCTGAACAGTGATTCCTTTTTGAGATAGAGATCAGATAGGTGTCCGACCAGCAGAATACCATGAATATAATCAGAATTTCAACTTCAGAAAGCAATGGTGTAATGCCCCATGGTCTGGAGGGTCTCTTATCGACAGAACTATGGATTCTTGGTATCATGAAAGCTCCGAGCACTGCTGAAGTAGTCTGCTCTCAGCGACCCAGCACGAACTTATTGATAGAAAGACCAAATATATAGGAGATAGACTACGGTGAGATTGTTGATAAAGTAACCGAGAATCACCATCTCAACCCCCCCCCCCCACCCCCGCCCCAAACACCACGTGACCCATGGCAGGGATGGCCGATCAGCAAAGATCCCCCCCTCCTGTCTTCTGTCCTGAATCTCTGCATCACCGCACCTCACCACCTCTCATCATATCCCACAATTTGGCCACACTTTGTGAAAGTTACTTATAATATGCCAAGCAAATTTCGAGCCTCAGTCAGCCTAGTCCAGGCCTTATCATCGACAAATCCTAGCATCAATCGGGACGCCTAGACCCCCGGATCCCCTCCGGACCCCCTCCGGACCAAGATGTTCCTGGCCAGCAAAACACACTGTTCCTGACAGAGCCTGCGGCATTATTGATTGTTGTTCGGAGTAAACGGAAGGATGGATGGTCTGGAACACTGCTTAGAAGCTCTCCGGACCTTGGAAGAAGATGCGTCATCGACTCTGTTCTCGGCCAAATAAGGTTACATCTCGTCCGGCGCCTTATCACCTCTTGCGCCAGCAGTGTTCGACGGCGTGGTTTTCCATGACGTCTTCCCGATGGTAGAATGATGGCCTTGCCTCCGTGGCAATTTCATTCACTTCTCAAAATTGACTGTCACTATCAGGCGGAGCAGGTCCAACAATACCTTTATGGCCTTACCTTTATGGCTTGCCATTGCCATTTTGTTAGAAAATCTCGCTTAGCGAGGGTGTGTTATTCAATGGAGCTTTGCTGAGGATCGTTTTCTACGACCGGGGCGGGAATCTACCTTGTCAGATGGTTCTTCGTACACAGTGTTGCAGCTGTTGGCCTTGCTGCCTCTTGCAGTTCTGAACGCCTCCAGTAGGTCTGGCAGACACAAGTCTTGCATTCTATACTGATTCGCTGATAGGATAATCGCCCATACCTCGACCCCTCCCATAAACCGACACAATGTCCGAAAAACGGTCCAGCAGCCAGTCAAGCGAAGGGTCGTTGATGAGCTACCGCAGCGTCGAACACCAGACTGCAGACTCCCCCTCCCCCGACAGTGATAATACAAACAGTGTCACTCCAGACGCCGATAGCCCCCCCGTTGACCCACTACGACGCATCCATCGAGTACATTTTGGTGCGGATCGACGATTTGAATATGGAAGCCTGGCGGAAGAGGGGGGCTTCCGTCCCGACGCATCCCACTTCCGACGCCGTTCATCTGCACATAGATCACTCGATATTACAGATGCACCCGGCCGAATCTTGCAGGCCTTGGGTAGGGAGGCTGGGGAGGAAGCGAAGGACGAGAAGCGTCCGCCTAGTATGAAAGAGAAAATGACCAAATGGGATCGTTTGAGAGCAATCAGAGATACGGTCAAGGCAAAGACATCCGAATTTGCTGCTCGCCTTGGACGCCCGGACGACATCGATGAAGATGACCTGCAACCCATTGACTATCGCCGTCGCAGTACGGACAACGACCTCCATTATGGCGAAGAACACCCCGACCAAACTACCTGCAGTACCGAAGCTCATCGTATCGTCCGTGAACTGGCTCAGGAGGCATCAGCTCGTCGCAATAGTACCCGTCGTAACAGTACCCGCAGAGGCTCGATCTTGCCAGATGTCACAGATGTTGACCCTGAAGATGACGGTCTGGAACGCGACGACGAAATTGGACGTCGTGCTTCCACTGGAGGCGTTTTGTCACACTTGCTCAAGCTTAGCGGAGGCTGGGATCAGTTCCAAAAAGGGTCTCGGGGTGTTGCCCTGGCAAGTGAGTTGTTTTACCCCTTTGGCGGGAGCACCCCGGGTACGGCGACGCCTCGAAAAGAGAAGGTCCGCTGGTACAAAAAGCCTGGGAATGTTTCGACGTCGACTTTAGTGGGAGCCGGAAGTGCCAGTGGGGCCAGTACACCTCTGTCTGGCGAGATTATGAGTGTGGCGTCTAGGCGGCGGGACAGGCATTCCAATCGCCATCGCCGCAGCAGCATGAGACTCGAGGATGAGATCCACATTACCCTCCAAATAGCTGAAATCATTGCCCGGCAGCGATACATTATGCACCTATGCAAGGCGCTGATGAGGTTTGGGGCCCCTACTCATCGGCTTGAGGAGTACATGCATATGACCGCCAAGGTTTTAGATATCGAATGTCAGTTCCTGTATCTCCCTGGATGCATGATCATATCATTTGACGACCCCAGCACCCGGACAACAGAAGTCAAGCTCGTTCGGGCGGTGCAAGGCGTCGACCTCGGGCGGTTGTCAGATACGCATAACGTGTACAAAAACGTAATACACGACATGATCGGAGTTGAGGAGGCTGCGAACGAGTTGGATGAGCTTATGATTAAGAAACCTCGGTTCAACAAATGGACCATAGTTCTGGTTTATGGAATAGCAACCGCTACCGTGGGACCGTTCGCCTTTGATGCACGGCCAATCGACATGCCTCTCATCTTCTTCAATGGCTGTCTCCTGGGCTGCATGCAGCATATCCTTGCACCGCGATCGGTCCTGTATTCCAACGTCTTCGAGGTGACGGCTTCTGTGCTCACTTCATTCCTCGCCCGTGCTTTCGGCAGTATCAGATCCACGGCCTTCAACCACGGAACTAGCGAGTTTTTGTTCTGTTTCTCTGCTATCGCACAGTCATCCATCGCGTTGATTCTGCCCGGATATTTAGTTCTGTGCAGTAGCTTGGAATTGCAGTCGCACCAGATCGTCGCCGGCTCCATCCGTATGGTTTACGCCATTATCTACTCGCTCTTCCTCGGCTACGGTGTCACCGTCGGCACGACCATTTACGGGCTGATGGATAGAAATGCCACCTCAGATCTCACCTGCCCAGCAGGAGGAGCATTCAAGAACGCGTACGCCCAGCGCTTCCCTTTTGTTGCCGCGTTTTCTCTCTGTCTCCTCATCGTCAACCAGGGGAAGTGGAAACAAGCGCCTATTATGATCACCATCTCCCTGGCCGGCTACATCACCAACTACTTCGTCGGTTCGCACCTCGGCTCTAACACACAGGTCGCAAACACCGTGGGCGCCTTCACTGTTGGTGTAATGGGGAACCTCTACAGTCGAATTTGGCACGGACATGCCGCCGCCGCCGTCCTACCCGCCATTTTCGTTCTTGTACCCTCCGGTCTCGCGGCCACCGGATCCCTCATCACGGGCGTCGACACCGCCAACGAAATCCGCTCCAATGTCACGAACCACTCATCCAGCAGCACCAGCAGCACCTCGACTTCCACATCTTCCAGCGAAATGTCGACGAATGTTCTGGGCTTCGGGATGATTCAAGTGGCCATCGGAATCACGGTCGGTCTTTTCGTGGCTGCTTTGGTGGTCTACCCGTTTGGAAAGAGACGGAGTGGATTGTTCAGCTTCTAGACTGCATATCTTTGGGATAACCTTTCACCTGCACGATTGTCTACGCTTTACGGCCTACACCTTGCATCGCTAGCTGGCGTGCTTGATTTCTTTTTGATTTAAAGGAGCCCATGGAAAAAAGAGAGCAATTGATGAAGAATTGGATGAACATGGGAATTCGCAAAAGTTCTTCGGACAAATCCTTAATGTATCTAGCACCCACTAATAACGAATGAAATAGATTTGACTTGCATCAGGAGATGAAATTGCCCAGGTATCTGATTGGTTCGGATGTGGTTTGCTGGGCGCATGTGTTGGGCATTAGTAGCACTCCGCATGTCCAACCAACACACGTACTCAATAGCACTGTTTCTAATAGAGTGGCCCTCAGCTGAGCTACTCAATGCCACATACTACATACTACCTACCTTTTACCTAGTAGTACTACTACGAGGTACCTGCTGTCGAAATGTTTCAGTTGGGCCTGAAACACCAAATAGAGCTGGGGGAAGGCGCGACTTCGCCTCGGGCACCCGATTAGGAAGGCGCTTCTGACTGATGTCGTGGAAGCTTTCCGACGGCTTCCTCGTCTTCTCCATTCCTCCACACAATGGCATTCGCCTTTTGACATTGCAGCCCAACGCACAGCTTAAGACCATCTTCGAAAGCTCCCTTCTGGTCTGTATATACCGATGCCGTTCCTGGAAATGATTCCTTGTCTTTTCCCGTGTTGAAGCTCGTACTAAACATTATTTTGCTAACGTTCGTCTCAATGAGCCCCGGAAAGAAAAACGCCCCCCAAAACGCGCATCCCCACGAAAACACTCACCCACCATGAATACAAGATCGGATGGATCGCAGCCCTCTCCTTCGAAATCGCGGCAGCGACAGCGATGTTGGACGAGATTCATACCACCTTACCTTCGGACTTCAACGACCACAACTCATACACACTTTGGTCCATCCTGGGCGACAATGTTGTTATTGCGTGTTTGCCAGCTAGTGTCAACGGTGCCACTTCAGCCGCAATAGTAGCGGCTCACATGTTGTTTACCTTTCCAGAAATACGGTTCGGACTGATGGTTGGTATCGGAGGAGGAGCACCAAGCGACAAAGTCGATATTAGACTCGGAGATGTTGTGGTGAGCGAGCCAGCCGACGGGGTTGGTGGCGTGATACAATACGACTACGGAACGGTCACCAGTGGTGGGTCTTTCCAGCGAACAGGAGCTCTCAACAAACCACCACTGGTGCTATTGGCTGCAGTCAACCAGCTGAAAGCGAAAGTCGTGATGAAGAATAACAACATACCACTTAATAAATCCCAAATTGCGATGCGGTATCCCAAAATATCAAAGTTCACTTGTTCGGGCAACAGTCAGGATCACCTATACAAAGTCAACTATGAGCACGTTGGAGGAAATACATGCGATCATTGCAGCAAGATTCAGATTATGAATCGACAATCAAGACCATCAGCCGACTCAGCCATTCATTACGGTTTGATTGCATCGGGAAATCAAGTAATGAAACATGCAGCCACGAGAGACCGACTGGCACAGGAACTGGGGATTCTGTGCTTCGAAATGGAAGCAGCTGGATTAATAGATCCGCAGGTGTCACATATTCGACAGTCAAAGGAGAATAAAAACATCCGATCAAGAGCAGATACACCAGTGCAGACCATCTCGTCCAGGCTTGGGGTCAGCCTACCGTAATATCTTTACCTCGGGGATACCTCCTCATTATCACCTTTTCGCTGGTCTGGCTGGATGGCATTGGCGGCGTTGGATAACCTCTTTTTGATACAATAGCAACCAACAGATCAAACAACCGCACTGAAACCCTGCGTACAACGTACGTATAGCAGCGAGTCAGGATAGACATGAGATGATGTCACACCGGAACCCTCAAGAAAACGAATATTAGCTAAGGAATAATAATGCACTCAATGGCCTCTCCTTGTATGGCTTTGAATGGAGTGTGAGGGTGATAATGAGGCATTGAGGCACTGAGGCACCGAGGCACCGAGGCACCAAGGCATTGAGCCTGGAGCACTCAGGCCGGTGACCGGGGATACAGGCACCAGGGCATACAGGCACCAGGGTATACAGGCACGCAGGCACGCAGGCAGAGGATACACGCCACATACATCCATCCATCATCGTAGCCGACGAAGAGTCTTTATACATTACACTCATTCATACTATCTAGACAGAGAGATAGATAGAGATCCAGCCAAAAGAAAAAGAAGGAGAAGAAAAAGAAGAAGAAGAAGAAGAAGACAACCCCGCGAACCAGCACGAGAGTCCAGGCTATGCACGCACGCCACAATGTTTCTTTCTTTCTCGCTTGCTTGCTTGTTCATTGCTAATTAAGACAACGCTGTTCAGTTTCATGCATATATACAGAACTGATGGATGCAAATGCAGATGCGACGCAGATGAAAATGCATATGCAGACATTGACGACATCAAGCACATACATGGAATGCTAAGATATGAAACATTATATCCTGTCACATCATAGAATAGAAGATAAAATATGAAGATCAAGGGCAGACAATCAGCCAAGCTGCCCATCTTTCCAAGCGGCGTAGCCGACCATCTCCAACAAAAAGCGCTCGCGACCGACCATAACCTGTCTCCCTTCGGTATACAAGAAATTGCGACAGAGGTCGTGGAGACGGGGACGGTCTGAGTCGGGGAGACCGCGGAGATCGGCGAGGGTGAGGGTGATCTCGGTGTAGTCGGCGTCGAGACGGAAGAGGGAGTGTCTGAGGTCCTTGGGGACGGAGGAGTCGGATGCGAGCCAGCCGCAGAGGGAGTCGAAGAGATGGTGGTTGAGGATGAAGAGGAGGAGCGAGTCGAGGGAAGACCAGTCGACGTCGCCGAGGATGTGGGTGGGAGGGAGCGGGGAAAATGCTTTTTGCATGGAGATGACGGACGCCAGCGTGTCGAGAAGGACGTTGTCCTTCTCTTCTTCGACTTCTTTGGATTCTTTGCATTGTTTGGATTCCTCTCTGTAAGTATAGTCGGGGATGAGGCCCCAGTGGGGCTGTGAGGAGACGATGGGCCGGTCGTAGCCGAGCAAAACGCGCCAGAACTGGTTGCAGCCGACTTCCAGCAGCATGCATGGGATCAGCATCACGTACCCCCACCACATCCGGCAGGTGAGCATCGAGGCCGCACCGGCTACTAGGCCGGTGATGGCGGACACGACGGCGTGCCATATGAAGTACTGGAAGCGGCGGTGTAGACGATCGCGGAAAGGCGTGAGGGCGGTGGAGGACATACATGCCCGATCGTGTCCGCGGAACCGCCATATGAGGTATATAGACCAAACTGCGTTGAGGACGCCGTATGCAGCAGCGAAGCCGTTGCCGACAAAGCCAGACAAAAGATTGCTGATAAAGTATATATAGGAGTTCGCGCCCCATATGGCCATTATAGTGCCGGTGCCAACGAGGAGGGCGCCGATGCCGAGGAAGAGGTCCATGACGATGCGATCGATGACTTCGGAGCCTAACTCGCGGTATCCAACACCGAGACGACGGTCGATGAGTCGGACGGAGGCCTGGTCGACTGGTGTTGTGGCGGGCGGGTTGAGGTGCTGCAGTCGAAGGAGGAAGAGGTATCGCCGTTCTTCCTGGAGGATGCGCACGTTCTGCCAGCTGAGGATTCCATCGCGAAGAGCGGCGATGCTGATGAGAAGCGCGAGTGGTCCCCCGATAGCCATGAAGATTTTCGCATACAGTGGGATGGGCACGTCGTTCCAGACGTTAGCGGCGAAATCACCCGCATTGGCGAACTCTAGAAACCCGACGCTAGCGAGCAGACTGTTCCGGTACCACGGCGGATTTGTGACCCGCAGCTTGCGGCGATGGCGGGTGAAGGTCACGGAGGAGGGTGGCAGATCGGTCGTCTCGTTTTCTTCATGATGAAAAGCCTTGTCCGAGACCAGAGAAGATAGGGTGTCCTGCGAGGGGGGCATCGGGGCAGGAGACTAGAGGAGCCAAGCTCCTCTAGCTGGCGTCGGACCGGCAGGGTGTAGGGGACGACGGGAATGAGGGCGACGCCAGATTGAAGGATGATGGAGGATGGAGGGAAAAAGGAAGAGAAGGAGAAGGGAAGGAGAAAAGAGGAGGGAGGGAGAGGGAGGAGGGACGGGATGGAGAGACGCAACCTGGCGAGAAGAAGGACGGGATGGAGAGAGAGAGAGCGAGAGAGAAGAGAGAGAGAAAGTTGGACGGGTTGTTGGGCGACCGCCAAGTTTCCCAGATTGATTCGCGGCATCCACGGAAGGTGCGGGCGTGCGCCCTCTGATTGGCTGGCGGGCGGGGGGTTCCGCACTTGGCGTGCCTTATAGGGCTGAGCCAAGTCGGTTCCTTCCTCGTTCTCTGGATCGCTTTGCAGGTTTTCTCGTGTCGCGAGGGCGATGCTTTGCCAGGGACAAGCTTATTCTGTCCACCCTCGTCCCGGTGAAACTGGAGCTGGGGGTTGTTGTGTGCAGGGTGATTGTGCTGGAAGGGATTGGTGCACGGGGAAATGAGGGGCAGCGGCCTCAGGAATGACGACCCCAGCCCGCAGGCATCCACGATGCCCGATCCGGCTGGTGTGTCCGACCCCGGACTAAAGAAGCCCCGTGTTTGTCGATCGGCCCGCGTCATCTTCAATCCTGTGTTGCACTCTCACACTGTACACAGTATTGGGAAACAAGGCATACATATTAATACTATGCTACGGTCCAAGAAAATATCTAGAGAGATATAGAAAAGAAAATATACAGTCAAGTCACCCAGCGAACGATCTCGTGTGGGTCACTTCTTCCGCCCGGCAGGTTTTCTTCCCGTCTTCCCGCGACGATCGGAATCAAGACGAAGGATGCGCAATGTACATGCAGTGAGTGAGCGTTTCTATGTTCAAGCGCCTTTCGCGCCCTTGACCGGACCGGTCCGCGATCCGTCCATGTTATTGTTCAGCGCCTTGATCAGCCGAACGCCTGCGTCCGCTGTCTCCTGCGCCCAGAACCCTCTGCGACCCATACCCTCATGTCCGGGGTGCAGGAAATCCTCCTTACCACTGGCTCCCACGTCCGTCGCGGACGAGAAGACGCTCACGCGGTCCTGGAACCGCACGCGCGGCTTGCCTCGAGGTGACACCCTTCCGGAGGTGGCTTCCAGGTAGCGCTTGCGCATCGCGTAACGCTTGGACGCCTCGCGTCGCAGCGATACAAAGGCAATCTTCTCAATGCCCGTCCGGACAATGTAACGGATGCTGACGTACGCCCACTCCGCGAAGAGGAGTGCCATGAGAAGCGAGGAGATGTGGACCTCCTCCATGCCGTCGCGGTAGAGGTACACAATCGCAGCCGTCGACAGCGTCCCGAGCCAGCTGAGCACCTCTAACCCCTGGAGCGACGGCCCGATCGAGTCAGCTCGGATCGGCGGGGGGCGCTGGCATTCCAGACTCAGCTTGAAAAAGTCCCCTCGCAGCTCCAACCAGTTGTTTGCCAGGAATCCCAGCGAGACCAAAGGCCATGCGACCCCGAACAGAACAAGGAAGCCGAACTGTACACACATCTCCAGAGTGTCGTCGTGTACATTGTATTCATCCGCTTCGAGCTCATCCCGGACTCGGGAAAGGAACGCGGACTCTTCGGGGGCGTCGACCAGGAGTTGATCAGTCCTCGTGGAATAGCGACGTGGATAGCGAGTGGCGTGACGGCCCTCCCGGTAATCGCGCCACTTATGCCACAGGGTCTGTTTCACGTACGGCAGTACGATCTCCTCGCCAAAATTGAGGACCTGGGCGGTCGCAGATAGATAGATGACTTCCTGCTGGAGACGGGACGTGTCGATGTTGATCTCCCGGGCAAGGTTGGCCGACAAAAGACCGTATTCACGAAGGGTATCGAGGTACGGGACGATCTTGCCTCCGAAGGGCACGTATACGAAGGCTGTGAGGAGAGTAGGCAGGAAAGACGTAATGAAGTTCATCACGAACGTCTTAGAGGTCTGCGCCAGGTCGTATTGATCTTGCGTGCGGTAGTTTTCGTAGTCGGTCAATCGTTTCGCAAACTCGGTCAGGGTGTTGTTGATGGTTGGCAACGATAATGAGAACAGAATCGTGGGAAGGAATTCCAGGTAACCCTTCATGGGACCATTGTACACCTCCGAAACCATAATCTCCAGGGCGAACGTCAGGATGATCAAACTGCCCAAAGCAAGAGCTGCGACCGACGCAAAAGGAATCAGCAGCAGCTGGCGGGCGAACTGACGATGGACCGAAAAGACGCGGATGGTTTCTCCCGTGCCCGGGTTGACGATTTCCTTGTCCCAAATCCACTGCGGCCGGGTCACCTTCAGGAACCCAACATCTTTGACATTCCACCGAAGGCTCAGGTCCATCTCGCGGGTTTTCCAGTACTCCACAAACACAATCGCCCAGAGACAAGTGACCGCGCCACATGTAATCGAGTAGGGTCCGAGGTAGAACCAACAGAAGATGCCCCAGGCGGCGGGGAAGACCAAGAAGCACGAGTAGCAGTGGATGAAGGCGAAGTAGAAAGCAATCTAAATTGTCAGCCTCGATTATGCCAGTGCGGACCACGAAGACCAACCTTCTCTCCAAACAGGGCCCGAATAGCGTCAAGATCCTCAGCGGTCAAAAAAATGGTCTTGCTCCATTTTCGCAGCAGCTCCGCATTAGCGGAGCGATCGTGCAGAGGAATGGAAGTCGTGACATTCTTCCACTGGCCGAGTGTGGGGGTGACGCCAGCCCCTCCGAGCGACTTCTGCCAGCTGACCGCATGATACACCGACCGGAGGGCCTCAGCGGGAGTTTCAGCTTCTACCACAGCGTAATCATCGCCCTGGGGAAGCTCATGGATGATTCCATGAAGCCAGTCCTTCACCCTGGAGGTTGTTAGTTTATCCGATCGTGCGAAATCCGTGGCCACCGATCAACCGTACCGAGACTTGTAAACCAAATTGCCCAACAGGTCAGGGGGGACGCGGATGCACACTAGCAAGGAGGAGCCATGGCCATGGCGGACCTGGACCTCAAGATGCGCTTCCTGGAGGTCTTGGATCAAGGTGCGAAATTCCTGGATTGCCTGAGACAGCTCTGTGGGCGGGATGATGTGTGAGCACCGGCATCAGCATCCGCAGGGACCGCAGGGACTCCTTACCGACTTCTTCGAACGAAAAGTGGATGACCCAATCGACTCCGAAATTATCCAGTTCGGACTGGTCGACGGGTCCGTGACCGGCAAAGAAACCCATCCCGATCAACTAGCGAAAAGAGCGACGGGGGAGGGGGGGGGGGGGTAATGGACAGGAAGGGAATGCCTTGAAGAAGGGTGAGAGGGAGAAAAAGAAAAGAGAAAGCCAGAGATACCAGATCAATAATAGGAAGCTGATAACGATGGGGACGACCTCATCTCCGCGGGGACTCACGGATGCATCCGAGCGCTGTGGGATGGATGGGGAAAGGGGAGCAGATGGGGAAGAAGAAAAAGAAGGAGAGTGGAAGTGGGCAAGGGATGATTGATTGAAGCTGGACGCCGGCGGCGATGGCGGAGATGGACTATCTTATTTACGGCGTAACGCGGGATGGCGAGGGGATCCAGCTGAGGTAATGTTGGTGTTGGTAATAATAGCCTCCTGGATAACGTGATGAAATCATGAATCCCTGCAATTACTGCTGGGATACGCCCAGTGGTCACCTCTTGGCTTCGATTTATTACCTTGATTACTCGATATTACGGAACTCCCGCGCACTGTGCCAAGCTTCAGCCCTACAGGGCGACACGACCATTGGTTCGCCAGCTTGACGTGGCCGCGCTGGGGTCCAGTTTGGGCGTCTCCAGGCACGAAAGTACAGGCTTTACATCGCCATTCCAGCCGCTTACAGCCCAGGGAGACAAACCACACTGTTTCACCGTTTCAGTTTCATATCCATTGATGCATGCACTCCCCGCGTCTGGAAAAAAAGAAATGGGGCCTGGAGTGGGTTTGATCTTCTCCCCATCCAGTCTAATCTTGCTCCATAACATCGATCCCCTTTGGAAGCATCGGTCTGCAGCAGAAGCCATCGGCGTAATGATATCTGGCGCCCGCGGTACATGAAATACTGCTGCCTGACCCTGCGAATCCTTGCGTTTTGCGTGAACCGGATATGACGGGCGACCGCGTCGCCCGTCCCTTTGGAGCAATTTATAGCAACACCAGCGAGAAAACGGAATAGTGCTGGTGGACCCCCACCGGGGCATTTCTCTGCCAGCCAATGATGTGCGGTGATCATGCCCAATAATCGGCCGCAATCCCTGCAGGCATCCATCGCTGCCCGGGTTGTGTATGGGCCGCCAAGCCCGCACTACGGAATACCGTACGACGTATGTAGGCGCGTATGTATGTACCTTACCTGGAGGGAGGGCTTCAGTCGGTTCGACGACTTCTTCCGTCGGTAGATGGCTGCAGCTTCTCCACCGGCGACGAGAACAAAGATTCTGCAGTTCGGTCTGGAAGAATCCGTCCTTCCAGAGGGCTCTGGAAGTGCCTCCGAAGGCTTCATTTCTCGCGCGGCTGGGTCGATCACCGCTGGAATAAAATCAAATCTCCGTGGTGTCCCAATATCTCTCCACTCTGGTTCACTCCGGTATCACTGCTACTGATTTTGCAGTTCCAGCCTCTATCTACGACCGAGTCCGCCGTCCATCCATCTCATGCCAACAACGATATAAATACTACAGATAGCAAATCATCTGTCCTTGTCGCCACTAGTCTCAGCTTTATTACTCATCGCAAGACCCATCTTCCATACAAGCCTCATCACTGTTTGTCGTTCAGCCTCGGCCATCGATGGAATCGACGCTCTCATCCACCGCTGATCTAATGGCCCGCCGATTCTTCCCTGCACACAACGCCGCCTTCGGGCTGAGCGTCATCCTCTTCCTCTTCATGTTTCTCCCGACGCTCGTCGTTTTGTTAGCCGTCATTGTCTTCTTCCTCTTCTACTACCCGCGTCTGACGAAGCCGTCGAATGAGCATTAGTCTGCCTTCTTAAAAGTGTGTTGTGTATGTACATCTCAACCTAAAACTTTGTATTGAGCTAACTAGTCTTGTGGTTTAGTGCATGAAACAGAGTTTATGATATGATACCACGGAATTTTTTTGGATGACTGTCAACGTTTTTATATACTGTGCTGAAGCTAGCATCTGGTTCATGATAGGCGTTTGGGTTTTGTTTAGTATCGCAGAATGTAACGTTATATCTGTTTCACAATTTCGGATCAAAGAGAACGACACGGTATCCTCGCTTTCATACAGGGCGCAATGGAGTGAGGGCAACAGATTTGGGCGCCCATACGCTACAATATCTCGTGTTAGGTTGTATATAGCGAACAATCAACCCAACATTCTGGCCTGTCTTATACCTGCTCTATCTTGCCGCCTAATTCTCTCTTACACGGCCTCGGGCTGTTCCAGTCCTATCAAACCTGTCCGAACGTTTTCTCACGCAACTTGAGTTCCAATTTCTTCCATGGAGGAAAATCCATTCATCTCCCCAACCCCATGATGAATGACTGTCGTGGCACACAATTGAGAGCGATCATCAAAAGGCAAGAAAGAAAAGAAAAAGCCCTGTTGGAGCAGGTCGCGCGTCATCTTGAATCCACAGCATGTCAAAAGCACGCTTCACTGACGAGCTCCAACTTATTTAAAAAAGCTGAAATTACCCAAACCACCCTCTTCAGCTTCCTGATCATTACCTGTCCCTCCTCCCGCTCCCGCCCCCCACCTTCGTTCTGCTTAGTTAACAGCATAGTACCCCCAGCCACAATGTCACAACACCTCCTTGAGCTATTCACGATTATCATGGACAGGCAGGTGGCTCCCATACCTCACAGCCGGAGAAAGGCTCCGCGCCGCACAGCAAACAGATCTATGAGTGCCATAATGGCAATTACCTGGAAACCGCTCACGGGACCGTCCTTAGCATAAGGAAGATGACCGAGCGAGCCGAGCACGCGTGCAGCGCGAACGCATCCGCGAGCAACTATGTTCCGAAGACTATCAGATCATCGAGCAGTAACTGCAGACCGCGCTGAGTGGGCAGGAGGATTTGAACCAAACAGTGTGAAAGACGTTTGCTCAACTGGGAGAGTATGTTGGGCCGTCGGTTGGGGGAGAGCTGGCGTGTTAAGCGTGAGGCGGGGGGGTATGCGGGTGTTGGCTTGGTGGGCAGAACGCAGGATTCTGTGGATAGGTGATTGATGGAGATGTTGACGGGATGGGTGGGAGTTGTGGGATGTGGTGAGTATGGATGGCTGACTGGATTTTGTAGCCTGCGTGGCCAAGACTCGCGAGCCTGGGGTATTGGTGATGGGGATGGGAGGTGGTATGGAGTGTGGACTGTGGAGGATGGAGCGCGGCTTGATGGGTGAGCTATGATACTGAGGAACAATGATCGGATAGTCGGATGATATACATCGACGGAGTATAGCGCAGATCATAGCCAGACGATCATGGCCAGACGATCATGGCCCCTTCTTCTTTTGTCTCTTTATTCATGGGTTTCCATCAAGTAATACGCAGCGTAAAGCCAAACATCAGGTGTTGGATAATTTTCCTGGCATCTATTATCCCAGATTCTGGACTTGTCCGCTTTATATCCCAAGGTACGGACGGCGTTATGTAAAAATGACGAGTCGCAATATCCGAGAAGCTCTCCTGCTTCTTTCAATCATCTGTGTTTGGGATTCCAGGTGCAAAAATCTCAAACGGCGGACTGGCTGTCATCCGGGAAGGTGCGCTGGAGGCAAATCCCAAATAGGGCGCTGCCGCGCCTTTGTCTGGCCTGGTGTTCTATCTTCCTCCCTGCTACCAGTCTCTCCCGTCTTCTCGGTATGTTTGCTGGCGACATACAACTTTTAACCCTTGCAGAGCTTTTCTTCTGAGCACCTTGTCCATTCTTGCAGGGAGGACTAGACGCCGAGGGATCTCCTGTGCTGAACTGAACTGAATATGACACAGGTTTGCGACATTTTTCTATATCAGTATCACAATCACTATGGTATATTTACCATCTCCATTGTTCTACGGACTATGCAATTTCAGCAAGGAGGTATGCGAGCGTTTTGCCTATGTTCTGATAGTTTCCATTAACGGATGCTAGGGAATGGCATCTGGCCCTATTCACGGCGTGAAGAGATTGCCTCTCAACCTGTCTGGCCTGTGAGATCTTCTGTCGCGCCAAGACAGCCAATGATAGCAACTTCCCATCGAACTGAAAACAATTTGTGAGAAATTATCGCCGTGAAGACAGACAGTGACGGTTTTCAGTGATGGTTGCCGGTGACGGCGCTCGGTGACGGCGCTCAGTGACAGCCTTCGGGTTCAGCCTCATATTAGAACGGGGGTTTCAGCTCTCCGACTGGAGATGGCGCGATGAATCCCTGTAGTGCATGACATGATTAATTGAATCTTTCAGGGCATGTTATTAGCGCCGTCTACCCGATTCGTGGGTATTTAAAGCCCCTTCTCTCCCCTCCTGGCCTTCCTCCTTTCTCTTCCTCTTCATATCCCACAGACAGCTTTTCTCTGTCTCATCTCTCTCATTGAGCATTTCCATCCACTCTATGCCTCTTCTTCGTCTCACCTCTCATGGCCACCTGACATGCCGAAGTGTTCAAAAGACTTCGAGGTCAAATGACTACCGAAAACTCGCATCCTTCGACGATCCGATCCTCTCGTTGCAGACAGGACCAACTGCCCAATCTGGCAGATCGCCCTCCAGTCTGAATGCAATTACATCTTGCATGACGTTCACCAATGAGGGTTTTGGCCGTACCTACTTCAACCCAAGTAAGACATATTCATTAGACAACGGATGACTCCAACATCAATTGAGAGGAAGACATCAAGCTGCAGTGAGGCAGAATCTCACTCCTCCGACACGCCAGTCGTCTGAGCAAGGGCCTCCATATCCGGTCATTCGATTTCGTCCTACCGACGGGAGATACACTCGGGACTTCCTTCGTACTATGTCGTTCTTGTAGAAGAAGACCTATATACCGATACAACAACCGAGTGAGAATTCGAAGAACATTATTCGTCATTGCTATGCGATATACATTGCCCGCGCATCCCTCGGATCAGGATAGCTTACCGAAGCGACCTCGAAAGAACCGGGGTTTTTGGTCACTGTATGAAGGAACATTTTACAGCGCGTGCTCCCGACCACAGCCATATGATGTGGATTTTACAAGACTTGTCCTACAGAATAGAGAGTTCCGGGGAGAGTGACCAGCGTCCCATGGACTGTTACGAACTGGCCTCTTGCTGAAGACAAAACTGTACAAAGGGGTAAAACCTCGGCTGTTCTTCTCCGCTCCCAATGCCCCTTCTACGTCCCTGGACTCGATCCTCATCGCATTTCTTGAAGGAATCTCCGACTGGAAGAAAATAAACAACAAATGGAGACATCGGTCAACATCTGGTCAAAGCCTAACAAGCTACTTGGCTATCGAAATGGCGCGCGGCATTTATGATGTCTCACGCGTCGGCTATCACGAAAGGAGAACTGCCGCTCAGCTCTCCTATTCAGGACAAGAAACAAACATCTCAGTTGAAGCGATTCAGCTCTGCTCCTGCACCATGGTGCCAAGACTACATTCACAACACAGTTGGTCAATATGCAAATTATCTACCATTTTATGGCGTACATTGGATTTTATCCTCCCAGGATTATACGTGCGAATGCCGCTGGCCGATATTCGAACTTCTGGTAGCTCTGAGCAGCCACCCGACACTTCCTGGTCAACATGGAGACACTACAATCCGCATTAGTGTACCAAATCTACCACAGAGTGGGTCCACATTCGTCTCTCAATAGTCCGAGTACTGAGGAAGTCACCCACTATCGTCCCTAGACGTATACCCTCGACGAGAAATATACCAACGACACATTTCATCAACACTACAATGCGTACGCTTTTGCAGTGGTCCGAAGCTATGTTGAACTTATGACTGGCCGCTTGGGTCTTGTTGTATCGAACGTGACGATTTACACTCCCGCTGCGACCGGCTATAGATCTTAATACTGCGAATCGAACACTGATATACATCGCTGCTGATGTCGATCAATACATCCATGCAAAGCTGACGGTTATTCTGTCGAAGATCTTCTAAGTGCCAACAGTATAATCGGCGATGTCGACAGACGATACTGGACACACCTGCTTTCCAGGCGAACGTACTAGAGAATCTCGCACTGCAAAAGTCCAAGTGTGATTTTTCTTTTCCTCCAGAGGAACCCCGCAAGCGAGCGCACATCTAATCCGACTTCTGCTTATGGTGTTGATCGATCAACCACTGGATATAACAGAGCGACCCGTTCTCAGGGCATATAGTGGGGCACATAGTGTGCGAAAGAAATGCCAAGGACAATTACCTGGGCTTCGCCTCAAAACATCTTTCGGCGCGTCCTAGATATCTGTTCTATGGTCGTCGTGCCATTATCCGTGGCTTCGTTTACAAGGGCAACGTTTGGGTATGATCCTATCTACCGAAAACCAGAATCCATCGACGCGCCCTGTCTTTTAGGATGATGTCATGTATACCCCAATCCTTCTTGATATTATGATCACGTCTGCAATCATCGGACAACAGTTTCATTCCCATATTGCCAGGCCCACAAAACGTGCGCTCTAGCAGTATGAACACCGAGGATGAAAGTTCCTCTCGGGGCCCCAATCAAACGAACGAGTTTCGTGGACTCCGGGACCCCAGAATTCAGGTTTCCTACTTTGAATTCGTTTAGGCTTCTCGACTACCTTGGTATTTCTGTGATTGGTCGATCACCGGACTCCACAAGTCACTACATTGTGGCCATTGATTATCCTACTCTACCTGGCCCTGATGATGGCCGGTGGGTTTGAAAACCTTCTCCTGGGGCCATATCAGGCCGCCTTCCGGGAGACTATCAGGAAATCTTCCGATGTTTCCTGAAATTAGAAAGTAGAGGTACGCCATCTTTTCAGCAGAACTCCCAGCATGAGTGAGGAACTTCATGGCCCGTCAGATCATCCTATCCCCGTTTTACCCTCCCCGTTGGATCGGGGCCTAGCAAATATCGCAAGCGCGAGGTGGATTGGCTCGTATCTCGGCCCCAACCGTGGCCTTTATGTATCCTGCGGTGTCATCCTACATTTTGGCGCCCCTTGATGTCCCTTTGTGAGATGGAGAGAGCTCAGGAGTTTAACAAACCTCTCACGACAGCTGGACATCAGGGATGGGCATCGTTTATCTACCCCAACTGGCCATGCTCCACGAACTCCTACCAAAAGGTTAATTGGCACGGAGTATCATGCAACAGGCATCCAGAACTCGAACAGGTTGAGACTTAAAGAGGCCCAATCGAAGCCGGCCGTCATGGGCCGAATCATAAGCACTAAGCCAGATGAATCTGCAGACCCAGCAACTGACAGACGCTGCCGTTGATTACGACACAGTGGCTCCTCGAGGCACCATGTCCAAGACCTGTTTGGTAACAGCATCTGGCACCTCGTCGATACTCCTCAATCCGGCCTCGACTTGAACGACGCGGTGGAGAAATATGCCGATCGGATCTCAGTCAACTCAATGCCCCTGGAATGCAGGCGTCCCCTCGGTGTATCTCTCAACGATTTGGCGCAAATCACGCACGCAATATGCGCCTCAGCGACAGTCGGAAGAGCGGGAACGTCCAAACCGATAGAGCGGCCGCCTTAGTGTACGTATATACACTGCAACTCACCACGTCAAGGGCGTCTGAAGCCATTATATCTAGTCGAGGACGACAACGACACTAGCGTCGCTTTGCCTCTGACGTCGACGAATTATTCGGCGTGCGCGATGGTCTGAAGAGCACCGACGCCCCACCGTCGTTTCAAAGGCAGGACCAAGCATAAATATGGCGAAGTGTATCTACTGAACCACAAACTGACTGTGTGGAATACTATACCGTTCGTATGCAACCGGCATTGTCCAATCAAGTCAGGCTAGGCTGTCTGGGGAGCTCCGACTCCATTTGGAGATTTCTTTAAATGCAGAAAACCCTCGGAACAGAATGCTAGCTAATAGGCCCATTACCATCTAAATGGTGGTTTGCAGGGGTTCGCAGTCCAGAGACGGCATTTTTGTTCATCAGATGATTGCGATAGTGGCGCCGTACTAAGCAAATTGTCTATTGCTAGGGTCCTAGACACCTTATCGGACGACAATATTTCTGTCTACGCTGCCTCGAGTAATTTCCTCTTAACGAGACGCTGATCCAAAGACGGCACTTGCTACGCTAGCTAGGTGAAAGCCATGCAGCTTACCTTTTTGTAAGAGCAATAAGAAAGTGCATCCAAAAGGCCAGAAAGCCCTTGGCTCAGTTTGCGACGACTGTACGTCCGACAGCAATCCATGCCAGCCTCATCAGCAGGAGATTTCTGGAAGCACGGCCCTTTGCGCTGACGAAATGATCAGGAGGTCGGCCACTTCATCTGGCGGGATATCTGCGTAACGGGATAATACCATCCATGCTGGACACCTTCATTCTCTACCCCACGGGGGCAGGCCATACCTGGCTACTACTCCAGTCTACACCTTGGGCAGCCCAGGCGACCCTAAAAGCGGGGGTCAAGCAATCCAGATCAACGCTACTCGAGACACGGCATGAGACTTGCCAGGTTTCTCGTTTGATGCGCTTTGATGCAGACGTGGCAATTGGTCTCTAGATGATTCGAGTGTCCCATAGCCCCAGCACTTCCACATGGTCATCTGGTCGCAAACTCCGTGGCGTAGACGAGATCATCTCCATCTTTGTTCTAACATGATGGTTTTGCCCGTCCACAGTCCTTTCGAGCCTACCCGGTGACTGGAGACAGGGTGGTCTGTCTTCGCCTCGTCCGATTTTCTTTTTCGTCCTGGAGGTTCACCCGGAGGCGACCATAGTTGTCTCCCAGGTTAGGGACGAAAGAGTGCAAGCACCATCGCAGTCTAGGACACACCCTCTGGGGTCTTGCAATTAGCATGTTATGTGACCATTATGACCTGGCCACACAGGTATTTGGAACATGCAATTGGCTTTTCTTACCTGAATAATCAGTGTAAAATCTGCCTACTTAGGCAGACCAAAGGGGTCCAGTCTGCGGTTCCAATTTGCCCTCAAGCGTTAGCGGTATGGTTCTGTGTACACGCTCTGAGGCACACTGATCTGATATAACACTGGATGCGCTGGACTGAGTTCGACGAAGAAAGCAGTATTCTCCTTTCGTACGGTCTCGCGAAACGTCTCCGGAGAATCGCATTGCAGGATCTCTGAGCGAATCTAGACAGAGGAAGTCCAATTGCTCGTGTGTGCACTTTTATCTAAGTTCATGAGGCCCGCAGACAGCAATACAAGTACAGATGCCGTATACCGGGCTTTCTTCGAAACACAACCAAGGTCCATAATCTATTGTCCCTTCTTACTACCGATTCGGATAGTATGGTCGTTTCCCCCCCGAGCCACTTCTCAGACCCGGGGAGCAGCTCCAGTTCATAAGCGACTTCAGCGTTCGGCGCGAGGTATTCTGCGGTGGTCGCACTTGCCTGGAATCACCACCCGCGCTGTAAGGACAACGAGACCTCGCAAACAGCCATCGACTTTATTCCGAGAAATACTGCTGTCGCTAATGTGGTCATCGCCAGATAATCGACCGACTCGTTCATACGGTTTCATCACTGTGATTGAAGTCACATAGACGGGTCGACTCACCTTGTTCAGTCCGGTCTGGATATACTCACTTAGCATGTTATCCATTTCCCATCGAGGGGGCTGCATACGTTGCGGTCCCGGGACAGCCCATAGGCGGGATTTATTATCTAAGTTGGATATAAATCCAATCAGAGACTCCGAAGAGTCTATCAGGATCAAAAAAGGATCTTTGATCAAGACTCAGATCTGTGCCTGGGGGAAGAATGGTAGTCAGCAGGGTCTGCTCCGGTGTCAACATGCCAAATATTCTTTTCACGCCTCATCGACCGCAGATAAATGCCTTATTCATGTTCTGAAACAGCAACAGAGCAAACGCAAGATCTTCGAAACGAACTTGTCCAGTGGAGAGGTGTAACGTTCCACTTATAATCAGGGCTTGACCTACTATGAAACTGCAATTTGTTCCAAAAGGTCAGGACAGTGGTCTGTCCGGCGCTGGTATGCCCGTGTTCCAACTCCCTCACCACGTTGTGCCTTCTGCCTTTTCTTCATGTTGAAAAAAGCCCCAATGTGAAAGCTATATACCTTCTCAGATGACCGACTGATACTGGGATAAAAGGCACACCATCTTGCTTATGTGCGGTTCGCCATATAGTTTATCTTGTGAACGACACACTGGAAGGCTTAAATCCGCGATGCAAAACTAGTCCACCTTGCCCGTTAGCGAGACTGGTTTGCTTTGTTGCGCGCCACTGGCTTGTAGAGTGAGATGATGGAAGCTATCTGGGTCTTCCATAGTCTCCCATTGACGCATCGCGAACGGAGTTATGTCGTCAATCGTCATCTCGGAATGCAGAGCCTGAGGCATGTTGACGTTATCAACCGTCTTACTGGACAGCTCGGATTGGTGGTTAAGGAATTTTCCGTCTCATCTGATGGCATATAATACCATCATCAATCGATGAGAGCTACGTTATGGGCCTCGAAGAAGAACGAGGGCTAATCTTCCCATTCTGTCCAGCTGACGGATATGATACCAGCGAGAGCATATCCATGACATCTCCGACTTCTGACCCGGTTTAAATTTTGCATGCCGACGAGGAATAACCCGCTGCATTCTACACCATGAGCACACTTATGATGTATGCCGTTGTTGACACACACAGCGGCTCGGGGTAGGAAGTCCAGCTCCCGGACGACATCAGTTGCGGCTGAGTAAAGGTCTTCAAACTACATGCCGAGGACTGATAATCTCGGGGAAGAAGCCGTATGTCTGGGGCAAAAAATTAAAACGAAAGAAAGCTGTTTTCCTTTCCATACTTATCTACCATTGCAGAACCGAAAACCTCCGGTACTATTGTCCTGCAATGCGGACCTCGATGAACGTGCTAATGCACGGTTAACCAATTGTCTTACTAGACTGCACAGTGAAGAATGCGCATCTGGCCAAATAGCATACAACCTTGCTCAGTCAAGTCTTGGCTGAGGGGGACTTTGTACTTGCCACCCTACTTGACGGATAATTTACATTATGACTGCGGGTATTGGCAATCTGGTTTATCGACATGCCCCGGAGTGCCATAGGGACACTCACACCGGATGGTCCACTATGGACAAAACAATTTCTCGCTAGATCAGGACTGTTCGAACTCGCTATTAATACACCCCCAATTAGGGACCATCCCTAAAAATGATAGGGTAGAGGGTCAGCAAACTTCCATACAGTCATCCTTCAATCTTGACAGTCACCATGGAGGAAAAGAAAGAATACGAACATGACGTGTCGAATCCATGAATCGTCCAGACGATCACTCCGGGACAAAGGAGAAAATGAATTTGTCCTTTCAAAACATGAGACAAAATGGCGAATTACCGCCGACACGCTCGACAAACTGAGCAGGGATCACAAGTTGATGGGTGACTTCCACAGACGTGGCTTTCCTCTTCCAGAGTATGCTTGTGTCACCTCAGCAATCGCATAAAACCCTGCTAGGAACTTTCTGGCACATGACACATCCAAGCCATCAACCCGATCCGATCTGTGGTTGGGCATTGATTATGCCGAGTGGTGATCGTGTCGGCTTAGTCCTTTTCACTCGGAGAGGCAGCAAAAAAAGCCGTGGAGAAGATGGCTGCTTTGTAGCCGGTGGTTGCAGTATACACACCCAATATCCCGACATAAAATATCCGGGTCTGCTTTGTTTGACTTGCCCTCATCAAAAACCCACAACATTTGGCAATGAGCTTTGCGCGCCTGCAGATGCATTTCGCAACATATCCTATCTACTATGGATAACCACCACATTTGCCGGACAAAAATAATACGAAACCATCCAATGTTAAACTCAGGTTTCCTCCTTTGCGATCGCCCTCAGAGCTCAACCAAGACCTATACGAGACAAAAGAGGCCTGAAATATAACAGGTCGTTCGGTTATCGAGGACACATACGTACTCGATACTGGAATCTAGATAGAGGATACATCTGTCACTGGCAAGTCCGTTGCTGGCGTTGATGTAGAATACAGCCTTTTGTCATTTGTGAAGTCTCGCGCCAGCTTGGTTACATACGCTGTACCCCAAACCAAAACATGGGAAGTCATCGCTATGGCATGGCTTGCAAACGCCGACATTGCCCCATCCTCGTGAAGACAGACAATCTTCCATTACCTGGTCAGATACATTTTAAACGAAGAAATAAAGACCTCCAGCTATTAGATTTCAAAGAAACCCGTATTAACACCACTTCTCCAACCCTATCAACTACACACCCGCTCATAAAACAGCACATTACGGAAAAGGGTTTGGTTCACGATGGGGCTCAGTCATATCCTTCTCGATCTCCCACTCACCGAAGCAAGCGCCAGGCTCTGTCCTTGCCGTTATCCTTCGCCTGGAGCGTGCGTGCGAAGCCACTTTCCAGTATGGGCAGCCGAAGTACCAATGCCGTTTGAGTCTGCGAGCATACAAACTCGACATTTCAACGTTCAACGAGACCGCAAACGAATTGTTTCTTCCAGCCCACTTGCTGTTCCAGGGTTGGAGTTCCAATTTATTGCATAATGCGGACATCTATTCCTCTCAGCAGATCCTGGCTAGGCATTTCGGTCTATCATCAGTCGCCATATCCGGCTGCTAATGAATGAGAAAGCTGCTCTACAATCCGGTCAGCCTTGAATATGATATGGCCGTTAGACTTGTGACGTTGTGGATGTCTTGAAAACTCCATGGAGAACAAAGAAGAGTGGGAATAAGACACTATCTGGTCTCCGTTCTGGGATATATACTCGATGCTATGAACAGGAAATTTTATTCTATTCCGACCCGGCGTATGCGGTACAGCCCATTTTCCGGGAGAGGGTCTCCCCCGTTTCTTCAAATATCCCACCCAGTCGAGGACCGGGAAGAAGGAGTATTGGATTGCTTATCCAGGCAACGGTAAACGGCCCGTTCTTGTCGACAAATCCAGAAGAAATATTGACAGGAGCAATGAACATCGCGAGACAGGTGTCTGTCCCCATGCAAGCCGACCATCTCGTGCTCTCCTTGCCGCCTCGGACTCAGACTCGAGAACCTCTCACGCGTCTTGACGGGCTAGGCTGGGCTGGGCTGTCCTCATCTGCTTGATCGAATGTCTTTGGTGCATAGGGTTTGAACTATGATACCGCGGTTCCATCCCAGAATGATGAAAATGACATTTAGACTGATTGTGGGTGGCATTGGCATGTAAATAAAACAGACTGTATCAGTCTCATAAATGGAGGCTCTAATATATATATCTACTCCCATATATAAGTCTCAAAAATACAAAATATGCAACCATCCAATATCCACACCCGTAGTCTACTTTACTCCTCATCTCTAGTGTGATGGTCTTCGTCTCCATCCCCAATCAACCTCTCCACCTCCTCACGATCCAAAACATGTCTAACCCGGAAATCGAAACTCAGTTCGCCAACTAGACTTTTCACATTCCTACATCACGCCCAATCAATCGATGGTCAGCCAATTATCCAAATGAAAAGAAACACCAACGGGAGAAAGAAAGAGGAACAAAAGAAAGCAAAGTGCGGGATGAAAAGGTCGAGGGGGATGAGAGGAAACATAAATTGAAAAAAAAAAAAAAAATAATAAAAAATAAAAAAAAAATAAAAAAAGAAGGATAAAGTAATAAAACTAGAAGGAAGGAATACATACCCCAACAAATCGCCCACCCCAAAACTGACGACGGACCTCAACACCTCCAGACACACAAATGCCGAGAAGGCCGGATCCTCCACGTGCCGGATATTCAGCAGCTCGCCGTCGATGCGCTGCATCTCGCGGGCGAGGGGGAAGGAATCTACCGGGGCGAGGTAGGGGGGGAGCGGCTGCGCGTTCATCATGGAGGCGGAGAGGTGGCACAGCAGAGAGGAGATTTTGTGGGATTTGAAGTCGGAGGAGTGGAGGGCTATGGAGGCGAGGTTGGAGATCCATCTATCGTTCTGTTTATCATCCGGATCGGGATTGAATGGGTTGGTGTTGGTGTTGGTGTTGGCGTCCGTGTCAGGATCTGCGGTTGGGTCAGGAGAGGCGGTGCCATCGCTGTTAGTATTACTCGGCGTCGGCGTCTTAACAGCCAACGCATCCAACGTCTGCGTGGTCTGCGCCATGAGCGCCATACTCATGAGCACGCGCTGAATCTGGGCGATAATGCGATCATAGGTCTCCTTGGGAAACTTGCCCCCGATCGGGGGCTCAAAGGTACTGAAATGGCTATGCATGCGCAGACTATTCAGGAGGATCATCTCCTCCCTGAAGACCTTGTGGCGCGCGCGTTCGAGCTCCTGCGACGCAGCCCGGACGTCCGCCTCGTTGCCGAGCTCGCTGGTCAGCCAGAGCTCGATCGTCGAGTGCATGCAGCTGTAGAATTTGGCGAGCACGAATAAACCCCGTCCCAGGGCTTTGCGGAGCGTCGATTTGGCGGTTATGGGGTATGGAAAGATGACCCAGAAGAAGGAGATGGCGCACCCCGCGGCGACGGCGGCGAGTTTGTAGGGTCCGAAGAGGTAGATTGGGTAGTAGGGTTGGCCGTTGGAGGTGGCGAGCTCGAGGCCGAGTTTGCGGACCTGGTTGATGAGAGGGGTTAGGGAGACGGAGGGTTGGCTGGGTTGGGTTTTGGGGGGGAGGGGGGATGGGTACCTGGAGTTCGTAGCCGACGATGACGTTTAGAGTGACGATGGCGACGACGGAGGCACCGAAGTATTGCGGGAAATTGACGTAGAAGTAGTACTGTAGATGTAGATGTGGGTTAGGAGGTGTTCTTTGTGGAAGAGTTGGTAGCTCACCTCCAACACGTTGGCCAGATAGAGAAACACAATGACACCCGGAGTTTTCTCGTCGACGATATACCAGACAATCAGACTCAAGACCACCGAGAAAGCTGTTGCCACAATGCGCGCGATAAAGCCGAACATGGTCTGTCCACTCGTCGGGTTCATTCCAATCACAATGACAATCATCGCCCAGATGCACCGCTGGTGGACGAAGAATTCCTGTGTCTGGCGCAGGTACGCCAGGATACCGACGCAAAACGCGGCTGCAGAAACACGGAAGCCGAACACACTTTGCTCGGACCGAATGAAGTGGGACAGGTAGTGCAGCGCCAGACTACTCTTCTCGAACCAGTTCGCGGGGGGCAGATGCTCGGGGTCGGGGAGTTTCCGGACATTGCTTTCGGCATAACTGCTCGAGGATTGTTTGCTATCTGGCTCAGCGCGGTCATCCTTCTCGGTGAGAGCGAACCATCGCATGATGGTGTTCAGCGGAGGGCATATCAGTCGGTTCCCCTTCATTGTGCCGTCTTCGACTTTGCCATCTGCGAACTGGATCATGTCAAGCGTGGCCTTCAGGAGGCTCTCCTGCAGGTGACCCATGTATAGGATGAGGAAAAACTCCTGCTTGACATCCGGGTCCGACGCGACGGTTCTCGTGTCATTCTCAGACGAAGCGTCGTTCAGTTTTTCCGCGACGGAAAATGCCTCCAGCGAGGCCAATGTTCTCGTCAGATCCTTGCGCCGTGACAGGTAATGGCGCATTTCCCGTGCAAACCGCGATGCAAAATCATCCTGCAGGGGGCTGAGCATCTCGCCTGACGCCTCTTCATCGCCCCTGGCTGAGCGTTGTTTCTCCATCGTCTTCCGTTTGACGAGCTCCAGGGTCAACAGAACATACTGCAGACCTGCCGTCACCAGTCGGGAAGACTCTACGAGCCGATCTTCAAGAGTCTCCGTGACCTTCTTGATCTCAGACTGTTTCAGCGGCAGCTCCTCATCATCATCCAGCGATCCAACACTATTACTCCGCGTCGTTTCGTGCTTGATAATCATATCGAGCACATCGGGCAGCATTGCCATCCCCGACAGCGGCAGCAAAAGGCTTCGCAGCAGATTTCCAATCTTAATCAGGTCATCCGCCGAGAGCTTGCCCCAGGCGATTTCATCCTTCGAGTACATCAAATCCGACTGCAATTTTCCGTGCAGGGCGTTCAGCTTGGTGATCGCCGCGGTCAGCTGTTTCTGTTTCGATTCCAGGTCTGATCCCTCGGTATGGTTTTCCATCTCTCGCATACTCCGTGCCGTGCGACTCCTTTTCAGAAGTCCCTGGCCGCCTGTCCAGGCCTCCGACGTGCCCTTCACGAAGCCGATTTGGGCTTGCAGCACCGCGTCGATCTGCGCGACGTAGCCTTTGACGTCCTGGAAGACATGTCCTCTGCATGTGATCGGTAAGATGAAAAGCGAAACGCCAATAGCGATCGAAAAGCCGATCATGAATCCCTTCAATAGCCGAGCCACGAAGCTGAGTGCCTCCGATAAACTCGTGAACATACCACCACGAGTAAGAGTCACCAGCGCAAAGATAGAGAAAGCGACCATCGGATCCTGTAACTCCTGTGGTCTCCACGCACGGATCGTGTTTGATATCCTATCGCCAGTTAGACCAACCATCACCCACCCTCGGAAGAAGCACATACCACATCATGAAAATCAGCCATATGGCCGACACGGCACACGCCTCGCTACTGTAACTAGCATCGGCCGGCGTGTTATGCTCTCGCGCCTTGATGGCACAAAAAAGCGCAAGACAGCACAATGACGAAGATACACATGCAGAAAAAATGTCAAAGAACACAATCTTCATGAACTTGGCTCGGGGCATCAGCGCCTGCGATAGAATCGAGATCAGGGCCGCCAGGTACCCGATCGTCGTCGTGATGTCTGCTATGGCGCTACTTTGGGATCTTCGGGGTGTTAGAGGGGCATCTATCTAACACAGCAGCCGTTGGAAAGAGGTACATACATGGCGATGACAATGGTAGGTGGCAACGCCCCCTTCAGCATGAAGAGAAACGACCGCGCATCCAACCCCAATCGCTCTCTCCACGTCAACGGATTCAATACACTGCGCACATGTCAGCCCAGCACCCCTTGTTACATCTACTAAACCCGGGTTCAAGTTGCTTATCACTTACCTCACCCACTTCCCCATCGTGCCTCCTCCCGAGCTGGAGCCCCCTGCAGGAGCCATGACGCGTTGACAGCTGCGTCCGACCGGTGCGCGTTATCCGTCGCGCAATCTTGCAGGGTGAGAATAAAGATGGAGCCTAGACAGTGGACACACAGAAGTAAGGATTTTTGCCAGCCCTCTAGCTTCCATCACTAGGCTAGGCCCGAAAGATCTTCGATCGATCGGGGTGAAGCACGCCGCGTCCGGGTCGGGTTGCCGGGATGGTTTGAGTGGCCGCGTGCCGAAATAAAGTGCCGGCTGAACTTAGATACTACTGGGAACTCTGTTGTAGGGCGGTCGGGTCTGCCTTGTTATGCGATGGAGTATTATTTGATAACTTAAAATCATGTGTGTTCGGTTCTGCAAGGTCTGGAGGGAATGCTGTGCGGTAGGTGAATCGACAGCTACTATCTATCGATCGTCGCGAGGGAGAAGTTCTACTCCGCCGCAAAGCTAGATATATTGCGCGGGAAGCTGGTGCTGGAATATGCCTCCGACGATAGGGGATCAAACTCGTGGTATCAAACGATTCTCGCCAATCGTGGCATCGACAACGTGCTATCCTCGGAAAATCCAAAGGGATGAGATAAGATCTCGACCCCTGTCGTCTAATTTCGACCGCAGCCAACGGAGGGCGAGATAGGCTCCGACGAAGAAACTCGGACGAGGCTGCCCGGTTGAAATCTTTGCCGCTTTCCGGAGATACGTCACGTGACTAAATGATCTATGACGATGGTTGATGCCCCAGGCTCTCGGCATTCAAACCAATATTCCCTCGCTGAAGACCAGACAGAGTCCAGCCATAGTTGTCTAAGCTATCAAACCCATCCCCACGCTGGACCAGAATGCTACTCCCGACCAGTCCAGCCCTGTATGACAACAGCCAGATGACGAGTCGAGGTCCGACTGTGCTCGTATCAGCTTACACCCAAGACATGACCCCGCATATGCACTGGTATCTGGCAGCCAAGGATGGGCTGTCATGTCAGGTAGATAGCATCCGAGCGGGCTGTTGTCTAGACTCGGACTCAGACTTTGGGGACTGGGCTGAACCAAACGGCGGGAGGGGATTACGATAGCAGCTAGGTATCCTGGATGCGATGCATGGGCATGATCTCATAGCCATCGTGGCCGTCGCTTGGTATGCGACGTATGCAACCACACACACTAACAGACTAACACTACTAGCAGTAGTGTGGTCTGGCCTGGTCACCCTCCATTCCAGTCCGCCAGACTGATAAGAGATCTTCCGCAATGACTCCTTCGCAACAATATCCGTAGATGGATAGTACGATGTAGTGGTCAATATGACATCTACCTACGTAGTACTCCAACGACCGATGACATACAGTCAGTCAGTCAGTCATACACAGCCATTCTGGCGCTCAGCCACAGCCACACCACACAAGCACGCCGTTGTGGAGATGGGTGGAGGTACGGGCCAAGACCACTCTTTCGGCTGGGACAGAGCCACTTTGTCAAGCGCGACTGAAGCCAAGAGCACGCGGGATGGGTCGAAGGGCTAGAGCGTGAGTCAGGGATGGAAGAGGAAAATGCGCGGGCGAAAGGATTCCACGAGTACGAAGGAGTGGGATTTTTGAGCATTGGCGTTGGCGTTGGTATTGGCATTGACAGGGCATTGATCGCGAATTTGCGAGATGGACGGGGGATCCGGTGGTGCTCCGACGACGACGACGACGACGACGACGACGACGACGGTTTGGACTGTATCGTGCATGCATAAGTTGCATCGAATCAGGGCTCATGTGACGGGTTACCCAAAGCTGTTGGCAGCCGTGGGAAACGACTGAACGAAATCCAAGCCCGAAGCAGAAACCAAAACGCAGCGCAGCGCCGCGGGAGGGAACCGCCCGTGACGATGCCGGAGGCCGGAGAAACCGTCCCGAAACGAGGCTGAGTCCTGACGTCGTCTACGCCAATGGGAGGCGAGCGCCCTTCCGTGCCGGGGAAGGCGCAAGCCAGCCTACCCGCTGATTGGTCGGTTGAAATGTTGAGTTTCTGGCTTGCACATCCATTCCCAGAAAGTCGGCCTCATTCTAGGGCCGATTCTCGACCAGAAATTGAAATTGCGATCTTGGTCTGGTTACAGTACAGAGTACGAGGAAGTACGGGGTCGGCGAGCTGCATGTCCTGTTCGGTATAGTTATGGGGTATACTGCTGTATTCGTCTGTATCTGCTGTACTGCCCCTTACATTGTGCAGTGCGCCGTCCACGCCACCACAAATGTGATCATGGCTCTCTCCGCTCCCCGTCGGTTCCTTTGCCATTTCTTCGGTGCTTCTTTGTTTTTTCTTTTTTTTTTCCCCTTCTGCTCGTCTCTTCCTGGCCCCACTGTAGATGTCGTAGCCGCGCAGGGTGCGAAGGGACTGGGCTGATTCGGGCAAGGTGAGATTTGGCGATGGATCTGCGGGCCATAGTGGTGGAGACCTATCACTTGATGAGTTGATGTGAGCTGGAATGATGAATCTATGGGATCGCAGACAACGCCGAAGCGAAAATACCGCCGAACGACGCAAAAACCGGTTGTCTCGGTATCCGAGCAGACCGGAGATAGGGAGAGCATGACCTCAGCAGCGCCTGGGAGACGATGGAGGGAGTGTGATAGGAGGGCATCATGATTGATAACCCGATAAGGTGCAGAGTGGAGACGGTGCGTGTCGGTCGACGCCATTAATATTTCAGAGGGCAAGTAAAGGCGGACCACGGCTCCCAAACGCTTCGGGGCAGGATGATCATCCTGGGGCGCTTGGCATCCATCACTCGCCATCATTGGCGGTCGCCCGCCAAGGGCCCGTCCCAGAGCGTCCCTCTTTCACTATAATAATCCGGCCTCGCGGTTCTCGACCACCCAGCATTTCTCCTCTGAAGCTTGGCTTGCTTCTGTCAGTCTTCGACACAGTTTCTAGCTTTTCTGTCTGTATCACATCACTTCCCCTTCCACACCACCTCCCCCGGGCCTCTCTGCCTTCTCTTCCCTGGTTATCCCCGTTCCCTGTTCTGAAATACATGCGTGAGTGCCCTCGTCCGCTCTATCCCTTCCTTCACATCCCTGGCCCTCAACTGCCTCGCCACTGCTACCGTCCCCTCACTGACTCCTCTTCGCCAGACCGGATTCACTCGTGGGCGAAAGCTCACGCGTCTACCCGCAATACTCAATCCCAGGGTCCCAACCAACCCTCGGAAGAGGCACCAGCTCAAGATGGACAAGTGAAGGAGGCTATACATAACCCCGAATCAGAAAAAGATGCCACGCAACCCTCCAAGCCCGGACTGGGCGTCCGGATGAAGGATGGGATTGTCCGCTTCACCGGGCACACCAAAACCGCCCTCTGCCACAGCTGGGTCAATGTGCTGCTCGTCTTCGTGCCCGCCGGTATTGCCGTCGAGGCTGCAGGGCTGAACTCGGGCCTGATCTTTGCTTTGAACGCGATCGCCATCATTCCTCTGGCTGGTCTTCTAAGCCATGCCACCGAATGCGTCGCCACGCGGCTGGGTGACACCGTGGGTGCACTGATTAATGTCACCTTCGGAAATGCAGTAGAGTTGATCATCTTGTAAGTCAACCGATTGAGGTTTCCAGTGAGGTTTGATACTAACGTCTCGATAGCATGTAAGTCGCCATCGTGCGTAAGCCTAACATTCAGGTACTAACCGCTTTGGTGCCCTCAGTATTGCACTAGTCAAGGTCAGTGGATCATGAACAATGGCGGGAACGAGTCTAACCTGTGCAGAATGAAATCCGAATCGTCCAAGCATCCCTGCTGGGCTCTATCCTCGCAAACCTGCTGCTGATCATGGGCATGGCCTTCCTGTGTGGAGGTCTGCGCTTCCAGGAACAGGCATGTTGACTATCAACTCTCTGTGGATCACCAACTGACCGTACCAGATTTATAACAGCACCGTCACTCAAATGAGCGCTTGTCTCCTCAGTCTGGCTGTCATGAGTCTGCTCTTGCCTGTAAGTTGTTCGTATTTATCATCCCGCCACCATACTGACAACTCCAGACGGCTTTCCATGCCTCCTGGTCGGATGAGGCAAACGCCGACAAATACACCCTCAAAGTGAGCCGTGGAACGAGTGTGGTAAGTAGGAGTCAAATGACATCGCAACCCGTCTAACCTGTGGATAGGTTCTCCTCCTGGTCTACGTCCTGTATATTCTGTTCCAGCTGAAGTCCCACTCGTACCTTTATGCCAGTATCCCCCAGCAGATCATTGACGAGGAATCCCACCCTGGTGTTCTGGCCGAGTTCATGAACAGCTCGTCGGATTCCAGTAGCTCCTCCGATGAGTCTGTCGATACTACGACATCCTGGTCGACCGCCAAGCGCATCAAGAGGGCGATGAAATACAGACGCCATCGTAAGTCGAGCACGAGCTCTCGCGGAACGGTCTCCCCGCAATCGTTCCGGAAGAAGTCTTCGGCCGATGTTGCCCACACAGGAGCCATCGATGAGAATGCTGGCTCCGCTGGTGACCTGTTCGTCACGCATCAAGACGGTTCCGGCTCGTTTGTCATTGATTTTGGAGATGACAGCCGGTACGACGCCGATCATGAGCCGAACGTGAGGGACTATGAACCACACTCGCGGGATTTCGGACAGTCGTCGGCTGGTGTCAAGGCGTCCAAGGAAGACCGCAAGGCCAAGAAGCGCGAGCGAAAGCGAGAAAAGCGCGTTGAGAAGGAGAAGGTCGCCGCCTCAATGACCAGCACCGCCGTGACCGGCCGCCCGCCCATCAAAAGCCACAAGTCCGAGCCGGCCGTTGAGCAGGTCCAACCCGGCCAATTGGACGACTCGGAGCCGACCAAGAAACGGTCGCTGTTCCGTCCAACTATCCCATCTTTGCTCTCGAACACCGTTTTCTCCAGCTGTCCGTCAACCAACCAGAATGCGCCTGCAAGCCCGTCGAATCCCTACGGCCTTCGCCGCACGCATTCTCTACCCTCTTTCACCAACCGCCCTCCCCCTCCCGGCAATGCGGTTCAGTTTGCACGGGGCGCCTCGCGCGTGCCCACCGTCGTGACCACTACCACCGTCGAAGCCACCCCCGAGCATCCGGAGCCCGAGATGTCACGGACGGCCGCGGTGGTCATGCTCCTGGTGTCGACTGGTCTTGTCGCCGTGTGTGCGGAATTCTTGGTCGACGCCATTCCCACCATGGTCCAGAGTTCCTCCGTCAGCGAGGCATTTATCGGACTGATCATTCTTCCCATTGTCGGTAACGCAGCCGAGCACGTGACAGCCGTGAGCGTGGCCATGAAGAACAAGATGGACCTGTCCATCGGTGTTTCCGTGGGCAGTAGTATTCAAATCGGTATGTGACTGCTCAATTCCAACGTACCTGTCATGTAGACTAACAATCAGCAGCCATCTTCGTAACGCCCCTGGTCGTCATCCTGGGATGGTGCATGGACAAGGACATGTCTCTTTACTTCACGCTATTCGAGACCATCTGTCTTTTCGTCACCGCATTCGTTGTCAACTTCCTGGTCTTGGACGGCCGAAGCAACTACCTGGAAGGATCTCTGCTCATCGCGGCTTATGTGATTATCAGGTACGTGTGCATCACATTGCCCCCTTTTCCTGCCTACCCAACACTGACATTGCCATCTGCAGCGTTGCTGCGTTTTATTACCCCGACAGCGCCCAGTCCAGCGCCACAGCCGGGGCGTAGTTGGTCGCATGATCGGCTCATGGGCTCAATCAACCTGCTTCAGGGGCATTGAGTCCGACCCGTGATTGCGCGTAACGATGCAGATCATCTGCCCTACGGCTCCGAGGAGGAGAGACTGAGAATATCAAGCGGAGTTTAGCATTAGTCCAGACTGTAAATATTGCTGCCTCGGTTCTTTGAAGCGGAATAAAGATTGCTGTGCCGTGTCTTTGCTATGATGGTTCGTCACACCTGCGGCATTTCTTCCAACCTGGAAGAGGTGTCGGCGTTTGTAAATCCCACGCACCCTACGAGTTGTCTTGCAGATACGTAGATGATCCACACCAAGTTTCCTGTGGGTAGCAAGTGCAAGAACACTACTAGATAGCTACTAGTTACTACTCCGCACGAGGGAACTGTAGGCAACTGAAACCAAGAACAGTTCGCATCGCATGGCATCCCTTCCATGGACATGTGGCTGAGGCATCTCCAGCCACTGGGCAAGGCACACGTGGCGATTCGCTCAGGGGCTGCGGCGGGAAAGGCCGGGCTTGGCGTAATCAACCGGTGACAGATACAGCAGACATATCTTACTATTTTGCATAATGTCATTTCGTTTGTCCCTTTCTTCATAGTGCCAAGGGATGCTCTCTTTGACAACATGTCCCAAGCTGTCCTTGTTTTTCTCTGTAGACAGATTCTAAAAAAAGACAGCCTGCCAGCCTTCTGTCGCATTCTGGAATCACGATACGATCCCTTACGGGTGGAGAGTGTGGCTGACAGTATAAAAGACTTCCGATTGGACGGAGGAGGGCATCAGCCCCGTGTGGCGCCAAGGCTGACAAGTCAGACGGGGAAATTGTTACTGGTTGGTATTTCGGGGTCTCAGGCATCCGTCGATGGCATGTTGTTGTCTGCCCCTCCATGCACGTCGTCATTGTTCTCGCTCGCTGCCGAGGAGAGTATCTCAGGCGCCTGCAAACCCCCCTCTGCAATCAGTCAGCCAGTCAAATCATCACCGAATAGGCATTTCAATCTGACCCGGAGGGCTCGGTTCCACCGACTGTCTCAGAGTCAGGGGGCTGTTACTGTTCGCTGTTACGCATCTGCCTAATCAGCCTGCATCTCCATAGTCCAGTCCATCACAGCCTTCAGATCTACAAAGCACGACCACCACACCCACCAGACTATTGACCCTTCCCCATCCCACCTAATAACCCGGTGGATATGCGCCCTGGCGCCAATGGGCTGAGTACAATCAGGGCCCTACGGAGACTAGACCCAGACCCGTTAACGCCGCGAGTGGCTGCGACATCACATTCACAATGTGTCCCCTCCCCCCCTCCCCCTCCGCCTGACAGGGTCTCATCTCCGGAGCCGTGCATGATATTTAAGGGTCCTTGACCCTTCCCCTTCTTCTCTCCCTCCTCCTCCCCCTTCCCACCTCCCCCTTCCACAACACCCAACATCAAGATGTCGTACTATCCCCCCCAACAAGGCTACTACGGGGAACGCCCCCCTACGACCGCCCGCCATACCAAAGCGGCCCTCCTCCCCCCGAGAGACCTCCCTACGACCGTCCCCCATATGACAGGGGATACGACCGCCCCCCTCCCCCAGACAGATACCCCTCCGGGCCTCCCCCGCCAGAGCGTCCGCCCTACGACCGCCCCCCCTACAGCGGCGACCGCGGCTTCGATCGTCCTCCCTACAACAGCCCTCCTCCCTCCGCGCGTCCTCCCCCCGTCCCTCCCCCGCCTCTTCCTGCCGGCTGGGCCCAGGAATGGGAACCCAACGCCCGTCGCGCGTACTTCGTTGAGATCCCTACCGGCCGTTCCCAGTGGGAGTACCCCTACGGCGACGACTCGAGGGATCTGCCTCCCCCTGGCCCTCCGCCGCCGGCTGGGTACTACAGCAGCCCCCCGCCACCCCAGGATGGCTACTACTCCCCTGGTCCGCAGGGTGACCCGCAGGGTATCAGTCCCGAGGAGCAGAAGAAGAAGGATAGGAAGAACATGATGCTGGGTGCAGCGGGTGGTCTGGCCGTGGGTGCGCTGGGCGCGGCGTTTATTACGCATGAGATCGGTATGTTTCCCTTATCCTCCTGCGCGCATCTCCTGCTTTCCTGCCTGATATATATACTGATCATGGATCTCTCTGTATAGACGAACACAACGAAGACGAACGCCGCGAAATCGAAGAGGAGCAGTTCCAGCAGCCGCCTGTCTTCCAGGAGGAGGTCATTGTCGAGCGCGAGGACCCTCCTGAGTTTGAGGCCTACGAGGAGGATAACTGGTAGTGGTAGTGGTAGTGGTAGTTGTGTCTGGATTGGGAAGATAAATGGATGGCTCCAGTGCTGGTCGGTTTCGGGTTGTCTATCTATCCATCCATCTACTTGCATTTTCGGGATCTAGCATAGTGTATCAATTGATTGATTTGACTGCATAGCTTTGAT
The DNA here is from genome assembly GCF_003184545.1 of Aspergillus heteromorphus CBS 117.55. Classification (NCBI taxonomy): domain Eukaryota; kingdom Fungi; phylum Ascomycota; class Eurotiomycetes; order Eurotiales; family Aspergillaceae; genus Aspergillus; species Aspergillus heteromorphus. The sequence goes on along the minus strand of NW_020290426.1, from coordinate 301,078 downwards.
GGAGTGGTTGGATAATTTGCAATCATTACATCATGATCGTGTGGAGTACTGTAGGAAACTGGTCTAGGTTCGGATACTTATATATTATCAGTGAGTGATGGTTAACCCTCCTGCCATCCCCGAAGACTAAGTAAGTAAGGTACAGAGTACAGAGACGAGAATAAGATAATAATGTTAGTACTCACTGGAAGCCCTCGGACCTTAGTAAACTGGATCATACTGAGACCTTTGAAAAGGAGTGGCAATAAAAAGATAATGAAAGCAAGCCACCAGGCTGTATATACCCCTACACTTCTTCCCAAGGTATCATCATGTGATGGCCACCATGTTCGCCATCTCGCGCCTTCTACTGCGCTTCTTCCTCCTCTTTTTTTTCCTTCCCCTTTCCAAATACTACCCAATCTAACAAAACAGAACAACTGGTCACTGAATAATGAGAATAAATATCATCCTAGACTCCTGTGGACTTGGAGCCCGTCCTCTATCCTCTCCAACAAGGGCAATACTCACGCACACCAGAAACAAGACATTCTACAAAACCGCAACAAGATAAAAGAATCCCCTCAATACCGAACCAGAAATACAAACCATACACAGAAGTTCCAACCACCGTACGCCCTTCCATGGCTCCCTCCACGACGCTAACTCCATCCACACCATAACACCCATCCTCCCAGTCTGTTACCGCATCAGGGAACCAATAAGAAGGGCTTGTGGTTTAGGGGTATGACGCTCCATTCGCATTGGAGAGGTCCCGGGTTCGATTCCCGGCGAGTCCATTTTTTTGTTTTTGTCGTCTATGTAACTAACACATTGCGGGAAGAATTGATTGTGTTAATAGAACAAGGGGGTTTTTTTTTATTTGATCGTTTTGGCTTCTAACAACCCTCTACAACCTTCAGTGTCTATTGCCTCAACTACCACCAGAAATGCAAAACACTCACTAGGTACGTGCTCATAGCCAAGCAAAGCTGGCTAATAATTCTATACAAGCCGACGCATCAAACCTCAACCAAGCCCCAAAATTCCCTCGTTAGATCAACAACCCGTTTATCCGCGTTCTGAACACCAGGATCCTCAATTGGCTTTGTCGGCTCATCGAACCCAGCAGAAACCTCTGGCGATATAGGGCCGTAACGGGTTCTGTCCGACTTCATCGTCGCCATCCGTTCTAAAGCGTCTACCGGTCGACACACTCGGCGGATATCCCCCTGACGCTGAGACTAGGTTTTAAAATGCATTGTTAGCAGGTATATAATTCCATGTCTCAAAAACACTTACTCAAATTCCTTGCACTTTCCACCGAGGCCCCGTAAATATGACGGAACACATGTTCATCTTGTCGCTGTCTGGAAGGATACAAGCTGGAATCCGCATCTAGAGCGCCGTATCTCGTCCATTAATGTACATATCCATCATCGGCCTCATCCGCTGGGCGTTCCGAGGCAGGAGTCATGACTCCTTTGATGTACTTGTCGATAAACTCGTGTCGGGGTCCAGATCCTACGGTGCAGGTGCCTTTTGCTAGGTCTTCGCGGATACTGCGGAGGTGTTGTTCCATTCTGAGGACTCCCACTCGATGTGTTCCGCACGCCACTGAGTCATCCGAGTCTCAAAGTCCGAGAATTGTCGTTGTAGGTAATCGTTGACGACAGTGTACTGAGTTGAGATGACGTCGTACTTTGCCGATTGCTGTTCAAGCGACGGAGCAAAGATCATGTCCCTGTCAGGCGCAATCTTCTCCCACGCATTGACGTACTTCGGATGTCCTGTGTCGACGCGCATCCACACAGACTCATAACCGGTCGAGACCAAACATACTGATTCGCTGCCTTCAACAAACGTTTCCGGTTCCTGGTGTCGTCGGATTCCAACTCGCACCCACGGTTCCTGGAATTCCAGTTCCGGTATCACCGGGGGCAAGGCTAAACGCCCGCAGAAGCCACTTGAGTCTTCTTTCATATCATGTGTGCAAGCCAAGCTTTGGAATACTGACATCATGCCAGCTATTCGAAACGTTTTTATTTGTCTCTTTGTTTCGAGATATGCTTGTATAATGCATAGCGCATTACGGAACCGAGAGCGGCAGTTGAATGGACGTCTTCTGGTTATTCGACCAGTCCAAGTTCCTCTGGTGGTCAAGGACACGTAGGAACAAAAGGTATTCCTTCGCCTCCTGTCCAGAAATAACCCGTGTGCGTAGGCAGGCCGAAGGCATTTTTCTGACAGCATCAAATTGTTTTGGGAATTGCCTTCTCCATTTTTGGCCTCCAACCTGTCCTATAGGATGGTCGGTTGGTGGGATTAAAAACCTCTTCGGTTGAATTTTCGCTGCGACGCATCAAGAGAGACACTGCTTTAGCAGATATAGTTTAGCGGAAGGCTCCAGGTCAATATAAATCGGTTTCTCGAACGCCATTCTGGCGGTGTCATTTGCACTAGGACTGAAGTGAAGTATTTGGCAACATGACCATTCGACATAGTTAGCCATGAAAGGTTTTCATGCTGGGTCTTCAGAATACGAAAGCTCTGTGCAGCCGCCTTCGCAATCCAATGTAATCCTTCGCATCCCCTGCCGGCCACACGCATCGACCGCAGATTATATTCTTCCACCACGATGATTCGGATAATAAGGCCAGAGTCCGTTGGACCACGGGAGGCTTGACTGGAGACAGCTGTATGACAGGCCAAATACGTAGTTGTCTCTCTCTCTCTCTTTGACCGAAATGTAGAGAAACATCGTTAGTAAAAGCAGGTGACTAGACAGGGGAGGACACGTACGCGTCAGACCTGGCAATCGACCACGAAACGACCGCGGAGTGACGACGCGTGCAACCCCGCCTGTCCCAGGTAAGGTCGCCATATCTAGTGCTCGGTGAAAGAAAAGCTTGCTACCATGATGTAAAGTAGAGAAAGGAAGAGGAAGTGATATAAGATCACTCAGGCAAAAGGAGAATTCTCCGCTCGGGGTTTTCGAGGAAGTCCTGACATGAATAACGACTGGGAGAGGGGGGAAGGCCCTCGAAGAATGCAGTCAGAGTGAGGAGAAGGGGAGAAAGAAAAATAAAGATTTGGGGGGGGGGGGGAGGAAGGTCTTGAAATATTCGAGTCTTTCCTAAGAAGAGTTGGAATCAGTGAATCAGAAATTGGATTAATAGTGCAATGTAGTATTCACTATCTGCTTGCTCCTACAGTCCATATCCTGACTATTACTATCACTGGGAGAATAGAAATTACTGAGTGGGCATAATGGATTGGATAGGGTAGTAGAATTGCATCTTGATTGTGGTAGGTTGGCCGATGAATGTTGACGAGCAGGGAATTGGAAATAAGAAAAACTACGGAATTGATCTAGATGGAGAATATTAAAAGTTCTAGCAGTTATAATATTAGCGCGTGCGAATAATAAATGGTACAATCTGATGATGAGAACTTTTTGATATGGAGGAAGCCGTTGGCCACAGCTGTCAAGAATTTTTTTCGCGCGTCTTTTCAAGCTCAGGGGATATCTGAATCAGCCGCACTGAAGGTATGAAGAAGTTTGAGTAGTGTGATTTGTTCCTGAAGACGAGATATGTACCTAAATGTGAGTCGTTCGCGCAAATGGCCTCCATATGAATTCGATAGAGGCGGCTCAGCGGAGGCAATCTCATCGGACCTTCCGACAATGCTCTCGAAGGATTATCGAGACAAGGAAGTGCTTTAAAAGCCCAGATCTGGCCGAATGGGTGCCTGTCCCCTTCCACCTGGCTTCTGTCGGCTTGTGTGAGTATCAGTGTCAGACGTAGGGAGCATTTCCGGATACCAACACCCTGAGTATTGCAGAAACATCACGGACCATCAATGCCAATGAGTAGCTTCGCAAGCGACCAAGGAGGAATATTCATCATAGCCATCCGCGAAAGGCGTCAGGGCATCACGATCTATCCCATCCCCTTATCGACCTACTTGTTACCCCTACCTTCATCGGTCCAAGACGCATAATTCCCTTATGGGATTCGCACTTGGCTGCTGGTCGTAGCTCGATCGGTGTGCATTATGACATATAGTAAAGTACGACCGCATCGACTGTCGTATCCAATGTAGCTGCGGCCCATAGTCCAGACGTCCATATATCCCGACAGGCAAATCGTGTGACAAGTTTCGCAGGGGTCTGGGAATGCACATCTGGGATAGTCCGACCGTCAGCCAATGCCCCTGACTACTAAGTGGTGGGCCATTCCCACGACGGAAATTGCAAAGTTGCACGCCTGGTCAAAGGTGAGCTGTGGCACTGGGAAGCTTTAGTGGGACCTGATTTCGAATCTAATTGGACCGCGTGTTCTGTTGGTCAAGACTGGGTTCAAGTCAGCTATGAGAACGATGATTCGAGACAATATTGGAGCATGGGTTTTATATGTTGAATGAGCAAAGTGTAGGGCGGTGTCTGTTGTTGGAAAGCAATTTGAAGCAATAAAATCTTCTGCGGGGTAACTGTCTAGTTTCGGCGGTTTGCCTGCCATGTTCCTGCCTGATATACTTTTGAGCCTCACGTCGGCATTGTCATGATGAAGTCTTCAACCGTGCGGATCCTCGGCAGCAGCAGCAGGACCATCAAGCTGCATTGGTTTAAATGAGCTCCTTTCCACACTTCAGCCTTGTTCTGACTGATCGACTCTCTCCTGATCGACACGCAAGGGCGGATCTTCTGGTCGATCGTTACTGTCTCGGTAAGCTGTATTGGATAGAATCACAAACTGCTCTAATAGGAAAAGCGATTTTTCACGCAGGGACGGAATTAAACTCCCACCTTTTTGTGGGAGCTGCTTGCCTTATAACCCGACCAGCTCTCCCCTTCAATACACCCTCTCAAGTGACAACGAACAGCCAACCCAGACAATGCGTTTTTCCCATTTGTGCCTCCTGGTCTGGGCCCTCCAGGCTTCAGCCACTATCTTGCAGAACGGCCAGGTGCGAGAAGATGCCTATCCCGGTCAGGCTCCCGAGATTTTGGTGGACGATTCGTGGCGGGCATACGGGCCGGACGCGCCAGAGATATCTTATAAGGGGCGGTGGGACAGACAATATGTTTCATGTGAGAGGTTCAAGTCCATGTCGCCAATGGTATTCTGACTACTGTCTAGGGTGGTCGTATGTTCTAACCCCCAGTTGCCGAAGGAAGAAGTCGTGACTGACAAGTGCAGACTTCCGGGCATCAAGCTCGGATTCACAGGAAGTCAGGTATTTAGGACACACATCATGCTGGAATTGAGCATTGACGAGATACAGCTGGCTTTGAGATTCGGCTCTCAGACGAGTGAAGGTGTTCTTTTGGCTTATCGGTTGGTGCTCGCAGCCGTTGTCTCGTTTTCCCTCTGACTGGCCAGATTTGGTGGGCTGGACTGGAAATTTTCGAACGTCACCACAAATGCGATCTATCAGTTTGCGGGGCCATGGACGGCAGGAATGAATTCGACACGAGAGAAGACATTCGAGATGCGAGGTTGGATTCTCCCTCATACCACATGGCTGTGCTAATTCGTAAATAGTCACAAACTGGGGCTATGGATAAGTGTTTCAACCTCGGTGAAAGTGTCTACCTAACCCATCACACAGTCCAACTCTCGGGTGTTTATATTGCTTCAGATGGGGAGCTCACCAAAGCTCTACAGTATAACAAGACGGTGGAAATAATCGGTGACTCGTGAGAACCATGTATCCACATTCTTTCAGCAATTAACAGCCATAGCTTTGCTTCCGGACAATATGCAACTTACGAAGGGCTATCCGCATGGGCTTACAGCTTCGCTGCCGGTCTAGGCGACGTCGAGTACTCAATCACCGTTTGTCTCCCCCCCAGGCCCCTAGTCTCAATCTGACCATCACAGGCATATCCCGGAATCTGCCTGACGGACAAGAGCTGCTATTCCAATGAGGCGCGCGGCATGGTGAGCTCCATACCACAACAACCAGCAAAGCCCACCTTCTGATTCCGACCCAACAGACACACCAATGGTTCTATGCCGCCGATGTGGGTGCGCGCGCAGAAGCTACTTACGGAAACAACCCTCAGAAATGGAACTTCAGCGCCCATCCACCAGCCGACCTCGTCATTATAGACCTAGGAACAAATGACCAGAGAAACAACGTCTCCGGCTCAGACTTCTATGACAGCTACACTGCCCTAATAAACAGCGTACACGATACATACCCACAAGCCGAAATAGTCCTCATGGTACCCCCCCCCCCCTCCCTAGACACCCCTCCCCATCCGTACCACAACCAACTAACTAACAACACAGTCCCTCTGGGGCAAATTCTTCCGCTATGGCGACAAATACATCCAATCGCCCTTCTACGCCCCCGACCTCCACCGCGTCTTCGAAAGCTTCCACGACCAGCCATTCGTGCACTACTTCGGCACGAAAGGCATCCTACAACACAACGACATCGACCCCCAAGGGCACCCGACCGACGTCGGACACCTCAAGATCGCAAGCCACCTGATGCAGTGGACTAAATTGAAGCTAGGGTGGGAGTTTGGCGCCACGGGCGCGGAGGTCCAGCATGATACACTTTACTGGAATGATCAGGCGGGGTATCGCTAATCCAATGCACGCAGACGGAGGCGCGACATTGTTATCTGGATATTATGCAACGCAGGGTGTGGATTCTGGCTAAATTAGGGGAGATGATTATCAGATCGGAATACATGGATGCATCAACGTTCCACCTTCCACCTCGTCGAGGGGTGGTTGACTTTGACAGGAATGTAGGATATCAATCCCCTGCTGATGCGCGACGAGATACAAGGATCTGATCGGATGTGTGCAGCAGCATGGAGTTGATATCCATGAATTTATGTAGGTATTGAAATCATACAGCGCTCGACACGCGCTCGTGGAAGACGGCCAGGAGGTTCTGTCGTTGCTGGGGTGTAATACCATTTCTACGCTGAAGGACATTCTTGGAGTAGACTGAGATTAAGCATGTATAGAGACAGGGGATGAAGGATGTGAGGATTCAAACGAGTGCGCTAAGTAAAAAAAATCATTGATGGCGATGGAGATGGAGATGTGAATGAAGCACTGGATGTAAATGGTAGATAACTACTAACTAGTAGTAGTGTAGTACTACTGTAGAAGAGAAGTGGGGCAAACGAGTGGACCCTGTTATAACCGAGCAGTAGTGCGTGGTCTAACCGGCCTTGGTTAGTTCCAATTCTCCGAGCCAGGTCGTGGTTGAGGAGGCCTGTATAGAACGGATGATGCCAGTCGGAGTGTTAAAAAGAGAGAAAAGCGCCTACCTTGGTTACATTATTGAATTACGGCAATCTACACTACACTTACAACGCTAGATCTCTACAAACACACCTGAACATTCACAATAACCTCGACCCCTCCACCACGCGGGCATACCGGGGACAAGTCGCGGAAAAGAACATATTTCCTGCGGCCGCAACAATCATCGCTCGGGCATAGGTTAACTGCGGGAGTGCAGGCAGTTGCACCTGTTCCAAGCGGGTGTATTCTGCATCCATCTGAGCTTCCAGGTCGCGGATCAGAAGACGAAGAATGGAGGTGGCCGATGATGTGGACACATTCATCAAGTCCTGGATGACCTGGACGGCATTGAGTACCGTCTCCGGTTCTGCCATCGCTTCTTTGGGATAGGAGTATAGGTCGTTGGTGAGGAGGAGGTGTTTCGCGCAGAGAGATTCCAGGGATTGAAGGGGTTGCTTGTCCTGCGGTGTGAGGGGGGCGGGGAGGGAGAACTCGACCATGCGGAGGATGAGGGAGGCGCCGAAGTCGGGTAGACCGTGGATGAGGTATTCGTCTAGGTTGTTGAAGGTCTTATGGGTGGGGTGGGTTTGTTGGGAGAGGGACGCCCATGATGCTATCTCCTTTAGGAGGTGTTGACCTTGGATGGGGTCTTCGGTGAGGAGGTTTCGTGAGAGAGTATCGTAGGCGGGGTGTAGAGTTGTGAAGGGCTTGTGGGCTGTGGGGATTACAGTGGTGCTGGAGTGATCTCCTGTGTCGACTGCGTCATCGTGCAGGAAGAGTAGGAGGAAGGTCTTGGTGAGGAGGTGTAGTCGGTTTGGGTTGCTCAGTGGGGTAAGGTTTGCGGCGTAGGATACTGCCGTGTCGATCATGGTGTCAATTCTTGTTTGGGGTGTTGCTTGTTGGGGGTTCCTGGGGAGGATTGTCTCTGTGTATTCCTGCGCTGCCCTTTCGGCTGTCTGCCAGTGTCGCGACTGGAGGGAGGTAGGGAGGGATGTTGGCCATGGGACTCGTAAAGAAGGCGGGTAGATGGGAATGGCATGTTTGTAATCTGCATCTTGGGAGATGTTTGACCATCTTATAAAGCTGAATGAATCGGATGGTGGCGTGGTGGCTGCAGGATCGAAAGCGTAGAGTATTTTGCGGGGCGCGCTTTGATTGTGGCCTGACCGGCTCTCGGAGGATGGAGGGGTCTGAGAGATCTGGCGGTATCTTGTATTCTTTAAATGGATAACTGAGAGATCTCCATCTGGAATTTTGGCTGTTAGCCGAGTGAGAACCCTGCAGTTGGCAAACATTGTGCGTGATGATCCCTGTCAAGCTGTTGCGGAACGCGTCGAAGACACGCGCGACGGACCCTCGGGCGGAGATCTCTCGGCATCAAATTTGTCGCGTCCCCGGATCACCGACACTTTATGGAGTTCATGGCTTGCGCACATTCAACGATAGTGAGAGTTGTATACTGGAAAGGAGCATAAAAGTCGTCTGAGTCGTCTGTCTTGTCTGTGGATCACAAACACGAGATCGGCTGAGAGTGACTAATCACCCCTCTCCCTCCGTCATTTCGCCTCGGAATTCCGAGCCCGAAGAACAACTCAACTCCCAGCCATGAGATCTCCACACCTGAAACGAGGGGACAGGCCTCCCCCACGTAAGAAGGCCTGCCAAAGCTGCACGAAATCCAAAGTTCGCTGTGATCTTGAGAGACCTGTCTGCTCCCGATGCAAGTCACTTGGCCGACCGTGCGAATATCCATCCAATCCTCCTGTTTCTGTCCCTCCGACCGAGCCGAATTACACGACTCGAGAACGCTCCATCGAAAGGACACCAGTGTTATCGATCCTAGGGACGCCAGGGCTGGGTCAGACTTCGGGGATGCCTATAGCAGTGCCATATGGCCTTGAAACCCCTATCTGGTCACCTCCAATTCACCCACGCAGACAAGTGATTCGCAGTGGCCGTGAACTTGACTTGAGAAATATTGATCTGGTTCCCAGCGGCAATGCGGAGGATATTCGCGATCGATGGCTTCGACCGTATATACTGCCTCCCTTGGGTCGAGATGAAGTTCCCAAGGCCTATCATCCGTTCACACTGCAATATATCTCGATGACCTTGAGTACATATCCTCGGTCCATGCTGAAGGATGGCGATGTCCCACCGATAGTCCATCGACTGCAGGTCGGACGACAAATGCCACCTGCCATGGCGAACTGTTACAGTCTCGTGCGGATGTGGGAGCAAGCTGCAGCTGGAAGTGAAGCGCTGGTGGTGGATACTGTAGAGAAAGAAATGGAACGATTAGCCAACGAGGTATGAACCATCCTGAAATGCCGCATCAGACACGCGCTAATCGAACAGACACCGAGTTTGTACGACATCGATCTCCTAGCAGCCTTCCAGGCGTACCTCATCTACTCCATAATGCTGTACCTCTCCCCTCTGGCAGGATCACCTGCGATCACCGACAAGGTCATGATCACCCTGATGGAGATGGCCTTTCGTACTGCTCGCAATGGGCTCTTCTGCGCTGCTGAGATCTCCCATACAAGACCCAGCTGGGAATCCTGGATAGTCGCAGCCGCCAAACGACGAACGATCTTCACCATGTATTTGTTCTGCAGCGTTTATAATGCCGACCGGATGCTGCCTAACTTTATCGCGGACGAAGTAAAGGGTGTTTTCGCACCGGAGGCTAAATCACTGTGGGAAGCCACCGATCGGGAAACCTGGGAGAGAGAGTACGATCGACATCTGCTCAGTTGGGAAGACGGGATGCTGGAGATCTCGGAGCTCTGGAGGTCAGCAGAAACGGGGACGCCGCAGCGGCGAGAAAGGATCGGACGGTGGCTGAGAACAGTCGACGAATTTGGGATGACGATGTTCGGCGTGACGACCCACGTCCACGGCTGTTGATACCTGCCTTCCGCATTGGTCAGTGCGCCACCTCGGAATTCCGATCAGGAACTCCGAGCGGGCGGGTATGACACCATGGGTAGGACGAGGGGATATAAAGTCTCCCACGACTCGCGTCCTCTTTGTGCGTATTAAACTTCATCAGGTACATACTCGTTCAAATCCCACCACTGATTCACAATGACAACCTACACCACCGACCACGCCCCCGCGGTCCTCCAAACCCACGGTTGGCGTACACTCGCCAACTCCGTCCCTTATATCCTCCCCTACCTCAAACCCGACATGACCATCCTCGACATCGGCTGCGGCCCCGGAAGCATCACAGTGGACTTCGCCCGACACGTCCCCTCCGGCCACGTCACAGGGGTCGAATACGTCGCCGATCCGCTCGAGCAAGCCCGATCCCTCGCCTCCTCCAAACACGTCACCAACATCGACTTCCAAGTCGCAGACATCCACGCCCTTCCCTTCCCAGACAACACCTTCGACCTGGTCCATGTGCACCAGGTCCTCCAACACATCTCCGATCCCGTCCTCGCGCTCCGCGAAATGCGCCGCGTCGCGAAATCCCACGGGGGCATCATCGCCGCCCGCGAATCCAGCACACTCACCTGGTACCCGGAGAACGAAGGAATCGCGCTGTGGTTCGATATCACCACCAAAATGGCCAAGGAAAAAGGCGGAAACCCGCACCCGGGATCCCGGATTCATGTGTGGGCCGAAGAGGCTGGGTTTGAGCAGAGTCGCATTCGCAAGAGCGCCGGGTGTTGGTCGTTTAGTAGTCCGGAAGAGAGACAGTATTGGGGCGGGTCGATGGCCGGGCGTGCCGCAGCTTCAGGGTTCGCGACCAAGGCGGTGGAGGAGGGGTTTGCGACGAAGGAGCAGTTGGAGAGTGTTGTAAAGGGCTGGGAGGAGTTTATCGAATCTGATCGCGCGTGGTTTGGTTTGTTGCATGGGGAGATTGTTTGTTGGAAATGAATTTATAGTTTGTTGGTCCGTCTGAGGTTTGGGGGGTGGGGTCGGCAAAATATATCTTTGAGCGATGGAAGCATGACACTACAAAACCACCTCGTACTACTCCACGAAGTAAACTTTCTTTCCTATGGGCACTTCATTATTTATTAATTACCTGGTTATACTATAGTACTATCAAATGAAATAGAAAGAACAATACTGCCGTGAATGTAGTCATTGAGGTAAACACGGACTTGTGTTTTCTCCATTTTGCCTCTATTTACGGAATAGTAAGCGGTCCATTATTCTTTTGATTTTTATTTTTTCATTTTTTCTATATCTGCATGTTTCTGGCTGTTTCAGTTGTTCCTGAATTCTTCACTATCCTTATAACCTCTTGGGTATTTGTTTTGAGGTTATAATATTGCATGACCGTCTCTCTATGCTAGAAAACCCATCCTTTACATCTACAGTACTCTCTACGAGTCTAGAAAGAAGAAGAGAGATGACAAGCAGAACAAATATATTGCTGCGATATACTGTAATTAAACTATATCCAACCAACAACAACGACAGCACAACAATCCAGAGATAGACAGAAAAAGAAAGAAAGAAAGAAAGTAGGAAAGACCAGGGCGAGACGGAAAATCCACTGGGGCAAGCAAGCCAGCTGCATTAATCTCGCATCCGTCGCACCAAACCGTAGCGGGGAGCCCGAATTTTTCTCACCGTTCGGATGTCCCACCAGCCACAGGAAGTGAATCCGCGGTCAGCGCGGAGAGCAAGTCCAGGTTCGTGAGGAAGTTGAAATTGCTTAGACACCGACGGTGATGGCGACGGCGACGGCAGCGGCACCGACACCGAAGGTCATGGTGACGCGCTCGACGGTGGCAGCACCGGTGAAGACGGGGCTGGCGGAGGCAGAGGCAGAGCCGCTGGGGGTGGCAGAGACGAGGGCAGAGGCGCTGCTGGTGGTGGCCTGGATCAGGGGAGCGGAGCTGGTGGAAGCAGCGGAGGACTCGGCGGGAGCGGCGGCCTCAGTTCCAGCGGCGGCGGCGGCGGTGGTCTCAGCAGCAGCGGCCTTGGTGGTGGCAGCAGCGGCGGCGGTGGTAGCAGCGGCGGTGGCAGCGTTGGCCTGGTCCTTGTACGAGTCGATACCCTTCTGGATGGCGTCGGTGATACCGGCGGCCAGGTTGCTGGCGATGTCGGACAGAGAGGAGGGCACCTTGGAGGTGATGGCGTCGGCCAGGTTCTTGGAGGCGGTGTACTGCTGCTGGAGGTTCTTGTAGACGATGGCGCCGGCGTTGGCGGAAACGAAGGTCGACTTCTTGGAGATCAGGTCGTTGACCACGGTCTGCACCTGCTTGGTGACATCCTGGACGGGGCTGGTGATGCCGAGGGCATCAACGCTGCTCAGAGTGGAACCAGCGTTGACGGTGGTGACACCGGAGTTGATGGCCTTGACCAGGCTGTCGGAGGCGGACTGGACGCCGGAGGTGTCACCGCCGTTGAAGCTGTTGATGGAGGTGTCCAGGGCCTTGACCTCGGTCTCGATGTTGGAGAGGACGCTGGTGATGGAGGCGACGTCCCGCTCAACGAGGGAAGGAGTGCGAGCCACCTTGGTGGGGTTGGCGAAGACGCTGGTGGCCAGGCCCAGGGTGAAGAGAACGGAAGTGAGCTTCATTTTGAATAGATATTAAGGCAACGAGTGCGGTATTATTAAGTAGGAAGAAGCGAGTGCTGGAGACTGAAGAGTCGGAGAAACTTGAAAGGCAAGAGAGAGAGAGAAGAGATTGTTGTGCTGATGATTTTCGATTGAGGGCCGATATCCAGGCCCTATATATACTCGACGAGGCCGTATAGAAGCTCAGATGGATAGGCTGCTGGCTAGGGCCGAGGTGGGGCAATCAGGGGAAGGTTTCCCTCTAATTCTGGGGTTAATATAATTAGCCGGGTCAGGGTCCCTGGAACCATCTGCTGAGGTAGGATTGTGCCTGAGACGTGCTCGGGATCGTCAGTGCAATTCTCGTTCTGGGCCAGCTGGTTTGACGAGACGAAAAGATGCTCATTTTCCCCTTTCAGCGTGGTCGGAACCTTCCACCCATCCTGGATTTTTGGCCCTCACCAACTAACCCAACTCTGCGGTGAGAACCTCCAACCTCACATCCAGACCACTGGCAGATCATAATCGAGTGATAGAGACAGAAAATGGGCATGATAGAGGAAGAACGGCCTAGACCAACAAAAAGGCGCATCGTGCATCGTGCATGGGCAGAAATGGATTCGAGTTCGGGATCAAACCGAGCAGCAGTGCTCGCTGCAGCATTGCTTAGCCGGCCCGCCCCCGGATTCTACTTACTTGTTATGGAGAAATATTTATTAAACAATGGTAGTGAATCCATCCTACACTGTGCCTGACCCTGCACGGGCATCTCTCAGGTTCAAGGGTCGGGAGTTCAACGAACGGCTGGGTATGGCGGACGGACACTAAGGATTGTCTCAAGCCACCCGAGCCATCCGATGGACCAAAGCAGCCATGGATCCCCCCGCATCGCCCGACTCAATTTCCAGCCCTCCAGCCTTCTCGTTGGGCGAAACACTCGCCCCGCCTAATCCGGTAAGATGTCCGCGATCGGCAGGGTCGACCCCGAAAGCCTTACCACAGCGGGCATCCACACTGGCGGATACGAAGTCAACATCCGCTCGAGGTCTAATTCATGGGCACCACCAAATTCTCAACGCTTGGAGAAAAGCCACAGATTCACAGATGAGACGGCCACTGCTTCATCCATCTCTCATTCGGAAGGGTCCCGTCACTCTTGACACTTTCTCCCTACGGAATGGCGTGATTCCGTCCGTCCATACACATGTCTGTGCGGGACCAGATTCTCTTGGCGGATGGTTTGGCTCAATATACAGGCGAATCTCGCTGGAGTCTCGGAGAAACCTCCTTAGCAGCGTGCTCTGTGGCCAAAACCAGCTAGCTGATCCCACCTGGCACGTCCAACAGAGTTCAGCCTGCGGACACTCGGCGCCTGGACTCCCCCTCGAGAGGTTCGTTAATCTCGCTTGCGGGTGATCTTCCCCCGATGAGCTTCATCACGGTGGTTCTGCCATGAGAAGAACCTCGTTCATGGGTAAAATTACTAAGACGATCTTCCGAAGTCGGTGGGCCTCATTTGGGATGTGACAACGGTCCTGCGCCTGCACGCCTCTGCGGGACTTTCCTCCAATGATAGACATCCATCTTGCCTTTGGATAAACTGGTGGCAACTCACTATTTTGACGAGCGGCCTGGACCGTCAAACAGAGACATATGCCACCCCGTCATGGGGGCTAATTTTGCTCGATACTACCTCTCATTTATTCGTCCATGAAGCACAGTGAGCTAAGGATACAAACAGGTACTGGAAGTCCGAAATCTCGAATCCTGGTCGCTCAGTGCCACTGTCGTCGGTCATGTTCGATTCGAAATCGCCAAAGCGGGACCGGATATCCACTCACTGGTAGGTGAAATAGGAGACCATCGGTTCGGATTCATGTGGCTCTATGTTAACTATTTGAAATTTCTTCGCCACTTCAAACAAGATATTAATCTTTAGCCACGGACGAACAAACCAAATGGGCATAATAAAGCCAGAGGTAACATCGAACCTTACGCAGACGAGTCGCATAAAATGATGCTCGGACTACTACCGTAGCACATGACAGCATGTCGCCAGCGGTAAGACCACAATCTACTACCGAAGACATCCTCGACTTTTTTTTCAGTCCGTTTGTCGCCACAAAGTTTGTTTTAAAATTAGCAGTCGCAGATCGAATGTAGGTTAACCTTCGAGTCCATGAGCATTGGGTGGTGGGAGGGGGGTTTGTTGAGGAACGGGCTTCGGATATTTTATCCATGAGGTAACACCTGTTTTAGCTTAGAGCAAAATCCGTCGTGCCTCGAGTATGCCGTCCGCATCCCCCTTCGTTGTGATGCACACATCTAGCGGTCCAGGAAGGGTGTATGCCCATATAGCCACCTTCCTGGAAGACACAGACGAGGGGGTTCCTCTTCCCGCCGCGATCTTGGATCAGTTCGGTGCAGTTCTTTCCATCCGAATTCTTCCCTCATGATGTTAATGTATTCCCAGAACCCCGGATACAATCTTGCACACGCTACTGTGCTAGATATATTCTTCCAAGACAACACTTGAGAATGTTGGTCACCGAGATCAAATGTTAAAACAGCATTCTATCCGCAAGTGCGGATGCAAATAGGAGTCCTGCTGAAGCGATGCAGCTGGTACGAACCAACACCACCGTTATCGTTCCCAGAGCCTATGAATCCGCAATGAACCCAGACAATGGTCGGATAGACATGGATACAATTCACAGCATCACTCTAGGATGGGCTTCCCCCTCTATCCGAGGAATCTAGGCCTCCAGGCGTGGTGCTGGGTTGGAATAACATAGTAAGTTAGAAGACCGAGAAAGCTGCATGCTAATTTAAATGGTCCTGTAGATATTTATTCGCCGTGGGATTCCTTCTTACGGGACATCGGACCTCCCTCATGTCCGCTTTTTAGCGACGAACCGAGACAACGACCGGATGGACATGGAGTTCGTTCACGGCGCGCCTGTGGATAAAAAATGGGATGGGCTTATGCCTCGCCATGACCCGCGGGTTGGGTACGGGGTTGGATATCGAACATGTAGGTCCTTCGCGGGTACCCTCGCGATAGACACAGGAGTGGCTTGTGATAAGACGCCGGCCCTGCCGGCGCGGTGGTGGTATATAAGTCGGATCTTAGGGATGGCAGCATAAAGCCTGACATAGCAGTCTTTTGACCGAGTGGTTAACCGTGGCTACGCAGCACCCTAGGCGCGTAACACATACCCGCTATTGAGCAAAAAAGACGTGCCAGCTCGGAGCCATGAAGTTGCCTTTATGTTACAGCTGCTATGAGGATCAATTGCTGTAATATAACAATCGATGATATATCCCGATCATTGGGCTCGTCCACTGGGAGTGCGCAAGATGATATCCGGATTACTGCGCGGTGATTTTCACTTGTGGATGAAATATCCCTCTTCGTGTTTGATCTCAGTGATCAGGATTTTCGGGCAATCCCTTAGGATAATGATCCTTATATGGCTCTCCGGCGTGGTGGTATCTGCATAAGTATCCCGCGGTAACGTTGAATTTAATCAAGGCCCTCTGAAGACTGGGATGGTCTCCTCCATTCGGCTGACGTGTTGGTGACGACCGAATGACATGTGGATGAAGGAGCTCTGACAGATATCTGGTAAATGACCTATTGGAGTTCCAGGCAAGTTGACCAGTCAGTGACAGAAGCATCAGTATTCAGTAGCGCATACCTGGTTGGTGAGGCTAGTGAAGCAAGAAGGAGGGTAAGTTGAGACCGCAAAGCAGCCAGTCCTGTACTGCTTTTATAATCACTCTTAGGTAGTCTCCCTCTCCCTCACTCCCTCCTTCTCCACTCCACTCCGACAAGGTAACACAACCCAGGCAGGCACAGACAAGCCCAACAACATCCTGCCATCCAATCACCCTTGCCCTCTGCCCTCTGCCCTACACCCACAACCGGTCTAGTGCTGAGCAAGTGACGTTGTCCCCACACTCCTCCACGCTCTATACTTCTCCTCTCCATCTATCTATCTCCTTCCCCCCCCACCTTTTTCATTCGGTAACACGCTGCTACTCTCGCACCACATTCGGTCGTACGAATCTTCTCTTTACTTACATCTCCAATTCCCTTGATACCGAGTTAAGCAGATGTGATGGCCGATACTCCTGCTCCTCCTGATGTGCCCCGTCGTGGCAGAAGAATCCGTGGTTGGGGACGTGGCCGTGGTCGCGGTCGCGGTCGCGGCGGCGGTCGTCAAACGCAGGCTCCTGCTGCCCAAGTCGCTAGCTCTGAGGATAAAGCCCCAGAAAGTACCCAGGCTCCTGTCATCAAGCCCACCAATCCTATAAAGAACGGCCCCGGTCAAAAGAAAGGTGGTAAAGGAGATGTGGCCAAAAAGCTTGAGGTCAAGGTCATAAAAAACCCAGAGTCGCATCCAGAGCCTCCACGGCGTGGAGGACGCGGGAACAGGTAAGTATATCTTCCGCTCTCAATGAGATCCATTCCTTCGATCGCTAATAATAAAGGTCCCCCAATGCGAACTTTAGACGTAGATCGTTCCCCAAGGCCTCCGCTCAGCCTGTGCCGGAGCTCTCTGCATCGCAAATGCGACAGTTTCTGGAAAATGGCCTCACGATGATCACTAGCTCGCTGGAAACAAGGAGGGCGTTTGTTGAAGATCTAGCTACCGAAAGCGGCCTTCAGAACATTCGCCTGATTGTCGAGACTGATTTCGCCACCTCCTATAGTGTTTTGAAGCCCACGTTCGACCCCCATTGCCTCCTGTTTCTTCGAATGATCTCTCATCAGGAGATTTTGTCATCACTGGTGCTCGAGAAGGCAGTGGGAACCATATACAATGTCATATATGGGCCTGGTGGCAGGAGGGGAATGGACTTTCTTACGAATGTGACAAGATATCTGGTTGAAACTAACGGTGGTTCTGTCAGCGAGGAAAACACCAAAGTGAAGGGTGATGCGGCCACCAATGGCTCTACCAAAGCTTCCGCGCCTTGGGCCGAAGCGCTGCTCCTCACTACTAAGGTACTGCTGAGCACATTAAATTTGAACCAGGAGGCTGCCGCCCATCCAGATCTAAAACACATTATTGAAAGCCTCTGCAGCTGCTGTCAGAAGGAAAGCGCCACCGCGGACGCCAACATTGACCTGGCTCGGGCGAACATTATCAACATTGGCGATTCTCTTTCGATCGGAGATTCACTTTATATCTCGAAGGTCACAGAGAAAGTCAAAAAGACTAACCCCAAGAAAATCGAAGAGATGCCTGTGGATTTCCCCGGTGAATTGTCAGAACGTGGCCCTCGTCACGATAACGATCACGCTGCTATACCACGTATTCGTATCTTACCAACAATCTCTGAAATCCTCAGTGATGCTCGAGCTGAGTTCCTTCCTTCGCAGGGCTCCCTTGACCCTTCTTCACACCATGAAAGAGGCGTTTGCAGGTTGATAGACACCCACTTCCGCCTCCTAAGGGAGGACACGTCCGGTGTGGTCCGTGATGCTTTGCGCTTGATAATTCACAACTGGGACTTTCTGGCACACAGCTCAGATTGGAAACTCAAACATAAATTTCTTCGTCAATACAGTCCAACGCCACTACGAATCTTCTCGGGCGTCCAGATGCGACAGATTAATGCGGATCAAAAGAAAGGTATCGAGATAGACCTCGAGTTCGATCAACTCCATCGGCTGAAGAATATGTCTGCACTCAGGCGTAAGCAATGGTGGCTTGATACTCGAACATTGAGGGGCGGTCCCTTGCTGGCTCTGCTAGACGCAGAAGACCTTGACAATGCATATGCAATGTTCTTTCTGGTTTCAAAAAGAGAGGTCAACCACATTGAGAAGAAGCGGAATGCGTCACCTACTCCAATCAGTGACGTAGTCAGCGACGCCGAGCGAGCCATGATCACGCTCCGGTTAGCAGATTCAGCATACGAATCGGACGCGAATAGACTCCTCTCCATGATGCGGGAGAAACCGGCGAGACCACTCATACTTATAGAGTTCCCAGCAGTGCCATACAACTCTTTTGAAGGGATCCTACGCTGCCTCCAATCCTTGCATAAAAGTCCATGGCGCGTTCCTTTTGCTACGTGGTTGGCTCCGAGTGGAGTTAGCGATGAGCTCATCGAGGCTTTAACGACGAGTTGCACGAAGAACATTAATGTGCCACCCCCGGTATATCTACAAGGTCGCGTTGTTAATCTCTCTTCGCTCCCCCGACGAAACCTCGACAACGGGGACCCTGCAATCCCGATACTCATGTCACCTTTTGAAGATAATCACTCGATCACCGCCAGACTATCACAAGAGACCATTCTAGACGAAGGTCAAGCAGCTGCAATGGTGTCGGCCCTACGGTGCAAGCTTGCACTGATCCAAGGTCCTCCGGGAACCGGAAAGTCGTATGTGGGTCTACAAATTGCAAGGTGCTTATTGGACAACCAGGAGTCCTTGCAACTTGGTCCAATTCTCTGCGTGTAAGTACATTTGCTTTTCGGGATATAGGAGAGCTGAGACTATCGGCCTCGCCCACTGTCGGCTATTGCGACCCTCAACTTTTTAACTCAAGTTGGAAATTGAAAATCCCAAGATATATATGCTAATGCCTTGCAGCTGCTACACTGCTCATGCACTGGATCAGTTCCTTGACGGCCTTGTTAAATCAGGAATCTCAAATATCGTAAGGATTGGCCCTCCGAGTGCATCTTCGCATATAGAGGCGCTCTCGCTCGACGCAAGGAAGAGGGAGCCAGGGCCGCGGGTGGGGGGGGTAAACAGGATTAAAGATGAGTCGCGAGGCGCTCTGCTAACATTAACGTCCAAGATTAAGTGCCTCCTCGAGACGGCGGGAAGAGACATCAACAGCCTCATCATGGGCTTTTTGAGGAAGAAATTCCCCTCCCAGGCGAGCATGATCAATCTGGGTCCATGCGAGAAAGACGGTGAAGCCATGCAGGAATGGGCATCTGGCGATGTACCTAGGTGGAATGAAGATGGTACTGCTGAGCGCTCCATTGAGGAGCTTCTCAAGTCCGACATGGACCTCTGGACGCTTCATAACGCAGAGCGCGCCCGTATTTTACAATACTGGCAAGATACAGCTTGGACTGAGCTTTCAGTGGGTCTGTCTCGTCTTCTGAAGTTCCACCATGAGGAAAAGAGAAAGCACACATCGGCTTTTGGCTTGCTGGACTTGCAACGACTCAATAGCTCCCAGGTGGTAGGGATAACAACCACCCAGCTGGCTAATAACGCGGACTTGCTTCGCAATATTAACTCGAAGGTGCTCATATGTGAAGAAGCAGGCGAGGTTTTAGAATCACATGTTATCACTGCCCTCCTGCCTTCCGTCCAGCACGCCATATTAATCGGGGACCATCTGCAACTACGTCCGCGGATTTCTAACATTCGGTTGTCAAAGGCATGCGACGAAACGAACTTCAACCTTGATGAGTCACTCTTCGAGAGGCTTGCCACATATCGCTTTGGAGACCTGAACGCTGAGGAACAAGGCTTTGGCTTCCCTGTAGCACAGCTGAGTCATCAGCGGCGAATGCATTCCGTTGTCTCCGATCTCGTCCGCGATACCTTTTACCCCAATCTCAAAGATCATCCAGTTACGGCTGCATATCCCCCCATATCTGGACTCAAGCGCAGGTTGTTCTGGCTCGATCATCGAAACATCGAAGATCCCACCGATCCGGCAGACCCAATGCAAAGTAAGACCAATGCGTGGGAGGCTGGGATGGTAGTCGCGCTGGTGAGACATCTCACTCGACAGGGAAAGTATGGGCCCGGAGAGATTGCTGTCTTGACACCGTACGTCGGGCAGCTGAGGATGCTGGAAGATATCCTTGGCAGAGAAATGGCACTTATCATCAGTGAAACAGATAAAGATGACCTCGATGAGGAGGATGTCGAAGCACCTGTAAGCATTCCTACTGGGCCGAGCAGAAGTAGAAATCTGCAAGGCAATGTGCATAAGGGGAGTTTACTGGACGTTATCAGGCTCTCCACGGTGGATAACTTTCAGGTAAGGTCAGCTTCATCGGATCAGGCAGAGAGCTCACATCACTAGGGCGAGGAGGCAACAGTCGTCGTTGTATCTCTCGTGCGAAGTAACCGCTACCGCAATTGTGGGTTCCTCGACCTGCCCAACAGGATTAACGTGCTCCTCAGGTAAGTGAGCCATCACTCAGTTCTCGATACGCGCTAACGGTCAACTAAAGCCGTGCTAAACATGGCATGTACATAATCGGCGATGCCAATACCGCATCCACGGCGCCGATGTGGTCATCTGTTATCGGTATATTGGAGCGGGATGCAAACATTGGACCGAAGCTGGAACTACATTGCAGTCGTCACCCAGGGATACAGTCCTACATATCCCAACCGGACGACTTTGCTGTCTATGCACCGGAAGGAGGCTGTGCAGATAAATGTGAGCTGAGACTGGCGTGCGGACACCGGTGTCCGGTGAAATGCCATTCGGAGAAACTGCACAAAGCGGTCAAGTGCATGGAGCCATGTACGAGGGTGAAGGGGTGTGGCCATGCATGTCCAAAGAAATGTCATGAGCGATGTGGCGATTGCCAAGAGACGGTGCTTAATGTTCTGCTCCCCTGTGGGCACAGAGCTCAGAGGGTGGAGTGTCGAATGATGGGCAACCTTAAAAATATCCGGTGTGTGGAACAACTCGTCCGCACCATATCTGGGTGCAGTCATCGGCTCAAGGTACGCTGCTTCGAGAATGCAAGCTCCATGAAATGTTTCCACTTGTGTGGCAATGTTCTACCATGTGGGCACAACTGTCGAAAGCCCTGTTGGCAGTGCAGATCTACTATGGCAGGGAAGTCTACCATCGATCATGGTGTCTGTCACAATCCCTGCGGTCGACCATTTACAACTTGTGCCCACGTCTGCAACCAGCCATGCCATCAGGGCACGGCATGCGCCCCGTGCGATCGAACCTGCGAGGTGCGATGCAAACACAGTCGTTGTGCAAAGAACTGTAGCGAGCCATGTGCTCCATGCGCAGAGCCGTGTGGATGGGGCTGTGATCACCGCAAGAAATGCGCATTGCCGTGTGCCGTCCCCTGCAGTAAAGTCCCATGCAACCTTCGATGCAAGAAGAAGCTGTGGCGCTGTGGTCACCGATGCCCGGGGATGTGCGGCGAGCCGTGTCCGGACTCTGCGTACTGTCGACTTTGCTGCAACCAGGGCGTTCTCACCCGGAACGTTGATCTTTTGGAGTTCAAGGCCTACAAGGACATCAACATTGACCAAGACCCGTTAATATTCCTGTCGTGTGGCCATTTTTACACCTCGACTTCTCTTGACGGCGTCATGAGCATGTCAGAATACTATGATATGGATCAGTTGACGGGCATAATTATCAGGCCGAAGGTTTCTTACCGAGCGATGAGTTCTGGAGACGTTAAGGGATGTCCAGAGTGCCGGATGCCTCTCCGGAACATCAACCGCTACAATCGCATCATCAAGAAAGGCCTGCTGGACGAAGCCACAAAGCGATTCGTTTCGCATACAAACTCCATCTACGCAGGTCTGATGGAGGCTATTCGGAAGCGAGAGACAGATATCGAGAAAGAGCGCGTCCAGTTCATGTCCAACTGGCCACTGGATGATCTCGGGTCGAAAGGCCCCGACCAGGTGCAACGCTCAATTGAAGCCTATCGGGCAAAGGGAAACAGGCTTCAGAGACAAATTAAGGAATTCACCAAGTCGGTTGGACGAGAGGAGCAGCCCTTCGGGCGAGTAAACAACATGCTCGCGGCGGCGGCGGCACGAGACCAATCGATCGTAACGACCTCATTCCCATTTGACGAATCCATCATCCAGACGGGGTTCGAGTCTCGCGGAGAGATCCTGGGTCTACGACTCACCTGGGCCCTATTCTGGGATCTGGATGCGATCTACACCCGGAAGGACACCGACCCGCGAATCAGAGCGACATTAGTGCAGGTGGTGGCCAGCCAACTTGAGCGCATTCTGAAGAGATGCCACGAGTTAGCCGAGGCCAGTCAAACCGCGAGATTCCCACAGCAGGAAGTCGAGTCCCGAATCTACCATGTTCTCTTCACGATGCTCTCACTGAGCAACAGCGACGCACAGGGAAAAGTCGTCGACATTCCCACGCAGACCGCCATCCGCGACAAGGCACGCGAGGAACTCAAGGCCTGCGAGGAAATATGTCTCCGCCATCGCCGCATCCTCTCATCCCTGCACGAGGACATCGAGAAGGCAAAGACCCTCGTCAACGGGGGCATGTTCTACAGCTTCGTGAGCACCGATGAAAAGCGCCAGGTCTACCGCGCTATGGAGCAGCAATTTGCCGGCACGGGCCATTGGTACTACTGCGAGAATAACCATCCAGTAAGCCTCCCCCACCTTCCCCCCTCCCATGACTGCCTGTAGTCTGTGACGGTAAACGGTAATTAAACTAAGGCAATCCAGTTCACGGTTGGCGAGTGCGGCATGCCGATGGAGCAAGCAAGATGCCCGCAATGTGAGGCGCCAGTCGGAGGACTCAATCACGAACTCGCGCCCGGCATGCGTAGAGCAGATGATATTGATGTGGAGTTTGGGGGTACGAGCAGGAACTGAACAGGACTGGAGTGAGTGGAGGTGGATGTGGATGTGGCTGTGGCTGTGAGGTGGAGGGGGGGTGGAGATGACAGAGGGGATATTGGTCAATAAATGGAATGGGATGGGTGTACGATAGTGGATTATTTGGCCATTTAGATGGCTACGGCGGAATACTGGTACTACTGGGAACTGGGGGTAGGTAGGGAATCAGGGAATCAGGGAGTTAGGGAATGGAACTGGATGTCGCTTTCTGGTTGGGTTAGGTGAGAGGAGATTGTAGCTGTAGCTGGTTTTGTGCCGAGGGGAGTTGAGTATGAGCGGTAGAGGTACTGGAGATGTATCAGGGATGTAGGTAGGTAAGGTATGTCCCTCGGTGACAGCGACAGCGACAGTGACAGAAAGTGACAGAAAGTGACATACAGTAACAGCAACAGCAACAGCAACGTGGATATCCCCTCTCCCACCCGCCCAATTCAAAGCACACACACAGACGCAGTCTGCAATGCGGCATTTTCTACACGCATCCACCTATGCATCGATCCATCCACGTCACGCAAGTCATGGTCTTGTCCCTGCCTGCCATACAGGGAGCAGCTAATGTCGTGGGAATCTTGTCTCGCAGGTCCCTGTCTACCTACCTACAACCTATATCCCAGTCGCACCTACAGAACAAAACCCCCAGACATTATCCAGTATAAACTCCCGTCCGCATCCCGTTCCTGTGCCAAGAAACGTTGTGCAAACATCCAGCCTTATCAGGCGAAGGACGGCGATGGTGTAGGGCGGGAAAACAAGGGAAGGGAAGGTGTTTGTGTAACCATCTCATCCGGATCCGGGATCTATATGATCCAGGATCTTATCCATTTCATGATCCATGCGACTCGTCTCACCAGTAGTATGAGTGCTATGCTGAGGTGAAGGTGATGTGAGTGGGTGGGAAGGTAACGAGGGAAGGGGAGCTTAGTAGATACCAGTATGCAAGTGCAACGTGTCCGGCATCGAGCCCTCCTGTAGGTATCTATCTGTACCCCCTCCCCACTTCGACCTGTTCTCCTCCTTTTTTCCCTGTAAAGTGTACATGGGTAGGTAAGCAGGTAGATAGGTGGTGCTGTGCGACCGACCTGATCAGCATACCACGTCGACAGGGAGTGGGGCAGGGGGCATACATGTTCGGAAGGATGGTGTCTTTCTCATAGGTTGGGTTGGTTGTAATAGTCCCTAATCCCGGGTAGATATGCGTGCGTGGGGCTGGACGGGGAGGGGAGGGAGAAAATGTGGGTTTCACGCTCGGACGGGCGGGCGGGCGGGTCGTGTTGGTCTGTGTGGTGGGGTTGGAGAGTGCAGGGCTGGGATGATTTCTAGCTCGGTAGCTACTAGTAGGTAGCTAGCTATACCCGTCTCTTTCTATATTCCGGCTTGCTAGTTTGGTGGTTCGAACGGGGAGAATTATCCAGGATGGATTGAAGTTCAAATTAAGTTATTTTCTTTCCTTTTTGAAGCTTGGTTCATCTACCGACTATCTAATTAGCTCAGGGATAAAGAAAGTGGATGGGTAGCTAGAGGATACAGACAGAGTGAGGGGTCGAAGCTGCACCTGCATCTGCATCTGCATCTGTAGGAGATAGGCAGATGCATTTACAGTTGAATTCGCATTTGCATTTGGGCATTTCTACATGCAGCAGCAGGTGTCTGTCTGTCTATCTGTCAGTTGGTGACAGCGAGAGCAAATTGAACATCAAAGAAACTACCCCGCAGTCAACATCCATCACATCCATCGCATCACATCGCGTCCATCCAGCCCTCCAGCCCTCCAGCCCTCCAGCCCTCCAGCCCTCCAGTCCAGTCCTACCTCCTCTTCCTCCCTACCGACCTCTCTCCAGCAACTCAATCAAACACCGCTCAGATCCGACAAAGAAACTGCACGATGCATGCCCCTGTACGTCCTCATGCCCAACCCACTCCCTCTCTCCCTCTCTGTATGTACGTGTCACCCAACACCTGCATCAAGAACCGGATTTCAAACGCAGTTGCAGATACACATGGACATGGACATGGATATGGAGGGGAAGATAGAAGGAGGGGAAGAGAAGAGGAGGGGTAAAGCGTCTATCATGAAGACATAAAAGCTGCGTGGATTCCCGGGTTGAACGAGACTTCTTTCCAGCAGCAACAGCAGCAACAGCAAAGATCTAGTCAACCATCCATTCACCAACACAACCAACCCCAACTTCAAGATGCCTCAGGACGCTAAGGTACATCACTCTTCCCATCCTGGCTTCTAGTAGCAGAATGCAGAAACAGAGCGATGGTGGCTAATATGATAAATGATGATACAGAACGCTTTCTACTCCGCCGAGTACCTCCGTACTCTGAAGACCAAGTACGAGCAGGCCGTGAGTTTCCCTCCCTAGAACCGAAAGCCAAGGCGATACTAACAGTTAAAAAAACAGACCTCCGATCCCTGCCGCGGCCTCACCCTCGACGACGCCATGAAGCACATCGCCCTGACCGGCCGCAAGAACTTCTCCCGTGAGGACGTGATGAAGTTCGACGACAACCACGACGACAACATCAACTTCGCTGGTCAGACTCTCCCCAACTCCCCTCCTCCATCCTCCATCCTCCATCCCTCTTCCCTCATTCAGACTTGTAACTTTCTTCTTATGAACGTGTCTAACGCTTCTGGCGCTGGTAGAATACCTCAACATGATGCTCGCCAACGACGAGGAGATGAAGTTCCAGGCTGCCAAGTTCATGCCCTAGATGCACTCGCTGGGAAACTGCAATTGGGAGGACTGGGACTGGTCGTATATAGGCCTGGTATGAATGAATGTTTATGACTATATACTCTTCTCTGCGTAGGAGAGCGTAGAGGGGAGGCGTAGAGGGGAGGGGGTGTAGACTCGGCGGTCCAAGTTGTAAGCTCGAATGACTGTAGTGAGAGTCCAGTCGTACCCGACGCGCTCAACACTACCGGCCTACTTGCATTGCTCTTCGCCGGCAACCGATCTGGCGGGGCTGCTGCCTCCTTCCTAATTTGGTGGGTTGGCGCGAGTATAAACCCCCCCCCCTCTTTTTCGCTCACCTTCGCCCGTCCCTCCGCTTTCTTCTTCTGCCCATCCCCGTTCGACTCGGGCTTTGCTGAGACACAGATGTGGTCGAGTGGCCATCTACATTCTACATTCCCAAAATTAGATCTCGCGATCTGGCAAACATGGCTGTGTGACTTTGTTAGACTGGTGCTTCGGTAAACTCGTTCAGTATACCAAGTTGAATTCGGGGTCAAATGTTGTTCGCCAAGGTCTTTTACTCTTGTGGTGGCGCTGAAAATGTTCGCAAACAACCTAACGTTGCGCAGACTTGCTGTTCCGCTAACGACGGCCTGGTACAGTATATATTGCCTTTTCTTAGGGCAGTGGCTCCAGACTTTCGGTCGAAGGAGTGCAGTGGACAGTGGCAGGTCCTACTGGTCAACGAGTAGTTGGGAGGTATACAGAGAATTATGCACATGCGCACCCTTTCGCAATGATGCTTGCGTTGATAGCCTGTCGAGGCTTCGATCATGTAGATCTCCGAATACATAACACAGCAATTACCAAGTTGCTGCTGGCCATCAACATGCAAGCGAGACTACTTGACGTATAAATTGTTATGCCCAGTGGGGGCATCATCCTGTCGTTCTATTCGTTAGAGCCCAAGTGTCGTCTTCCGCGGCATGCATTCCAAGATACCATACCATAGTCCTAACAATACCCGAAAGACGCCCTGGGCCGCCACTTTGTGTCCACGGAATACGCGTAGCGATGGCCAGACAGCCATCGTCATTCAGCCGTTCAAGGGACACAGGCTCAGTATTTGTAAGTATATACCCATGCCGGGCGCCATGCTGGCTCCCATAGAATATTGACTTGAGCCAGAGCCTGCTTGTACTCCCGTCTGTCCGTGATGTCACGAGAAAACTGCATCGATGAGGACCATTTCCATGGACCTCTCAGGTCTCGCGGCGCTCTGTTGGCGCTGTAGTGAGGCTCGCACCAGGCACTACGAACGCAGCATCAGGCCTGAAACGAGCTGTTCCATTCTCGCGATAGCATCTACTCCTACTCCTTCATCCTGGTCTCAACCACTTGGATGTTTGTAGAAGTAATGGTCCTCTCCATCCTACGATGATCCGGCCCGGTTGCCTGCCGTCGTCAGAGGGGTAGATAAGGTGAGAGGTATACAAGATTCGTGTAGAGGATGAACTTGCATGTTCTGAAGGGTTTTGGGGCCATTCTCGTCGCCGGGGATGACTTTCAACAGTATCAAGCGGTGGTCGTAAGGAAAGCCACCCGTGGTGAGGTTGGCGGTGGTCAGAGGGACCCCGTGGAGGAACTTGATGGGATATATAGACGTAGAGCTGGTTAGTGGTCAAAAGACAAAAAACTAGAATTTGCCGTTTCTACTATCTACCTAATAGAGCTAGCTACTCTAGTGACGGATTTTCCAAACACCCCGATAAGTTACAATGCTGGTGATTGTTTTCCATTCCCCTGGTGAACAGTTCACGCCTCCCACTCAAGCATACTGACAACCTTGTCTGTGAACTCCCCCTTTCCCCATTTCAATATTGCCTGGATACGTCTTGACAAGGCCACGCAGTTCCATGTCACTGCATTCCTGTAGGCACTGAGGCGAGCCATCAAGACTTTGGGGGACTTGCCATCTGACTTGCCGTCCGGAAAGTAATCAGTGTGCACCCACAATTCGTGGACTGACCCCTCAGTGACGATCGAGAAAACCACATCCAATGTAAATTCTGACTGTTTATGGTCACTGCCTTGGGTGTGTTTCGGCCCATTGAACTCACGCAGACCCTTCAGCATGCGGAGCGCGATCGCGCCACTAACGGCAGCTTTGTTCTGGGCCTGATGTAGATTTTCCCCCTCTTCAACAATGAGGAATGGAAATCGAGGGCCATAGAGATTGCCCCGCGGGTTGCTAATTAAAGTCAAGTCTTCTTGCAAGGTCGATAGGAAGGCCATGGGAACGTAAATACCAGTGGTCGTCTCCATAGCATGTGCGAGGAATTCGTCTGATAGCCCGACACTTATTTGGGGTCGAGCGTCATCCAGGTGTTCCGTCCCAGGCGGCTTCAGACTTGGAATCCAGCCTTGTATAAAGTCAGCATCGCTTTAGGGCCGGATTGCAAGACGCATACCTCCTTGATAATCGACACGGAGTCCTGAAGTGTCGAGGCATTTAAGTGCGGACAACAAAGTGCTCTCCGATTCGGGCTCCCCAATCGCGCCAAGGGCATTCTCCTCAGAACCCTTCTTGAGCTTATCTGCAGCATCCTTGGCGTGCCTAATATCACGGGCACCGTTTGGCAAGGTAAAAATGTGCACATTCACATAGTCTCCGATAACTTTTGGCATCTTCTCCTCGAAGTAAATATTTGCCAACAGTAACTTTCGGCCGCAGTACTCGACGTCGCTGCTCCCTTCTGAACTTTTGGCCCGCGCCTTTTGGGTATCGCTGCTATTATCGGAAAGCGGAGATGTTTTTTTCTTTGATTTTCTGTTCCTTACTAGACTGTTGGCCCGCGGCTGCTGGGTATCACCGATGTTATCGGAGAGCTGAGAAGTTCCCTGCTCTGATTTTCTGTCCCCTTCTGGACTGTCAGCCCGTGGCTGCTGGGTATCACCGATCTTATCGGATAGCTGAGAAGTTCCCTGCTCGAATTCTTTGTCCCCTTCTGGACTATCGGCCCGCGGCTGCTGCGTATCACTGATGGTATCGGATGTTCTCTGATCCAATACCGTGACGGGTTCGCAGAGGAGCCAGGTCTTCTGTTCGTCAGCTTTCTACATCATACTCATCAGACAGGCGGGTATGGAAACGACCTTTTGCTTGTTCGGTCTTGGGGGAGGCTCCATTTTTGAGTGTTTGGGACGGAGAGGGTCTTGGGGCAGGAAATTCTGGAGTCGAATTGAAGTGGTATAAACTGAAGAGGTAGAGATTGAAGTGGTAAAAGATGAAGTGGTAAAAGCTGAAGTGGTAAAAGCTGAAGTGGTAAAAGCTGAAGTGGTAAAAGCTGAAGTTGTAGAGACTGAAATGGTAGATACTCAAGTGGTAGGAAAATGAAATGGGAGAAACTGGAGTGGTAGAAACTGAAGCGATAGACGTAATTGGAGTGGTGGAAGGAGCTGTAGTGATGGAAAGAGCTGCATTGATGGAAGGAGCGAGTAGCACTAAATCAACAATGAAGCGAGCTGGAGTGATGGAAGGATATTGCTAGACCTATGTAAGCCGTCGTCCACCACACAATCCATAGGCAGAGAATCTGTTATGAATCAATGATAGCCAGATCAAGCCATGACAGAGAACTTCATGTATACATTCGCTGTCTTTCAACCCTCAAAAGGTTTATGTATACTTGAGATCATCCTTCCGATCACCCTCCTCATAACTGATCATCTGCCGGCGTGCTAGCCTGGCCAGTTTCCAAGTCCGCTCATCAAGCCTCTATTCTGGAGAAATAGAGACAATACGATTCTTCCACTGCCTCCAACGCTCCAAACTCCACATCCATCTCAGATAATCAACTTTGTCCATCTTTCAGCATTGCTGATAAACATAACGTCCCTGCTCTGACAACAGGATCCAATGCACGCCCGCAACAAGATCGCTGGCGATCTGTTTAGGCACACGAATTCCCAGCCTGTCTGAGGGTAAAATGCATGTCAGAGAGCTGAGAAAACCGCAGTTGATCAAAACCGGGATGGCTATCCGTGCAATCGCACACTGGGAGTTGCGCCAGCGGAGCTATATTTCACTGCCAGGCGGCTCAATGTCAGGACCAGGTCATGAATTCTCTACCCGTGTTATATCTTGCTTGGATATCTTCATCAGGATCAAGCAGGAAATTAGACCCCGCAGCTAGAACGTTGCCGAGAGACCCTTTTAATCAAGGGGATGTATCTTTGTTATCTGACAGTCTGTCAGGTTTTCGAGGATAGGGGCATTCCTTATGAGCTTCATGTCATGCATTAGCTTCATAACCCCATGCCTGTGGTGCTTTTGTAGGTGTGAGTTCTCCTTATACTAAGGCTACCAGCTTCCGTTCGTAAAATATGCCTTCTCTGTCTTCTTCTTCATCATCGTCTGTAAATAGCTTGTGATATGGGGAAGGGTTCTATATTTTCGAAAGACATTGTGGGGTATTGTTGTACTATGGTAGAGCTTGTGTGCCACAACCTGAACCATAATAGGAAGGATGCCGACAAGCAATCGCTAGGCCGCTCCGACGCGGAATCAAACCCACGCTGATCTACCAATGTTGATCAATATTATCGGGATCAACACGCAGGTGGTTGACAGACCTCAGCTATGCAGGTGGAACAGGCGAGAAGAAACGAGATATGCGACTATTTGCTAGCTGGATATTTATGGCTGAGGAGGAAGAAACAGGCAGACCGTGCGGTCGCTAGTACGTGACCAGGGAAAGGCTCTCCTGCGTCAGGCGCTTAACCCAAATAGGCCAGCGGTCCACCGGTCCATCTGGATAGGAGCGATTTGGAGATAGAAGTTATTCCCTTCCACTTGACTTCCTTTAACCAGAATACTGACCAGATATCATGATATTGGGGTGTTGGACTTGACCCAGGAAGGGATGAAGACATAGTCCGATCTGACAAGTGTGTAATACATACGGAGTACTCTCCGGCAATGGACTTGTGGAAGTAACTGAAACAACTCGTCTCAGAATCGAACTGATGAAGCCAATAAAGCTGGTGAACCTTTGTGTACGGATAATGGTGTTGAAACATAGGGTAGGTGAGATGACAGCACAGGGGACAGCAACAGGCGTGATCTGATTACATAGCATGGCGTTCGGCAAGAACAGTAGATTTGATTCATGGAACTTATTATTAAATGCATGCAAACTTCACCTGACAGGACTGTCGGACTCCTTCTAAATAGCAGGCATGACATTGAACAGGCTGTGAACATTGCCCCTGCCTGTTACACCACCCTCTCTTATTTCATCCTCCGTCATGCAAATGATGCAGTGGTCAACCCGTATGCAATTGAGTCAAGTTGCGCTTCCTCTTCAGGGTACCGTGCAATACGGGATAGTACCTATATTACGTGGAGACCTGATCAAGGGTCAGAAACCTTACCCGTAAGGCATCCAACTTTCTGACCCTTCCGCAACTTTTTCTGAACCCGCCGCAACTGGGACCCCCAACTGGGACCCCACCCGCACGCCATTATTCTGCTTGCTAACCCCACGCCTCCTCCGCTAACCCCACATCCTGGGTGTACCACCGGCAAAATCACCGCCGACCGCCTCTCCCCCGATCTCCGCTTTCTGAATGTATATTCAGGCCAGATATATCATCGCAAACAGATTGCAGATCGCTGGCTGCTTTCTTCGAATCCGACTCCGCCTTCCATCCACCAACTTGAACGAAATGGCCTTCTCATAAATCAGATCTCTCTCTCACTTTGATGTCCACTGTCACCCATAACCAGTATGCAATTCGCTTTACACCCAACATTCCAGCTACCACGGTGTCGGGTGGTGAAACAGCTCCCCCTCACCACGCGTCCGGGATTTAATGGCGACACCGGCATCTCCGATAGATCGCTCGGGACGCCTGATCTTCAAAGCGGAGGCTGAATGCGGTACTACTGCCCAAATCTCACTGCGTTTGACAGATGGTGGCTTACACGTCTCGGCTGAATTAGAAATCTGCGGTCACTGGACGATGAGATACGAGACTTTTCGACACCACTGGAACGTTCTTACTACCTCTGGAGACCTGAGCGTGAAGACTCATCCGTATCCCTTCTTACTCATCGTTCGTATCGGATGCGTTGTCGATCTCGTCTTCTGCCTGGCTTGTGATAGGACGATGGTAATCCACGTAGTGTGACCTCAGTAAAGCTCCTGCATGCAGATCTTGGCGCCGGTGACCATTCGTCGTGCACAGGAGGTTTCTCTGACAAACTTCGGGAGGAACCACGGTCTGTCGTCTTGGGAGCTGGCGATGATGGCGAGGCTGAAGCTGTCGGCATTTCTAATCAGAGCCGCCAGAAATGATGGATCAACCGGAGATAAGCCTATGCCAGCCAATCAGGGGCCCGCTAGCCGGAGCTGGCCTTAAATCCGGCGTCAGGCCGGCAGCTTTGACTAATGCGGCCGTTGGCCAGATACAATGGCATCAACCGTGAAGGGCTGTCTGGTCGATTAGAAATTCTGGGCATTCTCGGCCTTCTTCGGGTTTCCTTTTGCTGATCACTAATTGTACTTCTTCTTCGGTATAAAGTATCGGCGACATGTCAGCTCTTGCGACTGTCGACCATTCTTCAATCTATCAACTCCACCATCCTGCCTCTTACGGCCTTTGTTTCGATGGAAAACCTCCTCCGTGATGCCCCGGTCGGGCAGTTGCTTCGTCTGTTGACACGAAATCGGGTTTTCCAGTACCCTGAAGAGCGGTCTGACTTTACTCTGCCGGTCGAGTACACAGTGGCTTTAGCAAACCACAAACCCAAGCCACACTCATCCGCTAACAGTACCCTGGTGCCTCGAGATATTGAATCATCCAGTGCCCTGGATGACCTGGAAAAGGCTACACCTGAAGAAGATCTGGCAATCAGGAAAGAGACCTCTATTGCCCCCAAAGAAGATAAGCATGGCCACATCCTCGTGGATTGGTACACGACGGATGATGCAGCAAACCCTCAGAACTGGACCCAGACCAAAAAGGCTTTCGTTTCGTTCATCATTTTCATCTACACCTTCATTGTCTATACTGGCTCGGCGATCTACACGTCCTCTGAGGAAGGTGTCACCACTGCCTTTGGGGTTTCGATCACGACTGCCTCTTTAGGCCTGTCTCTATACGTGCTGGGATATGGCGTTGGTCCTCTTGTGTTCTCACCGCTGTCCGAAATCCCCTCGATTGGTCGGTCACCAGTGTACTCCATAACCATGTTCCTCTTTGTTATCATCTCCATCCCTCTACCGTTGGTGAACAACCTTGGTGGTCTTCTTGTTCTGCGATTCCTCCAAGGGTTTTTTGGTAGCCCCTGCCTGGCAACCGGCGGTGCCACCATGCAAGATATGTACTCGCTTCTCTACCTCCCATATGCTCTCAGTGTGTGGGTGATAGCGGCATATTGCGGGCCTGCTCTTGGCCCCCTCATCTCTGGTTTTGCAGTGTCGAACATGGGCTGGCGGTGGTCACTGTGGGAGATCTTGTGGGGCGCTGGACCAGTCTTCATCGTGATGTTCCTCCTGCTCCCGGAGACTGCAGCTCCTACCATCCTCCACCACCGTGCCCATCGTCTTCGGAAGCGAGTTGGGACTGATCGCTTCCTGTCTCAATCGGAAATTGACCAGAAGGAGCTCAAGCCTCTCGCCATTGCCATCGCAGCCATAATCAAGCCAATCGAGATCACAATCAAGGACCCCGCAGTCCTGTTCGTGCAAGTATACACAGCGATCGTCTACGGGATCTACTACTCTGTATGCCAATCCCGCCTCTACCATTTCACCGTAACTAACCCTCCCAGTTCTTCGAAGTCTTTGACCTCGTCTACCCCCCGATGTACGGCTTCACGCTCGGCACAATCGGCC
Source organism: Aspergillus heteromorphus CBS 117.55 (assembly GCF_003184545.1). Classification (NCBI taxonomy): domain Eukaryota; kingdom Fungi; phylum Ascomycota; class Eurotiomycetes; order Eurotiales; family Aspergillaceae; genus Aspergillus; species Aspergillus heteromorphus. Next base: position 267,044 of record NW_020290426.1, on the reverse strand, counting down.
TCGTCTTCCTCTGCATTCTGGTAGCATGCTTTCTTGCCGTCCTGTCCTACTTCGCCTACCTGAGCTACTACCTCATCCCGCGTCTCCTAAAAGGCCAATCCACCTCCCAGGAAAGCCGTCTCGTCCCAGCTCTAATCGCCTGCTTCGGACCCCCAATCGGGCTATTCCTCTTCGGCTGGACTGCAAGGCCATCAATCCACTGGATCGTGCCCACGATCGGCATCACTATCTATGCTGGCTCGGCCTTCGTGGTCCTGCAGTGTGTGTTCGTGTATGTCCCCATGTCGTACCCGATGTACGCTGCGTCACTATTTGCTGCGAACGACTTCTTCCGGTCTGCGATGGCCTGTGGGTCTGTTTTGTACGCGAGGCCCATGTTCAATAACCTGGGTATTGGGAAGGGGATCAGTCTGCTGGGTGGACTGAGTGTCATTGGCGTTATTGGCATCTTCGTGCTGTATTGGTATGGATCGGTCCTGAGAGCGAAGTCAAAGTTTGCTATTTCCTAGTGGACGATGACTTGAATTGGAACGGCGGTAGAAGGGTGGCCCCTGAGACAAAGGATTTGGGGTTTGAAAACGAGTCATGTTTACATGAATTAATATTTAATACCTGTCATGTCGACAACATATGGGCCTGGATGTTGGTCCTGATTGTCTCATATTTGTTTGAAAATCCTCTCAACAGAAAAGCACTTTATGATTTAGAATGGAATTGAATTCTAGGAACATGTCAAAGCTGCCTAACCTGACATTGGCGGCTTGGCCACTGCTTATATTCACAAGCTACAGCATCCACATGAAGAAATCTATCTAACCGACCCAACCAAATGCTGTTTCAGCCAACTGTCTTCACCGGCATTTAACTTCCACTACCGCACACTACCGTTTATCGCTCCTCGGAACAAATCTAGGGTCCAACCCGGATGATGTCAATGTTTCAAGCCCTAACATGAGCTGAAACACGGCTCCCATCCCTTGACGATCATCAATATCACGAATATCCTCACATTCTTACAGGCAGTACACACCCGCACACCTCCCTTGCAGAACAAACAGTTACACTGCCTCATGCGGCTACCCTTGAATCTGCTGATCCTGATGAGCCCCACTATATCTCCACCCCATCGATCATTCACTTCCTGTCCATCGCAGCAGCGCACGGAAATTTCTTTTAAACGAGAGCTCCATGCAAATATTCCGAATCCTTTCTTCGGCCTGATACTCCCGTTTCCCATTCCACGCCGCAGACAGTGACAAGTTTGGCAACTAGGATGCGGTTCTTGTTTCTGTGCAGCATGCTGCTGCTGGGGACTGTCAAAGCGCAGTTTCCCTATCTTAATAATAAGACTCGCGGTATTTACTCCTCACTGTTGTTTTGTTTTCTGTTCCTGGACGCCATTAACATCACATATCCAGACTTCTTGGTCAATGGCAGCGCGATTCCCAACGTCACCTGGGACATCGGCGAGTCCTATGCGGGCTACCTAGCCAAAGACGTCGTCGAGTCCACGAGTCTATACTTCTGGTTCTTCCCGTCGTCCAACCCCAAAGCATCCGATGAGGTAAGGATCTAATCACCCTGCAAAATGAAACCCCGTTGACCAGCAGATCACCATCTGGCTGAACGGCGGCCCCGGCTGTAGCTCGCTGATGGGCCTCATGCTCGAAAACGGCCCCTTCCTTTGGCAACCCGGCACGTATCAGCCCGTCCCCAACCCGTTCTCGTGGACCAACCTCACCAACGTGATATACGTGGATCAGCCGGGTGGAACGGGGTTCTCGCTCGGTCCGTCCAGTGTTGTGTCTGAGTTCGACGTGGCGCGACAGTTCATGAGCTTCTGGAGACGATTCATCAAGACGTTTGATTTGCAGGGCCGGAAGATCTATCTCACGGGGGAGAGCTACGCGGGGCAGTACATCCCGTATATTGCATCGGCGATGCTGGATAAGAAGGATGAGACGTATTTCAATGTTGCGGGGGTGCAGATCAATGATCCATATATCAACGAGATGAATATTCTCCGAGACGGTATCCCCCTTCCCCCTTCTCCCCAACTCCCTAACCACTTCAACCCCTCATCTCACTAACCCTCCCTTTAGTCCCCGCCCTCGCCGCAGTCAACCACCACACCTCCCTCTTCCCCTTCAACAACACCTTCAAAACCGCCCTCACCACCCTGGCCGACGACTGCGGCTACACCTCCCTCCTGCACGCCTCCCTCCAATACCCGCAAAACGCGCGTCTCCCGCCCGTCCCGACGGACCCAGGCTGCTCCATCCACACACTGGTCACCACCGCCATCAGCGAAATAAACCCCTGCTTCAACCCGTACCACATCCTCTCCTCATGCCCAACCCCCTGGAACCCCGTGGGCGGGCCCATCGTCGGCGCCGGCCCCACAAACTACTTCAACCGCAGCGACGTGCAAAAAGCCATCAACGCCTACCCGACCGACTTCTTCGTCTGCAAGACAGGCATCTTCCCCACGCCGAACGGGCTGGACACATCCCCGCCTAGCTCGCTGGGTCCGCTGGCCAGCGTTATCGAGAGGACGAATAATACGATCATCGCGCACGGGTCGTTGGATTTCGAGCTCCTGGTGAATGGCACCCTGATGAGTATTCAGAATATGACCTGGAATGGAAGACAAGGGTTTGAGAGACGGCCCACGGAGGGGTTGTTTGTTCCGTATAGGGCGGGCGCGGGGGGTGGGACCTTGGGCACGGCGCATACGGAGCGTGGGTTGACGTTTTCGGAGGTGTTCATGTCCGGGCATGGTATGTTTCTCTTCTCCCTCTACTTCTTTCTTTCCTTTTCTTTTTTTTTTTCTCCTCATCTTCATCATTCTACCTCGCGCCTACTTTGCGCCGTGGGAAGTTCAGAATTGTTGCTAACGTACCATCTGTATAGAAATCCCCCAATACGTCCCCGGCGCGGCCTACCGACAGCTGGAGTTCCTGCTGGGCAGGATCGACAGTCTCTCCAAGGAAGCGAAGGATTTCACTGCTTGAATAACGGGAGAGATTTAGATTTGATGAATAATAATGACTACTAATCATGATTTTTAATTTTGATTCTGTTATGGAATGAGTAATAGCACAGGCATGCAATTCTACCTAATGTTCAACTTTGTCTCATGCATCCATCCAACCGGACATATAGATAGTAATGATGTGTAGAAGGTATAAGCATAGTGGATGCTACGCTGTAATCCACAAGTAAACATAGCTGCCTGATCCTTAGCTATATACATAATATAAACATCCATCCATTCCCCACACACCACCCAGTCAACTACGCTTACTGGGCCACAGAGCCTGCCCCTGTCATGTAGATGCATATCCTAATGCACCGTTATAAACAGTAGATGCATATTCTAACGCAGTGTCATAACACCAGGCCCCATCTAGCGACCCACGGCCACAGTCTTCAGTCAAAACCCTGCATCATTCATGCATTATTGTATCAACTGCCGACCTCATACATACATACATCCATACATCCATACTGTGGACCTTTACCCGGGACTCGCCTTTCAGGTATTCAGTCCCTGCATGACTGCTAACTTGATACCTGATTAGGAGGGGGACCATCTCGGTGTATATGAGAGTGATGAATGCGGAATCTGAGGAGGTGATCGTTTATTCTTTGATAGTATACGTTCCGGGATCCTCTGATTGATGACGTTGGCAATAGGTCAGACATATACAAAGACATACCTCTCGGGTCATGAGATGATCGGCTGTCCTGCAAGGTTATGTTATTCTCTCCTGCCATATAGGAATCAGTGAAAATTAAGCTCGTGGTATCTGATCCTGGCCTCGGTGAAAGACATGTGAGAATTTCCCTTTACTGTTCTGTCCATACAACACCACTACACTATTTGGGAAGATACTATATATCCCAAACACCGAAATTAAACAGTTTATCCCTCCCTGCACAACATTCCTCTGCACAGATTCTCAAACCCAAATTCCTCCTGAAAACCATGCTTCCATTTCTAGACATCGTCCACTCTCCCAAAGGTCCACGGCCAGAACCCAAGACAGCACTATATTTGACATCAATCGGTTCAATGATAATAGATCTCCCAATAGGCAGAATACTCTCCCCCTTTACTCACACATCCCACGATCCCACTAATTCAAATCCTCATAAACAAAACAGCCAGCCCCCCCCCTCCCGGGCGGCATTTATCTTTATCCGAAGGATCTGACCCCGGTGACGGTTGTGGGACTATCTCATGGTGGGTCCCCCTCCCCCTCCCCCCTCTCGACCCACGAAAATAGAGTAGAGGTTAATTATATACCCGGTCTGGCCAGGCCAGGTGTTACTTCGTGCTGTGTACCGAATTGTGAAGAAACCCTATGAAGCTTGAAGAAAGATGGACGGATGGATGGATGGTATCATACTGGAGGCGGGGGATCAAGTACAATGGAGGAAGTGAGTGAGTGAATAGTTGCGTAAGTACTGCACTGCATTGTTATTATCTACATGTATATTTAAGTTATGCCGTGCATTATGCCATGCCCCGTTGTCGGGAGTCCGAATCGGTAGCGGAATCGGGTACCGTAGGTAAGTAACATTGGCATTGCATTGTTGGGCATGTTTGACTCCTATCTACGGAGTACCTTATCCCCTTTTGTTGTATTATAGTATACAGTTTATGAGCGATGGTATCTATGAAAGTGAAGTCATCAGAAAGAAAGAAAGCAGTTGCCTGCCCTACCGTGCAATATAGCAAGCGCTCTGGGACACTCGACGCCGTACTCTTTCTTCCCCATAACCCAGCCCCCACATATCCCATCCCGTCCCTTTGCCTCCACAACATATACGACTTTTATATGCAGAAGCCTCGACGACCTCGGCTCTGCTGCTGAAATCGTCATCATCAGGATCAACACCACCTCCGGGTTTAGAAAAGAAAAAGGAAAATCCCGCTTCTCAGCTGGTAGTAAGCACAGTGATGTGTCCCTGTACTTATGTATCGGACGGACCCCGACCGGACATCCCCTCCCATCCCATCCCAGCCCATTTCCCATTCCAGCTCGCCGAATCCGAATCCTCCTGAGTCGGACTTCCGGGAATAATCGCTATTTACGGTGCACTCCATCCATGACCGTGGAAGAAAGAACAGCAAACCAAACCCTGTTGCAGACAGACAGTCAGTTAGCCAGCCAGCCATACGGGAGAGTGTCAACCCATAGATAATATCGAACATCGAATTTACAGCTGCCGCCTCGAGTCAGTCCGAGAAGATAGATAGATAGTGGTGGCGGTATGCGGTGGAGGGCCGGCCCGGCCGGTGGCGGAATCCGTCGGTAGCCGAGCCGAAACCGGCTGTGGGGTGGTGGAGCATCATGCTCATGCTCACCCATCATATTCATCACATTCATCACATTCATTAGACCGATGGGGAGGGGGACACGGACGGCAGGGCGGGGGGGGGACGAGTCAAGTCGAGTTCGAACCGATTCCTTCAAGCGCCCATCATCAATCCAGTGCCGTTGTCGGAACCGAGCACGCCGCGACGATCCTCAGCAGGATCTGTGGGTTTTAGATGAAGCTTTTACGTACCGTATACCCCAGGTCATCCGGATGCGATCTAGCGTTCAGGCAACCAGAATTGACCACATATATATCTGAGGAATTAAGGATCCAGTGGGTAGTTGGCAGGTGTCGGGAGTGACCAAGGAAAGCGAAGTATAGGGACACGGGTGGCTTGAATAGTGAATATTCAGGATTGTTGTTGGCCCACACACCCGCCCATCTACCGAGGTACTTAGTTACTATCTGGTTAATTAGTTACTATCTACTGATTAGTGGGTGGATGGGTGGGCCAACCATCCTTCAAGGCTCCAAGCTTGAAATATAAATTATACTATGCTTGATATCCATCCGGACAAACATAGATAGATAATCGCTATCTATCCAACCACCCTGCACCGTGCACCTCCCCGGGTATCCCGATTGGCGCAGGCCCCCTGATCTAGCGTATATCCGCAGGGTCGAATCGGAGGGCTGGTTTCTCGCATGACTCTGCACACCACCGCACGTATAGTACTCTACTACTCGACCGCTACGAACTCCGTACTAGAACTGCATGAATGCCATTCTCCCCGAATCCCGACGCCTTCTCCGATCGCGTGGGGCGATCGCCGGGACCTGCAGCAGGGTGGCCAAGGAAGCTGCCAATGTGAAGGTGTGTTTTCTTCACGATGTAACGTTGTTGTGTCGGTAGAGCGTTTGGGTGGGGTAGCAGTGGTGATAAGATTGTGCAGTAAGCTGGGTAGACACGGAGGATTGGATGGGAGATTGGATGGGAGGATGCTGGGATCGTATGACGGGTCTGGGTGTAGTTACGGTATACACGGTTGTTGGAGTTGTGTGCCGGATGCACCGGTAGGGTAGTGCCTATCACACTATCTGACGAGGTACTAAATGAGTGAGTGAGGGGGGTTTGGGGGGGGGGGGGGCGCAGATGGTAAGGTAAGAGGTGAGGTATATAAACACCTCGCACTCCCAGCAATTAACCCATTATCCACCACCACCCATTCATCCACAGCCTCAAGCCAACGAGTCTACCTCTACCTCCACCTCCACCCGTCACCATGTTCTTCTCCAAGGTACCCCCCCCCCCTCAATCTCTCACTCCCAATCCCCTCGAACCTCAACCTCAACCTCAACCTCAACCTCAACTTCAAAACTAACCATACACCCAGTTCACCCCCCTCGCCACCCTCCTCCTCGCCCCCTGGCCCTCTCCACCCCCACCCCCGCCAAGCGCGACTGCGCCTACGTTTGCGGCGATAACTGCTACACGACCGAGGCTGTGGCCGCCGCGCAAGCCGATGGCTGGAAGCTCTGGGAGGAGTGGAAGACGGTCGGCAAGGACGAGTACCCCCACCGGTACGAGGACTACGAGGGCTTCGACTTCACCGTTGGCGGCTACTACGTCGAGTTCCCCATCCTCTACGACGGGGAGATCTTCACTGGAGCGACTGGCCCCGGTGCCGACCGCGTTATCTTCAACTACAAGGATGAGCTGGCCGGTGTGATTACCCACACTGGTGCGGAGGGTGATGACTTTGTCAGCTGTGAGGGTGACGTTTTTGCTTAGATTTGAGAGAAAGGGGGGTTGGGGTGATGGTGGAAAAGCGTGGTTGTGTCGTTAGTTGGTTTCTTGAGTATATGTATATATCGAGACGGAGAAAGGAAGGTTGAATAGTAGTCCATGATACCAAGTGCAGTATATCAAACTAAGAGCAACTCGACTATATTCAATCAATTGTAATAGGATAAACCAGATCCGAAACAAGAAGTGAAAAACTAAGCACATATACAATCAACAAACCGAAAGTAATATCCTCCTCTGCCCCATCCACTCTATTCATCCCCCACAACCCCCAAATCTCTCTCTAACCCATCATCTAAAACAATCCCGACAACGCACTCAACGGGTTACTCGCAGACGACGACGACGCAGCGGCCGAAGAAGTCGAAGACCCCGAGCTGGAGCCCGAGTACGACGAATCCTGGACCTTCTCCGCCAAGAAACTGGCCGCGTCGCCCGCATCCAAGCCGTAGGTCAAGTGCGCGGCGTCAACGATGAGGGTACCATCGCAGACCAGATCGCCCGCGGCGCAGTACACCTTAACGTCGTCCTTGGGGTAGTTGGGGATCTGGCCCTTGTCTTGCACGTTGCGGGTGAAGCCGAAGAGCACCACTCCGACGATCTGGTCGCGGACTGTGGAGCTGACTTCTTGGACGGCGTTGTCGATGACCGCGCTACCTTGACTATTGTTTTTTTCAGGTTCGTTAGTTTGTGGGCCTGTTGGTGGGTGTGGGGGTGGTGTGGGTTTCTTTTGCTTGGAAGGAGGATGGGGTAGGGTGAGGTGAGAGGTGAGAGGGAGAGGAAGGAGAGGGGCGTACCTATATCCACCAGCCACGATCTTCGTGTCCGGACACTTACTGTTCGCGTCATCGAACATCTGCTTCGCGGCGTCGATGGACCCGGGGTCCGTGTTCTGGGGCAGCGCGTTCTGCATCAGTCCCGCGGAGTACTGGCCGCCGACACCCTGGCAGGCGACCTTGTCGGAGCCGAGCTTGGTCTTCAGGCTGGAGCAGAGGGGGGGTCCGATGACGGAGCCCTATCTTTCTTAGTATTTTCTTGTCTTATTTGATTCTGGTATCGAGTGTGGTGGGTGGTTGTTGAGGAGCATTGTGCGTGCGTGTATAATGTGTGTGTGTGTGTGTGTGTGTGTGTGTGTGTGTGTGTGTGTATGTGTATATGAACTCACCATGTTACCCAACTCAGTCGAACCCCTCGCGAAGATCAAAGTGACCTCCTTGCAGGACCCGGACTCCAGATCATTGGAGTTGATATCAAACTGCCGAGTGTGGAGGGACGCGTCACCCATGGGGGAGGCCACAGCCAGTGTAGCCAGCGCGCCGACGAGGAGGGACTTGACGGGGGCCATTGTGTAGTATGGTATGTATTTAATCTGCGCAGCAGAGTTCAAACAAAGAGGGAAAAAGTGAAAGAGAGAGAGAGAGAGAGAGAGTTAAACGAACAAAAGAGTGAACAGAGCGATTGAAGGATCCTAGCCTCTGTCTTCCTCAATCCACCCCCGATGCCAACGCCGGTATATATACCCTCAGCCAGTCAGTCAGCCAGCCGGTCACCAACAATCCAGAAAGCAGATGGAATGGCTCACTCATCATTGCCGTTGCCGTTGTCAGTCTTCCATCTACCGGATAGCACTCCCCAGCCCTAAGCCGATTCACCGCAAATCGCCCATCGCCCATCGCCCATCGCTCATCGCAAAATTGAGTCGACATGAAACGGCCTGCCCACCACTGCCCTGGCAGTGGGAACACGGGTGGCTATCGTGGGATAGGTCTGTTTCATGGCCTGGCCAGAACGATCGCGCGGATGAGTCGGAGATTACTGTAGTTCAATGCTTGGTATTGCGGGAACTGGGGCCCGAGGATGGCCCTGAGGATACTAGATACTATCGGCGGATGCTTTGTAGGTACTCCATACTTACTAGGTAGAGGGACCACAGACATTTACCGGAACTGGGGGATCGACCAAATCCGGAATTCAACCGGCGTATCCATATCCTCGCTAGCACTATAGTGCTTCCGTTGGAATGTGCTGAGACTAGTGGTTTTAGGTGCGGGTTTGGTTTAAATTAGCTCGGGTCAGGAACGGATGGCGTTCCCATGGTTGGACCCTGCCCCGTAGTGGCCGCAGTTGTCTGCAGGGTCTGTCCAAGTGTCTGAGCTGAGTGTCTGGGGGGGGGGGGGGGGGGGTTGGAATAGATTGTGATTTTCGAGAGGAAGTTTGTGAAGAGATCTGCCGCTCTAGAAGATTCCTCTTACAACATCAGTGGCTGTTTCTCAGGTGAACGCAAGTTTCTTACCCAGCGGTTGGGAGTAGTACTATTGAAGGTGTGTTGAAGTACCTACCGGTGTACTCTCCAACCATTGATCCAATGATCCCATGATCCCAGGCAGTCGCTTTCCCAGAATTAAAAGTCAGACTAGTTGCGCCATGAGATATTAGTAGTATCCACTCCAGCCTCATCCGCAACCCTCCCCCTAGTCCCTACTGTCCATGACAATAAACAGTGGCGACAGACAACCGCCCCCTAGCCCGTCAGGGTCCAGTCTACCGTAAGTTCACCAGGAGCCATCCATGGTGGCCGTTTCACCCGGGTCCATCCACCAGTGAGGGATCTCGCACGTTCTCCCGAAGCCTAGCGCAGTGGTTTGGGGCGAAGCTTATCGGCTGGTTTTTGGGCCTGGATGAGCCGAGGTTGTTACATCCGCGCCCGCCGGAGGCTGATGTCATTGGTTGGCGTTCTGGTGCGAAGGTTCTTCTGGAAGAGGATATGCCGAGTCATCTCGCGTCGAGAGTAAAGTATATTCATTTGGCTTTAGGATACGGAATATGAGCTGACGGCCAAAGGGTCCTTGATCTTGCCGGAGGGGAGGAGAGGTAATCAATCCGAATCGGATCTGTCACTGTACCATGCCATGTCATCTCGGCTTTCATTCGTACAATGATGCTATATTGCTTCTATCTATGCCGCGGCTGAATCGCTGTCTAATGTCCCGTGAAACAAGCCTTGCCGTCTGTGTCTGTTGCAGATGTCTATGACTCAGGTCTCTCTCTCCTGTATGCCGAGATAACTCCTTTTCAGCCACGGTTTGCTGGGCGCATTCCTGCTGGCAATATTCCTGTTTCCGAGTGCATCTCCGAACAACCCGCCAGTTGAGAGGGATAGCCTGCAATATCACGCCGCCTGCAATATCGCGCATCGGAGCCCGACCTCCCCAACAGGATGGAATCAAAGTTACGATTTCACCCGAGGCAAATCAGCCCTCGAGATGCTGCGTCAAAGTATCGATAAAGTTTTCTCCCCATTTCGCACTGCGCTTTGTCAGACACGGACACGGAGGCGACACGCCAGGACCAAACAAACCCACCTGGTATTCGTCTCCACAAACCGTCGCAGAGTCTCGTATCTGGTCTTCCGCTCTTCATCTCCCATCGACACCGCCTCATGTAACGCCTCAACCGTCTCCGATATGTTAGCCGGGTGGAACGTCAGACACCCCTCCTTCATATACGACGCCGCCCCAGCAAACTCCGACAGCACCAGCACCCCGTGTCGCTCCGCCTGACACGCCACATACTCGAACGAGACGAGGTTCATTCCGTCGCGCGTTGAACTCAGCAGACACACGTCCGCGATGGCATACAACGCCGTCAACTCGCTGAAGCAGACGGAGCGATGCATGTAGATCAGCGGACAGCCGTCGGCGGTAGCTACAACAGCCATTCCATTAGCCAACCCAGCCCAACTCAACCAAGCCCAGCAGAGACAACTCACCATGTTTCCCATTAATCTTCCCCGCGATCGTGCTAACCTCCGTCTCCAGATCCTGATACTCCTTGACATCCTCGCGACTAGGCACAGCCACCTGGATGAGCACGACGCGCTCGCTCAGCTCCGGATACTGGTCCAGGAACGCATCATACCCCTTCAGTTTCCCCGTTAGGCCTTTGATATGATCCAGCCGATCCACCCCAATGATGACTTTTACGCCACGATATTTCTCCCTCAACTGGCTGATCCGATCCCGCACCTCGCTGCGTTGCAACTCATCCGCGAACTTCTGCGGATCGATCCCGACGATGAACTTCTCCGCGACCACCTCGCGGCCTTCATACCTCACCCGTCCATCTTCGTCTACTACCGCGCCCCTAGACAAACAAACGTCAGCTAGTTAGCCCAATGCACCCAACAGCCAGCCCCCTCAAAAACCGGAACCTTAAGATAGTAAGGAAAGAAGGAGGAAGGAACATACACCCCCTCCCCACACCCCAAAAAGTTCCTCCTATACTCCTCCGTGTGAAACCCCAACACATCACACCCCAAGACCCCCCTCAACAACTCTTCCTGGACAGGTAAATTCCGCCAGAAATCCCCCGCCGGGAAGGGCGTATGCAATGAGAACCCGATAGCGCAGTTCCTCCCACGAAGCCGCTCGCGCAGCATCCCCGGGAGAAGCATGAGGTGGTAATCGTGCACCCAAATGAGGGTGCCGGGGGCGGCAGCGGCGGCGATAGCGTCGGCGAAGATCTCGTTCACGCGGGTGTAGGCGGTCCAGGCGGGGGTGTGGAAGGAGGGAACGGGTTGGTAGTGGAGAGTTGGCCAGAGGGTGGAATCTAGGTAAATACTCATCGTCACATATTAGTAGCTGGCACTGTAGCTTGGCAAGGTGAGGAGGGAGGGACAGGATCTAACTTGAGAAATTATTATAATGCTCATTCGCCAACTCCTCATCCAAAAAGATGGGGACGGCATTATGCGCCCCTAAACTCCTGCGCACCAGGTCCTGTTCCTCCGCATCGGGGACGCAGATCCCGGGCCAGCCAAACCAGCTGAACGTGGTGGTTTTGGTCAGGCCGGAGAGCGAGGTGACGAGTCCGCCGCTGGAGAGGGATGATTCGTAGGTGCCGCAGGAGGTCTTTTTCAGCGAGAGAGGGAGGCGGTTAGATGCGAGGATGAGGGTGCGTTTGGGGGGCATTTTGGATGGTATTATTGTTATTATTAAAAGTAAAGTAAAGGGTGGAACGGGGGGGAGGGGAGGGGAGGGGAGGGGAGGGGGAGATTGTGGGTTGTAGATGGGTCGTGGTCGTGTAGTGGTAGGACTATACTAGGTAAGGTAGGTAGTATTCTAACGAGGAGGTGAAGTCTAGCTGTCAGGTAAGTAAGAATGGTTAGTTCAGCTGGTAGACAGGTAGACAGGTGGACAGAAATAACACATACTCAATTCCAACACAAGTCCCCCGCGATAAGATGTCCAGAGCAAGGTATACCCAACGGCGATCCATACGTCACCCAAGACCGATAGCAAGATGCCAAGCAAGGTCACGAAGACATATCTTCACTCCGCGGGAACCCACCGACCTCATGGCGCAGGGAACCGTCCTGTCCAAGGAGAGGGGTGATGCAACGTAACATGCCCATTGAATGTGTAGCCCCGGTGGTGGTTGTACGAAGGGTCTGGGCCGACGTGGTGAGGATCACGACGTCATCAGTCGCTGGCTGCCTTGTTGCCTGACTGCCTCCGCCTGGATTAACGATGACTCAGAATACAAAACAACATGCTTCATGCAGCGTTATAGTAAGGGGTAACGGATGCTGCAAAGATTCATTCAGCTGCATCAACATGTATATACAACACAATAAAAACAAGCATAGCCAACACCATAACACCATAACAATCAATACCCATGTGTGACATCTTTTCCACGACTGCTAACTCCGTATCCATGCCCATGCCAAGATATACCTAAAGCCACGCCATGATGCTCATAGAGGCTCACACCTTACCGCATCCGCTTGGATGGGCTCGGCGTGCGCAACCGGGACTCGCGGTCGCGGTCACGGCTGCGCTCAGCCGGGAAGTCTCGGGGCGGCTGATCTAGCATCAGCGGCGCGTCCTGCTCGAACCCAGATGCGGCGCCCTGGTTTGCGTATCCGTACTGGTTGGGTGGGTAGGAGTATTGTGCGGGGGCGATCGCCGGGTGTTGGTGTTGTGCGGAAGACTGGCGGGAGTAGGAAGGGGGAGCAACCGAGTAGTCGTGCTGGTTGAGGCGGTTTCGGAACGAGCGGAAGGACCAGTTGCTCACGACGGTGACGGTGGAGATGGTGGCGAGGAAGAACATCTAGAGCTGTTAGTATGGTGGTGGACAGGATGGGGAATACTGCAGGGAACGTACGATCGCCTTCCAGCTAATCGGGTCGATGAAGCTGTTGATGATGATCGCCATCGTGTGCGCCGACACCTTGGCCCGTCCGACCTTGGCCGGATCGCGGTTCATGCAGCGCTCCCAGTTCTCGCACACGGTCTCCAACGCAGGCAGACGATCGCCTCCAGCGCATCGGTTATCGACGTAGCTCTTCGCGCAGACGGCCATTTCCGCCAGAATGGTGTCCGACACCTCCTCCGCGGCCTGCTCAAATTCCGCACGGATGGCCGACACGAACCCGAAGACCACGTAGACCGCGAGCGAGAACAGCGACAGGTTCACCACTAGCTGCGCCCACCAGGAGAGAATGCTCGGGACATTGGGATGGGCCTCCAGCAGCGCGAAGAAATTCGAGAAGGAACTCAGCCTCGACCCTGTCTCCTCCTGTCCCTGTCCCTGGCTCTGTCTCTGCTTGGCCGGCTTCAGCTCGCTGCTGCTCGGACGGTCGCTCTCGTCATCACTCTCCCGACGCAGTTGTAAATCTTTGGACAGAACCTTGTCCCTGCGCCGTCTCTTCTGAACCCGTCGTGCCAGCGCGTTGGAGTAGTGGTTCAAGCGCGGGATCTCGCCGCGTCCCGGACTCGGCGCAAACCGCCCGTACATGCCAAACAGCGAGTTGCGGTGGCCAGATTTGGCAAGCTGATCAGGGGTATCTTCATTATCGGCGTGCTCGGGGGAAGACAGGTTCTCGGCGCCGGAGGAGAAGTCAACGTCGAATTTGCGAGGGGTCATAAACGCGGCTTGGTTGAAGAAGGGCTTGGGGGGAGCGGCGGGCTGCTGGGATTTGGACTGGGAGAAGAGGAATGGCTGCGAGTTGGGCTCTCGCAGGGCGGGCATGGATTTTTTCTCGGGCGAGTCGAAGATGCTGTGAGGGCCTGTCGAGGGATCTGTAGTTAGATTGACTGCTGGATGAGAGGGTATGCACGAGGAAGGGAGCGCACGTTTCTTCTGGTTGTCATGCTGCACGCTGAGCTGGTAGAACGGCGAGGTCACGTCCCCGGGGGCCCGTGTCTGCCACTCGAAGTCCATTGGACTCTCTGCCGAGCGTTTATCCATCGTGTGGATGGGGAGCGGAATCAGGGAGGATGGAGGTGGAAGAGGAGGAGGCGCTGGCGAGGCCGAAGGGGGAGATTCGGAGGTGGAGGGACTTTTTCCGTTTCCTGTCTTTTTTGTTTGGTAAACAATCCAGCCGCCGAGCAACGAGGTCGAGGCGATGTCACTACCTGCCTCGAGAGCTGGGATCGCACCAGAATACTAGGGAAGGGAATGTTCAAATTTTTAACTCTCGAGAATTTAGAGATGTAGTCAAATTAATGCCAGATCGAATTTGTTCCACTCTGGCCGGAGTGGAGCTGCAGGATGCAGAGGCTAGAATTGGTGCTGTGCAGTAGTTGACACTGGCGTATGCAGTGCGGGCGTCTCGAACACCATTCTTGACCTGCCAACATAAACAAACATCCTGAATGGCTGCTTGTTCACGGCCTGAACGGCCAACAATAAACTGTTTTCTTGCTGCGGGGTGTTTGTTCCCCATTTTCCCTTCCCCCATCTTCCGGCTGATCCCCGGACTGTCTTCTCCGTCTCCGTGTCTTCCCGTCGGTCGCGACCGCCAACCTCGAACTTCATCACACGGCAATCAGCCAAGCTGATCATCGCTCAGTATTACTCGGACAACAGTGTTGGTGTAAACCATTGCTGGCATATACTCGCTCTAAACAATACTACAGGTGATTAAGTATGAATGCTAACGCAGGAACAGCAGACCCCAGGCCCCGCATGTCGATCAAGAAGGGAGAGACAAAGAAAGACGCGACGCGAAGTGATATACAACAAGAAGCTCATTGAAGCCATCGAAGCCAACGAAGCTCATCAAAAGCAAGGCTCAGAAGCTCAGAATGAACTGGTGCAAACCATATATACCCAACTCCATACCCATGGCCGCGAAGAAACGCCCACTCACACCAAAGACATGTCATAGCTGGACGTGATCCACCAGCTCAAAGTCATCATCAGCCAAGTAGCCGATGGCCATCTCGCTCTCGGGCGTGATGATCTCGTACTCCTTGACGATCCGCTCCGTCTCCTTGATCTCGAACTTCTCGACCGCCTTGCTCACGGCGACGGAGAGTATGGTCTGTCCCGACACGTCGTAGTCGGTCGGGGTGTCCTCCTTCGCGTCGGACTCGTCGATGATCTTCTCTGCCGCGGCAGGGTCGTCGACGTCCTCACTGGACGAATCCGATGGACCGTTGTCGAGGGCCTCGCGGACGTCGGCGCGCAGGGCGATCTTGGCGTCGCTGACCTGCTGGTTGGTCTTGCTCTTCCGGTCGAAGCGCATGGCGCGGGTCAAGCTAGGCTTGTTAGCTTGGTGGTGGAGAGGGGGTGGGTGACGCATACTTCATGTTATGGGAGACTGGCATGGCAGGACGAGTCAAGGGGAGGGCGCAAACAGGGTCATGGTGACTGCGAGCACTTCGGCTCCCGTACGCCCACTTGGCCTTGTGGTCGTGGACCCGTTTGGCTTCGGCGCCAGCTCGGCGGAGATCAAGTAGAGAGTCAGACATGATCGATGATCGGTCGTTGATCGGCAACCAGTCGTGAATAGGTAGGTTATACGGCTGTTAGAACGTAGAGACGTCTGAAGAGGTGACAGCCCCAGTATGTGGGGGCTTTCGGAGGAGGATATAAAGGATATAGCCAGAATCGAGGCAGGAGCGACGCGAGAGGCTGGTTCGAACAATGACCCACGAACCAAAGATGTCCGATAAACAAATAGGCAAACAGGCTAGGTTAGAGGGCGTCCTTGGTCTGAGTCATAAAGCCGTCCAGTCATCAACGATCCGACGGTCCAGCGGCACAGCACGGAGTCAGAGTCGGGGAGCCAATACGGACAACGTCTCGAGAGACAGGGAGGTGAGCGGAAGAAGTCGAGTAAGAAGTCGAGTCGACAACCGGGGCGGGCACGTCATCCAGGGGGGGGGGTTATGAGTTATGAGTGATAGTACAGTAGTAGTAGTAAACTATAGAGGGTCTGCATCCGCATGCGAGAAGGCGCAATAATAGGCAGGTGCAGCACGGGGCGCGAGGCGAAGCTGATTGTGGCAGGTCATCTGTTGGATATCATCTAGTCTACGAGGAGGAGTCGACCTCGGGCCTATTTAATATCTATCTATCGGGACCGGTCCCAACACTTATCATTACGATGTCAGCTATCTCGCATCCCCTCATCTGGTTCCCCTGGATGGGAACTGTTATCGCGCATGCCGATCCCCCGAGCGCCACTGCTCGACCCACGGTTTGGGATCCCCCCCCTCTTCAGCCCCCGACTCCCGAGGTCCTCTGGCGAGAATTCGAGGCTGCCTCGTCACCAAGGTTTATCCAGGGATGGGACGTGACGGTGTCACTGCTGAGTCCGGACCACAGCCTCAGGCACGTTGATCGATCTGGGACGTCACTTGTCAAGGATGGGCAGGGTCGAGGGGTTGGAGGAGCGCCAATCGAGGCCTCTCGTGTTCCCCGTGACGCCTATCGGCGGCTGTCCGGTGATCCCAGATCCCATGCCTGGCGCGCCTGGATCGGATGACTGGAGCCAGTCATGCTGCAGTGTGATGGGTGCATGCATCGGATTGGCATGACATCAGAACAAGCAGAAGAATGCAGACTGGCTGGCTGGATGCACGACTAGAACTTGCTGACCACTGCAACTCCGACTCTGACTTTGGCAGTTCTCGCATCGCAACTCACCGGACCGCCGGCCCCCGGTTATGGCGATGGCGTTGGCGATAGCGATGGCAACTGGTGTCCCCCGGGTGTCTCGATTTCGATGCAGCCCAGATTTCGGATTTCCGGTTCAGGTCCAATTATTGATCACCGCATCTTGATGGGTTCCAACTCCTGGCTCTATGCGGATGCGCATTCTTATTTTTAGAGACCCTGTCATTTAACGGTTGTCCCAATACCGAGAGATAGGTAATATTACACCTATGCGAGCGTTTAGTTATACAGGGAATGTGACTAAGCTGCTTTATCCCGCACATTGTGCATGTGACCACGATAACGTGCTCAGTCACGTGCACCCCTTTGTTTCCTTGTCTTTGTTTCTCGGGCAACAGTCAGCCTATTGATGGGATAGCCTCGGCCTGGGTTCCGCCCGAAAGCCGACGGCACATCTGTACTTTCACTCTTGGTGGCCAAAACGTGTATACCGATATTTTCAAGTTCATTAGGTATGCTGGGCATGTTAGTATATAGAACGTAGAGTTATATGAGACTTTAGATCTTGACTCGGGCTGTTATGGGATCAACCTAGGATAATCATTGTCTTGGATAGACAGCATTTAAGTTGTATATTCTACAACTCTTCTGGAATCCAAAGGTTCGGGGTCTTTTGACCCGAATGATTCCCCACCAATTCTATCCAAAGATAGTCCAATAGTGCAACCACACAAAGCTCCGGGTCCCAGTAACTCTGTATGAAATGGTATACAGCCATCGAGGCTCCTGGCGACCTAGGCCTCTCTCAAAAAAGCCCCGGGAGAATGAGAAGAACCATACAATGGAAGTGGGCTACTATAAGTGACCTACCCCTCTCATAGTCCGGGGAAGAAGCTTGTGAATGTCCAGAATTACTTCCTTACTCCATATAGGCTGTGAATTCCGAAAGGAGTTACTATAACCTATGTAGATACCAGCGCGTTCCTGTCGGGGTCGGTCCGCAGGAATCGGACATCTTGCCGGGTTAATCCCTCCCGCGCGCAACCCCGCATTACATGGGGTAACCCAAGACGCCCCGCTATCCAGATACTTCTTATGTTGGAACAACAATTCCATTCCAAACCTCTCACCTCATTCTACCCCTCCTCCTCAACCAAAGATGCCTTTCACCACTGCCGTCCGCGAGACCTTCCAGAGCTCCTCTCCTGCCCTCGGGTTCTGGCTCACGTACATCCCCCAATTTCCCTCCTCATCAGCCTAACCTAACCCATCACCCACGGGATGCAGTCTTCCCAGCGCAGGTTTAGTGAAAACCATTCTCCATGGGCCTTCCGGTCTCGATTCGCGATTCACTTGGGTCTTGGTGGATGCAGAGCATGGAT
The DNA here is from genome assembly GCF_003184545.1 of Aspergillus heteromorphus CBS 117.55. Lineage (NCBI taxonomy): Eukaryota > Fungi > Ascomycota > Eurotiomycetes > Eurotiales > Aspergillaceae > Aspergillus > Aspergillus heteromorphus. The sequence continues at coordinate 248,612 of NW_020290426.1, read as the reverse complement.
TGATTACCGATCGTGATTATTATGAGGTATCCCTCCCCCCCCTCTCCTTCCTCTCCTCCCTCATCTGCATCTGGCTTTTCGATAGCGATGGATACCCCTCGATACTGACCTCGCGAATCCAGCTCTGCAACGCAATTGGCTCCGAAGGCGCCAGCCCGATCGTCCGCGTCCCCTTCGCAGAAGAGTGGATGATTAAACGCGCCCTCGACGCGGGGGCGCACGGAATCGTGACGCCTATGTGCCATTCTGCTGTATGTCTCCCCATCGCTCTCTCCCATTCTCCTCCTGTTGCGCAAACCTGCTATCTATGTCCTCTCTTCTCACGTCTTACTTGTTATAAACCAGGCCGACGCCACCAAAATAGTCCGCGCAAGCAAATACCCCCCTCTCGGAACGCGAGGCTACGGCCCGATGTTCGCCCCGCACGCGTTCCCCGGCGTCGCTGCTGGAGAAGAGTACGACGAGGGCAGCCAGCACGCAGTCACGGTGATCGTGCAGATTGAGTCTCGGGCCGGCGTGGAGAACGTGGAGGAGATTGCTGCCGTGGAGGGTATCGATGTGCTCTTCATTGGGCCGTTTGATCTCTCGAAGAATATGGGGGTTGTTCGTGGCGGACAGGAGCATGAGGCGGCCATCCAGCGCGTGTTGAAGGCTACGCATGACGCGGGGAAGAAGGCTGCGATTTTCTGTGGGTTTCCCTTTTCCTTCCCTTCTTGTCTTCTTTCCTGGGAGGGTGGTCGAGGTGGTCGGGATCGGTTGCTAATGTAGTGATGGACTGCAGGTACGGACGGGAATGATGCAAAGGAACGCATTCGTCAGGGATTTGATATGGTTTCAGTTAATACGGATGTCGGTGTGATCAGGAATGGGATGCTGGGGGAGTTGAGGGTTGCTGTCGGGGGCAGCGCGAAGGGCGCTTCGTCTGGTGGTGGATACTAGTAAGCAGACAGATGAGACACGCACCATAAGCTAGATCCTGCTGGAGTATGCATGTACATAACGGATAAAGGGCGACTGAGCCTTTCAAGCCATCAGACTAGCCATATTCAGAACGATTATTTAGAAGAAAGAAAAAAGTAAACGACGGCACTGAAGACGAGATTGCTCTCATTGTACAGTGGGATCCAGCATCTCTCTCAACTGAGCATTGTTAAACTGCTTGTTCTGCCTAGCCAACTGATCCCCATACTGATTCAGCACTTCGCTACGAAAGCCGAAGCTCAAATGCGGGGGTTTAACCGCCGGCTTTGAGGTTGGCGGGTTAGCCGACCAGACGGGGGTATACAGCTAAAGACGCAATGTCTATATAGCACTCCCCAAATCCATTAATTCGCATTGATTCCTCACCTTCAACTTAATCTATGAATACGGCAGATACAGTTATTGTCGAATCCGACATCGCCACCATGTCCTTACAACAAAATGGAGGTATCCCCACATACACCATCATCCAAGCCGATGGCCTTTATGAAGTGAACCATACCATACCTCCCATCCCCGCCCCCAGCCCCACTGAACCTCGTCCTCAACTAACCTCAAACAGGACGACACCATCGAGCAACAGATCCTCAATCCCCCCAACAAATCGCATGCATACAAGATAAATTACCAACAGACACACCTCTCCCCCGACGGAGTCCCAACATACAAACCCTGGTCCACAATCGACAAGTCTCTCAGGGACCAAGTAGACGGCATCACCCTTCTGAAGCCCTCTTTCACGGCCGCTGATCTCGAGCTCTTCCCAAAATTAAAAGTGTATGCCAACCACCCCCGAACCCAATAGTGAAGCTCACAACGCAAGCAGACTAGTTCGCATGGGCGTCGGCTATGACCGGGTCGATCGTGCAGCTCTGGCGAAACGAGGCGTCACGCTCTGCAATGTTCCAGGTAAGTATATCGTATCGTTTAGGACCTAAAATACCTTAGTCATTAACCCCCTCTGACCTGACAGACTACGGCACCGCCGAAATCGCCGACCACGCCCTCTCCCTGACTCTAACTCTCCGGCGGGGCATCGCCCTCCACCACGACCACCAACGAGGCACGCCCCCGAGTAAATGGTGCTACATCGACAGTCCCCTAATCTCGCGGATCCAGGGCGCCACCTTCGGGATCCTGGGCTTCGGCCTCATCGGGACCGCGGTCGCACTCCGCGCAAAAGCCTTCGGATGGAATATACTTTTCTACGATCCCTACGTCCGGAACGGGATCGACAAGGCGCTCGGGGTCGAGCGCACGCGCGACCTGAAAGAGCTATTCCGTCGGAGTTCGGTGGTGAGCGTGCATTGTCCGTCCAGTGCGGAGACGCGGGGGATGGTGAATGAAGAGTTATTGAGACTGATGGCCCCGGGTTCGATCCTGGTGAACACGGCGAGGGGGGATGTGGTGGATTTGGATGCGGTGGAGCGGTGTCTTCGGGATGGGCCGTTGGCGGGGGTCGGGTTGGATGTCGTTCCTGGTGAGCCGGTGGTGGTGCAGGGGCCTGTGCATTCGTTGTTGAGGGCGTATCGCGATAGGGAGGAGTGGTTGGTGGGCAGGATGGTGGTGACGCCGCATTGTGCGTTTCATAGTCCGCAGAGTTTGGTGGATATTCGCGTCAAGAGCGTCGAGACTATGAGGGATGTTTTGGTTGATGGGTTGGGGGTTAATGTTATTCCTCCACCCTTGATGGAGTAGATTTGGAAGTGCCATTGAAAAAAAAAAAGGGGGAATTAAAGCATTATTATTTGTAGCTAGATAAAGAACTTCAAATCTTGTGAAGACCTGCGAGATGGTGTTACCCTTACTGTCTTCATACATCGTAGTTGAAAGAGACAGTATCATCGAATTCATTCTGTTGGGTTAAAGCTTTCTCTTTTCGACGTTAATTATCCTTTAATATCTCGAGGGGCCGAAAGATCTCAACGATGATGCCAGTGAGGCCAAGTTCCGGGTTATATAGCACGACGCCCACCCCATCCTCTGTTAGCATTGGGAGTATTCTTCTTTCCCTTCGCCACGTGACCCCGAAGGAAAGCAGGCCATCGATACATGGCTTGCCAGGGGTCGTTTGGTATATAGTCCCCCGGTAGTATTGACCCGCCGCTAGGGGAGCCCTTCCAATAAACTATCGCATGCCAGAGCCCCAAGCCATGCAATCGCCAACCATCCCATAATAATATGCCGAGGTCCCAGAATGGCTGTTGATCCTTGAATACGGATTTCTGATCCAGATTTCGAGACTTTAATCGACAATAATCCTGGATTCTTGGCCAGGTATCAAGCACGTCATTCCTTGAAGTTGCGCTGGCCCCACGAAGCCATATATCTGTATTGCATGGAATCTCGGGCCGGGGTGGAGGAGCCCAGACGGGGAACTTGAACGGGATATTGGAGGCGTCAGGCATTTGAGTGATACGCGGCATGGCATTGAGGCTGTAGCTGTTTGATAGAGATCCAAATCTCGTACTATCTTGATAGATGCTTTGGAGACACTTAAATACCGCGTAAGCTTCTTGGCAGAGATAATGCCCCTGCTTCCGGGTAGTTCTTCTTTCCTGCTTCAGCTGGGTACAGGCGCACTGAGAATCCGCGGACCATTGCAAGAGCCACAAGGCGCGATAGACACGATACTCCTCCACCCACGAGCCGGCGCCCCTATCCTGGGGTGTAAACATACTACTTCTATCCAACCTCCCCGTGTCGTCTCTATCCCAACACTGAGGCTTCACGGCACGCAGCCGCGCGAAAAGTGACGTCAAACAGACACAGACCAACCGCTGGATGTTCGCGGCCACGCCCACCATCTCCCGGAGTATAGAACGAGATATAGGAGAGAAATGTATGGAGTCATAATCGTAGGTGTCGAGATCGCGTAGAGCGCCGCGTGTCAATGAGAGTTGTCGCGCCTGTGCACACATGCGAAAGTGGATGTGGATACGGTGGCTCATGATGGGATTTGTACTGAGGATGGTTTCGACAAGACGTACGGCTTCGGGGTCTGCTTCTGCGTCTGGATTATCTCCAGGGTGGAAAAGAGTGGCCACTGGCGGTGACATATGGATGAGACTCTCCAGACTGACCCAGTCTGCTGCGTACTCGTTGATCATGCTTAAGAGCTCGTATGGGAGGTCGCTGAAGGGGTTCATGGTTGTGGCTGCCATGCGTACAGGCGGGTGATGACGCTGGATATAGAACTCGGACTGGAAAAGAAATAGGGTCGCTTTGCATCAAGTGAGCAGAGTGGCAGACTCACCCAAATTGGTAAATGTGGTCAGGAGTATGTAGATGTAATGGTGAATCCCACCCCGCTATAGTTTAATAGAAACTCCGAAACGGTATGTCATACTTTAAACGCAGTGACGCAATTTCATAATCCGGACAGCGTGGCCGAGTGGTCTAAGGCGTATGACTCGAATCCCCGAAATCATATATCTTCGGATGCGTGTGTTCAAATCACACCGCTGTCGATTTTCTTTTTTTCTTTTTTCTTTTCCCCGTACCACGTAACTTACTAGTATTCTTCTAGCCGCAGTTTGACAGATTTTAGCGTCCCAGACAGTGTGGCCGAGTGGTCTAAGGCGTATGACTCGAATTATACGAAATCATATATCTTCGGATGCGTGTGTTCAAATCACACCGCTGTCGTCATCTCCTTTTTTTCTTTCTTTGTTTTTCTCTCCAGCTTTCTCTTCCCTATGAGACAAGTCGCTCTTCACAGCTACTACGATATCTTTGGCAGTGTGGCCGAGTGGTCTAAGGCGTATGACTCGAATTCCGCGAAATCATATATCTTCGGATGCGTGTGTTCAAATCACACCGCTGTCGTTTCTTTCTTTTTCGTTTTTATTCCCCCCTGCCAGTCAATATATATATCATATATACTCGGAGTCATTCTGTCATCAACTTATATTTCAATCCACCATTGCTATACGGGCCTCGAAAGCATTAAATATTGTAAAAACGGACATGGTATTAAAGTAGACAGATAACATTGCTTATACTACGCTCCTAGGCAACATGGCTACCTAGAGGCACTACTTGAATCTTTTTCATGTACACATATATATACACATGACACATAGTAAATTCTGGCGACGATAATAATATATTATTCGTTTTTGAGCAAGTGCGGCAATTTACAGAAACATCGGAAATTAACCAATAGCCTTTAGGTTCAGGCTAAATCCGCCCCTATGTTTGACTACATACATGCAGAGCTTCGCGCTGTTCAAATAAAAGCAGAAATAATATTAGCTACAATATGGTTCGGGTCCAGCATATTGACCAGTGGTCTTCTTATATATTTGGGTAAGGATATTTGGGTAACATTGAGCATTCAGTTGTTATGTAGGTTGCAAACTATGACTATGATACGAGAAGAATTTATGACTAGTTCTTTGAGGTACAAGGCTTTATTATCATGTGCAGGTATTGAAACCGATGTTGGCTGACCACTCATTATCACGAGGTATTGGTTAGTAGCTCAAGGGAATGCCTCTGTGGTTTTCATAGACCTTTCTTCATGTGGTTATTACTCCTGGCTCCTAATGGTGATTAAGTCTTCCCACTACAAGCGAGAACAAATTCCCAGGCCGAGCACCGTCATGCTTGGGACCAACTTCGAGAACCCCTCCCTTCGCTGGAACCAATATCACTGAAATTGATAAAATCGATCCCAGCAAAGTTCACGGACACATCTTCGCCCCCACCAAGGACGGACTCTGCGCTTATGAGCTGCAAGATGGGCCTCTTCCGGACCTGTCTAGCGTTGGACCAGGCTTTATTGACGAGTTTATCGGTTACATCGTCAAGAACAGCCTTTCCAGCATCATTGGACTTCAAGTCCTTGGATGTGACGCTGGTTTCTATGTCAGAACTGATTCTCCTAGCAATGGATTGCCCGTTGAGACTTGCTCGCGGGAAACAGAAAGGCGATATCATGCCCAGGATTTATCGCGCACCGGAAGTGATTTTAGATATGGAGTGGGATAGTAAATTTGATGTTTGGTCTGTTGGTACTATGGTAATATTCCCTAATCAATTTGTTGATCTTGTACACGCTGATTCGATATATGGTGGTGTAGGCCTGGGATTTGGTTGAAGGCAGTCACCTCTTCTTTGGTAGACGAAAGGGTATTTTGAACGATGAACAACACCTAGCGGAAATGGTGTCGCTGATGGGACCTCCTCCGGCTGAGTTTCTCGGACGGAGTGAACGGTGTTGTCAATATTGGGACGAACAAGGTAAATAATAACATTCCTCGTCGCTATTGTACATTCAATTATATCTGAGATAATGAATACGAATTTACATAGGGAACTGGAAGGGCTCTATACCCATACCAGAACAATCTCTGGAGATGAGACTGCTCCAGTTGCCCCGTCGAGGCCGATAGAGTGCTGTTCCTGGGCTTTCTACGGAGGATATTCCGTTGGATGCCCGAGGACCGACCAACGGCGGAAGAGCTGGCGTATGACGACTTTTTTGATGCAGCCGGTTATAGCGGCGAGAAAACAGGATTGACGGTTCATCCCAACATCCACTTAAATACTTATGAGAGCTTGCGATGCACTGGATCCAGATAACACACCAGAGATCATGTTCAAACATAACGCATCAACCTCATACACAGCCAACCGTTCAAATTCTACCACCCCCACCTCCCACAGACACACTTCTTACGAAGTACAAGCCCCGTCAACACACTGCAAGCCTCCATCGGCGGGCTTGGGGCAGTTCTTCAGCCGAGTCCACAAAGCATAAGACTCGCCGCCTTCTCCATCGACCTCAGAAACGAGGTATTCCTCACATTCCAGCTAAAGAAAACGATCAGCACAGAGCAGTGTAATCAGCCCATCGAACAACTTACCAGATACCCTTCATCGCACTCGCAAACCCTCGCACCCCAGCTCTCGCAGTAGGTATCGGATTTGGCGCAGGCGAGAGCCTTGCTCGCAAGGAGGGTGACGGCGAAGAGGACGATAGCAGGCTTCATTGTGGTGTTTGTGTGTATAATTGTGGGAAGATTGAGGGGAGAGAGGTATGTTGAGAGCTGGATGCTTTGGCAGTCTGGTTTCTATTCAGTGGTATAGGGGACACAGCGGCCCTTTTATACCCCATTGACTCGCACTTTGAACATACCAGAGTTATAGCAGAACTCTATTATATCCAGACGTGGTGGATCGCAAGCTCACAACACTATGGTCCAATTTCCATTTCTGTACAGATAAAGAGGCAGTCTGGGGGCTAAATCCTTCATATCCACTATACAGGAAGAGAGACTCCTGCCTCTTTGGGACAGACAGAAGGTCCCATGATTCTAGACCAACTGCAGTATTGAATCGCGCCGTGCACAGTACAACAGTACAAGAATCAAAATTGCTGCATTGTTCCAAACCCCATGGCAACCCCTTTCTCCTCCTGTCGAACGACTATCGTAGAGCATACGACAGTCACACCCTCACCCGCCATACTGTAGGGCTGTGGCAAAGATCATCAAGCACGACCCTGGGATCATCATCCCCAGACCAGAATCCAGGGTACCAACGCTCGTCGGAGTTTATTGTCCCCCCGACAGTCGGATATTCCGACGGGTGGCACGCTGGAGGATCTGGCTTAGTTCGACCCGAACCGAGATTAGCGGACACGCTACCATGCGTTTCTGCAACCTCGTGGTCGCGGGGCCAATCGAAGATTTTCATTCGTTTTGCTTGGCAAGGCTTATCTGGGGTATATTGGTGGCCTGTACCAGGGGCTTTATTCTGCTCTTCTGGGGGGGGGGGGGGGAGGTCGGGTCTTGTCTCAATGGAGTCGTGACTTCTGGGATTGTATTTCCAATTCCTGTGTTTTGAGGGCATGAAATTCCTAGCAGTATACAGCTTAGTGATTGAGAGAACGCATGTATACTTGATCTGTTCAGTTCGGGCTGAAGTAGTCGCATGTGGCGGTGGAAGATTAAGAAGGACCGCTAAGTCCGGCCTCCAGCCTCCATTGCCTCGGAACTCTCGTATTCGAGTGGGCAGGAGCGGTGGCTTGCCCGCCAGTGGCCAAATGAAATGAGCCCTTCGCCCTTCCTAAGGCTGCTGCCCATCACGTGCGTTTACTAACACTCTGGAGGCCCCCCTGTGTACCTGGGGAATTGATTCGGCACCGGGGTTTGGATCCTGGAGAAAGACGTCGAAGGAAACGAGCAAGCAGCAGGCAAGGCAGAAGGCAAGAAGCGATCAGCACGTGACCTCTATTCACCGTCCATCGTGTGAGACGTCGGGGAAATTGTGTCGGCTTAGCAACATACAGTAGTTATTTAAGCTTCTTATTCTCATTAAGCAACGAGCATCTTTCTCCTTCGTACTGGATGAGTGACTCTTCGACTAAAATATATCCCCTCTTTTTAGCTGAAAGCACAGGTTACGTGAACACGGTAAAAGAGTTCGCCATGCCCTCTCTAGCATCCATTTTCCCTTTTTTTTACGGCGCGCACTTGCCCGAAGGAATCTCCGAATTGGCACATCATTCGAGCTCAGTGTTTACAACGCTATGACTGTGCTTGAGCTGTTCAGTCCAAACATCCAGACATGTTTGATGCCAAACTGGTTTCGCTTGACGGAGAATCAGTTGTTACAGTAGATGCATGTGACATGTACGGCAGGGTCTTTTTTGTCATCTTGTTCCCTCGGTCCTGGGACAAAAACGAAGTACGAGAAAGCCTTGTAGCTATTTGCAGTCAAGCCATGACATCGGAGGAAACCGGCAAGGTGCTATCACGCTCGGAATTCCGAACCATGAGAGCTCAATAGAACCATGATACGCATTTTTCCTCTGGATAGTCTGGTCGGGTATCATTTAGCCACTATCTGCAATTTGATGTCGTTTGATATTTTCTACATACCATCTTCAATCAATAATGAAGCGGTATATGTGCAGACGTGGCTTCTAAGTATATCATTTGTTTACTATATACTCTATCGACATTGCTCCTACCCAACGTCTTCATCGCCGATGGCTCGCGCACCCTCGCAGAGCTCGATATCAATCCAGACTGGGGCGCCGGAAACACACTTAAGCTGAACCCGATCAATCGAGTTAAAACCCTCTTGGGCGGAGAGACCAAGTATCGCTGGCAGCCAGAACAAGCAGTCGCCGTCATCCACGTCGGCTAACATGGCTACGAGCATGATTTCCACCGCGACGAGGTCCGTCCTCGGGAGCAGATTCAGCATCCCGCTCAAAAGGCCGGTACCCGGTACCAGTTCATCATTAGCGAGCGGTCGGTCACTTCTGGTGGCGCGGTTCTTTTTGTCCTCGGCTCCTGTCCGAACTTCACCGAGGCCGCAGCGGAGTACCCGGTTTCAGGGGCAGCATCATCGGGTCGTGTCGGCTTGGACGGTTTCTGACGTGACGTCCAGTATGGGCGCGATGTCGGTCGATGAGCTGGACCTGTGGCCTTCTATTTCCAAGCTACAGTATGCCGTGATCCCGTGGGGCGGCTGCGAAGATGGCTTGACCATGAATCTTGGGTTGTATTTGTCTTGTATTCTTGTTCGTCTGGCAGACGAGGAGAATGATCTCCTGCTTGAGTATGATGCAGTGCTCTCACACTCAACATCGTATATCCGCAAGTACCCCTCTCACGGTCCACTTTATGATCTGGCTTCTCATCTGCATGCAAAGCACCATTAGCCATTGACGAGAGGGTGAATTATCACACCTACGCTCTTCTATCCACATGGTCACTTGAATAAACCTTGACTTTGTACTCTACCTCAGTGTTTGTAGACCAGACCTATATAGCTCAACGGTACATGCTCAATAACCTGTTTTAGCAATAGAGACAGTAATTTTCCGCATTATACAATGCCCTAAAATCGATCAAGGACATATGCATGTAAAAGATATTGCTTTTTTCCAGACTCCTGTGAGTTCTAAGATTTATTGCTGATCAGGAGCTGATCGATAATTAGACATCGCTGCACTAATATTAGCTATGAATCTTTATGAGCTAAGCCTTATGCACACAAAACACTAGCAACTCATTTTCAACAATTTAACTATAAATCACTTAATATCAGTTCTTACTATGACAGTATGTATTATGATTTCCGCTCTTCTTTATCGAGCTTTTAGCATAAGATTAAACTTGGATGTTCAAGATATTTAAAATTACACAGGTCGACAGTCATAGTCAAGTATTTATATCTGAGAAACTTGGATACTAACAGTGCTTGTTAGAGCTGGTAAAGAAGACGCTTACTCAAGAGCAAGACTTATATATATGTGTATACCTTTCCCTTTGTTACCCACACACTGTGACTGGAGTTTCTTACAGCAGTGATTCAAACCCTTCTATTTGGTGTATAGTATATAAGACACTGGTACCTAAGCACATACCTATATAACTAGTCTATATGTATGGGTAGTTCAGCATAATATAAAAAGTCAAATCAACTCTTACAGGCTGCATTAAACAATAGAGCAAATATAATGTTGTATATAGTACACAGATTGTAATTTTATTATTTTTCATATGTTGGATAAAAATATATATCTTAACTCCTATGCTTGAATACTCACTCTGATATAGTTAAAAATGGTTTCCCCCCTTTGCTATCACAACATCATGCTATGTTTCCCGAATCCCTTTCTCCCTCTAGAATCCTTCTGAATCCTGTGCAATTATGTTCAAGTATACAAGCCCTCAACCTATTATTATATAGAGAAACTATTCTCTTCCAACATACCTAAAACACCACCCCCTCAGCCAAACAACAAATTCAATCCGATAGAATATGCAACCAGCATCTTAGGCTACACCGCTTCACACCAGGAATAACCGCCAACCCCGAAGAGAATCACCAGCCCCGTATGCCCCAATAAGTAGTTACTGAGGTAAGTGGCTTCACCTAACCACATTATCCCAGACGCATGAGTCAGATCCAGCCATGGGTTCCCGTTGAAGAGCGAACTCTATTCCACGCCTCGGTGCGGTGTAACTACCCGATCTCGACATGACTCGACGGCCCAACCGTCATGATAAGATCGATCGCATGTATTTCCATCGCAGAGAACGTGGAAAGTCAAGATGCGCCGCAGTAAAAGCTGTGCATGTAAGTAGGTAAGTAGGAACCGCAAATCACCCGTGCGTCTGGAACGAACAACATCAACATAGGTAGATAGTAAGTAGGCGCCTGGAATATTAACAAGCGATAACGAGAACCTGCTCTGTAGTCTGTATCTAGTATCTAGGTCATGCGCATCGGACCGATCGATCGCCATCTATCTATCCATCCATCCATCCATCTGTCCGTCCGTCCGTCCATCGGCGCCCGACCTTCCTGCGAACCTACCTAGCCAGTAAGCCAGTAAATATCTAGGTAGGTAGTAGGTACCAGCCATAAAGCAGCAGCATCCAGACCCAGACTCAGACCTTCTCACAGCAGGTTTTGAGTAAACCTACACCTGTGCCTCCTGACTCGAGCAAATCCTCCTCCTCCTCGTCATCATCATCATTACCATGATAATAATGATAATAATAATGGTCAGGAGCTATGCTATGCTTTTCACCGTAATACGTTCACAACCAGTTCGGCAAGTGAGACAAGGGGCCAAACCCAGAACGGGAAAAGACTTAACCAGCGAATACGGCAAAGAATTTGGTTCCCAACCCCGGACACTCTCCGCGCCCGACCTGAGGACCCGGGACGGGGTATCTAGTAGTATTATTATCCCAGTCAGGACAGAGCAGTCAGCACTCCGTAGTCAGATGATGATGATGATGATGATGGTGCCGATGGGTCCTGGACAGTGGACAGTGGACAGGACTGTGGGCTGAATCGCATATTCCAATTTCCATGATTCCATCAGCCCGGAGGCCCATCTGCCCCAGCCGGCCCCCAACAGCCACAAGCGCAAGCGCAACCCGACCGAGGTGCTAATCCTAATTCCAAGGTCCGTTCGGCGTCCACCCACTATGGAATGTGGGCTGCAAGTCAGCAACAGGGTAAGTGAGTGAGTGAGTGGGAGGGAAAGAACACGCGGTCTTCTCCGGGTTTCGGGTTGACGCGGCTGTGTGGGGGGGGGGCTGGGGAGGGGGGCAACCCAGTGAAGTGACGATGGGGGCGACGGCCACGGACTGCCATTGGTGTAGGGATGATCGCATTTTAAACGAGGTCGGAGGAGGAAGAATAATATCCAATGATGAATGTTATTTGGATTGCCTAGTACGGAGTAGATACTATCTATCTCTATCTATCTACATACCACTAAAGCAGTAGTTAGTAGTGGTAGTAGCGTGCTGGTGGTGGTGACCGGTAGCGGTAGCGGTAGCGGTAGCGGTCTCCTCGGCAAAATACTCTATAGGTAGGGTAGATAGACAGGTTGCGCAAACCCCCCGGCAGAGTTTTCATCATCCGTATTATTTTTCCCGAAGGATCGGATTCAATGAATCTACCGATTGGTATTTCCTGAGCCGGCGGGGGGGTGAGAGAAGTCCGGAGTAGATAGCTCTGTTAGTACAAAGTAGTAGATAGTAGAGAGGCTACTGTCCAGATCGCATCATCGGACCCCTTCCGCTTCCCTATCTCCGCATGACGTAGAGGTTTCGGCCGGAGATGGATCTGAAGAGTACGGAGTAGTAAGTAAGTAAGTAGTACGGTAACTCTTGACGAGGTAAGTTTCCCGATGGGTTCGAGCCTCGAGGGATGCTAGGTACCGTGCTAGGCAGCACTTGCAGGGATGCGAAGCTGCTACCCCAGAAGTTTAGAGCTACGGGCAAAAAGACTCGAGGCGAGCAGCCGGTCCGTGTTCATCCTCGACGTCATATTGTCTGAGGTGGGTGGGTGGGTGGGTGTGTGTGTGTGTGCGGCATTTGTTGCGTTCGAGGACGAACGTTGGAAAGTGTGTTGTGCGTCTGGGTTTCCTGTCGCTAGACTACCACGTGTAGATGGGGTGAGGTGGCGATGATCATCTGGCCATGCGATGGATCATGGTGGTTATTGACAGCTCCAGTGAGGGGAGGAGGTGGCGAGTACCATACCGCTGGGTAGGCAGCTAGGTTGTCTGTGTGGGGGGTCGCGGCACGGCGGTTTTGAACGCACTGGTTCTGGGTTTGGATGCTGTTGAGATGCGATGTCGTGAGGGATTAGTGGGATGCGATGGGATGGGATCAGCTGGGCGAGTTCTTGATAGTTGAGCTGTTGCCGTCTTGGAGATGCCCTGCCAAGGATGCAAGGGGTGGTTTTGCCAATCAACACAGATTCACCCGTAAAGCTTAACTCAACTTGGCATGCTCGAGCTGTTCGAAGAGTATAGAGCAGTGTTGTTGTTGTCTATAGTTGGTATGTCTGTGTGGATGGCTCTGGTGGGACTTGATTGCACCCATACTGCTATCTATATATCTGTAAACCTTTTATTGAAATTTGATTCGCAATATATTTCAACACTGAGCACAATGAATGCGACCGCGGATTTTGCGTAGATTCAAGCCAAGATTTCTGTTGCTTGGCTGGTAACTGACTCTTCCCGCTGGGTGGCATATATATAACGGACACGGGTGTTGTACCACTCACTGTATTTTGCTGTACCTAAAGTACTACTTGTATCAACAAAATTTGGGATTTGTTCAAGGCAGTGAATTGTACATGAACGTTCATAGATTGGGTGCTTTTATTCTGTATAGTTATTAGTTACACACCTAGGCCACCTAATTATAGACATAACCTGGGCTCCCTCAGTCTATAGAGCCAGGTGTGGAGTCGGAACATAACAGTACGCTGCTGCTAACTCAACGAGCCAACACACCCCAACCCTCCAGACCCTGCATATGGGGAAGCGGTGCGGAGGCACGCGCAGGGACGAGGGCCACAAATTAGGGGGTTCAATTGTTGTTAGACACGGACTTGCTTGCTTTTGCCACACAAACCGACCATTGTTTAATTATTGACGGCCTCGACCTGGCTAGACCTACCCATACACACCCTGTGGCTTAAACAACCGCAAACAAGCCCCAGCATGCCGACATATTTGATCTCACAAGCTGCCTATTGCGAACTGCCGGTTTGCGAAATACCGAGCCTTCGGATTACCACAAGCAGTATCTCCGACCGGCCGAGTTCAAGGTTCATATTCATTTTACCAAGCAAGGCGCGGGGAATGCGAGACCTCACACATATTCACACACATACATAAAGTTTGACAGGACAATCTGTCTATCGATCGTATACCGATCGGTCACATGCAGCTGGGTTGGAGTCTGGAGCAGACAGAGCCGGCAGGTGTCGGCGCCCCTTGCGAGCGGAGATCAGTCATGGGCGTATCGCTATATTCTGCCAGACGGGATGGGGTGATTTTCTGTCCAAGTAAGGAACGTCACACAAGGCATGAGTAGGTAGTCTCAAATAATCGCCTGTCGATGCCAGGTGAGAGCTCCGAAGCACCATGCATATGTAGGCAGGTTTTGTACATATTCTGCATGCGGCAGCGGTGCAGCGAAGCTGTGCTACTGCCTCAGGCCGGAAGGGAAACAAAAACAGTGGCGAGGTGCAAACCAGACAAACTCCCAGCTGAGGTAACCCGCGCTGTTTGTTTACTTTGTGTACGTTTGTGCCCGCCCACGTGCGGATGATTCAGCGGCCAACAGCTTCACCTCCAAAACCCCAGATCCATGCTTCTCGTGTCAATAATTCATTTGAAAGGGGCATGATGATTGGCCATCTGCAGCATCGCGCAGCTAAGAGTGACAGCTGACCACCTGTAGCGCTGTTGAGCTGCTGGCGCCGGTCGTCTAGAACCCCCTGATCTATGGCGGCCCCCTGGACGCGGTTCTAGAACCGGTGCGCCTCTCTCAACAACAACAAGCTTGTGTCTTGCGACCTTACCTTGTTCTGCTGGCAGGCCGCATTTCAATCAATTGGAATGCTACTATTGGCAGTTTTCCGAGCGAGTCCATGCTCCCCCCGTTTTCTTTGCGGTCCTCGTGACTCCCAACTCCGAGCCCTCCGGCATCCAGACCGAGATGGCCTCCCACAATCGGCACGCCGGTGCCGAATCCACCATCGAGTATAAGAAGCATCGGTCTCCCGATGGTTCCTGCCCCTGAGTCCATGCGCTCGTGCGCAGAGGGTATAAATCTGCTGTGCTACCCCCCTTGCTGCAGGCTGTCTGTCTCTCCTGTCGATTTATTGTTGGGGGTCCAGCCTTGCTTTGTGTCACCACCAACTCACCAGACACCAACTACTCCGTACCAACAATACGATGCACATGATGATGATGATGACTAACACCACTGCCGATCGCTGTCAAGCTGCACCAACCCAGGAATCTCAACTCATCGGGAAAATTCTTTTTGTTACTTAATCGCCTGTCACCATTCCAACGTCCACCCGCTCCTCCAATGATGGCCGGCATGGCTCGGGCGACTACTGTACATTGTGGGAACGGTCGGCGTCTCGAGTCTCGGCAGCCTCGCAGGCGAGGGCACAAATTTCCGCACGGCGGGCGGGTCACATTCCAGAAGCGCAAACCTTCCGCGTCGAACCTGCCGACTCATGGTGAAGCCAAGGCCGACCCTCAACCACCCATCGGCCTCAACCTTCGGGCCGTCTGCGTCGAGAGGTTTTCAGCCTAAGGTTTCGCGCAACCAGGTCGGGTAGGAACCGAGGGTGATCCCTCATCCACGATGTCTGTTATCTGCTGTAGGTTTCGTAGAATGGCGAAGGCGGATATCCACTTGGTCACGGCAAGCCAACCCGAGAAATCCTCGTGACTCCCGTCGCCCAGTCCCTCGACGACTGTCGAGAGGTAGGTAGGTAGGTAGGTATCTAGGCACTTGGTCGTGATACCTGCAGCTAACTCGTCCCCTTCCGTCGATAGAGAGATATCTGGACTCCTGGAGCGGCGGTGACCGCATCGATGTCATCATCCTGGCGGGTTAGGCCGCGATAGTGCATCCCGAAGCAGCACTCGCACTCGCTCTCACTCTCAGATGATACCACCGCATGATCCGGCGTCACCACGCGTCGGTCGGTGCATCCTCGTTTCATTTACCCGGCCGGTCCGTTCGCACGCCGCCGGCCGGAAAATTCTCAACATTGTCGCCCGCCATTCCTATTGATTGATTGATTATTCGACCCGACTCAGACTACTACCACTCTCAGCTCGACGCAGCCAACCACACTTACTTACGCGAGTGGGCCCGACCGTTCTTCCTTTCCGGGCCCTGGATTGGTCGCCCTCAGTATCCGCCGAAATCCGGAAGCGCAGGACCAGATTCCCTCTGTTGGGTGTCCCGCAGGGGGGGGAAATTATTTCGCCGACCATCGCGACAAAGAAAGAGAGATAGGTAAATGGGACATGGGACCATGTGGGCAGAAGTCAGATTGTGTTGCCGGCTGGAGCCAATCCCCGACTGGATCAGGCACAGGAACAGTCAGCCAGCAATCTCGTCGGCCAATGGAAGTCATGGCACCCCGGCGCGGGCAGGCAAGATGACGATGTTCGGGATGTGCGCGGTCGTTTAGCCCCCGACCGCATCCACTGGATCTCCTCGAAAAGCTGGGTCTTTTCCCCACATGTGCGCCCCCCCCACCCACCCATCCATCCATCCTCCCCACCCCACTCCACCCCCACCCCACCCCGTTTCTTGCCGAAGGAAAGACTGGTCGACTTGCTCTGGTCTACTGTATACCAAGGCGTCGATGGATGAGCTTCGCGATTCTTGTCTGCCTTGGCGCTGACATGGGTGGTCAGTCACCCTCTCCATAGACGAGGAGAACGTCGGTGACGTAGATAGAGAGAGAGCTCGCCGCGCAGATGATGATGATGGTGTGTTGGACATCGCGCAGGGTCCCGGACTGAAAGTGGATGTGGCCACGATCTTGACAGGCACGTTTAGCCCTCGACCGCGAGATCCTGGGTGCATGATCTCTACCTAAGGTACTTAGGTACAGATGGGGAGGGGCCACTGGATGTCGCAGCCTGTCAGACCGGATCAGAGTTTGCTTTGTCCAGATTTACTACCTAGATCGTTTAGCAGGTGCGGTGGGACTGGATGGGATATTGAATAGTCATAGTAATAATAAAATAATAACCAACCACAACCACAACAATATATTATTATTATTATTATTATTATTATTATTATTATTATTATTTACTTCATACCATGCACTCCTTATGCACCAAACCCCGCTGCCTGCTTGGCTGCTTGTTTGCTTGGCTTGGCTGTCTCAACTCATCTCGATGACCCAGAATAGAATAGCCAGCCATGCACGCATGCATGCATGCATGTCCAGCGTCTGGCTAATCACAATGAGCCGGGATTATCTGCCAGTAACGTAACCAGAAAGACCAACAGACCTGTATTCATTATTCCCTTCCCTTTCCCGACATGGCCAGTAGGTAGGTAGGTAGGTAGGTAGTGGATCGCCGTCGGATCTCATTGGACATGGCACATACCGTAAGTACGTCGGGACTCGTTCATTCTTACCTTATTTATCCCGTTGGGTGATAATGTAAGTGATTAAGTACTCCGTACCGGTCGAACAAAAAAGAAATTACTTTTTCCGGCGGCGGCTTTGATCGTCGATTGGATTGGATTGGATTGGATTGGTTTCCTTCCCGACTCGCATTGGGCCATCCCGGCGCGGCGCCCGCTAAACCGACCCAAGAGGACGCGGAGAGAATGATATTAAAAATTACCATGTGTGGTATAGTCAGAAATAGGAGGGGGGGGGGGGGAAACGGGGGGGGTACTGACTAACCCTCTAAGTACTAACTAACTTAACTACGTGGTAGTCTAGTACTAGAGTAGAAAAGAAAAGAAAGAACGGGGACCTGGAGATATCTACCTAGGTACTCCGTACTCCGTACTCCGTACTCTCCTCAACAACCAAGAAAGACAACAGTAAGTAAAGTAGTAGTAGATAGGTCTTTCTGTGGGGATCGAAGCCGGGGCCAGTCACTCACCCACCACCGAATCAGCATCCATCCCCTCCCTCCACGAAAATCCTCCATCGCCAAATGCGGCCCCGGGCTAAGCCTTTTCCGGCCCATACCTACCGAAGTACCTGCCTACCGTAAATTCCCTTTACTGTTTTATGTACCATTATTTGGATTTTTTTTTATTTTATTTTCATTTTAATTGGGATGGGGGGGGGGGGGGGGGGGGCTTCTCGTGGATATCATTATTAACCCAATATTGCCATTGGAGCAAATATTGCCTGTCTTGCCTTGCAGGATGCGACGCTAGGCGTGATGCAGTTCAGCGCAGCGCAGCGCAGTCGGGAAATCCTGACGCGGCTTCCCGAACCACGGCCGAGTTTTGAACGGACGGACGGACTGGCTGGCTGACTGACTGACTGACTGATTGACTGCGTTGGATTCAGCCCGTGTCTGAGTGAGTGAGTCTGAGGGGATGAGGGGAGGGACCGGGACGGAAGGAAGGAAGGGAGGGAGGGGAGAGAGGGACGGGGGGGGGGCAAGTGATGTTGCTGAGGAATCAACCCCGTATTTCGGATTTCTGTTAATCACGGGGCAAGCGGTGTGAGGTGGAGGTGGTAGATACCATGGGCGGCTCAAATTCTGGAATTACAATGGCGCCCGCATTCAGGCTTTGTTGTGACTTGCGACTTGCGGCGTAGCGAGTTGAGTCCCTAATTACTCCGTAGTACGGAGTAGTTAGTTAGTTAGTAGCGATTATTCAGCCTCGAGAGCTGAGCGTTCCCCGTGGGATGGATGGATGTCGACTCGCCAGAGTTTCCGGGTCGGGAGAAAGGTCCACGAAAAAGGCAGGTCAGCCCTGTGCGGCCAGGTCCACGTTGAGGTCCACTGCTGTCGCAACGATTGGTCATTGCGCGGGCTTATCAGCTGTGATAGGCTCGTTGTTGGGGGAGGGCCAGGGCACAACCGAGTCAAAGGTGGAGCTGCACGGTGTGCTCGGGTTGGTGGAGGACGGGGAGCAGAAGGAGGGAGAGATGGGGTTAGCGCTGAGGCCAGTGGAAGCCACTGACGCGAATTTGGGCTAGTTGATACTACCGGATACTGGTAAGTGGCAGACTAGAGCGATGGACGAAGTTCGGAGCAACGTCAGAGGGGAATGGTCAAGGTGTGATCCCGAATCCTGCGGGCGTGATTGAAGTTGGGGGAAACTGGGGGAGATTGAGGCAGAAGGTGTCGGGGAGACTGGAGAGAGGGCATGCATGTCCAATGGGAGGCCTCAGGGGCCGAGCCGAGTGTTAGGCTGTCTGGACTCTGTCTGGAGTTGTTCTGTTTGGCTCTCCCCTTTTTTTGGTTTTAATTTTTTTTTATTTGTTCTTCTTTTTTATGATTTATTATTTTTTCCCTTTCTCTTTTTCGATTTAATCTCTTTAGGCGACATCCAGACGGCCTGCGTGATGTCATTGCTTATTGCTCGCCCACAGTGGGCCGCGGGCCTGCGCCAAAAAGATGCTTAACCCAGCGTTATTGATGCATCCGGTCCCCTGCTCCACAAAACAAACAATGGTACGGGTCACAGCCAGCGCTGCTAAACTCGGTGGAGCCTCCCCATCCACCCATCCCATCCTCAATCCACTCACTGGCATCAGTAGTCCAGTAGTCCGGCAGGCAGGCAGGCAGTCAATTCAGTTCGGGGGATAAGAGATTGTCGGCCATCATGCATGCTGCCACACCCGACAGGCGGGCGTCCTGGAGAAGTAGATAATCCCCCTTCCTCCCCATCTTCTCCGCGTCTCTTCTGTCTTGTTTTCTCTCTATCACATCCCTCCTTCTCCTTTTGAACCACCCCATCAGGAGTCCTCCGGAGAAGAGAGCGAATCGACTTGGTTGTTTGATCCGCTCTTCCCTTTTACATCTTCCATATACATTCATCTCCTTCCTCTCCCCATTGCCAGCACAGTCCATCATCCAACATGGCGCCGACCTACGCGGGCATGTCAGGCAGGAAACTGTCCCTGGCAATCACCACCATTGCCACGATGGGTTTCCTCCTCTTCGGTTATGACCGTGGGTGCCTCCGTCCCCGGGATGCCTCTCCCCTGCCATGCTAATCTGTCCACAGAGGGTGTCATGTCCGGTATCATCAGTGACAAGTACTTCGAGGATCTCTACACCGCCACCAAGGGCAATGCCACCATGCAAGCTCTGGTCACTTCCGTGTATGAATTAGGTGCGTGCAACATCCAGCTGATCACCTGTCTCTCTTTTGCTGACCCGTGCGCCCTTAGGTTGTTTGTTCGGTGCCATGTTCGCGCTGTTCTTCGGCGACATGACCGGCCGCAGATGGATGATCTTCTCCGGTGCCATCGTCATGATCGTCGGTGTCACCATCCAGGTCACCTCCATGGCAGGCCACATCCCCCTCCTGCAGTTCTTCATTGGCCGTGTCATCACCGGTATCGGCAACGGCATGAACACCTCGACCATCCCCACCTACCAGGCTGAATGCTCCAAGACCGAGAACCGTGGTCTGCTGATCTGTATCGAGGGCGGTATCATCGCCATCGGAACAGCGATTGCTTACTGGATCGACTACGGCGCCCACTTCGGTAACCGCGACCTTGTCTGGCGTCTCCCCATCGCCTTCCAGATCTTCTTCGGTCTTATCCTTATCTTCGGCATGTGGTTCCTCCCCGACTCCCCTCGCTACCTGATCTCCCGGGACCGTATCCAGGAGGGAGAGTACGTGCTTGCCGCCCTGGGTGGCTGGGAAATCGACTCCCACGACACTCAGCTCCAGAAGCAGCTGGTCATCGACTCTATCAGAGCGTGAGTGCATGCGGCCCATTTTCTCGCGATAGGTCATGGTGCTAACAAGTCACAGTTCCAACGCTGCCGGCAAGGATATCGGATACCGCGATCTGTTCACCGGTGGCCGCTCCCAGCACTTCCGTCGTATGCTTGTCGGTTCCTCGGCGCAGATCTTCCAGCAACTGGGTGGATGTAACGCGGTTATCTACTACCTTCCCGTCCTGCTCGAGGACTCCCTCGGCGAGACTGAGGACTTCGCCCTGCTGATCGGTGGTATCAACATGATTGTCTACGCCATTTTCGCGACCTTCTCGTGGTTCTTCATTGAGCGGATCGGTCGCCGTAAGCTCTTCCTGGGCGGTTCTTTCCTGCAGTGCATTGCGATGGTGATCACTTTCGGCTGTCTGATCCCGGGCAACGAGGAGACCTCGAAGGGTGCGGTGTTCGGTCTGTTCCTGTACATGGCTGCTTTCGGAGCCACTTGGTTGCCTCTGCCCTGGCTGTACCCTGCTGAGCTGTCCCCGATCAAGACCCGTGCCAAGGCCAACGCCCTGTCGACCTGCTCTAACTGGCTGTTCAACTTCTTCATTGTTATGATCACCCCCGTCATGGTCTCCCACATCGGCTGGGGTACCTACCTGTTCTTCGCGGTGCTCAACGCCCTGTTCATTCCCATCATCTACCTGTTCTACCCCGAGACCGCCAACCGCAGTCTGGAGGAGATCGACATCATCTTCGCGAAGGGCTACACCGAGAACATCAGCTACGTGCGCGCCGCCTTCGACCTCCCCCGCCTTACCGACGACGAAGTCGAGCAAAAGGCCCTGGAATACGGCTTCAGCGGCACCGCCAACGACGTCGAGGAGGGCAAGGCCACCGCTGCCGAGATCTCCGGCGACAACAGCCCCGGCAACCAGTCCGAGTAGACTGCCAGCCTTCAAAATTTCATGACCAACAAAAAAATCGCATGTTGCATGTCGCATGATTTGCGCTGCCCCCCCGGTCGGCAACGACAGGGTGTCAGCCTTATGTCCTCTGTTTTTGTTTCTTATTTCTTTTTACATCCTTTCCTTCTGTCGATATTTTGGACTGGAGCCATGCCATGCCGATAGGCTGAGTTTGAGTTTGCATCCGAGCTTGATACCATCGTCATCGTCATCGTCATTGTTCCGTGCTGCATGATCTGCGGCTGTTGGATAGAAAGATTCCCCCCAATTTGCTTTTAGTTGTTTTTTACTGTCTTTTCACGCGACTACCCCCGAATGTGCTTGGAACCCGACAGGGACCGCACATCGATTGTTTGTCTGTCTGTCTGTCTGTCTGTCTTGTCTGTCTTGCCGAGAGGCGAGCTTGTGTATATTTGCGACGGCCGTGATGGTTAGAGCGGTTGGTACCGGATCTGGTTCTGGTACCTTTACCCACGAGACTGGATAGATTATGATATGTGTTTTTGTCTCAATTATTCCTTGATTGTAGATGTAAAAGTAGAGGAGATCGAGAGTTGTTGGCGATGGCTGATTGTCAGATGATGCAGCCAACACCCCGACTCGACCACCGATCCAGGTGTTTGGACAGAAATCATGCCTACCCGTTAGGTGGTTTTCGTTTTGTCTCATTTGGTAGAGTATGTACGGAGTATAGACGGTAGACAGACACGAGGGTGTCGCCGTAGTGGAACGGAACCGGAACGGAACCTGTGGCCCGAGTTGACGGTCGCTGATCACAGATCCAGACAAGGCTGGAGCACGGTCTATCTATGTATCTATACATAGGTCATAGGTAGATAGACTTGGTTGGTATCCAAGTAGTTAGTGAGTGGTACGTACCGTCCAGCGGCCTGTGCCACAACAGCCCGGACGGACCCTGAATTAGACGCTGCTGCGGCTGACAGAAGAAACCTGCAAGTCTGCAAGTCTGCGCTGCAATGCGTTCTGCAGGCCGATCTTGGGTGAACGTATGGAGTCCGTCGTAGCATATCTACTTCCTTCCTGTGTGTGTGTGTGTGTGTGTGTGTGTTGTGTACTGTGTTGTAGTCGACTTGACTTGACCGTACCATGGAGTTGAATGGGATCCAGATTGAAGATTCCAGCCTCCTCTTCGGGCCCTTCGGCCCCCCCACCCACATCCACTCACGCACTCATTGGCCGCGTCCAGGGCGAAGAAGCCAGCCACGCAAGGGGGGTCAGGATTAATAATTCCGAGAATTTGGATGACAACAACACGAGGAGGGCGGCGCTGTCAATGGTCGATGGGGGAGAGGATGGTGGAAGACAAGATGTGAGGATGAGACATTCGCACACCTGATCTGATCGGGGGAGAGAGATGGATGGATGGATGGAGGGAGGGATGGATCGGGTGATGTGCCCTGCCCTGCCCTGCCCTGCCCTGCCCCAGTCGAATCCAGCCAGCCAGCCAGGTTCGATCGAATCGAATCGATGACATGGCCGATCGCATGGAAGGCTGGTGGAAGTTGGAAGTTGGAAGGAGTTGAGTTGAGCCTCCGCCCTGTCTTCCCTGTCTTTTCTTTCATCAGCCACTTTCCTGACACACTCTTTCTCCCTTTATTCCCACTCACTTCCCACTCTTCCCACTTCGCTCCCACATTCCCTTCCCCCTTTGTTCCTCTCCTCCGCCATCTTCCAACACGTCTTCCTACCATCGCATCTCCTCCCGCTGGTTCTGGATCGGATCATGCAAATCCAGTTCTCCGCGTACCCCGCCTTTCCCTCGACCCCGCCATGAGCTCCTCCCTCGAGGCTAAGATCGTTGTGCTCGGCGCACAAGGTGAGTCCAACTTCCTCCCTCCCTCCCTCCCTCCCTAATCCTCCCCATCCCATCTCTTCCCCCCCCCCTCAACCCAACCCAAGCCAACCAACCCCCCCCACTAACCTCCAATCTCAAAAAAACCAAAGGAGTCGGCAAAACCTCCCTCGTAGACCGCTACGTGAAAAACGATTTCTCCCCCTCAACCACCTCCTCGACGGTGGGCGCATCCTTCGTGACGAAACGCGTCCTCGACAGTGCCTCCGACACCATCGTGCGCCTGCAAATCTGGGACACCGCCGGCCAGGAGCGCTTCCGGAGTATCTCGCGGCTTTACTACCGCGGCGCGAACGCCTGTCTGCTGTGCTACGACATCACCTCCGAACAAAGCTTCCAGGAGATGACGGGCTGGCTGGCCGAACTGAAACGCAACCTGGTGGACGGCGATGACGATCCCATTGTGATCCATGTCGTCGGCACGAAGACCGATATCGTGACGCTGGATCCGGGCAGGAGGAGGGTGCCGTTTGAGAGGACCATCGCGTATGTTGCCGATCAGCTGTATCCGACGCGCGCGTCGACGCCGCCGGTTACCGCGGGTTTGGTGGTGCCGGGGTCGGGGTTTGGGGGTGGTGGTGGAGGGGCGTTTGGCGTTGGGGGCCAGACGAGTGCGAGTACGCTTACTGGGGGTGCTGGTGGTGGTGGGTGTGGTGGTGGGACGGATAGTAAACGGAGTAGTGCGTTCTGGGGACAGGATATTGGGTGGGACTGCTGTCATGAGATCAGTGCGAAGGATGGCGAGGGCATCGAGGAGGTGTTCCGTGTGATTACGAGGAAGCTGGTCGAGCAGCAGCGGAATCGGAGGGATGCGGCGGCTGCCGCCGCGGGGAGCTCGTCGCAGAGGTCGTCGACGGTCTTTGACGGCGGACTGGTGGTCGGGACGCCCGGTGGAGGGGAGGGGGGTGCTGGTGGTGCTGGCGGCAGCTTTCGACTTGGGTATGGCGATAAGAGGCGCAGTTGGCTGGGGTTTCCGCCGAGTAGTAGTGTCGGGGATGAGATTGAGGATGCGTTGGTGGAGGGAAGGGGGAAGAGGAGGGGAGGGTGTTGTTGATTCTGATTTTGACTCTGTTGTCTGTCCATTATTATGATGATGATGATGAGGTTATGACTGCATGGGGATGGTTGGCGTTTGGGTTGTCTGGTTCTGTCTTTGAGTGATGATGATGATGATGATGCTTGATGCCTGTTTGTTTATTGGTTTGGTTTTGAAGTCGCGCTTTACTTGCATGGCTGTCTGGGATGTTGCAGCGAGGGCTGAGCATCATTGGTTTTGGTGGTGTGCTGGTTTGTTGATTTGGCTTGGCTCTGCAGGTGCAGGCACCTTGTGAACAGCCATGTTGTTGATTTGGAGTGTTCGAGTGATTTAATTTTGTATGGGATAGTTCTCTGTGTTTGTTGTTGAATACGTCTGGAAACAATGCTCATACTTGATTTGCGTTTGTCTCCTAGAGTTGGTCTGCAATACACGGTATACGGTATATAGACTGCAATGTCAATCCGACCCATCCATCCAATTGGACTAGTCCAAATACAGCACATTACATTTGAAAAGAACACTAACCTGTTAAATCGACAGCCCGGAGACAGATAAGTAGATGGATAGATACTATTAGATAGACAGCCCGCCAGCCGTCATTGTTTCAGCCATGCAGGTTGACTCCGGGACGGACGAATAGATCGATCGGCGGTGATCCGGTGGGGAGGGGGGAGGATGTGATTGATGGATGTTCTGTTTCTTCACCTGATGCTAAGGTACTCCTCACTTAGCACGGAGTAACTACTCCTCACTACTTTAAATTATGTTACCCTTAAGATAGGAGTTAATTCTACAAACCCCCCTAATCACTCCCTAACGCCATCGCATCTAAAACTCCGTCAGCACCACCCACCAGGCAGGCAGGTAGCCGGTTTGTACCATAGGCCAGTAAATATTGCAATGCACTATGTATGTGTCTGTAAATACCAATAATACAGCAGTTGGGACAGCCCTGGCAGTGGATACCTCAGCCGGGCATGGATGGCCTCGGGCGTAAGGTTACCTGCCGTATTCAGGGTTCTCCCGAGGCGGCCAGGCGGCCACTCACTGCCCCGGCCATGGTGGGACGGTTTGAGATAGACTCGGTGGCGGTGGGTCGGATTCCGATCGGAAGCCTCGTCCTTTTTTCTTTTTTCTTGCTCTGACTGATGACTGACGGCGGTTGACACTGACACTGACAGAATTGTAGGTGAAGTAGATAGATAGGTGATGATGTGATTGATTTTTATTGAAGACAGTGACCGTCGGTGCTTGTGGTTGGTGGTTGATTTCTTCACGGGGAAACTAGTCCTGCATATGTAACCACTAGATACCACTACTACTTGATTAACATTGAGTAGTGAAGACTGACTGACTGTCTGGACCCTGGCAATTAACATAACATGGCTTTTAATTTCTGGATCCAAGTGTGAGTGAGTCTGAGTCTGTTACACAACTCCGTCCGCAGTCGAGATTATGTCTCGCTCTCACACACTCACTCACTCTGGCTCAATTTTCTTTCTTGGGATCGGCAGGCGGAACCAACAAACCAACGCCGACCCCCGACCGCATGTGAGGGGCCGAATCAGGGACTGACCGACCATACTCCGTACAATCCCACCCATTCCATTTGTAAGACGTCCGTATCATTCAGGGGAGGGAAAAGAAAGCGAAATGAATCCCTCATCCACGGTCCCTCGGAGCAGTCTAGAGAGGCCCGGCTCCTGCCCGACCGGCTATTTATACTTGTCTCACACAGATGGGATTTAATTTCGTATCCGAGGATTGCTAGTAGAAGAATAGATAGCATAAATACCCGACCTAAGTCTGGATAGCCCAGGCTGCCATGTTACTACTATAATTTTTTGCCAGGTAATACGAGTACGGTATACGGTATGGTATGGTGAAATCCCTGCTGATCCCGCAACCCACCAATCTGCGCCAAGCAGCCAGCGGTGATAAGCCTTTGTGTTTTTCCTGAGCTGCTTAGGTTCTAATTATTGTAGGTAATTACTGCTTGCTGGCAACTCTGGCTGTGTACCTGGCTCGGTCCCAGTAACCGTTGGGCTAATTTAACCCCGAGTCAGTACCGGAGCTGCTGCTACTTTCTCCTCCCTCGGATCTTTCTTCCCACGTTGCCTGTTCCAACTTCCTTCCCCCTTCTTCCTCTTCTTCCCCCCCTCCGTCTCCTTCTCCTCCCTTTCTCTCCCTCTCACATTCCCATGGTCTAATCTCGCCTGGCTCCTTCACGCCCAGGCACGTTATGAGATGAGACTATCCTACCGCGTGGGTGCTGCCGCACTCATCATCTTCGCCATCATCCTCATCAAACGCCATCTCGACCTCATCCAGGACGATGCGCAAGTCCAGTCCGGCTGGCACTTCGGCTCCTTCACCGGCGAGTCCTCCGACAGCTCCAGCAGCAGCAGCAACGGCAACACCGACACCGCCTCCACGAAACCCAAGTCGAAACCGAAGCTGACCGGCGACAAGACCCCCGACGACTACGTCAATGGCAACCAGAAAGACGATGCGCTCGCCTCCCGCCCCGTCTACGAAACCACCCCCATCATCGTTCCCAATGACCGGGTCATTGTCATGGCGAAACTCGCCTCCGAGGACACGAGCTGGGTGAGCAGCGACTTGAACGAGTACGTGCTACCCCGACCCCTGCTTGAACCACACCCCCTGCAAAAATGGATTCGGAATTGGAATAGCAATTGACAAGGAACCAGATGGCGCAACGTCATCTACACGGTCGACGACCAAACCGCCTCCCGCCATACCCCCAAGAACAAGGGCCGCGAGTCCCTCGCCTACCTCCAATACATCGTCGACCACTACCACGACCTCCCGTCCACGCTCATCTTCCTCCACAGCCACAAGGACGGCTGGCCCGGCGCCTGGCACACCGACACCATGGCCTACAGCAACGTCGACAGCATTCGCGCCCTGCAGACCGACTTCGTCCAGCAGAACGGCTATGCCAACCTCCGCTGCCAGCAGACCCCCGGCTGTCCCGAGGAGATTCGTCCCTTCCGCGAGCCGGCCCAGTCCGGCAAGACCACCGAGAGCGTCTACGCCCAGGCGTGGGTCGAGCTGTTCAACAACACCGATGTCCCCGAGGTGGTCGCCGTCGCGTGCTGCTCGCAGTTTGCTGTCTCCAAGGCCCAGGTCCTGCAGCGCCCGCTGGAGGATTATCAGCGCTATTATGATTGGGTCTTGAATAACCGTCTGTCCGATGATTTGACCGCCCATGTTATGGAGTATACCTGGCATATTATTTTCGGGCAGGACCCTGTTTAGTAAGCCCCATCCCCTCCTTTCCTCCCTCTCTCCACCCCTCTCCCAATTTTCTTCTACCAACACCGGTTGCATGAGATGAATACTAACGGAAATAGCTGCCCCGATGCCTACCAATGCTACTCCGACGTCTACGGAAACCCCTACTTCTGGTGATGGTGACGCGACGGTGACGGTGCTTGATTCGCGATTGTGATCGCGATGCGTGATTCGGCTATTTGTACAGAATACCCCCGGTGATTGAATGATTTACTCATCTCATCATTTCTCCATTGATTACTTATTTCTTCATCTTCCTGGCTCTCTTACTTTTCTTGGCCATCTATCTACCTATCCTTCTATCACACTCTCCCTTCTCCTTCCGCCTCCTCTCCTCTTCCTCTTCATCTTACTCCTGCACCCCCTTTTTTCCCCTTCCCTCTTTTTTCTCTCCCATTTCACTTTTACTCTTACTTATCTACTTCTACACTCGTCATCTCTGTCCGCACCTGACGACAACTCACGTACGTATTTCAGCTGCTTCTGTTTTGTGGCGTTCTTTGTATATGACTGGTTTTTCTTTCTTTGGGTTGGTTAAAAGTCGTGGTAGAAATGAAATATATTGAACCATCTTTACTTTCTCTTCCTTTTCTGTTTCTTGGGGGGTTGTTTCGAGGGAGGGGAAGGAGGGGAAAGAGGGGGTTGGGGGTTGGGGATGGGGATGTTGGTTGCACGGACATAGGATTGGAAGGTGGATGGACATTGGATGAATGCCAAGATACCCGTGTGCTGGGTGGGTGTGTGGGTATTTGTTTCGGTTTGGATTGGTACGGAGTACGTAGATCAGGGATGATCGTTCGTGATCATGATCATGATCGGATGGTGATCTGTAGATATAGCGTACCGTAGATGTACTGCCGGAGGGGGGGGAGGGGGTGGTCATGTGATTTACCACCATACTATAATGGATCTAGTTGGTTGGGTCGTGTTGGGTTGGGCTAGGTGGGTTGCTTTTGTTCAACTTACAATATGACATAACAATATGAATAAGAAATAAGAAACAGTGATAGTAGTGGTAGGTAGGTAGGTAGGTAGGTACTTTTGTCAGACGGACTGTTATATTACTTATTGACTGATTGGGGATTGGGGATTGGGGCTTGGTAATATCTGCACTGCACTGTATATGTACCTACCTACCTACCTAGGTACTTTTCTATGTAGTATTTCCTAAACTAGTCGCTCAGTCAGTCTTGGAGTAGACACGCCGGGACTGGCTACTTCCTGTCATTGTGGCATCACAACACATTACCACTTAATACCCCCCCCCCCCAACCACCCCCGCGCTCCGGCTCAACACCTGTTCAACTGCCTACCTACTAACCTACTACTTAGGTAGGGAGAATGAACAAATTACAGAAACCAAAGTAGACAGACCCAAGTAAGGCGAAGTAAACGAAAGTACACCGAAGTAAACCACGTAAACCACGTAAACCAATAAAACCAAACCCTCAGAATCAACCCCCCTCCCTCTCTACCCTATAACGAAATCCTATTTCCCCCCATAATCCCACCACTCCCCTCCCAACCCACCACAGAACCCAACCGCACAATAATAACCCCCGCCACCCTTGTTATCCTTATTCGGCGAGAACATCACGAACTGACTATTGCTGAGCCCTTTCCCTCCATCTCCGGCACATCCATCGGATCCCACGCCCTCGTTCTGCACGGTGTACGCTGTGTGTGCCGTGCTGTACCACAGACAAACCGTGTCGCCTGCGCCCCCGGAACAGGAATGGTTGTTCCCGCTGGGCGGCGTGGTCCACGACTGGGTGACGGGGAAGCCGCCGCTCGTCCAATGGGCTGCTGTCGCGGAGGAAGTCCAGTTGATTGTGGTGCTGTAGGATGGGCTGTTTGGTGAGGCTGAGGGGAGGGTGCATGGGGTTGTTGTGCAGTTTGTGTTTGGCTGTGTGGGAGGGTTAGTGGTTGTTGTTGTTGATGTCGATGTCGATGGTATTGTAGTTGGGGAGGGGGATTGGATGACTTACGCTCAGCTGTTTATTAAGGTAGTTCTGGTGCGGGTTTCCGTCTCCGACGAGGGTGGTGTTGATCTTGTTTGAACAGGTATTAGAGGAAGAGGAAGAGGATGTCTGGCTGCGCCTTTTCAGCTCAGGGTACCAGGTGACTCTGAGGATATCGTCATGGGGGCTGCGGCGTTTGAGACGGATCTTTCGGGTCTGGGTTGAAAGGTCGTCCTCTTCGTAATCATCATCGTCGTCGTCGTCATCGTCGTAATCGTCGTCGTCGTCGTTGTCGTCGGCACTGCGGGTTTCGAGCCAAGGGTACAAGGCTTTGAGATTGGGTGCTACATGGACTGGGATGACCTGGAGCGGATCGTCGTTGTCGTTGTTTTCGTCCTCAGGATTGCGACGTTTGGGTACATGATGGACCTTGGACAATGGGTCATTCTCATCGTGATCGTATTTCCAAATATAACTGTCTTTGTAATCGAGAAGGCCCCGACGTTTGGGTACGTGATGGACCTTGGACAATGGATCGTTCTCATCGTGGTCATATTTCCAAATATAACTGTCTTTATAGTTCAGGAGGCCGCGACGTTTGGGTACGTGATGAACCTTCGACAATGGATCATTCTCATCGTGATCATATTTCCAAATATAGCTGTTTTTGTAATCAAGAAGGCCCCGACGTTTGGGTACATGATGGACCTTCGACAATGGATCATTCTCATCGTGGTCGTATTTCCAAATATAACTATCTTTGTAATCAAGAAGACCGCGACGTTTGGGTACAGTGTGATCGATCTGGGCGAGAGAATCATCCTTATCGTAAATATCACTGTCTTTGTAATCATCGCTGCGGGTCTCCCACCAGATATACCGAAGCTTGCTATTAGCCGCCCTCGTGCCAGTCTCACTCTTTGTCACGGGAGATGTAAGCGACGAAGAAGAAGAAGCAGGAGCAGCTGACCCCTTCCCTTGCTGCGCAACAATCGCTCCATAAGCCCTGTACAGACTCAACCCCGAGATATCCTTGAAACACGACGTGCGATTCTGCGAATCAGCCGGTGTCAGCGAGAGAGACACCGGCACGGGCACGCTGCATGTCAAGAAGCTTTCGAGGTCGTCGTATAGTCTTGCACAGGTGATACCACCTGAGGTGGTGGGGTCTTGGTGGACGGTGTATGTTGTTGAGCCGATGGTGAGGTTGCCGGCGCCATTGGCGTCCACGGTGGCGGTGATGGGGAGGGAGGCGAAGATGCCGCTGTTTAGGGTGTGGGTGCATGAGAAGTCGAGGATTTCGGAGGTGGAGGGTTTGACAGCGGCGAGGGAGGTTTCGGAGGCGCTTTTGAGTTGTTGGATGATGATGTTGATGGGTTGGGTGTTTTGGGTGTTTTGGGTGGTGAGGGGGGAAGAGCGTGGGTAAGGGGGATGTGGAAGAGGAGGAAGAGAAGGAGGGGGGAACAATAATGAAGGTGCATTTTCATTGCTGGGTTGATTGGGATTCTGACTTGGATAGTGCGAGGTGAGTTGGAGGGTTGGTCGTGGGGAACTACTCAACACCCATTTATATATAGCCTCAGCATTCAGGCTCGCCATAGATGTAAGACCCGGATTGCCCCAGGAGCCGAGAGGAAGCTGTTTTGGGAAGTCAGGAACTTGGCCGGTCCAGTTAATTGAGACTCTGATGACGGGGCAATGCAGGATGAAAGACAAGTATAGAAAGCCGATTTGGTGTAACAGGCCGATCTTCTCGGCTTTGTACGCAAGACGTAGGAGATGGATGAAGATTCTGCAAATTTCACATTAATCCAGTAGCGAAAAAGACGCAGTGTTTCAGGTCGGGACAGTGATGAAAGAAAGAAATCGCTCGGTTACATTAGAAGGGTTCTGTGATGGTGGAATACTTGACTGATTCACACTATTGATACTTGCTATTGCACCTTCTACGTTTCCGGATTGATTCGACCAGGGATTATTCTTAGAAGGTGGATCTGGACACTCTTAAGACTGCACCATGACTGGGAAAAGGGTCAGCTGGATCTGTCTGGGTAGCACATGCCTTCTAGTAAAGGTATCCATCAGAAGAACCAGGAGCAAATGAATAGACGAGGTAGGAATAGTATCGGGTATACCTGCCAGTCTACAGAATACTCACCTAAAGCTGTTGCCCCGAAACCAAGTAGTGTGACATACCCCTGAAGATGACATTGGTTGATGCGTGTCAGACATGATCATAAAGAAACTGTCAAGCAAACCGGCTGACCAAAAGGAGTTCGGAGAGATGGATAGTCTGAGTCTTGCATCTGGCTGAAATTGGGTGGCCTGGATCACATCTCGGCCGAGAGCTATTTGTTCCTTTTCTGCTGCACTTTGAAGGGGTTGGTACAGAGATGCGGTGATTCCAGGTGTTTTAATCCATTGCTGCTTTTCAACAATAGGCGTCGAGCATGCTGAACGGGCGGGCAAAGCCACGTGCCTGAAAAGTATAAGGCCCAGTGATGAGAGAGGTGGCGTCCAGGAGCCATTGGATATCCATGAATATAGCCTTTTTGCTAATCCTCCCGAATTGATGAGCGGATGTTCCTGAATTGGGTTCGATGATATCATGGTTTACTTCTATGTTTCGAACGCGGCCCTCAGAGTGCGCGGGGCATGAGTGATGACTGGGAGAGGAGTAAAGATGGTTTAGACTTAGCCCAGATAATAACAAAGAGATAGGTGAAGGACACCAGAAGGTTGAAAAACAGTCCTATTATACACAGACTGATGCTATCTGTTGGCATCGTCATGGCAGTATTCTTGATAGACGAGGGTAGTCCAATGATTGCTGGTCTCAAGGAATGAACCGTAGTTGGTCAGCCCCATCGTGTTAATCCAGTGTTCCTTTTCCTTTTGCCCAGTGGACGTGCGTGTAAGGCCCTATCCGGCCGGGGAGGAGATTCCGCGCTAACCGGATAGGGACTGCCGATGTTATGGAAGTGCTGCTATTTAGAACAAGATAGCCAGCCATGCCGTAGATCTTTGACTGCAAACTTGACAATCTAGGCGTACAAACCAGCCAACCCCGATGACTTGCAGAGTTGATTGCCGATCTCCAGCCAGCCGAGGGAGTGAAAGTGCTGGCACTGCAGCCGCAGTCGGCCGAGAAAAAGGGTCGCCCCGCCATTTCTCCAGTGGATGCCGAGCTTAACGGGATCGACCAACGGCCACTCGCCGATTTTGTGCTGCCGCCCTCCATAGGCTGCTCGCTCACCATTCACCCGAGCTGCTCTCTCGGGCGATTGACTCCATTCTCTCCTTTATCTTCCCCGCGTCCCTGCTTTCTTAAGCTTCCTCCTTCCTCGCTATCCCGGAAGCTGCCTGTTGTCTCTCTCCTCCGTACCCATTCTATCTCACACATACCTCCCACCATGAGTACACGCAAACTTACTGGCGCCGCCGTTGCCGAACACAACTCCAAGGACTCCTGCTGGGTCATTGTCCACGGCAAGGCCTATGACGTGACCGAATTCCTCCCAGGTACATCCCATCACATCCATCTTCTCCCTCTCATCTCCGCAACCCATACTGACCGATTAGAACACCCCGGTGGCCAGAAGATCATCCTCAAGTACGCCGGCAAAGATGCGACCGAAGAATTCGAGCCCATCCACCCCCCCGACACCCTGGACAAGTACCTCGACTCCTCCAAGCACCTCGGCGAAGTCGATATGACCACCGTCGAACACGAGGAGAAGACCGCCGACCCAGAGGAAGTCAACCGCCAGGAGCGCATCAAGCACATGCCCTCCCTCGCGGCGTGCTACAACCTCATGGACTTCGAGACCGTGGCCCGCAGCGTCATGAAAAACACCGCATGGGCATACTACTCCAGCGGAGCTGACGATGAAATCGTACGCCTCCCCTTCCCCCCATATCCCCATATCCCCATATCCCCACCCACCAACCCTAACCTCCCCCCTCCCTCCAGACAATGCGCGAAAACCACTCCGCATTCCACAAAATCTGGTTCCGTCCCCGCGTCCTCGTCGACGTCGAACACGTCGACTTCACCACCACCATGCTGGGCACGAAAGTCTCCGTTCCCTTCTACGTCACCGCCACCGCCCTGGGCAAGCTCGGCAACCCGGAAGGCGAAGTCGTGCTCACCCGCGCCGCACACACCCACGACGTGATCCAAATGATCCCGACACTGGCCTCCTGCTCGTTCGACGAGATCGTCGACGCCCGCAACGGCGACCAGGTGCAGTGGCTGCAGCTCTACGTCAACAAAGACCGCAGCATCACGAAGCGCATCGTCCAGCACGCCGAGGCCCGTGGCTGCAAGGGCCTGTTCATCACCGTCGACGCGCCCCAGCTGGGCCGGCGCGAGAAAGACATGCGCTCCAAGTTCTCGGACGTCGGCTCCAACGTCCAGGCAAACGACGGCGACGCGGTCGACCGCTCCCAGGGCGCCGCCCGCGCTATCTCCTCGTTCATCGACCCCGCCCTCTCCTGGAAAGATATCCCCTGGTTCCAATCCATCACTAAAATGCCCATCATCCTCAAGGGCGTCCAATGCGTCGAGGACGTCCTCCGTGCCGTCGAGGCGGGCGTCAGCGGCGTCGTCCTCTCCAATCACGGCGGTAGACAACTCGAGTTCGCCCGCTCCGCCATCGAAGTCCTCGCCGAGGTTATGCCTAT
Organism: Aspergillus heteromorphus CBS 117.55; assembly: GCF_003184545.1. NCBI lineage: Eukaryota > Fungi > Ascomycota > Eurotiomycetes > Eurotiales > Aspergillaceae > Aspergillus > Aspergillus heteromorphus. The sequence goes on along the minus strand of NW_020290426.1, from coordinate 214,060 downwards.
CCTCCGCGAACGCGGCTGGGAGAACCGTATCGAGATCTTCATCGACGGCGGTATTCGTCGCGCAACGGATATGCTCAAGGCCCTTTGTCTCGGCGCCAAGGGCGTCGGCATCGGTCGGCCGTTCCTGTACGCTATGTCCGCCTACGGCCAACCCGGCGTCGAACGCGCCATGCAGCTCCTCAAGGATGAGATGGAGATGAACATGCGTCTCATTGGCGCGAATACCATCGCCGATCTCAATCCTAGTATGCTTGATGTCCGTGGGCTAGTGGGTGGTCATTCCGGCTCTATGCCCTCCGATACCCTTACTATCGGCGCGTATGATCCACTTCAGGCCCCGAGGTTTAGTGAGAAGTCGAAGCTGTGATGGGAGCTGGCTTTGGTGGGTTGTTTTGCTGATTGGTTTTTGTTCGCTTCCTGCTGGTTTGGGATCGTACCGTGCATACATACGTACATACATGACCGGATTGTATATATACCCCGTTTAGATTTTCATATAAACTTGCTGTATTTCTTTTTAAATCTTGGGTTGCTGTGGTTGGTACGTGGTTGAGATCCCGCGTTCTACCGTTGTGATGATACCTTGGTAAGGTGGTGTCTGAGGATGCCTCGTGCTCCTTTTGCCTCAGCGGTCTTCCTGTCAGGTAGGTGGGGTACCAGGTACTACCTGCCTTACGGTGAATCTCAAATGCTACCAGCAGAGATGCCATCCATCCCGGTATAGACCGGACAAGTCACTCATCGGAGCCACTGGACATATACTACAGTAGTACCGTACCTAAGTACTAGGACCTATATATATACCCATGTATAGTATAGGATGTAGCAGACAGCCTATTACAACCACCCCATGCATCTGAATCGTAACTCAGTATATACAGTCCCCTCTCCCTCTCCCCCTGTTCATGCCCACTCCATTCACAACCTACAAAATCACAACCTTGGCCCCATTCCGCAACCGCCCCCTATCTCCCATACAAGCCGCATTAACCAACCAGGCGCCTCCAAAATTCTCCCCGCCCCAGACCCTCGCCCACACCACCCCGAGAACCCCATACATCACCACCCTAACGGCATCAACCAACCCCCCCACATCTAGCAAATCGCGCACCCACCCACCCAGCATCCCCAGCCACGATAGCCGCGCCCGCGCCCGTCGCGCAGCGCAGATCCGCTCCCAGGCCTGTTGCGCGGCGTCGAAGAAGATCGGCTCGCTGCCGGAGGCGGCGTGCACGTGTCCGAAGACGTGCAGGGCGGGACGTACGCGCCAGAGTTCGGATAGCAGGGAGGGGCAGCCTGTTGAGTAGGTCGGGGAGAGGTCGAGGTGGGATTGCGGTGGGGTGTGGGTTATTAGGATGTCTGTTGAGGGGGGGATGGTGTGCGACCAGGCGTTGTGGTGAGGGGGGTAGGTGAAGGCGTGGTCGGGGGTGAAGGGGACGATGCTGGGGATTTGGGGCGCGCCGTAGATGGTTAGGGTTCTGGGGCGGGTGGATGTTGAGGTGGATGATGATGATGATGTTGTTGATAGGGATGTTGATGGGTTAGGGGTTGTGGTGGCGGTGGTGGAGGTTGGGGGGAAGGTGAGCGTGACGGAGGAGTGTTGCAGGTAGTGGATATCGCCCCAGTCGATGGCGTGGTCTGAGTCGTTCTCGTCGAGGGAGTAGAGGGAGGCGGTAGACGAGGAGATATTCGCGTAGGAAGAAGAGGACGCGTGTTGGTCCTCCGGTCGTCGGGAGCGCACGTCGAAGTAGCTGTCGTGGTTTCCGCAGATGACGACTTTCTGCGGATGCGGTAGGCTGCGCAGCCAGTCCACCGCTGCTTGGATCTCGCGCACGCTGCCGTCGTTGCTCAGGTCGCCTGCGTGGATTAGCAGGTCACCATCTGGGATGTCGGCGCATTCGAGCGTGTGGGTGTCTGCGATGCAGACAATGCGGAGAGGCCGGGCGTCTGGGGGTGGGAGTCGGGGAGGCCCGCGGAGGTGGTTGAGCAGTTGGTGTAGCGGGTGGATGAGCGTTGCTAGCGGGGAAGAGAGGAAGTAGTCCGGAAGCGGCCGGCGATTGAAGGGGGAGGTCATGGTGTGAGTTGGAGGGACGATAGTCATTCCATGATTTGGGTATTGTGTTGTGTTGGTTGTTGGTGGTGGTTGTTTGTTGTTGCAGGTGTCAGCGGGTGGAGGAGGAGGAGGAGTTCAGGTGGTAAAAGTAGCTGGGAGCTGGCAATGCCCGTGCGGAGGCGGGGAGTGGAGGGCCAACCAGGGAGAGGCACAGCTGACACAACATTATGCTGATGGATTATGCAGCACTTTTAACATTAACTAACTCCACAACTGTATACGGTGGAAAGTCTGATTCTGCCTCAAACGTCACACACACACTTTAAAGAATATCATGCCGGACCATTTACCCGCCTATCATGATAGAGATGTTGTATATAGTACACGGTAGTAATCCTATGTCGTAGCAATGCCAATTACGGAGTAGATACAACCTCAGCTCGATTACGTCACGTGCAGGCGGATGAATCATCGACTGGCTGGTTGAGATCGGGCTTATCCACTGTCTGGGTGACATCGAGTCGAGATCCAACAGCATCCCATCCTATGCACATCGCAGGACCATCAGGTGCGATTTCTTGCTCGATAGGTCCCCTATAAGATACAATTTGTTCCATAGGAGGAATCTTCGCCGATAGAGTTTTTTAGTACTATGTACTAGTATGTACAGCGTCAAAACAATACCCTTGTCGTAGTCATTAGTAGCAAGAGTACGGAGGAGTCAAACTCAAGCAGGCAGTGGTCAGGTAGCACGGCGGGGAGTCTGGGGCAGACAGACAGGACAGTAAGTACATCCTGATACCCGTCACGATGAATCCCCTCGCCTCTCGGCCAGGTGGTTGCATCGGGCCCTGTGCTGGGCCCGACCAGAGTCTTCTGAAGATGAGGCCCATCCTACACACTGCAGCACACTGATTGTCTGTCTGTCCATGTGTTCATCTGTCCCTGCTTGTCTATTGTCTATTTCTGAGCCCGAGTCCCTCAGGCCCAACGGCGAACCGATCGGCTGTCCAGCGTAGCCCATTTGTGATTTGCCACATGCGCGGTGCTCAACACAACACTTTACTTCTCCCACTCTAACGCTTGCGGACATTCCTGGCTCTTCATCCTCGCGCTCACTACTTCCCGTTGTCTCCTAGACGTCCCGAGCGGTTGGATTTCCGGTTCTTCGCATGGTGATCGGCCCAGTGCATTGCCGGCGTGCTCAGCTTTGTCTTGTCTTGCCTGTCGTCTATATCGTTTGCGTCATCTGGCCAGCCCAGTCAGTCATCTGCACGTTGTCGAGCCGGGATCAAGTGGCCTCAATTTCCTGTCGCCTTGGACGGTGGAATTTTTTGGGAGGCGTGAAGAGGGAGCCAGGATCCAGCGACAGCAGGAATCTTTCCTTCTAGAAGGTTGGTGGTCTCCGAGACGCGCGAGGAGTTGCGGGCGCTGCTGAAGGCTGAACCCCTCCGAATCGCACAACCCGTTCTCACTAACAGTCCAGTCCAGTCCAGCCCAGCCGCCTTCTTCTCCGCCGCGCCGCCGCCGCCGCCCATCTGGACCTGACGACGCTCCAGCAACTCAGCAACTTAGGAACTAACGCCGCCATCCAGCCCAACCTCGTGTCTTTTACTTCGCCCATCGCCTCTTGTTTCCCCCCTCCCTCCCTCCTTCCGATCCGAAACGCTCCCTGCCTGCCCCGACACCATGGACGGGGTTGATATCACCAAGGCCGTCCTCAACAAAGGGAAGCAGATGGCTAGTGTCGCCGCCGCCGCTGCCAATGGCAATGGCGGTAAGAAGAGAAGAAAAGGGACCGACTTAAAGCCGATCGTCACCAACGACGCCGCCACGCCTGGAGTCGACCCAGCGACCTCCTCCACCACCACCACCACCACCAGTGAGGGGTATGGCCAACGCCTCTTTCTTTTGCTTCTGATATTCTTCCCCTTCCCCTCTCTCCCCTCTTCGTTCTTCCCCGCCCGCCCGCCCGCCCGTCTTCCTTCTCTCCTCGATTTTACCTCCTCCCCCCCCCCCCACCCCACACCACTCCCCTCCACCTGATCTTTTCTAACCGCCATGAGTGGCAGGGCTCCCGCACACGGCGTTTCAGCATCGCGCTCATCCTCGTCATCCTCCGGCGAAGAACTGGAGACCACCGCGGAGGAGGAGGACTCGGAGGACTACTGCAAGGGTGGCTACCACCCCGTCTCGGTCGGCGAGACTTACAACAACGGTCGCTACGTGGTCGTGCGCAAGCTGGGGTGGGGTCACTTTTCGACCGTCTGGCTGTCTCGCGATACAACGACCGGGAAGCACGTCGCCCTCAAGGTTGTCCGCTCCGCCGCCCACTACACCGAAACCGCCATCGATGAGATCAAGCTGCTGAATCGCATCGTCGCCGCCAACCCCTCCCACCCCGGTCGCAAACATGTCGTCAGTCTGCTGGACTCGTTCGAGCACAAGGGCCCCAACGGGGTGCACGTCTGCATGGTGTTCGAGGTGCTGGGAGAAAATTTGCTCGGCCTGATTAAGCGCTGGAACCACCGCGGCATCCCCATGGCCCTGGTCAAGCAGATCACCAAGCAGGTGCTGCTCGGCCTGGACTACCTCCATCGCGAGTGTGGCATCATCCACACCGACCTCAAGCCGGAGAACGTGCTGATCGAGATCGGCGACGTCGAGCAGATTGTCAAGACCTACGTCAACGAGGAGGCCAAGAAGGAGCAGAAGGACGACACCCAGGACAACCGCAATGGCCGGCGACGGCGCCGCACCCTGATCACGGGGAGTCAGCCGCTGCCCAGCCCGCTGAACACCAGCTTCGATTTCAAGCACACCTCGCACAACTCCCACAGCAGCCTGAGCCAGATGGTGAGCGATTCATCGGGTATGTTCCTACTGCTTCGTCGCGCGTCTGCGTGCTAACGGATTCAGCTGCGCCCGCTCACGAGAGCCCATCGATGAAGGATATACTAGGGATCAAGGACGATGACGAGAAGCAGAAGCAACGGGAGAAGACCGCGTATGTTGCTCCGACGCGCATGGAAGACGACACTGACAATCGCAGGGATCTGCTGGAGCGCGAAGTGTCGGGGATCTCGCTGGACAAGTCGTCCACGTCGAATGAGGAGCTGGAGTGCGACATCATCTCCGTGAAGATTGCCGACCTGGGCAACGCCTGCTGGGTCGGCCACCACTTCACGAATGACATCCAGACACGGCAGTACCGGTCGCCGGAGGTGATTCTGGGGTCGAAGTGGGGCGCCAGCACAGATATCTGGAGTATGGCGTGCATGGTATGTCATCCCCGGCCTTTCGCCCGAACCACACTAACTGCTCAGGTATTCGAACTCATCACCGGAGACTACCTGTTTGACCCCCAATCAGGCACGAAGTACGGCAAAGACGACGACCACATCGCGCAGATCATCGAGCTGCTCGGCCCGTTCCCCAAGTCACTCTGCCTGGCGGGCAAGTGGTCGCAGGAGATCTTCAACCGCAAGGGCGAGCTGCGCAACATCCACCGGTTACGTCACTGGGCGCTGCCAGAGGTGCTGCACGAGAAGTACCACTTCACGCCGGAGCAGGGCATGGAAATCAGCGAGTTCCTACTGCCCATGCTGGAGGTCACGCCGGACCGACGCGCCAACGCCGGTGGCATGGCCTCGTACCAATGGATGCGCGACACGCCCGGCATGGAGGCCATCGATCTGGGCATACCGCCTGGCACCCGCGGCGAGGGCATCGACGGCTGGGCGATGGAGGTCAAACGGAGATAAAGACCGTCTTAAAAAGTACATTAGCCGTAAGGCGAACTGACGGGAGTCGGGGTGACGAGTTTCCTTTTCTTTTCTGTTATTGTGGCGGATCTCTATATTCTACATTTTTGGCTGCTTGGCTGGCCGTTTACTGGATGTTACGATTGCCTTGAACGTGATGTTTGCACGCTCGTATGTTTTCTATAGAGTTACTACTACTGCTGCTGCTGCTGATACTCTTGTCTGGTTTGAGTGAGATATGAAGCTCAGCTTGAGGGTTTGTTTGTTATCTGTCTGCCCGTCTGTCTGAGGTATATGAGATGTGTGCATCATCTATCGAGGTATTTGAGCATCTGCCTGCAGGCTACTTACCTAGTAAGTAAGATAGGTTGTCTGCAGGTCCGCATTACGTTGCAATTTATACGATAACGATCTGGTACAGCCATGCGGGTTACTGTAGGTAGTTATGGTTGGATATAGATAAGTAGCATGTCATAATCCCGCAGCAGCAGCAGTACCATCGACACCATCCTCAACTTGTTCTTGCCCTTCTTCTTCTTCTTCTTCTTCTTCTTCTTCTTCTTCTTCTTCGTCTCCACTTAATAGTCCCTCCTCACTCGGCAACATCGCCGGGAACCACCCAAACCGCACCACATCCACATAGAACTCCCCCATCGCGTCCACCGACACCTCCACCCCCTCCGCGCGTAACGTCTCCGCCTGTCGCTCTGCACTTCCGGGGCCGCTGTCATTTCATATCATAGATCTACTATCAGCCTGCATTCACCACTACCAAACAGACACCAGACACCAGACACCAGACACCACCCCCTCAGATCTAACAAGATAGGCATGCCTACAAGGTAGATAGATACCTGAGACAAACGAACACCCCCCTACCCAAAACAACAAACAACAGACAAAGCGCAAGCAAAAACACAGCAACGAAGGGTGAGATGGGGATGGATGGATAGACTAACCGATGCGAAATCATTCCTTTGGCGTTAATCACCCGCTGCCAGGGCACATTCCCCTCGTGGAAGAAGTTGTCGCTGGGTGTCCGTGGGAGGTGCTTTAGGGTGATGCCGACTTGGCGGGGGCGTTTTGCTATATATATTTAAGTACTTGTGTCAGCGCGTAGCTGGCTTGGTTGCTGGTAGGTGGGTGTGTGTGTGTGTGTGTGTGTGTGTGTGTGTGTGTGTGTATGTATGTGATTCAGGTAGAGAGTTTAGTTATTGTCCTCCCCTTCCAGGGTTGCGTATACTAACTACCTACCTACCTACCTACTACTTAGGTAGTAAGTGTATATGCATGCCCGCCCGGACGCGGGAATGAGAAGGGCTCTAGGGAAGGACGGAGGAGGGATGGGGAAGGCAGGAGAGGGAGGAAAGGGAAGCGTACGAAACCCCAATAACGTCGCGATATGGCCGTATGATGTCACTCTTCCTCGGGGGATCTCTTGGACCGCTTCGTAGACCGCGTTGAACCACCATTCTGCTTCGTCGGTGCGGGGCATTCTTTTTCTTTTCTTTTTTTTTTTTTTGGACTTTCGGCTCTGTGTTTGGATTGGCTTGGTTGTTTGAATGGGACGGTTATGGATAGATGGATGGACTAGTAGAGAAATGGCGGGCGCATGAATGGTTGTTGTCGAGCTGTAGATGCTGGAGATTGATGTGATGTACTAGATCTAGATCGGATCGATGGATCTAGACTATACTACAAAGGTAACGTTGTATGTAATGATCTGGTATTAAATGTATATGTTACGATGAGAAGAATACCGGGGGGTTATTGTTCCGGCGCAGCTCAGGCGGTAATGTTATCGGGTTATCCGTTCGTTTGTTCGTTCATCCTCATTCATCCTTCCTCTCATCATCCATCATCTCTCAATTCCAACTACTCCTACTCGAGTTTGCTTGACTCCGATCTACGTTTTGATCTGGGTGGGTAGATATCTACATACCTACCACATCGACCCCCACCCTACTCAACATCGGTCCACCTCTCGAACCACACACACACACCCACCAACCCCGATCCAGCGCCAGAGACCTCAAAATGTCCTCCCTCTCCTCCTACCTCGCAAAAAACTACCTAACGGCCGACCCGTCCCCGGCCTCCGAGCGCCCCAAAAAGAAGCGCAGAAAGAACGCCCCCGTCGACACCACGCCCTCGGGCCTGATCATCGCCGACGACGACCCGCCGTCCCTCCGCTCGTGGGGCGGCGGCGGCCTCCACGACGACGAGGACGGACCATCTATCGTCTCCGGGCCTGGGACGACGAGCCGTGGCGGGGAATTCCGACGCAAGAAGACGTCGGGTTGGAGGAATCTTTCCGGCAGTGCAGGGGATGAGGAGAAGGCGGCGGCGGATGCGATATTGGCGGGCGTGATTGCGGAGAGGAAGGCCGGACGGGACGGTGATGAGGATGAGGATGATGAGGATGCGCCGGTGGTAGAGGAAGAGACGGATGCGATGCGGATGGAATCCGGCGCGTTAGCGGGCCTACAGACCGCCGCGCAGACGGCAGCGATGGTCGCGGAGCAGGAGAAACGAAAGAAGAAGGAAGCAGCGCGGTATAAGGATTCCGCGCTGGGCGAGAAGGCGCAGGAGACGATATACCGAGACGCGAGCGGACGGATCATCAATGTGGCGTTGAAGCGGGCGGAGGCGCGACGTGCAGAGGAAGAGAAGAAGCTCCAGGAGGAGGAGGCGAAGGAGGCGCTTATGGGCGATGTCCAGCGCAAGGAGAGGGAGGAGAGGAGACAACTGCTGCAGGAGGCGAAGGTTATGCCCCTGGCGCGGACGGCTGAGGATGAGGATATGAATGATGAGCTGAAGTCGAGGCAGCGCTGGAATGATCCCGCTGCGCAGTTTTTGTCGAACAAGGGCGAGAAGGCGGTTAGTCGCACCGGTAGGCCGTTGTATCAGGGGGGCTTTGCGCCGAATCGCTATGGCATTCGGCCGGGGCATCGCTGGGATGGCGTGGATCGTGGAAATGGGTTCGAGAAGGATTGGTTTGGCGCGAGGAATCGAAAGGGCAGGTTGGAGGCCCTGGATTATGCTTGGCAGATGGATGAATAGGTGGGCTGTTGTGTATGATACATAGGGTTGATCTGGTGCTGGCGCTGGATGTGATAATGTGATGGATGTGCGATAGACTGATTGTTGCATGTTGTAGATTTGGGGTGGTATCTGTAGAGAATGCTGTTCATTGCATGCAGTAAGTCTTCTTGTATGCGTCCCAGGACGTGTTGAGCTTCAAGCTGGATGTTCTGTCCTCAGACACCCTTGACAACACCCAAGATATTATCGTTAGTGATAATTGTCCGAATAAGTTGATCCAGGCTGCTAAAACCATGTTGAGTACGTGAATGTTGCAAAGGTACCGTTGTCCATGTCATCTAACCATGTCTGTTAGAGCCTGGAGGGTATATACAGTGGGAGGATGAGGATATCCGGCGACGTCTGAGCCGATGCAGCGTCTAGAGTGCTTGCAGTTTCTGGAGAGTATGTGGGTCGACACGAGGTATGTATGCTTTGCTATCGGAATGATCCGCACTTGGTGCGATTTATTGTATGGTATTTCGTCGCATCGGCCTAATACCAAATTCCACAGCTGGGTAAAAGACTTATCACACACCTTAAAAGGGCAGGGATTCGGCGTGTTGCAGGCGGACCTTGACCCGTTTGAAGACTCGGCGAGAGGCTTGTACTATACGAACGAGATATCTTTCTGTCGTGCTGAGTCTCTTGCGCCAACACTTCGCGCCGGATGAGAATGCAGCGGGTTCCCTGGAGGGTTTGGCGAGGGAACTCACTGAACAGCATGGTATTGATCATGGTCTGGCTTGGAGGGCGATGCAGCTGGTGGCGAGGAGGGATGAGGTGGTGTAGGAAGTGCTGCTGTGAACCTATAAGACTAGTATATATAGTAGCTTGGTTAGACAAGACCTGAGACTGGTCAACATTACATCGCCAGAGGGAGAATCGACCTCACTGATGATCAACGTACATGGCCAAGCTATAATGCCAAAGTGCCTTGGTAGAAAAGACCAAGTAATAGCATGAATACTGACAAGCACAGCGTTAGAGGAAAGGAAGGGGGACGGGGTATCAAGAAAAGGAACCCTATACCGAGCCGGAATATTTGTGCAATACTTGAGCGTATTGCAGGTAATTAATTCTAGGAATGTTCTTTGCTGATTCGCTCGCCTGAGCGCCTCTCAACCTTCACGGACTATCGTAGTCCTCCTGTCTGGCGTCGGAGATCCAAAGCAGGAAAACAGTTGGCCATCCGACCAGAGGATGATACTTGAATAGAACCTGTTTGATGAATCGGCAAACGGCAGTGAGTACGTAGCGTGTGGTGAGAACTATGAGCATCTGCTCCAAAGTTATATATCCTTCCGTCATTGCTCATCATGGGGCCAGAAGAAGGGGAATAGCATGAATAAAAAAGAAAAGGCGAGATCAGACTCATGTGCTTAAATCATATCCAAGACCATTTCAATCGATAATGCCGTCAATAACAGGACCAAAAAAAAAAAAAAAAATACGAAGGCCAGGACATCAATGCCCATTTATCACCCGGACATCGATCATGGAGGAACAGTAAGGCGATGCAAACGACAGAATGGTTAAAAGGAAAACCCTGCTGATGGGCTTCTCGTACAGATGACCTGCCGTGGAGGGCATTTCCTAGCGGAAAACGCTCGGTACTTTGACGCCCCCCTTTTTTTTGGCATTACCAAGAACCAAGCCATGGCGATGGACCCTCAGGGTCGGCTGCTGATGGAGAATGTGTACCATGCGCTTGAGAATGGTGTGATGTCTCCCCGACGGACATGTGTCGGTGTTGAAGCTGACCATAATTGATATAGCGGGTCTCAGAATCCAGGGTGTCGCTTCTAGGCAAGTGTCGGTCTTTGTGGGCGCATCAAATGGCGACTTTAAACATATCATGGGGCTGGATGAGCGGTCTCTGTTGAAATACCTGCCAGTGGGAACGACGCCATCAATTCTTTCGAACCGAGTCAGTTGGTTCTCTGATCCCAAGGGAAGCAGCATGACTGTGGATACTGCCTGTCTGCTCAAGCAGTCTGGTTGCCTTCCACCTGGCCTGTCAAGATCTCCGAGTGGGAACTTCAAAAATGGTCAGTACAATATTAAATCCAAGTTGAAGCACTCGCTTGGAAGCCTTGCGAAAACTATCTCTAGGCTATTGTGAGCGGTGTCAACCTACTGGAGGACCCGGAGATGATGTTTCGGATGAGCCATGCCGGGTTTCTAGGTCCCGACAGTGTATGCCACAGCTTCGATCACCGTGCCAATGGGTACGCTTGTGTTGAAGGAGTCAGGAATATCATTCTGAAGCCCGTGGCAGACGCGATTAGAGACGGTGATGCCATCCGGGCAGTAGTCAGTCCTGGGACCAGGTTCAAATCAAGACGGGCATACTCCGGGGATGTCGATGCCGAGTTTCAAGAGCCAGGAAGAGCTCATTCGAACTGTATACTACGAAATGTTCGAGCGAGTCTTGATGTCCTGAACCTTTTTTCTCAGCACCAGAAGAGCCTTTCTATATATCTCCGAAAGTATAGTTGAAGCAGCAGCACGGCATGGTTCTGGATTTTATGTTATAACTAACACTTCTTTCTCAGAGCCAGGGAATCTTATCAATCTCTGAAGACATTGCTATTGCAGCCGCCTGCAATTTGAGCGATGGATTTGAAGTTATATAAATCTTTTATGAGCTTTATGGAAGCTTTCCCATCTCTGAGAACAGAGTTAAAGCAGCCGCAGCAAATGTTAATTATGGATTTCAGATCTTAGAGCTTCTCTATCAGGACCAGAGAAATCTTTCTATTTTTGAGGGTATAGTCGCAGCAGCAGGAGGAAACACATCCTATGGAATTTGGATTATAAAATTCTTTTATTATCAGCAGAGTAATCTTCTTATTTTCAATGCTGTAGTCGCAGCAGCGGCTGGAAATATGACTTGGGGAGTTGAATTTATAGAGTTCTTCTATAAGCACCAGGGAAACTTTGTTATTTTGGAAAATGCTGTTCTACATGCAGCAGATAATTGGAGCAGCGGTGTGGATGTTCTTGAAATTATCCATAAGCACCAGGAGAAACTTCCCATGTCCCGAGCTGTTTCTCATACGCGCAAAATCGAGTTGGAATGTTCTGACGCTTCTCTGCCTACGCCAAAGAGATGATGTCGAGGCAATATCAGAACACCTTCAAGGCCCTCCATGTAAAAAGGCAATCAAGGAATCTCTCGAGCGCGCTCACGCCACTTCCAGACTTGTACTCTCTCGCCAAAGGAGGGGGGTAAAGAAGCCGCCTGGAACGTGCCCACGAACAGTCAAGATTTGAATCAAACAAGAGAAGTCACCACTGCCGCTGTCAGCCATTTTTGAACTTCGAGAGACATGTGAATGGTATGAAGGGACCACCTGGAAACTGCCCACGGACACACAAAGAAGAAGCCTTGAGTCAAACAAAGAATCCAAAACGACATGCTGCTGCTATCCATCACCTACCACTGCTGATCACCTTCCCGGACCAGAGACTTGAATGTTGGAAAGGATATCGAATGTTAAGATAAATTGGACGTTTTTTGGAAATTGAATCCACTGTTCTGCTTTTGTCTAGTTTTTTTTATTATGTGTTGGCCGGACGGAAATTGATTACTATATACAGCCCAATCTACCTACATTAACCACCAGTTATCATCAGCTGGAGAAATCCGCGAAATCGCAACCATAGACATTAACCTAACCTCACACCTCCCTATATTATCAAAAATCAGCCATCTCTATATGTATCCGCATATCTCCCATCGCTCTATTCCCTTATCTCCCCCACTACTTGCAAGACCTACTACGTGCCACCATTACCACGCACACCTCCCCACCCACCCCTCCGGCCACCGCCGGACAGCCGTCTTCCTCAACTCATCCAGAATCAAAATGCCCAGTCCAAACGCCGCGGGCAGGAAATAATGCTCCGCTGGCACGCTAGTCGTATCTAGCACACGCTGCAGTTGCGGGATGTATAGCCATAGGACAGCCATTCCGAGTGCGAAGAGGATGGCGGGGAAGAGAAGAAGGTTCTGGGTTTGCTTGTTGAAGGCGGGTGGGTGTGTGAAGATCGAGAGGCGGCGAGTGCGGATGGCCATTAGGTTGAACCATTGCCTGTTTTTTTATTATGTTTATTAGTATGTTTATTTGTTAGACGTTGAGTATTGGGTATTGGGTGTGGCTGGGGTGGGAAGTGGAAGATGGGCATGGGGAAAGAGAAGGGAGGTAGACGTACATAACCACCAAATTGACAAAATACACCGAGCTCGCCTCATTCAGCTTCTCATTCAGCCAGGCAGAATCAATATCACTCGGGTAATCGCCGAACTTGAACCACAGGGCCGAGAACGGGATGCCGTTGCGCTCCAGGTACCAGAAGGCCATGGCAAACGAAGTCACGGTCTCGATCATCCCGATCACGCCGTACGCGTGTAGCATCAGTTTCCAGTCGACGAGCCGGTTTTGTTTGGGCTTGCGGGGTGGGCGGAGGAGGACGTCGGCTTCGGGGGCTTCGTAGGCGAGGACGGTCGCGGCGGCGCAGTCGGTGAAACAGCTGTTTTGTGTTAGTATGTTTATTGAACGTGGGACGGGGGGGTACTCACCAGATGATAATCATGAGAAAAGAAGACAGAACCTGAGGAAGTCCAAACATGACGTTCGTGAACACAGGCCAGAACTCAGAGAAAGAGCCCGCTGGAAGGAGATAGATGATCGTCTTTTTCAGATTATCAAACACCACACGGCCATACTGCACGGCTTCAACAATAGCAGAGAACGACTCCATCAGGACCATATCTGACGCCTCGATGGCAATGTCGGAGCCACTTCCCAGCGCAATTCCGATATCCGCTGCTTTGAGCGACGGTGCGTCGTTGACCCCGTCGCCGGTCATGGCGACGATTTCGTCGCGCGCGCGAAATTCTCGCACAATGCGCAGCTTTTGCTCAGGGGTTGTGCGCCAAAAGACGATCTCCTGGTATTGGCAGAGTTGGTCCCATTGGTGGTCGTTTAGGCTCATTAGTTCCGGGCCGCTGAGGGTGATTGCGGACGCGGAGGCGGAGGTAGATGTAGGGGTGAGAGCCTTTTCGTCGTCGGTCGTGTTCGATCGCTTGAGGGATGTGACGTCGTGGACTGGGCCTTGGGTGGTCACGATGCCGCATTGGCGCGCGATGGCTAGGGCTGTGAGTCCGAAGTCGCCGGTGACCTGGTGGTAATTAGTATGATCGTTGATGTTGGCACCAGGGAAGATCTCACCATAAAGAATCGGACACCAGCGCGTCTCAGTGTGCGGACCACATCGGGGATTTCGTCTCTCGGGGGGTCAACAATGCCAACCAGACCGACGAGAATCAGTCCGGTCTTCGCGTGATTCAGGACTTCCGTTTCGAACTCTCGCGATGTAGTAGAGAACATGACATCTGCCGCCGGAAGAACCTTTCGCGCAAGCAGAATCACTCGTTTCCCGTCATTGGACCACTGATCTTTAACAATTCTGACGTGGGCCAGCATCCGTGCATCCAGAGGTTGGACGCTGCCATCGGTATCCACAATCTGTGTGCATCGCTCGATGAGGATATCAGGAGCTCCTTTTATCGTGAGAAGACTGGGGAAACCATCAGCATATGAGTCAAGAACAAAAAGGGCTGTGGAGGGGATCCTAACGTATCATTCCGCTTAAACTGCGCCGACTCGGCCGCAGACATCGCCGATCCCAATCCCTCAGCCTCAGTCAGACAAAACGTGCGAATCATAAACTTATTCTTGCTGTTAAAAGCCAACTCATACGACTTTCTCCACGCCCGTCGCAGCTCCACCACCGGGCCCAGGCTCTCCGAAAACCTCAGAATAGCCTGATCGGTGGCATCTCCGTGAATCTCCCGCTCATGCAGTAGCCGTTTTATAGACGCGCCATCAAATTCTGCTGCGTTGCAGAGACCAGACATCCCGCGGAGCTGGTGAATGCCAGATTTCCTTCCTTTAGTGACTATTTCGTCTCTTGCTGATTCCGTGCTGAAGCGGGAGGTCGATATGGCGCAGTCTGTTACGAACATTTTGTTCTATGGTCTTGGTTAGAGGAGAGCTGGGACTCGAGAGTTGGACTTGACGAACCTTTGTTAATGTTCCTGTTTTGTCAGAGCATATCACTGAGACTGCACCCAGTGTCTCGACGGTCTTGAGGGACTTGCAAAGGATCTTGTTCTTGCTCATCAGATTGGCAGTGATGGTCAGGTTAGCAGTGAGGGCAATCGGGAGACCTTCTGGGATGAACGCAATCGCGACACTAACGCAGTCGACGATCAGGGTTGGCACGTTGATCCAGTCGGGATGGTCTTTGCGAAGCCAGGTAGCCCTGTAGAGGTCAGTCAGTCAGCTATCAACCCTCATCCAAATAAAAACAAATGTCTCCTCTGTGGCCACTCCCGAAATTCCCACTCACCAGACAATAATCACGACAATAATCATAGTCAGCATAATCGCCACAATCAGCGACACGAAACGCAAAACTTCTTTTTCAAGGGTACTAAGTCCCTTCTTCGGTTCGCTCGTCAACTTAGCAATGCGTCCGAAAACCGTTGAATCTCCAATCGAGACAACCACGCCGGTCGCACTGCCAGTAACGCAGTGTGTGCCCTGAAGTCCAATACAGTGCGTCTCCAGATAATTGTCATCCGTAGAGTCGACAGTCCCGCTGACGGGCAAAGACTCGCCTAAGACGGTCGGTCAGCGCATATCGACACATTCTTCAGAGACCGACCATACCCGTCAGGATTGACCGGTCGAAGCACGCGTCATTAGAGACCTCGACTAGACGCACGTCCGCAGGCAGTTTATTTCCTGCTTTGAGATGGACCACATCTCCGGGGACGATGTCTGGGGCGGAGATTACAGATATCGAGCCATCGCGCAGAACAAGACAGCTCTCTGGCAGCATGGCGGTAATCGAGGCCATCACTCTGGAAGACGACCAATCCTGCCATGCGTTGAACGCCGCCTGGATGAAAAACACCGCGAGCAGCACAATCGCCAAGGCTAGATTCGCCGTCGACGGAGGCTCGCCTAGGGGCTTCCACGAGACGAACACCAGCACGCAGCCGACTAACAGGATCGCCCCGAAGCCCTTGAAGAAGTATCCAAAGATCTGCCAGAACCACTGGTGGGGCAGGGGAGAGAGCGCGTTCTTTCCATATTCCCGGACCCGACGATGTACCTGATCGTGCGATAGGCCCTGAGAGATGTCAACCTGCCACCGCTTTTGTAGTTCCTCCGAGGTTATTGTGTGCCAGTCGAGGTTGGAGAGGTCTAAGAATCGGTGGTTAGCAAGGTTGGCTGCAGCAGCGATTCATGAAATCGGTACCTGTTACGACAGTTCCCTTGGCTTTGGCTGTCTCGGCCTGTTCTCTCTCTTTCGCTTCGTCGATGTCGAATGAACTGGATGTCGTTAGAGTTTCTCTGTGGATTGCAATGGGAGCCTACACTGTGCGGTAATGGATCGGCAGGGAAAGCGATGGGTCGACCGTCGCTCTTCGCATACGACTGCGACTCGACACCTGGGAGCTGTTGGAAGCGATTGACGCAGTGCGAGCCAGCAATGGGGGTTCCTTCTTGGACTGGAGGCCTGTCTCTTCGTCGACCTCCTGCCAACGGAGGCGCGTCGCCTCGGTCTTAGATGAGGGGGGTCTCTCCATCGCGAAATCGTCGGACTTGCTTCTTTGTCTCCCCGTTTGTGTCAATTGACAGAAGAATGGGAGGTTAAGATGCAGGGCCCGAGAAACACAGATGAACGAAAGGTATGAGCTTATGCGATCCCGTCTTTATAGGTGAGAGGAATGCTTGGACGTCAACCACGCGCAAAGCGCATTGCAGCTGCCATGCGAGAATTATCTCCTTGACAGCTAGAACCACATGTCAGTGTCGCTGCGGGTTTAATCAGAACCAGTGGTCGCGGGAGGGGCATAGGTTTAGGCGATGGGGAGGATGGGGAATGATGATGGGGTGGTTGAGATCAGTGGCTTGGGTAAATCCCTCACGCTGCCGATGGCGGAAACTCATCCACCACCAACTCTCCTCCTCCTCCTCCTCCTCCTCCTCCTCCTCCTCGAAAAAGCCGCAGTCTAACCTACAAGGCACAGCCGCTGTGGACCTCTGGGTCCGATTCCAGGTTCTACTCGGAAATCGCGCGGCTAACGATATCTATGGCATTCTGGGAATAGCACCTCTATCCCAACATGGTACGGAAGACATGAAGTACCAGACTTACGGTCGCTGCAAGTGGGACTGCGGAAAACCAGGTGATCCGCCTCTGTTTCTGTCCTTTGTTCTTTGAAGCTCTCCCCGTACCCTCTCGTCGTTGTAACGGAAGATAGTCTACTCGTGCAGTATGGGGAGTGAGATCCGTGACCCAACTGATTCCCACCCCGTGCACCACCCCAGAGCACCTTCGGAGCAGCTTGAGTCCCCAGTTCGTTGCAGCCTCGACGCGGACAGCCAACTGCGAGAGGGTGAAAAGAAACTTCACTCGGTGCCTGCGCGAGTCTTCCCATGTCTTCAGGGCCGAATGCAATCCGTCTTCTTTGTAAGGATCGTCCGATTCCCGAACAAACTTATTCAAATGGTTAGCAAGCGACGCGGCTGACTCGATGGCGCAGTTCGCCCCTTCTGCGATGTTGGGTGTCATCTGCGCTCATCAGCATTGATAACGCGGTTGAGTACGAATGCGCGAATGCTACCTTGTGAACCGCATCCCCTACCCCGGCAAAGCGTCCCCAGGACCAGCGGGTCTGAAGCGACTCTTCCAGAGGGACGAAGACGTATGAATCGGTTCGGTTGAAGATTTCGCCAAACGTGACATCGGAGGCGACATACTTCTCTAGGAGAGGTGCGACAATACCGGACAGAAAGGAGCTATCGCAACTATGACGCGGATTCGACTTGTCGGTACTAGGACGTGCAATTGAAACAAACCAGAAGACTTTCGATTCTGGCCCCGCCATTATAATCGTCGACCAACCGTGTCCATACGCGCGGTGCACATGTCCCCTCTCCAGCGCAGGAAAGGCATGAGAGATTCCAAAGACCCCGACATATGCAACTTTCAAGCGGACCTCCGATATATGGCGACCAGCGCCATCTTCAATACCCTTGATATGGCGCCACATCTGAGACCGCACGGTGCTGTACACGCCATCGGCTCCGACCACCAGATCTCCCGAAACACTGGAGCCGTCCGTGCTGTGAACGGTGACACCCTCCGGGGTGGAGATTATGCGCGATACTCTTCTGTTGAAGAACACACGGTGTTTATCCCGAAGACGCGTAAAAATAATGCCTAGGAGGGCTCGTCGTGCGATAACTATGAGAGGGTAGCCTGTCCTGCTTGCTATCAGTTGCGATCCAGGATAATGGCAAGATACTCACCGTCTGACAGAACCAATCTGCCTCGTATTTACCCGTTTAAGCAGACGACCATCATCAAGCCAGGTGCTGTGCCAGTCCATGCGTACACCCCAGTCCAAGACATCCCGGTACAGCCCCAACTGGTCCAGTATACGGGCGCCATTCGGGAGAATGACGAGGCCCGCACCGTCGTTGAACGAGTTGGACCTAGCCTCCAGGACAGTGAATTTAATGCTGGTGGAAGACAAACAATGAGCGAGAGTCAGGCCGGATATCGACGCGCCGACAATAACAACATGAAACTGCCGGGGACCAGACATTTTTGCCGCCAGCAGCGCATATTTAGCGACCTTCTTGTCGTTGACCCTACCATCAGAACATGGCGAGGTATCTCTATATAGGAATAATCTTAGGTGTAGCAATAACCAAAAAAAAAGTAGCAATAGCCATAGGAATAGCAATAATCACACGGCCATAACGATATCCTTGAATTGGAACAGAAGTAAGCGAAGTCTCCCACTTGACCCATAACCACCATCGCTCGATATCAGCAGCACGAGCCATGAAGCGGCAGGTACGACCGCGCAAAGGGTCATGTCCCGACCACATCTGATCGGCTGTACCACCCGCTGGACGCCCGCAATCGACTGAGTTTCTTGGCTTGAGATGACCGCGCGATCCAGCGCGTGGAATTTCGGGATTCTGCACGCGCCATGTTTGGTGTGATGTGAGTGACGATATCCGCCACATTGATATTGACGGAAAAGGGCATACGGTTATGATGCCGGAAGTCGATCGCAGGGGATGAAGGTTAAGGTGATTGCTTTGTCTGGCTGGAGCGGTCTTCTGATGGGCTGAAATGATATTGTCTTGAGACGCTGCTGCTGTATCTAGTCATTCGTCGCAGGTAGTCATCAGTCTTTGGTCTGGGTTGCTGCGCTTGTTTATCGATGGCTGCTAATCCAAAGGCGTGGTGTGGTGGCTGCGACTACCGACTACCCAACACAGCCTCATCAACACTCTGCAGCAGTACGCAAAGTCTCAAAATTCTGCCCAAAAGATAAATAAAACCCAACGCAAAAACACCAAATAAGTACCATCTTTCAATATCCACCGAGTATCGCCTCACCCAGCCATCGCAAGGAGCAAATTCACAAATCTAAGCTTAGCTCATCCCTCTAGATAGTTATGGAGTAGTCTAGAACGAATCAAAACAAAATACAAAACAAACAACTCTCTGCTGTAAAGTAGGTTAAGGTTCCCGAAAAGTAAGCCCAATAATAAACAAATAGTCAGTATTAACATTGACATTAACATTAACATTAATATTAACCTTCCCGGTAATAGCCAAACTCAACACCGGAACATCCACATCCACACTCACATCCATCCACTCGTCGGGCGCTGTCCGTGTCCAGACTCCAGACCAGTGTCCACAGTGCGGTCGGTCCCTGACGGGAATCGGAACGGGATGGATGGAGATGCCTCGGGTAGATACTTACTTAGACGGGGGTTGGTGGAGCCGAACCTTCTTCTAGTTCTGAGACTGCTTTCAAGCCTTCAACCTAAGTACGGAGTACTAGTTTAAATCTGAGTTTGAGCTTTCCTCATTTCTCATGTCATTCCTCACTCATACTTCTCAGGTCCTAAAGAAATTCATCTAGACTCAAGACTCAAGACTGGATTGTTGACTGTCAGGGTCCGACTCTGTCAAGTGTCAACCTCCCACCCCCCACCCCCTACTTCATACCTCAAATCTACCTTACTGTACGGAGTAGATACGGAGTACACATGTGGGGTCTACCCATCCATCCATCCGTCCACCCCGGGTCTAGACGCGCCCGCGGCGATCAGACCAAGACCGACCCGTGTGCATTGATTGTTTGTTGACGAAAACAAATGAAATGAAATCAAATAAATAAGATAAGTTTGCTGATGCTGATGCTGATGCCGATGCCGATAGATAGATAGATACCGTAGAGAGATGAGCCCAGATCAGCTCTGGTTGATCCGGAGCAGCTCGGGCTCGATCGGTGGCATGTGTCAGGTCGAAGCATGTCAAATTAAACCCAAAGAACTTAGATAGAACCTAGCTACACGATCGGTATCCGCCTACCTACCTAGGTATCTACCCTACCTACTTAACTAGGTCCGTCATTGTTCATCCAGCAGTCAGTAAGCAATCAGCATTAGGATAGGAGTTAGCACTGTCCGATCCAACAAACCCAATGACTACCTACCTACCTTATATTCCTATCTCCATCCCATCCTAACCCCTCCCCCCACGACTCAAAAATCAAACCTACTTTACCCCCTCCATACTCCATCCATCTAGATAATAAAAAATTGAGTGCCTACCTAGGAAAGGACGGAGGGCCCCAGTTCCCCCGAACGCGATACAGTGTGTTTCTGTATCGCACCGCATCGCACCGCATCGCATCGAATTGAATCGATCGGACCCCAAGTCCACTTTCCAGCCGGGAAGAGTGGAGCCCGAGACATACATGGAATGGAGCCCGGTATGGTATTGTGGTACCGTGGTACGGACGGGGAGTACTACGACGGGGACGGTACGGCGCGGACGGCCGGCTGGCCGGGAGTTGGTGGGCGAATTACCTACCTAGTTAAATCCGTCTTGTGTTCGGTCAACTGTCTATACTGACTGTCTATTGTCAGTCACCAGTGGGTGCAACCTGTGCTGTGCCGTCTGTGCTGTGCTGTGCTGTGCTGCTTTTGGGGTATGCGGGGGAAAATAAACTTGCGGGTTGATTAAGTTGGTAGTGTATATAAACTAAAGGAGCCATGGTGGATGATGGATATAGGTACTAATACTATAGATTTAGTAAGGTACCTTACCTATAGGATATAGATGGGGTTAGATAGCTGGATGACGCCCTAGGTGTACGTGGGATTGGCTATGTAGATATAGGTACTGAGCTAAGGCTAAGCTAAGCTAAGAACACAGAATGCATACAATGGCCAACGCTGTTAAAAGATGATATCCGGAAATGCAGGTGAGAAACAGAAAAGCCAGGAAAAAGAGAAAGGAGTCGTCCAAGGGTAAGGTAATGGTATCATCGCTAAATTAGATGGAATGCTCCCCCTTCACGTTAAAAGAGTGCGCCCGCAATGCTGTCTTGTATGTGAGGTCGTCAATATGCTGCTACCGACGAGCCCGGTTGACGCGGAAAACCGTCAGGTCGATCGGCTCCCCATACTCCGAGCCGTCATCGTCGTCCACCTCGATGGCATCGTTGGTCTTCGAGAGAGAGAAGGGTTGTTCAGTGGGGGCTTTGGTCACGGGTGTTATGCGCCCCACTGCTTCTTTCTCCGTTGGTGGCTGTTTAGCCCGTAACTGATCTGCTTCTTTGGTGGCTAGATTTAGTACGGTTTTGAGTCGCTCCTCCACAGTGGCTAGCTCCTTGGAGCAGTCTCCCAGCCGGAGGAAGCAGTACGCAGCCGTCTCGCATATGCCATGTACCACTTCCAGGAACTTGTCGGCCTTCTCGAGCGACTCCTTGGCGGGCACGGCAGGGTTCCGGTCCCGGGCTCTGCGGATGTTAGAAAGCACATCCTCGTCGGTGGTTTCGGCACTCGCTAGCAAGGCCATTGAGCTGTTCATCAACGGGTTTCTGCTCAGCATGCTGTAGCCCAGCCGCGGCGAAGACATGCGGGCTTTGCGGATGTTATTTCGGGCTGTCCCGATATTCCGCACCAGCTCCTCTAATGTCTTCTGCGTGTGGCCGTCGTAATGAATGATCAGGTTGTGTCGTGTGCTGACGCATAGGTTGTGCTCAATAGAGTCCGAGTCCCCCAAGGGCGGGACATCTTCCGCGCCATGTTTCGGGGGATTGGCGGCCGATTGGTGATGAGAGGTTTCCGGGGTCGTTGTGATATCCCCCCGCGTTTCGCCCGCGGACGGCTGGGGAGAAGGATCGGTGTCGGTGTGGATGGAGCAGACAGAGCTATTCCTGCGGCGGCGTTGTCGTCTCACCGCAGTATGTTGTTTGTAGGCCTGGGCGTACTCGGCTCGTTTGCTAGCCGTGTGGGCAGACAGTTCAGAGATTTGACTTATCCAGGTTGGGGTGTTCTCAGTCAGGTAAGTAAATGCCCCCAGGGCATCCATCTGGACAGCGGGCATGGTGTGTGTGTTTGTGCAAGTCACTGCGAAGGCATGTGCTCGGCGGGCCGGATCTGTACTTCCGGGTGGAAGTCAACGGCGGGTTCGTCTAATGGCCCACCCTGAATACGCAATCTTCCGTGATCTGCGAAAAGGGGGGACGAAAGGTCGTATCGTCGTCGAGTCGTGAGGCCGATGGGCGTTGGTGGAAAGTTGGATCAGGAACCTAGCAGTGTTCCGTGGGTCGGCATGAGAAAATAAGAATGCGGCGAGGAATGAGGGGAGGGGGCCGCGCGAGGGGAAGAAATAAGGAGACTGGAGCTGGGGACTGGTGGTAGAGACCTCAAGAAAGAGCAAAGCAAGCCTGAGGGGAAGACGCAGAAGGAGTCGACTAGGGTCGATGAGCTGACCGGAAGAGGAAGAGCCTGGATGGGTGACGTCCCCGAAAGTGAAGCCCGAGGGTGGGTCCGAGCCATGCAGCCGGGGGGGGGGGGCGTTACCGTAATATTACACCAGCCATGCCATGTCTTGCTTAAGCATCGACAGGGGTCTCTGTCAGTCTGTCTGCTGTCTGCGACGGATAGGTATTAATTGCCTGATTGCCTATTGCCTACTGGCCTGCTAGCGACCACTAAATTGACTACACAACCACTACGGAGTCGTACTGACGGAGCACTGTGTACTCTGTACGCTTCCCCTCCTCATGCTGCAGCAGACAAGCGGTGAGCATGTCGGTAGCCATCAAGAATCAAGAGCCATCAATGATCAACCATCCGCAACCCCCGCAGCTACTCCTGACAGCCCGACGTGGAGTGGACGTCTTGAAAGAACCTTCCTACTCGGATTCTGGAAGCCTTCTCCTTTCTCCTCCATTGTCTATTCCAAACCCGCCCGCCGCCGTTTCAAACCGACCATGTAATTTCGCCCCAGACACGTGCCCTCCCCGTGCCACCAAACATGATCACCAAAACATGGCTTCATCACCGCACCACCATCTTTCGATTCCGATCCCTGTCTGTCGCTAAACCAGTTCGTCCTGGGCCTAGCTTCTACGAAAGCAGCAGGGAGCCGGAACGCCGCTCAACGCCGACGCCATCCCTCTGATCCCAGGCTCGCTAACGGCGACCATGCCCGGAAAGGCCATGACACGTAACGGCTGCGCCAACCGCCAGGCGGGGTTTCAAGGTGTCCAGGCGAGTCAACGCCCTTGGAAATGCCCAGAGAGGTGGTTTCCCTGCCTCTGGAATTGCTCCAGCTTGCGTCGTTCGCTTGTTCGCCAATGCGGTTGGCGGAAACGCCGATCGTCCTGCACGGCGCTGTGGTTGGCTCTCCGCAATGCTGTGATCACAGTCCAAGACCCTGGTCGCGATGACTTGTCCAGCGGTGATTCCTGCGCGATTGTACAGACCTTGGCTCGAGGTTCAACCGTCTGGCGGTTTTCACGCAGCCTGGACGCTCCCAGCATTACAGTACGCAGTACGGAGACATCGGCTGGCCTCATCTACTGATTTAGAATGCGTCCACACCACATAAGTTCTTTTTCGCACAGTATGTGTATATCAACTCCGCAACGTCAGTCCATCGCCCTTCCGAGTCTACAGTATTACAGCGCAGGATTTACCAGGATCACTCTTAATCTGAGTGCCGAGCCAGCCGAGCACGATTTGTGGCACATACACGGCTGCCTCGTCTAACATGGCACAACCATGTGAAGGCAACAAAAAGCAAAACCAAAAAGAACAGCAACAATAGCATTCTATGAGAGAGAAATAAGGAACGATGTATCTCCCATTATATCTGCAAAGGCAGCCCGGAACCAAACAAACCAAAAACCAGCCCGACAGTCTGCACCAAAACCAACCAATCACAAAAGCCCAACGAGTTTGTCACTGTTGGTGTTTCCAGGCAGCACTGCTGCTGCGAAGCATCATCTGGACTTCATACAGTGCGTGCATCGCTTCGTTCCATTTCACGTTGTACTCCAACACCTTGTGCCCCATCTCATCGCTCAACCGGCCTGACCGCGCCATCTTGACTGCTCCACCCAAGGGGTTCGAGGGAAACGAGAACAGTCCCGAGGGAGAAAGATTCGAACCGCTTGTACATGTTGATTCGTGGTCGCTCTCGGACGAGAGCGCGTTGCTTAGGGACTCGGGCCGTGGGGGAGGATAGTTGGATTCCTCGTCGTCGCCTTCGTACCCTCCGTCTTGGGAGACGAGACCGTGCTTCGCCATGCTATTATTCCGCCGTGTGGTCTTCCACCTGCGCCTCACCGCGTTATTCATGTACAGGGGAGAGCCCTCATCCTCGTCCGGGATATCATACGAACCGTATGTGAGGTTGTTTTCCACGACGGTCGTGTCTTTGTGCTCCTCGGCGGCCGTGGGGGCAGCACTCGTGTTGGAGTCGTCCGCGTTGTCCTTGGTATCGTCCGCGGTGGTATCCATCTCACCGTTTGGGCTCTGCGCGGCTTCGGACTCGCTGTTATTTGGGCTCGTCTCTGGGTCATCCTCCACGAACCTAGCGAATTCTTCGGGGTTCTGGGTGAACCACTCGATGATTTCCTCCAGCGAGGAGCTAAGGACTTCGTCCGCAAATTCTTCCATGATGGTGGTACAGGGTTGAAGTTGGTTGATAGAAAACGTTCGGTTGGATGTTCAGCAATGGGCGATTGGCGATCGAGCTCTGTTCAGTCGGTGGTCAGACAAGTAGAGCTGATGTTCAGTTGAATGATCAAGCAACTGTGCAGAGCAGTGATCGGGCCAATCTCGAAAGCTGATGATCCAACGGATTAGATAGCTAGCTGTGCTCAGGATGGAGAGGGCTATTTATGTCTTGGGCGTTGATGAGAAGCTCGACAAACGGATTCAATCGAGGTATGGAGTATCCATCATCCATGGTGATTTCCTATTGCAAACAAAGTGCTGTTGAATCAAGGACGTTCATCTGCCTGTGGCAAACGCCACTGCAAACGAGCTGTTGTTAAAGCGAGGGTATATCGTATCCTGTCAACATGGCCAGCCCTTCTGCGAAACAGGCCGTTATCCTAACTTTTCAAAAAAGACAAGCCGTTTTAACAAGATCAGATATCTATCCCGACAAAGCCGATATCTACAAAGCCATTGTCAGAAATATACAACGAACACAATAACACAACAGAAAACAAAACACAATATACATCGACAAATCCCTTCCAGTCCTATCCCGCCAATAAAGCCCCCGCCAACAAAGACCACCCCCATCCCCACCAGATCAAACCACCGAGCGAAACCATCAAAGAAAACGAACCCACACCCCCAGACCGAAAGGCCATCTCAACACCCTTCTACTAGGAATCCCCCTATCCTGTCTGATACAAAGAAAACTACGGCCACAAATCGACCTCCTCCCAGCTCCCCTCCCACGCCCCTCCATCTCCCTCGCCATTTTCCTTTTTCGCTGGAAGAAACGTCCACCGCGTGCGCGTCACATTCTCCAGATCCCGTAGATCCAGCCTCTCGACCTCCTCCGGCCGAATCACCACAACCCGGAAGTTGTCCCGCGCGACAGGGTCCAGGAGATCGTCTACCTTTTGTCCGAGCTTTAGGGCGGGGTTGTTGGGGGCTTGCGAGCGGGGGGTTCCGGGGGGTGGGTTGCGGAAGGAGCCTGTATAGTAGAGTGGTATGTTAGCGTGTCTCATAGGTTGTAGATTCGTAAGTTTGTAGGGTTAGCTTTAACTTCAGCTTTATCCTCCGCAATCCAATCTCCTCCGTTTGGAAATCCCAAAACTGACCATCCCATCCCATCCCATCCCATCCCATACCAAAAGCCAAAAAAGGAAAGGAAGGGGGAGAAAAAAAAAAGGAAAACAAACCCCTCATCCCAGGCGAATGATTCGCAAAATACATCGTCACCTGTCTCTCCCAGGTCCACTCGCCATCCCCCCCCCAACATCCCTATCCTTCCTCCTCAACCCCCTCCCCACCTCCCCCTCTCCCTTCCCATCACCACCACCAAGAACAAACGCCCCCCTCTAACCCGCCACTGCACCCCCCTCCCTCTTTCCCCCCGGCTCCGTTCCCGTTCCCCCAAAAACACCCCTCCACCTGCCCCGACCCCCCACCACTCTCCAGCTCCCGCACCTTCTCCATCCGCTTATCCGTCGTGATCGCCAGCATCTCGCTCTCGTAGATGTCGGGGTTTAGCCCGATGTTTTGCTCCCTTAGGGCCGTGGTGGCGCTGCTGTGTAGGGTCAGGGTTGGGAAGAAGCCGCGGAATTCGACGGTGCGGGCTCGGGGGGTTGGCGATGCGGTTGATGGGATGGGGTTTGGCTGGTTTTGATTGGGGGCAGGGAGGGAGACGGTCGAGAGCGTGAAGGACGTGTTGGATGGGTTGGAGAGGTGGGTTTGTAGGGCTGGGAGCCAGGGGGCCAGGGGGGAGGTTCGGGGGTTGGGTTTGGGAAAGGGGGACATTTTGGGGGGTGGGGGTGGTTGTTTTGAAGGTGGTGGTGAGGGGTGAGTGTGGGTGTGGATTTGGCGGAGGTAGGCGGTTAGCCGGAGTAAGGGCGTTGGTTTTGGTGGGCGGAGGGAGGCCACCTTGCTTTCTGCTTTCTGCTTTTGGGGTGGTGTGTAGTATGTAGGGGTGGTTGAGTGGTGGTGGTGGTCAATTGGTGGTGGAAGAAGTGGTGGTGTGCAGTTGGAGGGGTTGTGGTGGTGGGCGATCAGGCCATGACGTTCTCGTTCTCGGAGTGCGAGTCGCGCTTATCTTATCTGATCTCTGGCTGTCAGTTTACTGTCGACGAGTGACTAGCGAATGCAGTGCTTTATGTTGGATATTTTGACTTACTACGTTTCTTAAATATCATCATGTTTGATTATGCTGTGTTATTTGAAAGTTTGGGATTTTTTGGTCAGCAGTGGCTTAAATGACTCGGTGGGCACTGCGATATAGTTATATCCCGCATAGCTGAAAGGTATTCCATGGCCTGTAGTGAGACAAGATTTGAACACCAACAGCATCCCCAGTCTTTCTCATGCCCAGCTCAAGCTATTGATCCGGAATCATTCCATCTCAGGCATTCGTATTTTATTACCAAACACCACACACCAGATCAGAGACCCAGCGAGCCGCAAACAACCATAAATGCAATAATAATATAAGCATCCCAAACACACCCTAATACCACATAACAGACCCTCACGACTCCATCTTATCCCCCGCCCCCTCGTCATCACTCTCCGCATAACCCAGCGCCCCCCCCGGTATCCGCCCCTCATTCAACTCCCGCTCCAACTTCGTGATCTCCTGCAGACTCTTCGCCTCGCGAATCAGCTTCTCCACGCGCTTCCGCTCCTTCTCCGTCAGCTTCACCCGCACCGCCTTGTCCGTCGGCGCCCGGTCCGTCGCCCCCGCCGGCACATCGAACGTGTGCGACTTGATCCCCATGATCTTCGACGCCAGCGCGGACGGCGCCGCTGCCGTGCCGAATAGCTCTGTTGCTGCGGACCGCTCCGCGTCTTTCACTTTTTGGTAGTCGAGGAAGCGCACGCTGGGGAGGCGCCAGATTACGTAGTAGCGGTAGTGCTGCGACAGTCAGCTTCTCATTCACGGGCTGTGTTGTGTTATAATCTTGTTGGGGGGCTCACCTCCTTCCGCGTCACCGGATTGTCGACCAACACCAAATGCGTCAGCTTGGACAGACTGTGTAGCGGGTCCAGATCGGCCAGCTCGCTCATGTTATTCGCTGTGAGGACCAGGGCGCTCAGGTTCGGGATGGACGTTGATATCGAGGGCTGGATCTGCTTGACGCGGTTCCGGGCGAGGAGGAGCGTGCGGAGGCGAGGGAAGAACGGGAAGTTTCCCACCGACGTGATGTCGTTGTCTGTGAGGTCGATGGCATCTTGGTCCTGTCACCGGGTTGCCAGGTGTTAGACGAGCCCGTCCGTGGCGATGAGATAGAAATATGGGGGGATGGCTCACCTTGGCAATACCCAAGTTCTCAATGGCGGGTATCTTGTGCCCTACACGACGCAAACACAACCGATATCAATCTCGCTCTCATAGTGCAGTATCTGTTCTTTTCAGGTCTGAGTGTGGAACGCACCTCGGAGATCTAGCTCGCGGTCGTTGACCGGGTTGATGTACGACAGGGAATTTTGGATCAGCTCGACGGTCAATCGCATCGTGGCGGTGGGATCGGGATAGTTGAGGTCGCGGAATCAGTGGGTATCATGCAGTAGTGAAGGAAAAGCGAGCGGAAATGACAGCTGTGGTGGTTGAGATCGGGGAAGCAATTGAGCTGAAGGAGATTGCTGCGAGCTGTCGCGCATGCAGCCCGCTGATTTTGCCCGGGCGGTGAGCCGCTCAGATCAGTCAGCGGCACGTGACGCTATCGGCATACATTATTTACCACTGAACCACTATTTTTCATGGAGAGAGTACGAGTATGGGAATGATTAGTATTTGATGTATTATAACTGCTTTCGCTAGTCTAGTCGGGTAATAAATAAATAAAAAGGAGTAGCATGACTCCGGGCCAGGCCCTGAATATCGTACCAAGAAGCAAACATATGCGTCAACGCCGACTTTTCAAACAGCGACTGCAAGGAGCTCCGTCCTGCGCAAGCCATGACACCGAGCCAGAACGCCTGGAATGATGCGACAGTTGTCAACATAAGACATAATCATACAGCAAAGCATTACTCATCGGCCAGCGGGGTCATCACCGGCGACTTGGGATGCGCCCGCGACGGACTGCCCGCGCGCGAGCGCCGCCCGTTGGTCGTCGGCCCCAGGGCCAGCGGCGCCAGATGATCCCGGCTCTCCGTCCTCACCACCAGCCCGTGCCGGTCCATCGCGGTAACCCCTGACCCAGCAGTGATTCCCAGCCCAATGGTCCCTGATGAGGAATTGTCCAGTGCATACTTGAACGTCGGCGTGTTGCTGCTGCCCCAGCTCGAGGCCCGTTTGGGCGCTGTGAACCGCGCAGAATCCGTTTCCGACGGGCGACCCCCGTCAAACGAGCTGCGACTGGACCCGGCCACGCTGAGGTCAAACTCGTGCGCTCCATCTTCGAGGACACGCTCGTAGGTCGGACTCCTGGGCCCGAAGAACGGGATCTTTCCTCCAAACAACCGCCGTCTCTTCGGATGGTTCGGGTGGGACGGGCCACCGCGGCCGAAAATGTGGTTGATTTTGTGATAAACCTTCAGCCGACGGCCTCGTCCGCAGAGGAAGAAGGCCGCCATGACGATAATAAGCAGAAACAAAAGAAAACCCGGAACGCGGCGGGATGGCGTGCCCTCGAGCAGCGCATCATGCCACGTCCCGGTGTGGATGCCTTCGGGATTGGGCAGCAACTCCACGCTGGGGTACTGGAAGTCGCTGGGCACGCCGGCAACATTGCTGCCAAAGCCGACCGGAAGAGCATCTTCCACCTCCAAAGGGACCTGGGACGAGGCATAGAGAACCATCTTGCCAAGAGTCCAGCTCACTTCGGTGGAATCGATCTTGTTTACGGCCTGGAAAGAGTCCACATAGCCCTTGCTCTCTCCGTGAGACAGCACTTCCTTGGTCCCATTGTGGCCCGAGCCCGTGGTTTCTTCCAATCCGACACGCGGGATCCCGATGCCGTCATGCAACACGTTAATAATCCAGGACGCCTTGAAGCATATCTCCGAGGCCGATTCCCGATCGAGTTTCTTGCCCCACTGGTGGCGCTCAACACCGCCCTCCACCGTGGCCCAATCCTGCGAGCAGAATGATTGCACGCGTTCTTGGTAAGTGGCGAGATCGTACGCCTTGTCCTTGTGACCCATCTCGAACGCCTCATGCGTTGTGTGCCAGTATTCGCTGATGCCGACGAAATGGTTGACATCGAAGTCGATAGCCGGGACGTGCATTCCATGAAGGAGACAGGGTTGATCGGGGCAAGGGGCATCTTTATCGAGTAACGGGTACGTTTGTCGCAAGCACTCGTCGAAGCGACCCGTTCCAAGTAAGTACAACCCGTTGTCTTCTGGTGACAGAGGCTTGCCATCGATCGTAGTGCGCAGCCCCGCAGGCAGACACGGATCGGGGAGTTCCTTGTTGTCCCCAACTGCGCTTGCAGCCTGGAGCGACTCCACATAGCGCCTCCGAGCCTCATGCACGCCAAACTCTAGCCAGGACGTGACGAACACCCGATGCTCCTGGGCGGACCCATCAATATTACGCAGCCGGAGTAGCGTCAGATCGTTCGCATGCTTTTCGCTCTCGGTGGCGTTCGGGGCGAAAGCGATCTGCGCCGAGGCACCACCCATGTCCAGAAAGCCGTAGGTGTGATGTCCCTTGCCGTGGTCGTGAGAGCCCGGCGAGTCGAAACTTCCCAGCAAGTAATTCGTCGCAATCCATCCATACAGCCCTTCTGTGACTCCCGGAATCACCTGAATATGAACGTCGCAGTCGGGAAGTAGAAAGTCGGAGTTGGTTCCGACATAGGAGCAGATCTGATCGAGCAGGACCTTGCGCTGCACGTCGGGCAGAAGTCGCATCCCGGCGGTCGCAAGTAGAAAGATAGGGGTATCCCGCACGGCGTCATCCGGTATAATGTTACGGGCGTGCTCGAGCAGTTCCGCGAGATGTTGGTGGCCGACCTCCTCCGGTTTGTCGGCAAACGAGGAGACTCCTAAACAGCTTGTAAATATCCAGACCGCAAGCGCTCGATCATCCGCGAACCTACCTGGGTGTATCTTTTTGGTCCAATCCGACTTGGTTTTCACCTCCGGCAATGATGGCGCATGCTCACCCGCCTCATTGCGAGCGAGAGCGTTGTCCAACCAGCGATAGACGTGGACTCGGGTCCCCTAGCTAGCCATTAGATGGCGCAGAGCCAAAGATAGTGGTGTGTGACTTACGGACGAGCCCGCGTCCAGGACGACTCCATAGCGCCCTAGCAAAACATTAGCCTCAACGAGGGGCGCAGAGGGGCTATGCGACAGTCTTACATTTGCCCATGAGGAATTCGACAGACGATTAGATGATTATAATTGTGTAGAACAGTCGACCAGCATGACCACGGAGCAGACGACAAGCGGCGTAGGGTATGAGGGACAAGCCAGGCTGGTGAAGGGGTTGACGTAGTTTTGTAGTATGGGAGGCGGGAGAAGCGAGGCGGGAGATTAGGAGGCGATGCGGGAGTAGATTCGGAAGAGGCGGGACAAACGAATGGCCTTGCTGGTACGGAAGTACAGCAAGATAGCTGAGGCGTCCAGGGGGGGAAGGAGGGGGGGGGAGGCAGGACAGCCAGAAGACTGGGCGGGAGGAGGGTGGGGATAGAAGGATAGAAGGATGAAGGGAAGGGGAGAAAGAAAGAAAGTAAAGTGACAGACGGACGGCGAGGGCGAGAGCGAAAGTTACGCTCCAAAGTTAGATAAGACGGGAACGGCTGACGCGACCGATGCAGGCCTAAGGCTGCCGTAGGCTCGTTCGGGTAAGGTCGGAACCGGGTGAGCAGTTCCTGCTTCTGCGTTGCTTCTTTTCCCCTCCCTCTCTACTCCGTACACCAGGCACCACACACCAGACACAGTCTTCTCTTCCGCATTACCATCGTCTGTGATCGAGCAGTCAACAGCTCAGAAGATTGTTCAACAGCAGTCTTCAATCTCTTGAACGGTTGAAGGAAAGCCTCCGCCGGCAGTCCGGAGGTCCCAAATGAGACCCCACCGCGCAATCTCGAATAGATTAAGCCAGGGTCTCGCCCGCCCGGCCCAGGCCAGGAATGTCTCTTCCAGGCAAAAATGCTACCCCGGGCCGCTTGACGTAAGCTCCCAAGCCCGCTTGCGCCATCCGCCCGCCTGATTGGCCGCTGGCACGGTCGGCGATTCCCCCGCCTTCCTCTGCCTTCAACTTGCACGGGCGCATCCTGCGCTGACGACACCGCGACACCTCCGTTGCGCGGCCTTCGGTCTGCTGATCGACACTCCATCGCCTTGATGGCACCCGAAAACCCTGATCTGTCAACTCGTCCAGCCTCCCGTCCCGGGGAACCACTCTCAATGATCGTCCGTCACCGGAAGAGGCCTTATGCAGGTTACCTGGCGAGGTACATACCTACGACTGCTATCGTCTGTGCCTAGAACCCTGCAGCTTGGCAGGTGGGATCGTGCACTGGGTTTGCCTGCAGGTCGGTGGTGGCACAGCATGTGAGTTGGCCGAGGCACACAGTTGCCATAGCATCTGGTAAACAGGACAGCGGGGTTATTGCCCGGGGACGGCAGCCGGGACGGATGCAACACGAGGCTACTCGGGAGGCCAACTTTATTACCTGGAGCTGTCCAAGCTCATTGTCCTCTGGCCATTTTGCGGAGTATCAAGAGGAATGCATCAGTGTCGGAGCATAAACAAGCCCGGCAGATAGATCCGCTACCCACATGCTTGGCTCAGCCGTGCAGCATTCCGCAGATCATGGTCAGTGTCGCTGGCCAGTTTGATTCAGTTTCTAATTAGGGGGTCATGTGGCCTGTCGAAAGAAAGAAACTAATTGCCGATGTTTTGCAGATATAATAAGATGCGTGCCTTAAATAGAAAGCTAAAGTGAACTCAATACACACGGGATAGCCGACATTGCTCGCATTGTCCTATGTTAAGTCAAACCTGCACAACTATCAGACCTGCATCGATAGGCGACAAGATACTCCATGACTTGCCACTTCAACCCGAATTGAGCAGATCGCCGTATCGTTACGTCAACCTGCAGATGAACCAGGGAACAATATTGATCTAAAATACTCTATCTGTTCTATACATCGCTGGTCTTCCTCTCTCGACACTCCTTGACCGAGGCAGATGAATCCTTCGATACCCCGATCAAGGTCGGGCTAGTACTGCCGTGAGCGTGAGCAGTCATGGACCAGTCCCCGATCTGCTCATCGAAGAACAGAGTTCGATCGAGTCCCAGCAGTTCATCCTCCTCGTCCACCCGCAGGTGCATGCCCGGGATATATTTAAGAATCAGTAGCAGCGCGGAGGAGACGACAAACGAGTATGAGGCGATGGCGCAAATCTCCGCTAGCTGCTTGGCCACCTGGATCCCGTTCCCATCAATGGCGCCAGGTGACAGAGAGCTCCCATCCAGAGCCGAGATCTTCTCGCTCGCGAACAAGCCTGTCAAGAAAGCACCCACCATACCACCAATGCCATGTAGTTTGAATACATCCAGACCCTCGTCCACGCCAATCCATTCGTTCACGTTCTGCAGAGAGGCACAGACGACGCTGGTGATGAAGCCAATGCATGCGGCGAGCCACAGGGACACGCAGCCGGCAGCTGGAGTGATCCCGACCAGACCGGCGATGGCTCCTTCGCACGCACCAACCAATGTGTACTTGCCCTTGTGCTTGATCATGTCGACGATCACCCATCCGAGGATCCCCATACACCCTGCGGTGTTTGTGTTGAAGACGGCCACCATGGCGCGCATGCTCGCATTCAGACTCGAACCGCCCTGTCATTGTTAACCATGATCGGGCATTAAGTTATGATTAACGTACGTTGAACCCTAACCACCCAGTCCAAATCAGCACGGTTCCGATAAATACCAACGTCGTGTTGTGCGGTTTGCGGAGTGAAGGCTCTCCATAGCCCCGACGTTTGCCCAAAATCAAAGCGTATGCCAAGGCTGCGCAGCCAGAGGCAATATGCACGGGACCGCCGCCCGCAAAATCGATCGCCGGCAGGTTGTATAGCCACCCGTTACTGCTCCATGTCCACCGGGCTAGGGGGCAGTACACAAGGGTGGCCCAGAAGAAGCTGAAGACCAAAGACGGCATGATGCCACCTCTTTCGAATGCACCTCCAACGACGATCATCACCTGCTACTTTTAGTAGTTGTTTTCGGCCGCGGGAGGTGACGTACTGTGCATGCGCAAAAGAGGAGCTGGAACAGACAGAACACGACCTCCGGGATCACGGCGGAGCCGGGCGAGGGCGCCACCATGACCTCCATCAGGCCAAAGTTCTTGAGCGTGCCGATGAAAGGGCCTCCATCTCTCGAATAGGTAAGAGAATAGCCCCAGAATAGCCACTGGAACGTGGATCTGCATTCGATCAGCCCATCGGACAGATGACAGGTCACAGAGCCGCCGACTTACACCGCAAGAACCATGAACGACTGGAATAGCAAGGCTAGCGCGTGTTTCCTCCGCGCCAGACCGCCGTAGAGCAGCCCAATCCCGGGTAGGATGAGGAAGACGACGAAGACACAGGTGATGATGTAGGTGTAGTTGTACTCGAAGCCTGTATATTGCGCGTTCACGTCGACCTTGGTCGGATCGCCGCCCTCGGGCATGGAGGCATTGTAGACTGGCTGTCAGCACGCTGCCAGTCAGTTTGTGCTTCGAATGGTTTATTGGATCTGGAGGACGGACCTCAGCCATGGCGCAGGCTCGTGCGAAAGAGCTGAATCACAACGTGTCCGATCGAGCTGGTCAAGGGTCTCAGTCTCTGGTGAGGTTGAGATTGTTTTGGAGACTGTGGAGAGCGGCCAACAGAAGTTGTGACTCGGAATTTATCTCTCCCTTGCGCTTCGACTGC
Organism: Aspergillus heteromorphus CBS 117.55; assembly: GCF_003184545.1. Classification (NCBI taxonomy): domain Eukaryota; kingdom Fungi; phylum Ascomycota; class Eurotiomycetes; order Eurotiales; family Aspergillaceae; genus Aspergillus; species Aspergillus heteromorphus. The sequence goes on along the minus strand of NW_020290426.1, from coordinate 179,110 downwards.
AGGTCCTGCTTGGCTGGATCCATTTCATTGCCAGAGGCGTGGGCCATGAGTCACTCCGACCCGCCCAGCGTCGTTGTTGTTATCTCGCAGCCAAGAACCCCAGGACTTCAAATACCCGGCCTCGTCGCTGGTGACTCTTGGTTGAGCAAAAGTTTCCGTCATGGTTGGTTGTATCGCGAGGGGATATCGAGTGCCAAGATGGGCGATCATCCCCAAGGGCCTGGCAGCCTGATAAGATAGCCCGCAGCCCCCGATCATCCGCGACTGATTGGCTCCGTCGCCCTCCCCGGATCCTACATCCCTCTGCGGTTTAGGGCCTGACCAGCTGGAGGCGATAGCAAACTGCTACCCATCCATGGCCACTGGGGGCAGTGATTGGCGAGAGATAACCAGCAGAAGGTGCCCACAATGCTAACTACCAGAAAGAGACAGTAATAGTTAGCGGGGTGTCGGACTGTCGGACTGTCGGACAGCCTGGACTCTGGCGATGCTGCCATCTCCCCTAGCGATTCCGATCTCTGGTGGCTTGCATCAGCACCATGATCACACATGGCCTCCCAGATCTCGCATCCGCCCCTCGTGGGCTAGGGGCCGTGATATACGAAGCCGTGGCTGCTAGCTGACTGCTAGCTGAACGATCGGGTGACGTGAAAAGAACGCCTGCATACTCCCTCGCCAGCAGCCGGTCCATCCTACGCCGAAGGCAACCCAAGGATGCGCAATTGGGGCTGAGGATGAGACAATATGTAGTCCGTATCCATCTGCCGTCAGTGTGCAGGTCTGGTATGTGAGTACCCGTTTCAGCGCTGTTCGGTCCAGGCACCCACGATGCCACGTCCTCTTCTGACGTCAGTCAAGGGATATACATCCCATATCGCTTGACCTCATGCTGCAGATGATGGGGCTTTTCTCTAACGGTGTTGCAGGGGAGAGATCCTTTTCCTCGCGGCCATCGATCATGGACGATCATCGCGGTAGATTATCACGGGAGAGACGGAGGGGCCAGGAATGAGACAATATTGAGATGTGAAACTCGGATTCTTATTAGATGCCGAAGGCCCAGGTGCATCGGCTGAGGATACCCACCTTGCAGCAAGGGGAGCGGCGCGAAGGATTCAGACACGAGGGGAAGGAATGGTCGTCTAGACTAGCTCCATGGCCACTCCATACCCTAGCCCAGTGCATGAGTCGTAATAAGTACTAAGTCCAGCTACCACGCGCCTCCAGCTGACCTGGGAGCGGCGACGCTCGTACTGATCGGAGGGCGAGGCAGACGCCAGGGCTACCAGGCGCCCCTGGCCGATGGCAGTGCAGGGACAGCCATACTCCGTACAGACTGGGGAAGCGACAGGTGCAAACCCACCCGGTGGACGCCTTCCTCCCGTCTCCGTGGTGAGGATCTCCCGGAAGCTTCGGAGACATGTCAGACCCGACGCCCCTTTCGAACACGATGGGCATCACCCACGTGCCAGAGCTGGGGTGATGGGTGATGGCAAGTATAACTATTCCTGGAGCGGCGCCAATCGGGACTCGTCGCCCCCAAAACCGGCAGGCTGACTAACGGCAACAGGAAGCCTTAGTGCCTTGCCCGCCTGCGGGTTGCAGCTCATCCTGGCTTGCTTCTGCTTCCTTCATTCCTGCATTCCTTCCTGCTATGTGTCTCCTGATTCCACTCTGTCGATCGCCCGACTAATCCTTCTACTACTACTTATATCCCCGCTCAAGGCTTGGCCACACCCAGACTCATGTCCTCAACCATGGGCGCCCAACCACCTCCCCCGCGCAAGCGGACTCGGGTCAGTCACACCAAAGTGCGCACTGGGTGTCGGACATGCAGGTACGCTACTACGCACGAAAGCCGGCACCGTGCGGGGTCCTCCTCATTGACGCTGGCCTTCTAGGATCCGTCATAAGAAGTGCGATGAAACCCGTCCCATCTGCCTCATGTGCAGCACCACCGGCCGCGTCTGCGATGGATACCAGCAGACCCTCGACCGGAGGACCCGCGCCTCACGGCTCCGGCTGCTGTCGTCGACGCCCTCGTCCACCGGCAGCACGTCGCCCCCCGCGGTGATCATGCCGTCGCTGGTGTCCGATCTGATCCTCCACACCAACCAGGTCGACCTCACCCGCCAGGAGCGGTGGTATCTCGACTTCTTCCGCCGCAGCACCGCCTTCCAATGCTCCGGCTACTTCGACGACGACTTCTGGCTGCGCCTCGTCCACCAGGTCACCGAGGCCGAGCCCGCCGTCCGCCACGCCGCCATCGCCCTCAGCGCCCTGCACTGGAACTTCGAGCGCACCAGCTCCGGCCAGGGCCTCTCCGACACCCGTCTCCCCCTCCAGCAGTGCGCCAAGGCAATCACCTCGCTGCGTCACCAGCTCACCGGCGGCCGCCTCCCCTCCCGCTCCAACATGGAGATCACCCTTGTGACCTGCGTGCTCTTCGTCTCCTTCATGTTCCTCCAGGGCGACACCCACCTCGCCTGCACCCACCTCCGCGGCGGCCTCAAGCTGCTCCGCGAATGGAAGACCACCGACCCAATCGGCTATTCCACCACCGGGGCCGTACTCATGAAAGTCTTCGCGCGTCTCCAACTCCAATGGTCCACCTTCGCCGACGAAGTCTTCATCGAGCAAGACGACAACCGCTTCAACATGCCCTACATGGAAATCAACGACCTCAGCATGGAAGACCGCATCGACTCCCTCGACAAGGCAGGCAACCTGCTGGTCAGCCTCGGCCGGCTCGTCCTCTCCCCGCGACCCCCCGACTCCTCCCCGCCAGGCTACTGCACCGTCCTCGACACCAAACGCATGGCCATCCTCAACAAACTCCAACACTGGACCTCCGAACTCGACCCCCTCCTCACCCAACCCTCCCCCTCCCTCCTCCCCCTCCGCGACCAAACCATCCTCACCGTCCTCAAACTCTGGAGCGAAACTATCTACATCATGGCCGCCTCCGAGAACCGTCTCGGCGGCGCCGAATCGCGCTTCGACGCCTTCCACTTGCATTTCGGCCACGCCGTCGCCCTCGCCAAGACCCTCCTCATCTCCTCTACCGCACAGTCGAATATGCCCTCCTTCTCTATTGGAATGGGCATCATCGCCCCTCTCTTCTTCTGTGCGTTCAAGTGTCGGGACTGGTATATCCGTCGCGAAGCGTTACTTTTACTCAGGAGCTGTCAGCGCCAGGAGGGGCTGTGGACGACCCCCGGGGCGGTTTTGGTTCTTGAACGCTTGATTGAGATTGAGTCGGAGGGCTTATTGCCGGGGGATTTGGTTCCCGAGGCCGCTAGGATTGATTCCATTCATGTTAACATTTTGCCGGATGATCGGAAGATTGGCATTTGGTATCGGAGGATGGGAGGGGTGGGGGTGGTGGTGGTGGGGGGGGAGTGGGGGAGTGCGAGTAGCAGTGGGTTTGGGAGTGGAAGTGGGACTGGGGGAGTGGATCTCGCGGAAGGCGTTTGGGAGAAGGCGTTGTTGGATTATCATCTTGGCTAGGCAGGGTAGGATTGTTTAGATACCTATTTGATTGTTTTTTTTTTTTTTTCTTCTTTTAACGCAATACTCCCTCCCTAAGATATGTCTTATACCCGTCTTAGCATAGGTAGGTAAGGTATATATACTAGGTACTAGTACTGTCCACACGACGTACGATATCCAACGAATATAACTACTCACCCATGAATGAAGAAATAGCCCCAAAGCAAACGAACCATGACATCAAACGAAACCTTCCATTGTGAAGGATCACGAAGGATCACACTACTGTATGTGTCACCTAGGAATCCCGTGATCCTGTGATGATCCTGAGGGATTTGTGGGATTTGGGGTGTTCTTGGAATTGTAAGGATTTTCAGCACTAAAGGGCTAATTTCTTACTTGCAGGAAGTGCCACGTGAATGCGATGTTCGTGAGCAGGGCTGCCGCTGAAGCTGAAGCTGGATCGGACTCGCACTCTGAATCTGAATCTGACCCCCAAGTCTGACTGTAGTTGTAACTGTAACTGTAACTGTACTGAATTTGACTGACTGACTGACTGACTGACTGACTGACTCCGACTATCCCATCCCTCTCATTCTCACTCTCACTCCCACTCTCACTCTCACTCTTCACCTACATACCAGGATAAGATAAGATAAGCATCTAGCCCTCGAGATCTTCCTTATGGAGTACATTCCGCCCCGAGTATACGGAACCCTCCCCCCGTCCCGAGGTTATTATCCATCATGATACAACGAGTTTATTATCTATATATCCAGGTAGAATATATAATGTTGTACTTGAGAGTATATCCCAGGTGTGATATTGAGGTGAATACGTAGATATGTAGATACTGTAGATACGTAGATGGTGGGTTTGGGGTTTGGGTTTAGGCTTAGTTACTAGTGTGAATCATATACTTCGATCAGATGTGGTTACACTGTTGTTCTCTGTGTTGGAGAATGGGCTGTGCCGCAGTACTAAGTCTACACAGGTCACAGAGCAACCATACGGAATTGAAATCAGATGCAGACACCACCAAGGGGACGGATACAGGTACAAACGATGGGTTATAGGACCAGGGCAGAAAAAGTAGTGATTAGAATGATATATACTACTTATCAATCGATCCAAAATCTCAAAATCTCAAACACATACACACACTAATCTGTATATCCAACTTAATCCCTACCTATCCATCCATCCATCCACCCCCCTGTAAAGACCTCACCACTCACCACTCACACAAAATCTTCTCCTTGTACATATCCACCCCAGCAAACTCATAACAATCCTTGACCTTCGCCCCCACAATCCCACTACACTGCACCTCATCCAAATCCGTACACTTGAACGTGCCGGGCTCCGTATGCGTCCCCGTATACACGCACCCGGACAGCCCATGCACCTTGAAGTCCAGATCATACGTCCCGTCCGGATACGGCGGGTCGTCGACTACGATGCTCCCGCTGGCGGACTTCTCGCCGATCGAGCCGTCGCATAGACTGATGGTTTTGTCCATCGCGGGCGTGAAGAAGGCCCAGAGGCTTTCGAGGACGGCGGCTTCGTATGCGATGATCATGCGTGCGGTGGGGGTCGCGGACGCGGTTGTTGTGGTGGAGTGCGTGCCGGTTTTGATGGTTGTGCTGCTGCCGGCGCATTTGGTGTAGGTGAATGTTGTGGTGCTGTATTCGAAGTAGCTGAGCGTTGCGCTGGCGCAGACGATCACGTCGCCGTCGACGAAGGAGGTCGTGAAGGGGCCGGTTGTTGTGGTGGTAGTGCTGGTGGAGGACTTTTTGGTGCTGGTTTTGGTGGCTGTTGCGCTGGGGATGGACGTGTAGGAGCATCCGCTGCTGGAAGGGAGGAGAGACAGCGTCGTGTAGTCCCCGTCTGGGAGCGTGCAGACGCAGTAGTCTGTGTCGGTGCCGGAATCGGGGTCCGCGCTGGGGGGGAGGGCTGGTTAGTGGGGGATTTGACCGGGGAATGTGATCGGGGGATGGAATCGGTGGATGGGAGGCTTACAAGTTGGTGCACAGCGGGGAGGTGTCGCTTGTGGTGGACGTGTAAGATGTGATGAGGGTGGTAGCGGTCTGGTTGCGGGAGGGAGAGGCCGTGACAGTCGAGCTGTGACTTGTTGTGCTGCCGGTTTCGCTGATCGTGTGCACGGTGATGGTTGATGTGGTATCAGTTTTCGTGGAGCTCTCCTTGGTCGCGGATTTGGACGAGGTTACAATGGTGCTGCTTCCGCTGTGTAGATGCGAGGAAGACCCGGAGGTGGCAGAAGAAGATTCCGAAATAGATGTTCTCTCGTCCTTGAGCATTCCTGAAGTTGTTGTGCTCTCGGGCTTGGTGGATACCTTGGCCGAGGATGAGGCATCGGTGCTTGATTTGGCAGACACGCTGGGTGAGTGAGTAGTCGTGGAGCTGGCCAAAGACGAGGTCGGGGACAAGGTTGAAGTGGTAGAAGTTGAAGTGGACACAGTCGAGTCAGACTTGGAAGCGTCCGTAGTGGTGGTCACGGAGCCTGTTTCAGTTGCGGCAGAAGTGGTCATCGTCGCGTCTGCGGAGCTCAAAGCACTCGCTTCGGTCTGAAGAGCGTCAAAGAGGGAGGATACGCTGCTGACGGCGTCGTCAATCTCGCTCTCGGTCCCCGAAGCAGCCCCCTCAATCGCAGAGGCGATATCGCCCGCACTGCTGGAGATGCAGCTCACGATTCCGACAATATCTCCCAGCAGTCCTCCCCCACTGGAGCAGTCACCGCTAGAGCCGCTGCCGCTTGAGCTCTCGCTACCCCCGGGTGCGCCGAGGATGTCAAGCGCGTCGTCAGCAACGGTGGCGGCGCGATAAACGACCTTGGCGACATCGGTGGCCTTCACCGACTTGGGGTCCTTCATCCATTTTTTGATCAGTGGGTATGCCTCCTTTACGAGCTTGTAGACGTGCTTGAGGGTGGAGAAAACGTCAACGGACGACGATGTGGAGGTGCTGGCGGTCGTTGTGGAGGAGCCTGTTGTGGGGGCGGTCGTGATAGTTCCGCTGCTACTGGTGGCTTCCGAGGTCGTGCTTGAGGTGGTGGACGAGGACGTGCTTGAGCTAGTAGGTGAAGATATGCTTGAACCAGTGGACGTGGAAGATGTGCTTGTGTTACCAGTAAATGTTGATTCCGTGCTTGACGAGCTAGGAGCGGAGTGGCTCGCTGTGTGAGATGCGGTCCGGACCGGAGAGCTTGTGGAAATAACTGGCGTGGAAGTGGAAGACTCCGAATGATGCGTCGAGCTTAAAGTGCTGGAGGTAGAAGTCGACGTAGTTGAGCTCGTTGAAGCGGTTGAAGTCGAAGTCGAGGACGTCGAAGTGTCAGATGTATAGGACGTCTCAGTGTGAGGTTTTGACGTGGGAGTCACCGAGCTCGACTGAATAGTGGACTCTGCGTGAACAAGCTTCGAGCTTGAGGGCTTCGAAGCAGTATGACTTGAGCTTGGGGTGCTGGTGGACCCGAGAGAAGACGTTGTGGAGCTCGCAGAGTCGACAGAAGGGGAGACAACAGGCGAGCTCGTGTAAACTAAAGAGCTCGTGGGCCTTGTGGAAGAGTCCACGGATTGAGAATGAACGGACAGGCTAGTGGCCTGGGAGAAACGTTGCGTCGAAGAGCTCTTCGGAGTTGAGTGGGGGATGGAAAGAGTGTATTCAGTAGACGACCCGATCACACTGCTTCCGTTAGAACATCATAAATTTCGGTTGGATAGACTAACCTGTGGGACAAAGATGTTGGGCTCAAGGCCGTGCTGATTCCAGATGTGTGAAAGAATAAAACAGAGCCTGCATCGTTGTCCCTGGTCGACGTCTCCGCAGAGCCCAAACTAGGCGGCGAGTATATCGCGGTGCTTGTGCTTGTAGTCGCAGTCGACTCCGGGTCCGGATGCCACGAATGGCTCTCTGAGGCGCCCGCAACGACTGACGAGCTTGGATGCAACGACAGGGTCAGTCCCAAAGAAGGCGACACAAGGCTGCTCGCCAAGACCCCAGCCAGCAGGGCTTTTGTGGTAAAGAGAGGCATGTCCGATGTAAGGACAGTCAAAAGAGCGACTTAGCAACAAAATCAAAGAGGGAATGAATGTTGGTTTGCTTGGCATTGGAAGAGGAAGGCCATTTCTATAAAAGTGTGGCCGATGTGCAGCGTGCGTAGTTTTGGCCCCCAGAGGGCCAAAAGTATCAGTATGAATCGTGCAAGGCTGCTCCGTCCCACATCCAGAAGCGAAATCCGAGGCAGAGAGCAGTATTTCTGGGACCGGAATGATGGCTACTGCAGGTACAAATTTAGTATTCAGCCGCAGTAGGATGGCAATTGGTGGGTGGATTGGGGAGCGATCTCCATGCGTGCAAGATCGGCTCAGTGTAATGAAACAGATCCTCCGCCCCCAAAGACGGCCTGGGGAACGAATGCTCCGCCAATCTGTTGTTCCTGAATTACTACACGCCGTGATTTGTCTAGTGCTTATGGACTGACTCGGTGGTTGATTGCATCGTCTTGCTCGTGTCAATGTCATTACTAGCTGGTCAGCTCGGCGGAAGAATTGATATCAGCCTCACTATGAGGTGGCTTGCTGGTCTGCGTAATAGCCACATAGACGCAGACACTCCGCATAAGCCACGAGCCTGGGCCGTTGATGTGAGAATACTATGAACACTCATGGAAGGCCCTCGGATTCAGGCGTCCATATGCGCTTCCAATGCCAATTCAGTCCGAACCCATAACTTGGAAAGGCTGACGGCCAGAGAAGGATTGCTCGGTGGCACGCAGGAAACAAAGCCAGAATCGGTCATAGTTCCCATAATAGCCATTCTGGTATGGCTTAATCACTGTCCTGATATTAGCACTATTCCACAGCGTCCAGATGTAAAGAACATCAGCTCAACAATCCCACAGAATACGCGATCAGGACGATGGGTGGAGCTTGGGATGTCCGCCCAGTGTTGTCTTCACGACTTATGCATGCGTTCCATTCATCGTGAAAGCCTTGCATGAATTCTTGAGTATGGACTGTGGCTAATATTGGAGGATCAGGCTGCCCCTGATAGTATCACCAGTATCGGCGTTGGCGGCCCCCACGCGACCATTGGCGAGGTGCCCGAGTGGATCTACTGCGCCCCTTTCTTCCTCCCGGTTGCAAGATAAACCCGACTTCTGCGTGAAGCAGCACTAGAGCCAGATCAATTATAATTAAGCTGGTAGGGAATTACATGGAGGAAAACAGAGAAAGGAAAGAAAGGAAGTCCTCGACAACAATGGCTGTTTGTTGTGTTTTGTCTGTTTGCCCTGTTTGCGTTACCCCGCACCGGTCACGTGGTTATCGCGTCTCGGCCAATTGCTCCGCCTTGTGTGCGGAGTAGTTTCATCAACCTCCTCGGCCACCGACCATGGATCGATCACATTTGATCATCGACACGCGGCTGGAATCATCAGCAGTCCACTGCATCTCTATCCAACACGTCTGTCCGTCCATCCCGCATACCATCACCGATCTAGACCTGCTCCGCCCCATGAGGGATGGAGAGAGGGCCACCGCCATGTGAGTTACTGGGCCCGTGCGAGTTGCTCGGCGTCGGGTGGCTCGGTCTGCCCGACGGGGACTGCACCCGGTCCACCGTGGTCGATTCGGAGAAGAACGACGGACGGTGCATCGACACATCCCACGACCCCGGACCATTCTTGGCCTCCCATTCATTGAAGTCCTGGCCCGGGTTGACGGTATGGTACTGGGCGAGCCTCAGGAAGGTGAAGAAACCACACGCTAACAGACTTCCAAGCAGCGGTCCGACCCAATATATCCAGTGATACCCCGGGAAATTGCGGTTGATGACATCGGGGCCGAGGGAGCGTGCCGGATTAAGCGAGCCACCGGTGTAGTAGTCGCCTGCACGAGTTAGGATTATACCTTGGTCGAGGGTTATAGAAAAACTCACCGACCAACTCCGTGACGAAGAATACCAGGCCGATTCCCACCGGGGCTAGGAATGTGGACTTGTGTTTCACCACGGCCAACATGATGATGACAAGCACCAGCTGAGCTGTCAGGAACATCTCGATGAACAGTCCTTGTGAGATGGAGGTGCCGCCGCCCAAGCGAGTGGTGACGTTCAAGGGTCCGGGGAACAGCGCACTGACTACCCCGGCAGACGCGATTCCTGCCACCAGCTGCGCGCCGAAGACCAGCACCCCGCGGATAGGGGACAGTCCACCCACCAGGCACAGGGCCAATGTGACCTAACAATCAGCACCATCCAATCCATCGTTGGTAATCAGACATACCGACGGATTGAACAATCCCCCGGTGACGCGGTAAAATGCCCACACATTGACCATCAACGAAAAGCCAAAGCAGAGAGACGAGTACAGCAGATTCGACGTGTCGGGATTGGCCCCCGCGGCCGGCTTCGGGGTGTTGGATACCTGCGTCCCGGCGAACGAGAAGAAGAGGAAGAGAAAAGTGCCGACAAACTCGCCCACGACCGCGATGACGTTGTTCCTGGTAGTGTCGGCGAGATGGAGCATGGGAAGCTGGCTATGGGTGGGAGTGATGACGGGCGCCGTACCCTTGCCCCGGCGCCGGGCAGAGAACCATTGTTGCACCTTCATCTTGAGATTACGTTACTGAGGAAGAAGCTAGGGGGATGATGGAGGAGGCACAGCAATTGCCTGGCAGCTACGCGCTTTATACTTCCACCAGCAGCTGGCCAGCCGGACTCGACGTCACGACCGCTTCCAGCGACGCCGAGTCGATGATGAAGCCCGCGTCTAATGCGGTTTACGAAACCCACATATGAGAATGCCCGAGTAGAACCCGATGGCTTGTTTGTGACCATGGTTGACGTAGAGGTAGAGCGGACGGGTGGTTCTGGCCCTGCTCTGTGGCGGCGTGAACCAGGCAAACCGACCCGTCTGGGAAGTATATCACGAGGGAGGGAACGCAGCGATGGTGACAGCTGAGATGCCTTGCTCAGCCATCTCGGATTCTTGGATGGAATTGAAATGTGCAGGCCCAACACGCGCTCCTTGCTACCGCCTCTTGCTACCAGATCCAACGCAGGTCTGAAATTGAGTGATACAAAGCCCGGTAGTCCTCACGGGACTGTCATCGGTTACCCCGGGGGTTGTCCTGAAGCGTGCAGTTCGGCAGACGGTCCAGGCCGTAGAATGGAACGCTCCAGAATCGCACAGTTGGGAGATTCCATCGCTCTGTGACACAGCGGATGCACATGTAGTCAGCGACGCATCCGGGGTGCAGAGAACGAGGAGTGACAGGAGTGGACGAGGAAGAACCAACAAACTCGTCGGAGTTTGTTGAATACGAGCCCAAGCCAGCATGTGACGGCCGGGGTGGCACGCTAGCCAGATCCGGTCCCAGCCGGGATCACGTGTGTCGAGTCAATGTCATGCCTCAGGCACAATGCCTCCGGCCGTCGGCAAAGCCGATAAAATCTTAGTTGATTGACATTTATGGTGGAGCATCAGAGTTAGCTCAGATCTGGCTAGCTGCCTATCGCTTGTGACCAACTTCCCGCGGAGTTCGTTATTGAAGTGGATCACTCAGGGGTGTAGGGGCTTCCGGACGCTTCACCTGTACACAGCCTAAGACGCAGGAGCAGGACGCTAGTAAATAATAGATACAATACTAAGTTCTTAGAATTATGATATTAATTATTAAGTGCTTGAGTGCTTAATCTCTCCTAGCTAGTGGCCACTGGCAGATTCAGTTTTAGTGATTGCCAGAATATATAGTAAGTACTTACTCAGATTCTTATCTGCTTCTTATCCAGATCCTGTATCCGGGCTTTATCCCGCTGATAGTAAGAATATATAATCTAGTATATAAGATTTTATAGAAATATTTTTTATAAAAACAAATCCAGCTAATAAAATAGTAGTAATAATATTTTTTTTTAAAAAAAAAAAAAAAAAAAAAAACCGCGTGCCATAATCTGATCGACGCCTTTTTCTTTCCCCCATCGGCTCGCCCAGAACTTGAATGTGCCGTCGGGATGGATGTGGACAGTGGCAACTTCGAGTTCCAGCTGCCGTCAGGAGCCCAATTGTAATTACGTTTTGGGTATCATTTCGGTCCTTGGAGGAACGGTGCGCCACGGAACCCCTGTAATCTGTATAGAGTTAGCAGATGTTTGGCTCCGATGTATTGTCGGGCAGGGGCATACTGAATCTGAGTACTTGTAATTCGCGGGTTCTAAGTATTGTTAATGATACTGGAGAATAAAGGGATAACAGGGAGAGACATACTGCCTTTTCTATGGCACTCAATATGTTCGTTGTGGCTATTCCAAACCTCGGGCCCTCGGGCCCATTCATAGTAGCAATGATATCAGTGGGGTTGGCGCTGCTGACATACTGAATGAGCGTTCTGGCTGTCGATTGGAGCCTTCGAGTGAAGCTGCGACTCATTGGAGCTGTTGAACAGAGCCACTCGACTAGAACAACTAGGATGACAAGCGTGCTGATAATATATCGACAAAATGACTTGGTCGTAACGCGGTTACTGCAACAAACCCCGAGATATAGTTCCGATATTGATGTTACTCGCGCGGCCTCCTCGCAAAGACCAAAGCCTTTGCTGGTTGGTATAACCCCTCCTTCTGGACCACCTGAGACATGTTTGTGATAGTATCACCAGTATCGGCGGGTACGGAGTAGATAGTCTAGATAGATCGACTCGCGACTCGCGACTTGCGACTTCCCCATTTGGAGATTTGCGTGCCAAGACGTCGAACCGCCCGACCGGGAACAACCGACCTCCATCCATCCAGCCTTTCACTCTTGAACTCTCCCAGCTCCCTCGGAATCTTGGGCGCGGGCTTAATTTACTAGAGGCATGTCTCGCCTTTGGCGTCTCGCTTCCGCTGTTTCACGCCCCAGGCCCAATTGGAACGCCCGTCCGTGCGCGCACGCGCCCTGGGGATGGATAAAGCACCCCATCCAGCCGCTGCCCATCAAGTTCACGCTCCGCAGAATGTCCACCACTACCCCCCAGCCTACCTCATCTCCCCTGCGCTCATTTCCCACCTCCGGCTTCGAGGTCCTCGATCCCTCGGTGCCCGTCGAGGAGGAGACCTTGCCCACCTACAGTGCAGAGAAGTACTACCCCGTGCACATCGGGGAGGTCCTGGGCGATCGGTACCAAGTGGTTGCAAAGATTGGATTTGGTGTGACATCTACAGTCTGGCTTGGTCGTGACATTGTGTATGTTCACCACCACCATCACCACCACCACCACCACAATGATGTTTGCTTACTTGTACTGGACCAAGAGCACCTCCCAATATGCCGTCTTGAAAGTCTACGTCACAGGAAGAGAACGGAACCATGAAATCGAGGTGTATGAACGCATCGAGGCGACCCAAACAGATCATCTTGGTAAATCCTGCATCCGCAAGCTCCTAGGTCACTTTTCCATCGACGGGCCCCATGGCCGCCATGTTTGTCTGGTTCACGAACCCCTCGGGCTGAGCCTGTATGAATATCTGTTTTTCCTTCCGGGGAGGATCATGGAATTCGAGTCGATGAAAGCGTGTTTGAGGCAGGTGATTGCTACCCTGGATTGGCTGCATACTGAGGCGGGGGTTATTCATACCGGTAATTTATGATTAACCTTTCTTTCTGTTTTGGCATCAGATGGGATGGAAATCGCGGCACTGACTCTTTCTGACTGACTGACTAACTCACTAATTGTAAAGATTTGCAACTGAAAAATCTCCTCCTCCCCGGAAGCCCAACATACCTCTCCCGGGCCGAAACGGTCGAAATGAACTCCCCCACGCCCAGGAAAGTCCTAGATGACGGACGACGCACCATCCACACCAGCCAGATTGTCGTTCCGGGCAACGGACTACCCCTTCTCAGCGACATGGGCGAATGTCGGTTCGTCTCGACGGAGAAACAGTTCGATGAGATCATGCCGAACGCGTACCGCGCCCCGGAGGTGATCCTTCATATGGGCTGGGATGAGAAGGTAGATATTTGGAATGTGGCTATGCTTGTACGTTACCCTCCAATTGGCCCTTCCCTCTAATGAGGGTTTCCCATCCTGGATCTGTATCTGGAACAAGATACTAATCGATTGATGGTATGCTCCAGGCGTGGGATATTGTTTCCTCGCGATGTCTCTTCCAAGGCTGGAACGCGGATGATATCTTCGCTGATCGTGTTCACGTCGCCGAGATGGTGGCCCTGCTGGGACCCCCGCCGAGGGACTTTGTTGAGAGGAGTAAAGTCGGGCATGTGTTTTGGGATGAAAATAGTAAGACTTCCCCGATGTGCATGTGCTGTGGATTAGTAGCAGAGACTGATGTGAAATAAAATGACCAGACACGTGGAAAGACCTCGCGCCAATTCCTGACATTACACTGGAGAGTCTGGGAGCGAAGTTCAAGGAAGAGGAGAGGGACAAGCAGGGATTCTATCGCTTTCTTCGGAAAGCCCTGCAGTGGAAGCCTGAGGATCGACCGACAGCGAGGGAGTTGATTAACGATGAGTGGTTGTTGGAGGGACTAGGGATTCCGAAACGGGATGAGGTGCAGTAAATTCTGTTTCTGAGGATGTGTTTTCTGGTGGGATGTATGGTAGATTTACATATCATCTTCTCTTGTCTTTTTTTATTCACCGTCTCGATGATATCTGGTTCTGGTTCCCCTCTCCACTCCCTTCTCTCTTCCTCCTCGGCACACCAACCCTAACTAACTAGCCATCACCCATTCCCTCCCGGGACCCGCATGCATACCATGTTGGTTATATGATATCCTCTCCGTCCAATCCAATCCCAATCCAGCAGATCTCAAAAAAAAAGATGAGGAATGTACATGAAGGGAAAGGGTCTTCACCACTAGTAGGTATACCAAGCAACGGCACAGTACGGGTTTATATACCTCTACCTGCACGAATATCCCCTAGCTTATAAATCAAGACATCCTATTTGCAAGGCCCTTTATGACCGAATACTCAATAAATATTACCTACAAGTGATATCCCTACCCTGCATCATATATCACGCAGTACACATAGTACCGAAGCTAAGCCCAGCTCAGCTATCCCTCAACGTGGAAGATTCAGGAGTAAATCCTCCATCACCTCCCTGCTATTCATACACTTGAGCATCTCCAGCTCGGGCCTGATCACCTGCATATCGGCAAACGAGGCCAAATCCACATTGGGAAACCAATCGTGAAACAGCTGGACCTTGAAATCGCTGTTCATATACTGCGTCATATCCCTCGTCAGGGTATCATCGAACGTGTCGTTCTGGTTGAGCGTCCGCAGGTAATGCGTCGACTGTCGCTCCCCGAATATCACCGATCTGCTGAGCGCATTGTGGTAGATCTGCAGGTTGTCTGGGGTGGTGATCTTGAGCAGGTCGGTGAAGAGCTCGCGGGCGAGGTCGATCGAGTCGAGGCCGCGCTGCTTCGCCACGATGTCGCTGTCTAGTAGCAGCTGGAAGATTTCTTCGATCGGGGTCTGAGGATTTTGTACGAACGATGGCTAGGTTAGATATGAATGATAACTGGTTCATTCGCTCCCACCCCTTGGCTGGGAGTCTACTCGCCTGTTCGTATTTGTGAGAGTGCAGGATATCCATGTGCGCCTTGGACATCTGCAGCAACCTCGCCCGACTCATCCGGTGGTTCTTTTTTGATTGCTTGTACATATAGATGTATCCGCCTACTCGGTCGCAAACTGCGTCCAGCGTGTTGTTGCTAGACGGCGTGGCCTCCCTTCCGGCTCGCTCGTAGCCTTCCTGTAGGATCTGACGCAGGCCCTTCACTTCGTATTTGGCGACTGTCTTGCTCTCTGCGGAGGGCCGTATATCCAGTTCCTCTATTTTACGCTCTAAAAAGCCCTCGCTCATGATGAAAACCTCATGATGTCTGGGTTTCCACATCACGTCCATGGTGTCTCATTTATGTTGGACTCGTTTATTAGGCCGGGTTGAAGATTTCGGGGGGTTCAGGCAGAAGGAATAGGTAAGGTGGATGTGATATGACCCCCAAGAGCGCTCTGGGCCCTAGTCTCTACTTATGTCTTTTCTGAGCGATGGTCACCCCCACCTCCTGAAGCATGTCACCTCCTGGCCCACTGGAGGATCCCCGCACATGTGAGTTCGACGGGCATCTGGCCCACATTCTACCCGCCACTACCATCATCGAGCCAGTTCTGGGCGAACATCGGAGATCTAGTCTGTCACTTTCACAGCCCTGGACTCGTCTTGAAGGTCAGCCTCCGGTCATCGTTGAATCTATGTTATAACTAAGCACCATTAGTCAGTCCCCTTTTTTTTTCTGAATGTAAACCTTCCACATATCGATCAAGGGGAGAAAAAGACTCGCCACCTAAAAACAGAGCAGCAGAGCGCCCCAAACTCTATTCAACCTGGCGACCACAACGCACCCGACACGATCGATCGATCGATCGGACTAGAAGGATCCAGCCAGGTTATACACCCTTCATGCCCCTCCCACCCAGTAGGTCTGGACCTGTCTGACTGTCATTGACCTCACGACTCGCACAGGTGTGGTGGTATCTTGGTTTCCACGCGACGGGAGGTCCCCGGCTTGGCAGATCGGGGTACGGGGGTAGGGACTCGGTCTGTGTCCATGGTACCTTGTTAGCTGTCTGTCTTCAGCTGAGCATGAGGCTCTGTTATTTCGTGCAGCGTCTTTTCCTGATCGGTCGGACTGGTCGGGGTGGATCAGTTTCAGGGTCCAGCTGTTGCTGGTGACAGGGGTACGATGCCAATGAGGGGCGTGATATTGGCTAGCTGAGTCGCTCTAGCCTACATCAGGCAGAGGAAGAAAAGGCGAGAGAAGAGGAGAACCGCAGAGGCGGTGCATTCCCGCTCACTGCAGGCAACTAGCCTGAAGCACCACCCAACCCAACTGACAGATGAGGAAGAGGTAGAGGTAGTAGAAGAAGATACACAGAAAAAGGCATGCGTGAGAGGGGCATCCATAGACCAAATGAGTAGACAAGAGACGGAAGAAGCAATAAAGGAATGATGCTAATGAGGAGGAAAAATAATAAGTTTGGGGGAGGGGGAATTAACTGAGTAAACACCCTACAAGCCAAAAAGGGAAGGTAGCTCGGGGTTCAACTGAGCTGCCGGGAGATGAACCCATACTAGCCGTATTTAGTTAGCGTGGGTATTGCATGCAGGTGTGTTCACGGGCGGTAAGGATGTTTGTTCTGTTGCTGTGGATGTTGCAGGTAGGCAGGTAGATAGAAATGAACATGATACACCGGAAGTTATTCGCAAATAGCTGGACTGCTTATATCAATACTCTGGTTTGCCGATCCAGGAGACTCCACCATAGCTACTAGCTACTTACTAGCTACTCGAGATGCCTTGCGTTCGTCTCTACTCCGTAGTAATAGGCAATAATACCTCCTTCTCTTCGCTCACCGCCCTGGCAGTATCTTCAGCTTCTGCTTTTTGGTTCATGTTTACATGCGGGACGGGGCTGTGGGCAATATTCTATTCGTGGGTAGTTTTCTGGATGTAATTATAGTACCGAGGCTGGGTTGTTATCTGGATCGTTCGCTTGAGTGAGGCATGGGGGTTGTTCAAAAAGTCAGAGTGGTGCGGGGCATGTTTTATCGACCAAGTACTAGTATATATCTTCTTCATCCTCCGGATCCGGTTTGATGAGACTTTCAAGAAGGTAGTACTATCGAAACTAACAGCAACTATCTGGTTTAAGCATCCCTACACAGTATCACGAATTAAATACTATTGTAATTCAGAGGAATCCAACATAACCCTCATGGTATAGTATAATCCTCAAATTCTTCCCAGCTAAACTAGACATGACACCGATCAACGTCAGACCGATTTGTAAGCCGGGTCGCCGTGGGTCACTCTGCACTCAAAAAACCGGGCATTCTGGCATCTGCATCTGCATCTGCGGCATTCTGCCCCCGTCTCCTACTGACGGATGAACCACATTCATTGACATTGACATTGTGTGCTATTTGGACGGCATTGATTGCATCAATCCTCTGAGTACTTCATCATCTTTACACCACTATACCGCAGTCCGCCACAGGGCATCTATCCTTCTTGCTTATCAGTGACTGATAAACGGCCCAATCACCACCCCCTACGTCATACACAACTACTTTGTACGCTACGCAATGGTCAAGATCGGGGTATTTCCTGCATCAGGCGGGCTGGGCACGAGCGTCATCAACCATCTGACCAAACTGGTTTCCCCCTCTGAGTTGGTCCTGGTGGCTCGGAAACCTGGGGGTCTGGATGCGCTGGCCCGGGCGGGGGCGACGGTGCGACAGGCGGACTATGAAGAGCCTGCGACGCTGGCGGGTGTGTTTGAGGGAGTTGATGTGTTGATGTTGATTTCTTATGCGTCGTTTGAGATCCAGTTCCGCGTGGAGGTAGAGTGTTCCCGAGTCCCGAGTCCCGAGATACCTCTTGTAGCTGCAGACGTTGACGGAGAACAGGCACATGAAGTCGCTATCGATGCAGCGCGCCGCAGCGGCGTCAGGCACATCTTCTACTCGTCGCTTGCGTTTGCAGGGGATCTAGAACCGACTAGCGCCGCGCACGTGATGGGCGCGCATCTGCGGACGGAGCAGCTCCTCGCCGAACGATCGGGTGGTGGCTTCACCTACACCGCTATCCGGGAGGGGCTGTACTCGGAGTCGTTCCCGATCTACACCAGCTGGTTCGATATCCACCACCCCGCTGACGAGGTGGCTATCCCGCATTCTGGCGAGGGGCCGGGGGTGGCGTGGGCGAAGCGCGACGAGCTGGGCGAGGCCACCGCGAGGATCATCGTGGACTATGCGGCTGCCACGGACCCCGCGGGGTTCCCGTACCTGAACCGGGTGGTGTTGCTGTCGGGTCCTGCGGTGCTGTCGCTGCGGGAGACGGTCGAGGAGCTGGGGCGCGCGGTTGGGAAGCCTGTTCGCATTCGCGAGATTTCGGTCGATGAGTACGTGGCGCTGCCGCAGCATGGTTCGAAGCATACTTACCACGGCATTAATCTGACGCGGCAGTGGGCGTCCGCGTGGGAGGCTATTCGGCAGGGCGAGACGGCAGTGGTCTCGCCGCTGCTGGAGGAAATCCTGGGACGAGAGCCCGAGAGCTTTGCGATGACCGTGCGGGCTCTAGTTGGTAAATAGATAGATAGTACGGAGTATATGGATCGGATTTTGCATGACGTCGCGCGTTGGAAGTAAGATTCAGGTGGTACTGGTGGCTGCGACCTTAATCGTAGGTAGACTGTAGAGGTGTTCTCTGGTGGGGGTGGGGGGGGGGGCGGGCGGCATGCCATCTGCCGACTCGCACCTTCTCGGCACTGGCCCCTGAGGCTAGGATAAACTCCGATACACAGTTTACCAGGAGGGGGCCGCCGGGACAGCAGCAGACCGCAGAACAACCGAGACCCCTGCCGTTGGCCGGGATAAGTCATATCCGCGGCCTGGATGAGGCCTTAGTCCAGCTCCTCCACGGCATCCTACAGTAGTGCTCCCGCCGGGCGAATGACAGCCGGGGTGTGCTGACCTTCACCTGGATCTGGGGGATTGGGAAGGCCGGACCCCGCCGCCATCGAATCTGGCGGTGGTCAGAGCTTGTGGATCTCGATGACGCCGTTGCGCTGAGGAAGATAATGCAGGCGTGACTGGATCTGATCAGTCCAACTCTATGCGTGTGATCTGCCCTCTGGAAGGGAGGAGGGGCCAGAATCAGTTGCACCTGTCACTCAGGTACTATATTCTCGAGCAGGGTTCCGGGATGGGCAACCATTCAGGAGATGGTCCAGCCCATGTTTTGCATCCTTCGTCGCGGTCTGTCTCTGATCGATCCCAGCAAGCTTGGGTGAGATTAGCTGAAGCTGAAGATTCGATCGGGAGGGATGCGGGGTTACTGTTCCGGGTTGGTGTCATGAAGCTAAACCCAAACCTTGTTGTCTCGGTGACGATGGATATTATTCAGCATACTGCGGCGCAATCGTTGGGATCAGTCATCCACCGCGTAGGGCTGAGGTACCGTGACTCAACTCATTCGAGACATCCACGACGGCGGGCTGATGTAGCGACAGGTACTTATTCCAGCACCCTCCCGACGGACCGAGTCTCGTGTGCCGGGAGCGATCGAACCGTGAACAGGTTACCTGGTCAGCTGCCGCCGCATCAGAGCATCAGAGCACTCCGGAGTCATGAGGACGAAGCAATCGCATCTCGTCCGAGACGATCGGGTGAAATTGGACCTGGCATCCCTATGCGGCAACGGGCGGCGACGAGAAAGATTCCGCAATCCTGGAAGATCTGAAGCACCAGGATGGTGTATCAGGGCTGGGCGATGCACTAGGGAAGGGTCTGAGGATGCCGGATCACACCACTGGTGGCATTGCGGCAGACCCTGGGCCTCCGGGATCCGGTCCGCCTGGCGAAGGCGCTGGGGAGAGTAAAAGCCAGAAGCTTACTCGCCGAGGCTATTTGGCTCCACGTCCGAAGCCGAGAAATTTACTAGCGTCCGCGCTGGGCCAGCGGTAGTGCGGTCGGAGATTTTATGTAAGGACTAGTCGGGATCGAAATCGAACACACCAAGTAAGTAAGTAGTTACGAGTCGTGACTCGTGATTAGTGATATGTGTTTTATTATTAGGACGTGCCTATAGTAGCACCATCCGGGATGGTGGTTCCGAGGGACTTAGTCTTTAGTCCTCCGTCCTTAGTACGTACCTACCGTGGATGGGTTCCGTCGATGGGGCTAGGCAGAGTTTGGTTCCGGATGGAGACAATGGATACTGCCGAGACGTCATTGCGGGTGACACCAGCCAGGAACCTTGGGCAGATTCATCATCAGCGCGATTATCATTAGGTGAGATGTGGGCGCGCGGGAAAGAAAAGGGGGATGGGGGATGGGGGAGGGGAGAGAGAGGGGGAAAGAGGGGAGAAGGCCAGCGCAGCGAGACAAGCAGGCAAGCAGACAAGCAGGCAAGCAGGCAGGCAGGCAGTTCGTTCGGCCGGCTGTGAGAGATGGAGACGAGATGCCGTGGGCTACTAACTAGATACTCCGTACTGGACCGCATAGTGCATACATACCCCCCCCACTCTAAACGGGTGCTGGCCCGCTGGCTGGTCTGTGTGTGCTTCGGCGCATCCGTGATGATGAAAAGGGACGGAGCGAGTGCCTGAAGAGAGTAAGGTACCTGAGGAGCCGAGGAGGACGATGGCTTCGTTGTTTCGAGTGTCGCGCCTGATGAGAATAATCGGGCATCTGACAGCCCTCTGACTGGCTGCCGTCGCCTTTAAGGGGAGGTTGCTAATGTCCGGGCCCCCATTGGTGCACCGTGCCGAGACCTCGTCCGCCGTGAGTGGTTGTCCATCGGTTCATTCACCAGCCGTCGGACAGGGTTGTTTCTTGAGACTGCTTGTCTCAAGCCTGCATGGTGCTTCTCGGAGGCAAATACATTGCCAGGACGACCAGACGGCGGCCAGGGAACACAGAGTAGCAGTGAGGGAGGCGGGGACCCACTGGCGGTTTGGTTTTGATGTGTTTACGCATTTCGGCCGGGAATCATCACCTGGCAGATACCTGATCTGTCAGGCACCCACGGCATTACAATCCCGCTGATCTCTCGGTTGGTTCAGGTTGCCCAGATTTGCTCGTGACAAACGGATAAAATCTCCCCAAGAGGCAACAGACTCGACTCTTAGGTAAGTGGGACGTCGCAGTCCGTCCGTCGTCCGTCGTCCGTCCTCCGTGCTGGCAGGGCAGCAGACGAACGAGGGGTAAAATCAATTCCGGCGTGAGCAGCTGCCACTGGCAGCGGTGGTGGTGGTGGTGGTGGTGGCTGTCCAACGTGAGAGTACTCTCCAAGCAAACGAGCGACAAAACCTCCGGCCGACACTTCGGACCCGAGACTCGGCCGTCGTAGGCCTTGGCGTGGGAGCCATTCCTCATCCGGGCGGGCAACTCCACTTTTGGCCTGGCGCTTTCAAGTTTCAACGGTTGTGCATCGATCGATCCACCGATCCCCCCGTCCTCCGCGTCCTCCCTCCTCCAATCCCCCTCCCCTTCCTCCTCCCCCTACGTAGACTCTCTGGTTAGCCTGTCTGGTCTGTCGCCCTCGCTAGTCTCCGTCCGTCCCAGTCAGAGTCTGGCCCCAAATCTGAGCGGTTTGCCTCAGCAACTCAACCTGCTGAACTTTCCCCTGCTCCTCAATGGGCCACCCGACGGCTCCCATCGGAGCCGACCGAGTCTGGATGCCCTGCATCCGGCTGGGGTGATCTCGGCTGCGCTTCACCGGCCCTGTGCAATTATCGTTTCGACAATGGTCAGGGCTTCTAGTCCCAGTGCACTGGCTTTCGCTTTTGCCGTGCTTTTTTCGACCTTGCCAGCCATTACATCATTCGTCTCGGCCGGCATACGCATCGGTTTCTACCACCGGCTTCTCCTGAAACCGTGACACTTTATATAGTCCATCCCCCGGGGCTCTCTGTCCTAGGCTCTTCAGATCCACGGTTCAATATCAATCAGCTTCCCTATTTACCTCTGCTACTACCTCAAACCATTTCCCACCGCCACTCGATCTTCACTGTCGACA
The DNA here is from genome assembly GCF_003184545.1 of Aspergillus heteromorphus CBS 117.55. NCBI lineage: Eukaryota > Fungi > Ascomycota > Eurotiomycetes > Eurotiales > Aspergillaceae > Aspergillus > Aspergillus heteromorphus. Next base: position 156,992 of record NW_020290426.1, on the reverse strand, counting down.
TCTGCCTCCATTCGCCTCCTGCCATCCACCATCCACCATACAGATCTCTAGCATGGCATACCCCAGGTCCGAAGCCTTTACGTTAGCCGACGACGAACGGATGTATATGAATCATCCCAGTCCGATGACTCGTCCCAACGAGTCCTTCCCCAAGGCCGACCCCCTCTCGGCCAACTGGAACTACGACAGCGCCATCGACCTGTTCTCCCTGAACACCATGATGCCCGAGACCTTCCCCTTGGAGATGTCCAACGAGATGATGAGCTTGGACCCCAAGGATTTCCCCTCCGACTTCTTCGCCCCACCCCCAGACATCAGCGGATTCACCATCTCGAATCACTCCGGCGAAGACGCTGCCTCCTGCGGCTCTCTCTCCTCGGTATGTTCTCAGAACCACTGTTCATCTCAAGCCCCACTAACATTGTAGTCTCGCAGGATCTCGAAAGTGACGATCAGTCCTGGTCCCCGAGCCACATCTCTCCCCTCGAGCCCATCCGCATGGAGCTGCCCAAGGTGGCTCCCCGCGCCGCGAAGACCTCGACCCGTCGGAAGACGACAGCCCAACAACCCCCCAAGCCCCGCGAGGCGACAAGGTGGTCGTCGAGTCCTGAAATTACACCGCAGGACTACCCCGCCGCCAGCCTCTCCCCCCACCCGCCCCCGCCTCTCCTGTCACCAACAACCGCAAGACCACCCGCAGCATGTCCGGCGACTCGACAGCCAGCACCGGCTCGGCCCAAGCAACCGGCCGCAACGCAGCCAAGCGGGCAGCGCACAACATCATCGAGAAGCGGTACCGCACCAACATGAACGCCAAGTTCGTGGCCCTCGAGAAGGCGATGTGCGGGGGCGTCCAGAAGCCCACCAAGGGCGGCTCGGCGTCGCTGAAGAAGTCGGAGATCCTGACCAATGCCATCGCCTTCATGCAAGAACTGCAGGAGGAAAACAAGGCCCTCCAGAAGGAGCTGGTCATGGTGAAACAGAGCATGGTCCCGGCTGGCATGTGGCGACATAAGGCAGAGTACCATGCTTGAGCATAGAGCATAGAGCATATTGCCATGCATGTCTCCTCGCCCTTTATGACCGTCACGTATCTTGTATAATATTATGAATTTTTCCTTTGTTCCTTTTTTTTTTGTCACTTTGTCTGGGTCTGGCCCTCTCCTGTCGGGCGGCGAACGGCGGATGCGATGTTTGGTTGGGACTTGGAGTGTGGTGTTGTATACCCGGATAAAAGTTTCTACCTAATCATCCACACTCTTCATGATACTTCTTCTAATAATTAAGAAACTTCAGACTATTAGTTATCTCTGACCTTACTTTAATTACATCTATATATCTGCATCTTGTTTCGATATTATATTGTTTACTCCTGAGTCCCGACGGGAGGAGTTTACCCGTCCGTTCCTTTTTTTTTTGACAGCCGACCGGCGGGCGCAACCCCGCTCATCCACTCTATAGTGCAATATAACCACCGGCAGCCAAGTCATCCTTGCGCCCGACACCGTCGGTCTCCAGTGCGTCTTAGTCCAATCCAGGTACCCGACAGCCTATCTATTTTAGTTCTCTACGGCTAGGTACGTTGCATTTATCACATCCCAAATTCACCTCTCCACATCACCCCGGCCGACCGCCCTGGTCCAGACCCCTACCCAACCCACATACCCACCGACTGCGGACTGCCTGACGTCTGCCACTGACTGACCGACCGACCGACCGACCAAGGACCGACCGCTCCAGACCTCTGAGTCTAGACCGCTGGTACTCCGTACTTATCCTGCATCGCATCGCAACAAAAATAGTTGATGGGGATGTGTGTCGCTGTTATGCTTATGCATGGAGCTTGACGATGAGGATGAGGGGTATTTGTCGGTGAGCTGCCACCTACTAGCCTGGTTTATGATATGTATGCGAGATATGTGCAGGATGGATAGATGGATGGGCGGAGTGAGGGAGAGAGGGAGTGAGAGAGGGAGAGAATGGGTCTAGACCTCCGGTTTACCTGCTACATGTAGTAGCTGGGAGGGTAGGTCGGGCCTAGATCTATGTACAAGAGAAGATCGTAAGTATGTACTATACATCCCTCTGCGGAGTACCTACGGAGTACTTATCCGTCGATCTATCCGGGTTCAAGTTGGCGGGTCACCCACCCACATATACAGTGACTTATCCATGCATAATATAGTGATGATGAGATAAATAGTGATGCATGCTTCATCGCTGCCTCCCTGTTCTGCTCGCACTGCTCGCACTGTTCACTTTTTTGGCCCTGTTTACTCACTACCCTGCTGCTTGTTTCTTTTGGGGCCTAGATGTCTGGAGTCCTGGAGTTCTGAAGTTGTCGACTTGCAAAAAGCCATCGAGAAAAAAAAAATGGAGAAAAAGTGGAGAGTATCTGTCGCTACAAGGAACGTCCGCTGTGGGAGGAACCATACTGTTTCACTGGGAGAACAGGCGCTCGGGAAGGGCATTTGAAGAGGTTAGTAGTATGTTGGGTAATACAGTGACAGGGGGGTCCCTAAAGAGGTTAGCGCCTGGTGGTGACTGCCCCCCCTCCTTCCTCGGCCGGTCACTCTCCGGTATCCTTCCTTCTACCCCATTGATTCTCTCCTGGAAGATGAGTCTCGAGAACCGCCCTTCTCGACACCATCTCGATCGCTGTCACGATGTTGCGTTCGATCCGAGCAGTTCACTATCGGGCGGGTGAACCACTGAAGTCGGCTAATCTGAGAGAACATCAACAGGAACTTCGCTAACGGGCACAGGTGCGGAGAAAGAAAGAATCCTCAAATGGCTCTACAAGACATCCTCTTACGACGTTCAGAATGACATGCAGAGCCATCGAGCAGTGGGAACAGGAGACTGGTTTCTCAAATTTTGGGAGTATCAGCAATGGAAGACAACTCCCGGGATCATATATTGGCTGAACGGAGTTGGTGAGTCGGAATGTCACTTTTGCCAACAGTGCTGACTTTTCAAAACAGCGTGGTGTGGCAAGTCGGTTCTTTGGTATGCATGGAAGCTCTAGTGATGAAGCGAGGATAATAATCGGAAGCTCAACAATCATGGATGATATTGTTTTGACTCCCAGCAATTGTCAGGGAAGGAGATATGCTTACTGGTACTTCCAGTTCAGTGACCTTCAAACACAGCGACTGGATGACATGATCAGATCCATAATTCGACAGCTCTGCCCGGTTTCCCTTCCCGACTCAATCCGGAAGCCCTGGAAAGAGCACCACAGTAGGGGAATCCTACTTGATGTGGGGAGACTTGTGGCTGCCCATAATGATGTCTTGACTGGCCTCAACGACGAGGTGTTTTTCATCTTGGATGCATTGGATAAATGCCCTGAGTCGTCTGCATCCAAATAACGCAGCTCACTCCTCCGCCTTCTCATTGATATTATGGAGAGGCATGAGAATAAGCTTCATATTGTCGTGACCAGTCGCCCTGAATTGGATATCAAGGCCAAGCTCGATAAGTATCCGTCATTGGACCTGGAGCAAAAATTGGGGAATGATGTCGAAGCATTCGTGCGTGATAAGGTTACTTTCATAGACCCAAGACTCTGTGGGATGACATAAAAAAAGCAATTGTTACGAAATTGCTTGAAATTCCCAAACGGTATGTTTCTGTGGGTGAGACAAGAGGTTACAGCTAATTTCTCGCGGCGCAGGCGTTTTCGTTGGGCAGATTTGCAAATCAAACAGTTAGAAGAATGCCCCACTAGCGAACAAATTATGGACGCCCTGGGGACTATTCCACCAGACCTGGAGAGTACTTATCGAGAGATCCTCGACAAGACCACGATGAATGAAGATGCAGATGTCTTGCGTGTGCTCATCGACAGGAGGGAACCTGACGTGGATGTTAACGAGCGTCTTTACTTGTCGGCAGTAAGCACAATGATAAGAGCGTCTCCACTGAAGGTTATGGAGGCTCTTCTCAACCATAGTGGGCCCAAGTTTCCTTTCGGCGAGGCTATCATACAAGGGGCAGCTTCTCATTACGATGGGCTCCAGATGATAAAGCTGTTCCTGCTCAAAAAGCAAGCCGGGTTTGTTGTCTCTAGTACGGTCTTAGCAGCCACTGCCGGCAATAAGAATAAAGGAGTGGAGATATTGGAGCTCTTGATAAACAGCGCAGACTGCAAAGTTCCGATTACCGAGAAGGTCATATTAAAAGCAGCTCTAAATGAAGGTTCATCCTCATTGGCCTATCTACTGGAGCTCGAAGGGGAGTGTCAGGGGCGAATGCTCCCCTTTGCTGACCGGTTATTGGCGGCAGTGGTCTGGCGAGAGGATACCGAAACTCTTAAGATTTTTTTCCGTCGACACCCAGAGGTTCGAGTGACAAAGAACATGTTTCTCAATGCTACTTCTAGCGCAGACAGAATCATGTTCCTATTGCAACAACCCCATGATAGTCCACCAGTTATTTTGATGCTGGAACTGATTGAAGAGGATGCCATTATTAACTAGTGGGGAGGTACGAAAAGACATTTATGGTGGGGGAAAACAGGCTAATGAACGAAGAAGGGTTAGGGGACACACTCACGATGCTGCTGGAGCACAAACTTGCGCAGGTCAGCGAGGACGTCCTGGAAGCCATGGCTCGGAACTCCTACGCGTTAGAAACCCTTCTCAAACAAGGCACCCGACCTCCGAATTACACCTGGAACCGTGACTAGCGCAGCCGAAACTGAAAACGCGATGCGTATTTTACTTGACAATCGCACCAATGATACTCCCATGACCGAGGACGTGATTCTCGACATAGTCACCAATGTGATGGGATTGAGTGTATAAAACAGGCCTTCGAACACTTTGGCCTGGACATGCCGGTTACGGAGAATGTGATGTCGGCTGCTGCTAAGAAACACCCAGTCCTGCAGTTGCTTCAAGAACAGCGACCAACAATGGCAATCCCCGAACGGATCTTGCACATTGCGGCTCATCACAGCGTTGAAACATTACAGTGGCTCCTTCAAGAGCGAGTACCGGCAGTGCCCTTGACAGAGGACCTCATAGTCGTTGCCGTTGCAAAATGCCCCAAGGCGCTACATTTGCTCCTTCAGGACCCAAGCGTGAACGTGTCACAGATCTGGCGCGCAATATGGCACCTGGATCATATCGATGGCCTAGATTTATCTCAGTATAGATTTGACGCATGGGACCTTCCTATTTGGGGATGATAGCTTCGCGGCACATGCTGGACTTTCAGGTTGTACTAGGATATGACAGAGTACGGTACTCCGTGGATGTGTTATCCAAGCGGGGGATTAAGCTATCACGACTGTTCCACCATACCGTCTGTATCCTGCTGGGAGCGCAGGGTCCAGCCGGAAAAAGCCGAATTGCCGGCGGGAAAGCGGGTGGGGCCGGCGCCTGGGCGTTCCTGAGGTTGCACCTGTGGCAGCCAATCAGGGGCGCCCCGACCCTGGCAGGGCTTGGCTGCCAAGAAATGGAGGATCGTCACTGGCCGTGACTGGACTGGTCTTGAACACAGTCACACCCTCGCCGGCCCTCATGGCCAATCCACAGCATGGCGGCCTCATGTCCTGAACATCCCTGTCCGTATCCCGTCCGGATGACTGCCAGTGCTACTGTCCCGTCGATGGCCGGACAGCTGGCTGGCCGGCCGTACTCTGTATGGCTGCACAGGACGTCCATCCCTTGAAGCGGGTCCATCGCCCCGCCCTCCCAAAGAGGCAATGGCATGTACATCCTGGCAGACCCCCTTCTCTCCCCTTCACTCCCCTTCACTGCCCTTCACTGCCTGTAAATAAATAAATACCCTCCCCCTTCCCCTCCCTTCGCTCCCTTCCCCTCCCTCCCTCCCACTCCACGCCCTCGTCGCGTCACATCCTCACCATGTTGTCGCTTCTTCGCCAGGGCGCTGCCATCTCCCTCGCCGTTCTGGCGCTTCTCCCTGCTCCAGCTAGTGCCGGAGTCTTCGAGAAGCTATCGGGCGTCCCCAGTGGTAGGGATCCTCGCGTGTCGGTGGTGCCACCGTAGCTGACGCGATACATCCAGGATGGAGATACGATAGCACCCCCAATGGAAACGACCCCATCCAGCTGCAGATCGCCCTGGTGCAGCACGATGTCGCCGGCTTCGAACAGGCCGTCATAGGCATGTCCACCCCCGGCCACGACGACTACGGCAAACACTTCCGCACCCACGACGAGATGAAGCACATGCTGCTCCCCAGCGACGACGCCGTCGACTCCGTCCGCGACTGGCTCGAGTCCGGTGGCGTGCATGACATCCAGCAGGACGCCGACTGGATCAAGTTTCGCACCTCCGTCAGCACCGCCAATGCCCTGCTGGACGCCGACTTCAACTGGTACACCAGCGATTCGCGCCATCTCCGCCGTCTGCGCACCCTGCAATACTCAATCCCCAACACCGTCGCGCCCCATGTCAACATGATCCAGCCGACCACGCGCTTCGGCCAGATCCATCCCAACCGGGCCACCATGCGCAGCAACCCCAGCGAGATTGACGAGCGCTTCCTCGCCGCCGCCACGCGCGCCCAGAACAACTCCCACTGTGACTCGACTATCACGCCCCAGTGTCTGAAGGACCTGTACAACATCGGCACTTACAAAGCTGATGCCAATTCCGGCAGCAAGGTCGCCTTCGCCAGCTTTCTGGAGGAGTACGCGCGCTACGCAGATCTAGCCCGGTTCGAGCAGCAGCTCGCGCCCGAGGCCGTCGGACAGAACTTCACCGTGGTGCAGTTCAACGGGGGACTAAACAACCAGTCTGCTACTGGCGACAGCGGCGAGGCCAACCTGGACCTGCAGTACATCCTGGGCGTGAGCAACCCTCTCCCGATCACCGAGTTCAGCACCGGGGGTCGCGGCCTGCTGATCCCAGATCCGACATCCCCGGACCCCAACGATAACAACAACGAGCCGTACCTGGAGTTTCTGCAGAACGTGCTGAAATTGGACGATGCCAGCCTTCCACAGGTCATCTCCACCTCCTACGGCGAAGACGAACAGGTACCCCTTCCTTCCAATATCCCATCACCATCTCTAAACACCCCCCGCCAACACTAACCAACCCCCAGACCGTCCCCGAATCCTACGCCCGCAGCGTCTGCAACCTCTACGCCCAACTCGGCAGCCGGGGCGTCTCCGTCCTCTTCTCTTCGGGTGACTCCGGCGTCGGCTCAGGCTGCCAAACCAACGACGGCACCAACCGCACGCACTTCCCGCCTCAATTCCCCGCCTCCTGCCCATGGGTCACCTCCGTCGGCGCGACCACCAAAACCCTCCCCGAAGAAGCCGTCAGTTTCTCCTCTGGCGGTTTCTCCGACTACTGGGCCCGCCCCAGCTACCAAGACACCGCCGTAAGCACCTACCTCAATAACCTGGGCCCTCGCTTCTCGGGTTTATTCAACAGCTCAGGCCGCGCTTTCCCCGATGTCGCTGCCCAGGGCGTCAACTACGCTGTCTACGACAAGGGAAGACTGGGGCAATTCGACGGAACGTCCTGCTCATCACCAACTTTCGCGGGCGTGGTCGCGTTGCTTAATGATGCGAGATTGAGGAATGGGAAGCCTGTCCTGGGATTCCTCAATCCGTTACTGTACGGCAGTGCCAAGGACGCGTTGAATGATATTGTGAAGGGCGGGAGTAAAGGCTGCGATGGAAAGAATCGGTTTGGCGGCCCCGGGAATGGAAGTCCCGTTGTGCCGTATGCCAGCTGGAATGCCACCCCGGGTTGGGATCCGGTTACGGGTCTTGGCACGCCGAATTTTGGGCGGTTGGTGGGGGTTATTAGGGAGGTGTGATTTTATTCGTTTTCGTGGGGTGTTATTGTGGGATGAGGATTAAGGGGGGGGGGATACGGGAGATAGGGTGGAAGATATGGGGAAGACATGGGATGGGAGGGGACGTTTTCTTGTTGATATTGTATTTTATTTAATTACTTTGTGGAAGGTGATGATGAATGTGAAGTGTGGATATGAATATGCATGTACATGCGTGGGAATGGGATGTGTATTAACTTAATAAACTATAGAATGGGTTTACTGTGGATTGTGGATTAAGCATAATGGATTGTGGATATAGATACATGAATATGGTACATCTGACCCAACCCGACCTGATAGACCAGTCCAGTCTAGTCTCGTCCAGTCCAGTCTCAGTGACGGGATAAATGCAATTCAATCCATTATTTCTTTTTACAGAGAAGTGAAGCGGTTTTTCATAATTGCGTGCCAGTCCTTCATCTCCATTCCATATCATATCACCCACACCCCCTGTCAAGAAGGACGGATCAAGTGTCATTTCTTGATATCGATAGCTTCCGTTAACTCTACCCTTGAAATATGTGGAAGTTGGGGGGGGGGGTAATCAAGTGGATTTCCATAGATGGTATCTGTATGCTGGAATGCTGGATTAGAAGCGGAGAGAATGGATGCAGCGGGGAGGTCTGGGGCTCGGGTGGTTCGGGTGGATATTTTTGGGGGGGGGAGGGGAGCAGGAAAGCACTGCAGAGCAGCGGGCAGGGATGATATCGAGATAGAAAACTAGATCGAGCGAGATCGATCAACAACCCGAACCAATCCACCAACTCAATCCGAAATCGAAACATGATGATGATGATGATGATGCCAGCAGCCCAGCAGATCTTGTTTCTCCATACGTATTTATCTTGTTTGTCGTCTTGGTCCGGAAAGCTAAATAAAAACAGGATTCGAAGAGCCGTGGTACTATACCATCCCCATGTGGTCTGTTGTTGTGTATTGCGGCGTGGAAGCGTGGAAGTTTACATCATGTGTGCCCGGGGAAGGTAACTCAGCACTACGGTATCTACCTGCCTGGTTCATTGCCAGGCCTGTGAAATATAAAGGTAAAGTAGGAAGGAAGTCTAAGACGGACGGGGGATATTTATTCTGCGAGAGGGAGGAACTCGGCTTTTTCTTTTTCTTTTTCTTTTTTTTTTTCTAGGAGAAAAGAATTTATAGGCTGGGTGGGGCATTAAGGATAGAAAGCAGATAACAGGTAATAGTGTTTTCGTCAAAATGTATGTTCCCGGTTGATTTTTTTGAGAATACCGTTCTCACGATATGAATGAAGGTATACGACTTCAGTCGCTTTTCTTGAAGCACTATCGGAGGTTTGTACACCACCCCCCACCCCCATTGAAACCCACGGCTAATCAACTCCACCAGTCCGGAATAACACACATATTCGCCAACCTCGGCTCCGACCACCCCAGCATCCTCGAAGCCTTAATCCAAATGCAGCACTCCAGCCCCCACCCCCGAATAATAACCTGCCCCACCGAGCTAGTCGCCCTCTCAACAGCCGACGGCTACGCGCGCCGTACAAACCACCCGCAATGCGTGCTCGTGCACGTCGACGTCGGAACCCAAGGCCTGGGCCAAGCGGTCCATAACGCATCGTGCGGACGCGCGCCGGTGCTCATCTTCGCGGGCCTGTCTCCCGTGACGGTCGACGGGGAGATGAGAGGTTCTCGGACGGAATGGATTCATTGGATCCAGGATGTACCCGACCAGAAACAGATTGTGAGACAGTATTGTCGGTTTGTGGGGGAGGTGAAAGTCCCCCGGAATGTGAAGGAGATGGTGGGGAGGGCGGTGCAGTTTGCGAGCTCGGATCCGAAGGGGCCGGTTTATTTGGTGGGGGGGGAGGGAGGTTATGGGGATGGAGATTCAGAGGGATGATGATCATGTGTTGGATCAGAGGGTGTGGGGGGCTGTGCGGCCCGGGGCGTTGGCGGGGGATGCGGTAAGGGAGGTTGCGGGGTTGTTGATGGGTGCGAGAGAGCCGCTTTGTTTGGTTGGGTATACGGGACGGAATCATGGGGCTGTGGGCGTGTTGGTGGAGTTGGCGGAGCTGGTGAGGGGCATGAGGGTGTTAGATACAGGGGGCTCGGATATGTGTTTTCCGGCGGATCATCGCGCGTGGTTGGGCATGAGGTATGGGGTGCATGGGAGGATAGAGACGGCAGATGTGATCTTGGTGTTGGATTGCGATGTTCCCTGGATTCCGGCGAGGTGTAAACCGCAGCACGGCGCGAGGGTCGTGCATGTCGATGTTGATCCGTTGAAGCAGCAGATGCCTGTTTGGTTTTTCGGTGCGGAGAGAAGATATCGTGCGGATTCGGCGGTGGCTTGTCGGCAGATAGTTGATTGTATCAGGGGGGATGAGGTGATGATGGAGAGAACGCGCTCGGAGGAGTTTGATCTGAGATGACGGGGGTTGGGGCTGGAGCATGAAAGGTTGCTGGAGGGTATTGCTGCCAGTGCGGTGCCTAATCCTGATGGTTCGTTTGGAGTGGCTTACCTCTGCAGGCTGCTACGCGACGTTGTTCCGGAGGATTCTATCTTCGTAGTCGAGGCTGTGAATAATTCGCCGGTCGTGTCGGATCAACTTCAGGCTACCTTGCCTGGTCAGATCGTGAATTGTGGTGCCGGTGGGCTGGGTTGGAGTACGGGCGCGGCGATGGGGGTCAAGTTGGCCACGGATGCGTCTACCAGAGATGGACGCGGGAATATGGTGGTGCAGATTGTTGGCGATGGGGCGTTTCTCTTCAGCATCCCCAGCAGCGCATACTGGATCTCACAACGATACAGCATTCCGATTCTGACAGTTATTATAAACAACGGAGGTGAGAGACCAATACCACCATGTCTGGTCGTATACTCACTCGCTCAATAGGCTGGAATGCTCCGCGGGCCTCTCTTCAGTTGGTCCACCCCGATGGCATGGGATCCAAAGCTACCAATGAGGAATTGAACATTTCGTTCGCGCCGTCACCCGATTACTCGGGGATAGCTCGTGCAGCGTCTGGTGGTAAGATATTTGGAGCGCAGGTGCGTGAAGCAGAAAGGCTCTGTAGTGTTCTGGAGGACGCAGCCCACGCCGTTTTGGGAGGAACGAGCGCGGTGGTGGATGCGCTGATCGGCTAGACAAAAGGAGGTTAATGTAAAGAACTGATCTAAGCAGTTAATGTCACTAGTCAAGACAGCCGCCTCTGGTGTTAACTCCCTTTCCTAGCTAGACACCAAGGTTAGTAACCTGTTGATTAAAGCAGATGGCATTTGCCGAGGTAAACTGCGGATCAGTAACACTGAACAGGGGGTGCTGAAAGGGGTGCTGGCATGGATCTCGATCCCTTGATCTATATGGGAAGTAGGGTCGGACGTAGACATGAGGCTGCTCGACTCGGGCAATAGAAATTTCGTCTTTTTGACTGCATGTTGATGACAATGTCAGTTCAGCGACACGAGTCCGCTTTGAGTCCGAGTATATCCTGCACAGAACAGGAGACTTTGCTGGATGTTAGTCGCTGCAGTTATGATTGTCTTGGAATAGTACGACCGATGCGTGTAATTTCCCGAGAAGGAATTGAGCTGTGCCTGATGTTAAAATACCCCCAGAAAGAGGGATCTAGCTAGACATTATCTTTATTAGCTTCAGACTGCATCTGCTATGCGCGATGGTTAGGTATCGATGTAATAACTGAGTAAGTAATGTAATTATATCAACTTTAGCTCAAAAATAGTCTTGTTAGTAGCTGCCACACGTGTAAGCCGCAACTGCGCCTGGCTGCATCCATCAAAGAATATTTAGACGAAGCAATGCAACACTGCAATTCGAGCGCGAGACGGAACGTTCCCATATTCTTCGCGATTGATCCTGCAGTAAGTAGCTAACTGAAACGGCTTTAATCTGCCTGTTCCTAGTAAGTATACCCCGGATAGTTTCCACATATAGTCCAGGTAGATGTCGAGTGCGACGCAAGTCATCCCGAGTCTGCCGGTAAATGTCAAATGCGGTGACTCAGAGCCATCGAGACTGAGTGCATCTGGCTAAATACTCCGTCGGGTCCATCGGAAAGCCTTATCAGCAGCCATCACGATATCGTCGGCACTGTCAACCTATCACACCTAGCCCCAAGACTCATCCTGCGGAGACTGCCACCACCCAGACCCCGTTGTCGGACTGCCACGGGGCGGGTATGACACGTCGATCGACATTCCACTCCCGGCCAAGCCTACACCCCGCATTCCCGTCCCTGCTGGATCGGAAACCGGGTGAGATGAGACGGGCAAGATTGGAACTAGGCTGCTTTGATCGATGCGCGTGTATCACCGTTTCTTTGTCCTCGCGTTCCGCAGGCGTAATTGTCGAGATAGCCGGGTGAAATGGGAGGTGTCGGTTCGATGGCTATTATCTATGGTTAGGATATTCTGAATCGCCACTCCTGTATCGTATCGGGGTTAATTTCTATCCGACCCCTGACTCTGAAAGACTGCCTCGGATCGACAATCAGCTGCGGCGCACTTATCGCCTCCGCATATACCTGCCCGATTGGGAAACATAACGGAGATTCTGGAGATGATTTGTATCTTAGGAACTCCGGCGGGCTGAACGATCTTAAGGCCAGATACTGTGTACTGTGTACTGTAGATAGATGTGGCTGCGGCTGGTGGCTTGCGGCTTGCATGTTGCAGCTGACGGTGACTAAAGAGGGTCAGAGTCATTTCAGGTACGCCCAGTAGATGCTCAGATGGCGAAGATGATCCGTATAGAAAGAGCTGAGACGTGAATGCTGCTGTGATCTGGCGATGACGTCTCGACTCTTGACTCTCGACTCTCGACAACCACGTCCGGCGCGTCACGATGGGCTCCATTATGCCTGCGAACGGCCTCGCCAAGTCCGAGCTGCCAACCCCACTTGGGAAGTCCTGCCGAGCCTAAAAAAAAACCAGCCCCCGCAAAAACCAAAATTCCCAGGGCAAAAAAATTTCACTTATCGCCAACTTATCTTTTTGCCCACTCATGGAGATCTCTTTCATGACCAATTGATCCCAGCTCTGATTACCCTCTGATAACCCGTCTCACCTTTCCCGACTAAGCATGCTGGCCTCGTGAGGGGAAGCCACGACTGCCCACGCCCTTGCATCCTGGATTGGCCATATATGAACCCGCCTCGCAACGCACCCCCAGGCTGCTAGACGTCTTGCGGAAAATGGGCAATTGGGTACACGACTTGCCCATTGATCTCACATTCCCTGTTGAATGACTCGCCACCTTTTCACTGTAATTGTCCGTCCGTCATCGATCTCCGGATGGACTTGGAAAACCACGGCCCGATCAAACCGATCCAATCGGTCGACCAGAGCGTCCAAGATGCTCACGACCTCGCGGCCATGGGCCATGACCAGGCCATGAGTCGCAAATTCGACATGTGGAGCATGCTCTCGCTCGCTTTTTGTGTCCTAGGTTCGTTGGCCCGAGCACCTGCTTTCTGGCCTTGTTCGTGCTGCGCGGGCGCCAAGAACGGCAGCTAATTGCGACCAGGAACCTATTCAACTTTTGCTCAGGATCTCGACAGTGGCCTCACCAATGGCGGTCCGGTGACCATTCTCTGGGGTCTGGTGCTGGTTACTGTATGTAACCTGTGTGTGGCCGTTTCCCTGGGGGAGCTGACCAGCAGCATGCCGACCGCGCTCGGCCAGGCGTATTGGGTGTTCCGGCTGTGGGACACCCCGCTCGGTCGGTTTGCCTCGTACATGTGTGCGTGGATCAACACCTTCGGATGGTGGACCTTGACCGCCTCCCAAGTCGCCTTCATGGCTGAGTTCCTGCTGGGGATGAAGGTCATGTTTAAGCCCTCCTGGGGGGCGCCAGCAGTGGGTGGCTGGAGTTTGTCGTCTACATCGGCGTGGTCTTCGTGTTGACAGTCATCAACCTGGTCGGCTGTCGGAGAGAGAAGATTCTTCCCTGGCTGAACAACTTTGTCGGGATCTGGTTCACCGCCCTGTTCGTCGTGCTGTCCCTGGCTCTTCTCATCTCGGTCGGGGTGAAGAAGGGACTCACCTTCCAGCCTGCTTCCTTCGTTTTCGGGGAGTGGATGAACGAGACCGGCTGGGAGAACGGCGTCGTGTGGTTCACCGGCTTGGTCCAGGCTGCGTACGGTCTGACAGCCTTCGACGCGGTCATCCACATGGTCGAGGAAATCCCCGCGCCGCGTCGCAACGCCCCCAAGGTCATCTGGATGTCTGTCCTCATGGGTGCCATCACCGGTTTCATCTTCATGGTGGTCTGCTTGTTCTGCATCCAGGACGTCAACGAGGTCATCAACTCGCCGACCGGGCTGCCGTTTATGGAGCTGATGGTGGAGACTGTCGGCCTGGAAGGGGGAGCCGTCCTCATCGCACTGTTCATTTTCAATGGTCTCGGACAGGGGATCAGTATCTTGACCACCGCGTCGCGGCTGACGTGGGGTTTCGCGCGCGATGGCGGCCTGCCGTGGAGCGGATACTTCATGCACATCGACCCGGTGTGGAAGGTTCCCGCGCGGGCGCTGTGGTTCCAAGGCGTGCTGATCGGGCTCGTGGGAATCCTGTACCTGTTCGCCAACACCGTCCTCGAGGCGATCCTCAGCGTCAGCACCATCGCATTGACCATCTCGTACGGCCTTCCGATTGCCGCCCTGCTGGTGGTGGGACGCGACAAGCTGCCCCCGGGGCATTTCCACCTCGGACGGTGGGGGGCGCTTATCAACTGGATCAGCGTCATCTACTGCCTCATCACGACCGTGTTTTTCCTCTTCCCCTCGTCCCCGAACCCATCGCCCAGCGACATGAACTATGCGATCGCCGTGTTTGGGGTAATGCTCGTGGTGGCGGTGGCGTTCTGGTTCATCCAAGGCAGCAGCACGTACCTGAAGACGGAGGACGCCATCAACCAGATGATCCAAGCCCAGCGGTTTGAGGTTGAGACGGCGGAGCAGTCGGACGAGAAGAAGGAATAGACCTGTATATAATATAATATAGTTGTGGATATTTCCCAATGATTCAATGACCTCCACGGAATAATGTGGTTTATGTAGAGGAGAGAAGCAAAGCAAAGCAAAGCAGGAAGCCGATCACGGGGAGGAAACCCGTGACTATGGCGGGGTAGACACTCAACCGGACAACAATCAACCCCTCACTCCTTCATCCTCTGCACATCGCTATAGCCAGCCAGATCTGGAGGACACACAAGCATCCCCCGAAAGACTGAACCCCTCCAGCCCAATATCCCACATCCGTTCTAACGCGTCGCCTACCCGTCACTACGAACCATTCCGATTCATACAGCCGCGATCTAGATACTCGTCGGACTCCAACGCATACGATCCTCTGCCCAATCTAATCGCTATCCTGCTCGTCGGAACTTTACGGACTCGGCATCCGAAAATCGGGAACGGATGCAACCCCTCCACATGTGAGAAGTGACTCCAGATGAGGAAGTATTTCCCTGGATTCGGGTTTATCACCTCGCGTCAGCGATAGGGATGAGGATTAATATATAGTTAGTGCAACCGGATTGGTAAGAAGCGGAAACGTTCCGTCAGTCAAAGCAAGACATTGGCTAATTGTCGCTTCCCCAACAGCATTTGGGAGAGAAGCTCAACAGATATATACTTGGGATGCGGTCAACCGGATGAAGCGAACGAACATGCTCACTCGCCTTGATATATCCACCGACAAACGCTCGCTACGGGGAGATCAGAACGAACGCCAGCCGCTGACACAATTTTGAAACAAGGAAACTGGACAGTCCAGTCCAGACCCGGGTCTGATTAATAGAGGCTCGATGTCCCGCAGCTTAAATCAATGCCGGATGTCCCCACCTGCTAGCTGGCTATATCCGAGCCTAGATACCTGTGCCTGAGGCCCTGGCCACGTAGCTTATCTGCAGCGAGGGGCTTGACGCAGTGACCCAGGTGTTATTATGCCCTTCTACCATTGAATTTCTGGATCCCGGTGCACTGATCTCGATCCGTGCCTTTACCGGGCTGCGAACCGACAGCCACCATGATCCGCAAATGACCCGCCACCTGGCTTTGATCCACGAGGGGGCTCGGAATAAGGCTGGAACAGAAATTGCAGACTATGGAGCTGTGGGACCTGAATGGTCGTCATTCTTCTCGACTATTTGGATCATCTTAGGTCATCGCAAATAGTCCTTCCAGGCACGACGAGTAATACCGACCTCTAGCGTCTTAGCAGTGGACATGATGCTGCGATTGTATATCCGAGGGCACCCAACGCGAATCTTCTTCGGTGGATCGCCCTGCCATCTGTGCCAATGGAATGTCGTGTTCGGGTCCGGGTGGGGCGACTCGGAATTACGGGCTCAGCTGCATCGGGTATACGGCTTTACGGACGCGCCTTGTCAGGGACCAGTGCTCCGTGCTGGCTATCCCAGGGAGGAGGGCAATATAACAGAATGAATTCCCCTGCTGCTCTGGATTCTGGCAATCGAGTCTCTGGATTCTTCTCTTCCGCGGGGTCTAACAATTTATGGGCTGTGATTCATACGAGGTACGCCTAAAACGGCCCGCTCAGATCTATATTGGATACACTAACCACCGGCAATCCTGCAGCTAAGACAAGTGGATCATCGTTCATAATGGACAACTCATCGTCGGGAACCGTGGACGTCGAGTCTGGAGACTCTCTTTCAAAGCGCTTGACCCTTACATGGCGCAATTTGAGTGTGAACGTCACTGCCCCCGATGCTGCCCTGGGCGATACCCTGTTATCCGTGGCCGATCCACGGCAGGTCATGGGGTGGTTCAACAGGAACCAGCGGCCTAAGAGGGTATGATCGGACGATAAAGCCTCTTGGTGCTTTACTGATGGTGCGGTAGACAATTCTTAAGGACCTCACCGGTCAACTACGACCAAGCGAGATGGTAGGAAACGCGAGCGAAATAGTGAGTGGTGTTTGCTGACTGCTTTAGTTGCTCGTTCTCGGACGGCCAGGATCCGGATGTACCTCTTTCCTCCGAGTGCTTTCCAACGATCGCGACGCATTCGACGAGGTCGTCGGCGAAACCCGCTACGGAAGCATGGACCACAAGCAGGCGAAGAAGTACCGACAGCAGATCATGTTCAACAACGAGGACGACGTACACTTTCCCACTCTGACAGTCAACCGGACGATGAAGTTCGCCCTACGAAACAAGGTCCCGAGGGAGCGACCCGAACACTTGCAGAACAAGAAGGACTTTGTTCAGGAGAAGAGGGACGGGATTCTGGACTCGCTGGGTATCCCTCACACCAAGAAGACCCTGGTTGGAAACGAATTCATCCGTGGTGTGTCTGGTGGTGAGCGGAAACGTGTTTCGTTGGCAGAAATGATGGCCGGTCAGGTAAGATTCCTCCTCCTCGTCCCATGATGGGTTACTCATGGATGCGCATCATAGAGTCCGGTGCAATTCTGGGACAACCCGACTCGAGGTCTGGATTCGAAGACCGCCGTGGAATTTGCTCGCATGCTCCGACGCGAGGCCGATGAGAACGAGAAGACTATGGTGGCGACAATGTACCAGGCTGGAAACGGTATCTACGATGCGTTCGACAAGATCCTCGTCCTTGCAGACGGTCTGGTCACCTACTACGGGCCCCGCTCGATGGCTCGGGCTTACTTCGAAGATATGGGCTTTACCTGCCCTAAGGGAGCCAACATCGCCGACTTCCTTACCTCAGTTACGGTGATTACGGAGCGCATTGTCACCCCGGGAATGGAAGAAAAGGTACCCAACACTGCGGCTGAGTTTGAGGCCCGTTACCGCCAGAGCTCCATCCACTCTCAGATGATGGACGACATCGAACCCCCGGAGAAGCTGGCCATTGAGGACGAGAACCTGGCCATTGCCGTAGCTAAGGAGAAGAGAAAGAAGCACATCCCTCGTCCGCAGAGCGTCTACACAGCTAGCCTGTGGGATCAGATCATCAGCTGCACCATTCGGTAAGTAGTCGTGAATTAGTTTGAGAAACGAAGCTGACCGTCCTCTAGCCAGTTCCAGATCTTGGCCGGTGACAAATTGTCAATCATCATTAAGATCGTTTCTTCCATCCTTCAGGCTTTGGTCTGCGGTAGTTTGTTCTACAACTTGGCCGACGACAGTACTTCCATCTTCCTGAGACCTGGTGCTCTTTTCTTCCCGGTTCTGTATTTCCTGCTCGAGACAATGTCCGAAACGACCGCATCCTTCATGGGACGTCCGATTCTTTCTCGGCAAAAGCGATTTGGATTCTACCGCCCGACGGCGTTTGCCATCGCCAACGCCATCACGGATATCCCTATCGTCTTGATTCAGGTGTCATGTTTCTCATTGATCCTCTACTTCATGAGCGCGATGCAGATGAATGCCGGCCGTTTCTTCACCTACTGGGTCGTCATCATCGCCCAAACGCTGTGCTTCATGCAGATGTTCCGTGCGATCGGTGCCCTGTGCAAGCAGTTCGGTAACGCATCCAAGATGACTGGTTTCCTCTCCACGGTTTTCTTCGTCTACGGAGGTAGGTTCCCACGGAATTCCGCGACGGCGACCTTCGCTGATGTCAATAGGATACCTCATTCCCTTCGAGAAGATGCATGTCTGGTTCCGCTGGATCTTCTACCTGAACCCCGGCGCGTACGCATTCGAGGCATTGATGGCCAACGAATTCGTGGGCCTGGAAATGGACTGTGTGGAACCCGACTACATCCCCTACGGACCCGGCTACCCAACTGGTGTTTCTGAGTACCGCGGCTGCAGTGTGAAGGGAAGCACTGATGGGGTGATCAACGGCGCCACCTACATCAAGGAACAGTTCAACTACTCCTACCACCACATCTGGCGGAGCTTTGGCATCCTCATCGGGTTCTGGGCCTTCTTCATCTTCCTCACCTCGATGGGATTCGAAAAGCTCAACAGCCAGTCCGGATCGTCCGTCCTCCTTTTCAAGCGCGGTGCCAAGAGCAAGAAGGCCGACGAGGAAAGCACCGTTGCCCCGAAGTCGGAGGGAAGTGCCCTTGCGCAGACGGGAAAGCAGTCGACGTTCACGTGGAACCATCTCGACTACCACGTGCCGTTTCACGGTCAGAAGAAGCAGTTGCTTGATCAGGTCTTTGGGTTCGTGAAGCCGGGTAACCTGGTCGCTTTGATGGGTTGCTCTGGTGCGGGAAAGACTACGTACGTGTTTGTGATGAATGGGATGACCGCGGCGCTAATTCTATTGCAGACTGCTCGATGTGTTGGCTCAGCGAAAAGACAGCGGAGAGATCTACGGCTCGATCCTGATTGATGGCAAGCCGCAGGGTATCAGCTTCCAGCGTACGACTGGTTACTGTGAGCAGATGGATGTTCACGAGGGCACCGCCACCGTGAGAGAAGCTTTGGTGTTTTCTGCTCTGCTCCGTCAGCCTGAGAGCGTGCCGCGCGAAGAGAAGATAGCCTATGTCGACCACATCATTGATCTCCTGGAGTTGACTGACATTCGGGACGCGCTGATCGGAGGTAATTTTTCTTGCCGCCCTTGATGAGGACTATACTGACAGGAACAGTTCCCGGAGCTGGTCTCAGTATCGAGCAGCGGAAACGAGTGACTCTTGGTGTGGAACTGGTTGCCAAGCCGACATTGCTCTTCCTCGACGAACCGACTTCCGGTCTGGATGGCCAATCTGCTTACAACATTATTCGTTTCCTGAGAAAGCTGGTCGACAGCGGACAGGCTGTGCTGGTAAGTGTGTCTGTCTGGAATTGACAGGGTCTAATGCATTCCAGTGTACCATCCACCAGCCTTCCGCCGTTCTGTTCGACGCTTTCGACTCGTTGGTCCTACTCGCTAAGGGCGGAAAGATGGCCTACTTCGGAGAAAGTAAGTCTATAACACCCGTATCACAATTTCAGATCTAACAATACCAGCTGGCGAGGACTCCGGAAAGGTCCTCGGATACTTCGCCAAGAACGGAGCTCCCTGCCCCCCTGAAGTCAACCCCGCCGAGCACATCGTTGAAGTCATCCAGGGCAACACCGAGAAGCCGATCGACTGGGTCGATGTCTGGAGCCAATCTGAGGAGCGTGAGCGTGCGATTGAGGAGCTTGAGTCGTTGAACAAGGCGGGCCAAGCGGAGCCAGACGAGGTGGAGGACCAGCACAACTTTGCCACCCCTATCTGGTACCAATTCAAACTGGTGCTGGAGCGTCTGATGACCCAGCTGTGGCGGTCACCGGTATGTCCATCCATCCATTGCACCTCGTGAAAATAAAAGCTGACGGGTCAGGATTACATGTGGAACAAAATTATCCTGCACGTCTTCGCCGCGCTGTTCAGTGGATTCACCTTCTGGAAGATGGGCGACGGCACATACGCACTGCAGCTTCGACTGTTCGCCATCTTCAACTTCATCTTCGTGGCTCCCGGCTGTATCAACCAGATGCAGCCGTTCTTCCTGCACAACCGTGACATCTTCGAAACCCGCGAGAAGAAGGTAAGCTGCAACACCACCCCACGTCAACAAACCATCTAACCAAGCCAGTCCAAAACCTACCACTGGATGGCCTTTATTGGCGCCCAGGCCGTCTCGGAAATCCCATACCTGATCATCTGCGCCACGCTTTACTTCGCATGCTGGTACTTCACAGCTGGCTTCCCCATCAGCGCATACATCTCCGGCCACGTCTACCTGCAGATGATCTGTAAGTCCCCCCCGATTCCCCCTTTCTCCTCCCCCAGAACCAAACCTAACAAAAGTGAAGTCTACGAATTCCTCTACACCTCCATCGGCCAAGCCATCGCCGCCTACGCGCCCAACGAATTCTTCGCCGCAATCATGAACCCCATCCTCATCGGCGCCGGCATGATCAGTTTCTGTGGCGTCGTCGTGCCCTACTCCAGCATGCAGCCCTTCTGGCGCTACTGGCTGTACTACCTCGACCCCTTCACCTACCTGGTGGGCGGCCTGCTGGGCGAAGTCCTCTGGGACGTCAAAGTCACCTGCGAAGCCTCGGAGTATATCAAGTTCAGCGCCCCGTCCGGCCAGACCTGTGGGCAGTATATGAAGGATTTTATTGCCGAGCAGACGGGGTATCTCCTCGATGCGAATGCCACGAGCTGTGAATTTTGTCAGTATTCGATGGGGGCCGATTATGCGAAGAGTTTCAATTTGGAACAGAAGTATTATTCGTGGAGAGATGTGAGTTTTATCCTTTTCTTTTATTCTTTGCTTGCTTGATTTGTTTTTGAAAGTAGATTGCTGATGGTGTGATGTCTAGACTGGAATCACCGCCCTCTTCTGCATCTCGTCCTACGGTCTGGTGTTCCTGATGATGAAGCTGAGGAGCAAGAAGACGAAGAGTGCAAGGTCGGAGTGAGTGATACCAAACCCACACCCACACCAACCGGGTTGGTACAACGCGCGGACAGAGAGTTTGTTTATTTGTGAGGACGAGAGAGAGAGAGAGAGAGAGAATGAGTCGCACGCAACACACAGAGAGAGTGTGTGTGAGTAAGAGAGGACAGAGAATGCGAATGGATAATATACATAGAGCAAGGTACTCCTTTTCATACCCTTACATACATACATATACATCGATAGACAGATACACCCACCAGACCCCACCACACCACATTGGGCACCGGGCTGGATATATAGACCCATTGATCCTTTATACTTTACACTGTTTAATACAATTACTATCGTTACCTGCACTACCCTCTTCTCCTCCAACTTCACATGATTGTCTCATGGTTCTGATGCACGTCGAATAAAAGCTCTGCTTGAGTCATTAGCAGATGCATTATGTATATAGGTAGTTGGTTAGGGCGTGATGCGTGATGGTCCTGTAATAGGATGTGAAATATCAATGCCATGGGTTTTGAGAATTGACAGCGGCTGAGGTTGGGGATTGGGATTGTTGCCTCAGTACTACGAGGAAGAAGGAGGGATGTATGACTTGGCGGTGGTGGGGTGGTGAGAATTAGGCGCAAGGGGGGTGGACGATGACGTAGATATCTCACTTTTGTGACACATGAATAATATACGGATATAACTACTGATCATAGACTTGAGCGAGAATAGGATGTTTGAATGTATTGGTCTAAGGTATACATATACAAGAAGAGAACTAGTAATCCGTCTATCCATCTATAACACAATTCTGGGTATAATAACAAAAACCACAAAAAACCGTAAAAATCAATCAAAGGTGAGTAAAGAAGGAAAGGAAAGGAGAAAAAGCAGACGAAAAAAAAAAAAAAAAAATCAAAACCGAAACCTCGGTGTCTCCGCCTGCGTCCTTATATACGCGACATCCACCAACCGTCCCAGGATCACATACTCCAGCTTCAACTTGATGCTATACACCAGGGCCTTGAAGGTAACCTGAAAGGTAAAGTACCCGGCATACTGAATGGCCACGACAGACAGATCTAGCAAGATAATGGCGATATTGACCAGCAGCAGCTGGGTAAGCACACTGCGCGACAGCCCGCCCGAATCCATACGGAGCATCCTCACCGTCTCACGGATATACAGACCGGAGAGCAGCAGTTCCTGCACGCAGAACCAAACCAGCTGGATGCGCTCAATCACGCCAAAGGCCAGATTAATCGCATCCGACCCCGGGCGCGCATTCACGGCCAGTTCCAGCGCGGTGCTCGACGTATGCAGCAGTACTGCATCCACGATGATCAGATACAGCAGCGCGCGCAGGATCCTCTTATGGTGAAAAACCAGATGCAGACGCGACCACAGCACGATCGATTGCCCCGTTACCATCCCCGTCCAGCCGATGTCCACGATTATGATCTCGAGGAAGTAGTGCGTGAAGGTTACGCCGAACATCTTGAGCATGTAGCCCAGGCCGAAGGGGATGATGCTGAAGGACGCGATCAGGAGACTCCAGAAGTAGGATCCCTCGTATCGTTTGAAGGTGTTCAGGCAGAGGATCACCAGCTCGATGGCGTTGCACCATGCCAGCGCGATGAGGATCGGGAACACATATTCTTCGACGGTGGTGTCCAGGTGCCGCGTTAGGCCGGTGGGGTTGTTCGCCGACGTGTTGTCAAGGGTGAAATGGGGCATAGACTGTGAGCATCGGGGGGTGGTGGTGGTGGTGGTGTGGGGTTGATTGAGCACGAGGTCGTAGAGTCTGGAGATGTGGATGATTTGATTCGGAAGGTTGCCTGCCGTGTGTGTGCTGGATTCTACGAGTGTAGAAGTGTAGAGTGAGTGAAAGAAGGAGGCGAGGGAGTCGCAAAGTTGCCCCAGTCGATCTGTCGCCGAATCGGGCCATCCGGGCCTTGAATCCCTCCCGGCAGTGGCGTCATCGATCGGGGGTTGCTCCGGAAGCTTAGGTGTCATTGGCTGGAGATACCATGCCGCGGGTACTCTCGCCAATTGGAGACAGGGCTGATCGGATGCGCTAGTCTCTCTCCGGCGAGGACTCCTCGGCAAGTGGAGGTCTTTAATTGGTGGATGCTTGCAGTTATATCAGGTGATCCAGTTTGCTCTGTTTGAGATGTTTGCTCAATTTGTGCGCTTTGACTCATTTGTCTCGTTTGTCCCATTTGTCTCGTGCACAATACGCGATGCGTCTCAATTCTCGTCGCATCTTCGTCCTCACCTTCGTCTGCGCAATGCACCAAACTCGAACCTGACAACTCATCCAACCCATCCTGGGTCGAGGCAGCTCTCATTTGGATCGGGGAGTGGTCTATCATCGAGAGGTCAAGACCTATCGCACGATTCCTACTGTCTGGATTGTGCGAGCGCGCGATGGATGCCACCGACCATGAATGAATGTCCATCCTCCGTGCAGGTGACCGGTAGCAGGTCCTCACTGCCTTTGGTCAAATGGCCATGTCACTTCAATCACCGATCGACGTCGGATTCTGAGTCAAACAGGTTCGGTTCAATTTGGCGATTCAAGTTTACGATTCAAGTACCCACCAACCCAAACGCGATATCGAAGCCGCCGATTCGAACGCCCGCACCTCGATCCCACCGCGCAGACTACCCTACCATCACCGAGATAAAGTGCGAACGGTAGCTGAAGTGGTATCATGTGGCTGGCACATCTACAACTGCCCGGCATACCGAATGCCCTGCAAGATCTGAGACAAACGCGAACTTAGGCCATGATCCTCGGAACGTGACCTCGATCCTACCCTGGAAAATCGAATCGCATAGTTCAAGCCAGTCGACTCATAATTGCGACTCGTGAATGTGTCACTGGGAATACTGGATACTGGAGCGATAAGACTGGCCTGACCGGATCGAAGCTGTACACGGATTTCATCGAGTCCCGACGACGTTTTCGAGCGCGTGCGCAAGATGAGGCCGAAATCGAGCACCGATGCGAGGACGACAGGACGAGGAAGGCACAGCATATCGGTGGTGGATTGTGGATTGGGCAAGTGGAAAATGTGACAACAGGTGTCTGCCCCTATATTGCCTACGTTGATTTTGCGAGCTAATCACACTGGATGTCGGTCGCAACTAGCAACGGCGTCGAAAGCCGACCTCGGACGAGTCTGCCTGTTTGGATGATCTGTCACGCACGATGACGTTGGAATATTGGATGCATGCAATCCTGCTGTATCTTTACCCGAATGGCCGACGGCGCTTGAACCCCTTTCCCCGCACAGCTTGCGGATGTTAAGTTTCCGGCTCTGCGTCCGCACCTCTGCTCCCTGCGACACCATCGCTGCATTGGAACGCTCAACCTCATATCATGACTCCCCCCTTCCGTGCCGAACACATCGGCTCTCTCATCCGACCCGACGAGCTGCTGGCTGCCCGCAGTGCCGCTGGCCTGGGGAACAGCTACACCAAGACCACTGTTCCTGAAGGTCTGGAGCGTCTGACCCAGCAGGCGATCGCGAAACTGGTTCAACAGGAACTGGCTCATAATGTACGCCCCATCACGACGGGCGAGTACGAGCGACCCATCTTCTATGCCGGGTTCTTCGAGCGCCTCGAAGGGATGCAAATGACACAGGTCCCCATCCCCGAAGGCTATCGTAACGGGCTTCCGACCCTCCGAGCGCTCGAGAAGCTGGGAATCAAAACGCGAGACTGCTCAGTAGCGGTGGGCAAGATTCAGCACGTCCACAGCCCCTACCTCGCGGACTGGGAGTACCTGCGTAGCCTCGTCCCCCGCGAACAGTGGCACGAATGCAAACTGAGCATGCCCCCCATCACCTGGCAGCACCAGCACCTGCAAGCGGGCACCGCGTTCACGGCCTCTAGCCCGTACTCCACGGACAAGGAGTACTTCGTGGACCTGGCGACCGCGTTTGCGAAGGAGTTCCGGACGTTGTATGATGCCGGGCTGCGCTCCATCCAGATCGATGATCCCGCGATGACCTTCTTCGTGACGGACGAGATGCGGTCCGGCTGCCTGGCAGACGGCATCGACCCGGACGAGCTGCTGGACCTGTACATCTGGGCCCACAATCAAACCTTGAAAGACCGTCCGACGGACCTGCACGTCGGTGTGCATCTCTGTCGGGGCAATATGCCCGGGTCCACGCACATTCTCAGCGGATCGTACGAGCGGATTGCGCGGCGCATGTTCACGGGGCTGGAATATGACACGTTCTACCTGGAGTATGACACGGAGCGCGCGGGCGATTTCCAGCCGCTGCGACATTTGCCGGTCGGCAAGAACGTGGTGCTGGGCGTGGTGTCGACGAAGACGGCGGAGCTGGAGACGCTGGATGAGCTGGAGGCCCGGGTGTATGAGGCAGCCGATGCGATCGCGCAGGGCCAGGGACGCAGTCGGCAGCAGGTTCTGGACACGACGCTGGGGGTCAGTCCGCAGTGTGGGTTCGCCAGCGTGGGTCGAGGCCGGGGAATCGGAATGACGGAGGAGCGCATGTGGGAGAAGCTGCAGCTGGTGCAGCGGCTAGCAGACAGGGTGTGGCCGACCAGCAGCAGCTAGATATTGTCTTTTTGACCTCGGTTAGTGATTGCGTGGCAGCATAATGAATGAGCAATGAATCCGTCGGACGCCGATGCAGGCCAGAGAGACAACGGCACACCTGCATTGTGATCCACTGCACTAGTTTCAGAGCGTCTCTCTCTTCCGTGATTCTGCACATATCCGCTGCCAAACCTAAATGAATTGAAGCTGTGGAGGCTACTGAAGCCACCGACCTGAGGACGGAGGGCAGGCCTGCATGACAGGCCGCACGTGGTGCAGCAGTTGGCCGTCCGCGATCGCCCGTGCGAGATGAATTATGGGTCCGCGGCTTCGGCAGCGACGGATACGCGGCTTCGCTCTCCGGCCTGCATAACTCGCCTGGAGTGGAGGACCCAGGAGCGAGACTATATAGCCCTCGACGCCGGCTATCCATCCCTCGGTCTCCAGCCCTCCAATAACCAACTGAGCAGCCACCATGCACTTCCCTCTAGCTCTGTCTCTGCTGCCCCTGGCTACCCACGCCATCAACATCATCTCCTCCAACGACGATGGCTGGGCCGAGATCAACATCCGCACCCTCTACGACTCCCTCACCGCTGCTGGCCACTCGGTGGTCCTGTCGGCCCCGGCGGAGAACGAGAGCGGAACAGGTAACATCGCCGTCTGATCCGCTGGATCTACGCTCACTCACACCCACACAGGCTCCGACGATGCCACTCCCACCACCCTGACCGAGGCCTGCGAGTTCGACAGCTGCCCCTCGGGCAGTCCCGCCGAGGGCTACAACGCCTCGCAGCCGCGCTGGAACTACGTCAACTCGTACCCGGTCACCTCGATCAAGTACGGGATCAACACCCTGTCGCCCGAGTACTTCGACGGCGCGCCCGCCCTCGCCGTCACCGGGCCCAACGTGGGCACCAACCTGGGACTGGACGTGTTCTTCTCCGGCACGGTCGGCGCGGCCACCTACGCCGCGGAGGTGGGCATCCCCGCGATCGCATTCTCCGGCGACACGGGGTCCCAGACGGCGTGGGACGTGACGACCCCGACGTACAGCACCGTGTACGCGGAGCTGGCGACCAAGGTCACCGACGAGCTGGTCGCGGCGGGCACGCCCTACCTGCCGGACGAGATCTGGCTGAACGTGAACTTCGGCGCGGTGGGCGACTCGACGTGCACCAGCGCGGACGACTTCAAGTTCGTCCTGTCGCGCATCTTCACCGCCATCCCGCTGCTGACGCCGGCGGACGTCGAGACCTGCGGCAGCACGCGGCTGCCGACGGAGACGAAGGTGGTGGACTCGGACGGCTGCTACGCCAGCATCTCGGTGGGGTTGGCGAGCGATAAGCTGGACGCGAACGCGACGATGCAGGCGGTGGTTCTGGACAAGCTGTCGGGATTGTTGACCTGCTTGGAGTGAGATCGGTAGATAGCGACGTCAATGGAAATGGAAATGGGATGGAATGGGGATGTCTCTCCCGCTGTCTCGGACGTAGATTACATCCCCCCACTATCACGATATTTTAGTCTCCGCGTCAGCCCTAAGTCGCAAGTACGCGTGATCCAACCACACCCCGTCATTGGAGCAGCCCGACGTCCCTGACCCTGGCCAGCCAGATATGTTCTATTGTTCTGGTATATTAAGGCAATCTAAATCATCCACCAGTCTGAGTGACCCCCGCATCCATCATGCAATCGCAATCACGCTACCCGCCCGCACCACGTTCCGCTTCTGGCTGCTGTCAGACGCTAGATTCCTGCAGGTTCCTCCCTCCAAGACAGTGTTGCATCCTTCGCATCCTGGTCGCGAGCCAGGATCGGGGTGTCTGAGTCGGGGTCTGCGTCTGATAACCCTGATGCGGAATGACTCTTCCACCTAGATACTACGTACCCTTCTTGCACCTGCAGCTTGCAGCTGCAGCCTCCGAGGTCGGACCCATCGATCAAGCGATGTCGATCCTGAAGATTCCTTCCTATCAGGGTCGGGTAGCGTGTCTGTGTGTCTGTCGACTCGTCACGGAGCGAGCTCCGAGGAGGAGCAGGAGGAGCAAGATAAAAGGCGCCGATCTTTCCTCGTTCCTGGTGTTTTTTTTTCCCTAGCACAGACGAACTCTTTCTCCTGTTACTACTTTATATATCTACTACCTGGTCTCCCTCCATCTCCCTCTCCCTCTCCCTCTCTGTCTCTGTCTCTCAGCATTACATTGCACTACACCCTAAACCCTTTTCTAAGAATCATCCCCTTCATCTTCACCTTTCATAATAATATTTAACATGTCCCTCAAAACCCTCCTCGTCGCCGCCTCGACCCTCGCGATGGTGCGCGCCTCCCCCGCCGGCAAAATGGTCATCCGTGACTGGATCGCCAGCGACGAGATTGTCGGTTTCAACCAGACCGTGCCGGATGATCAGACGGGCGATATCTATCTGGCGTATCAGCCGTATCTGAAGGTCGTGAATGGCTGCGTGCCGTTTCCGGGTGTGGATGCCGAGGGGAATACCGAGTATGTTTTTGATATTTGGTTTAGTTGCATGCATGCCTACTACCTACCTACCTACCTACCTACCTACCTACCTACCTGCCTGCCTGTCTGTCTGCCTGCCTGTCTGTCTGCCTGCCTGCCTGCCTTCCTGGTCTCGAGTGACGCAGGCTATACTTTCTGAATCTGAATCCCAGCCCTAACCTCAACCTCAATAACAACCCCCCCCCCCCAAAAAAAAACCAACACTAACATCCCCCCCCCAACCAGCGCCGGCCTCGCCATAACCGGCTCCTCAGACGGCGACTGCACCTCCAGCACCGGCCAAATCTACGTCCGCTCCAACATCTCCACCACCAGCACCAGCACCAGCACCTACCCAACAGCGCTCATGTACTCCTGGTACATGCCCAAAGACGAACCCAGCCCGGGAATCGGCCACCGCCACGACTGGGAAGGTGTCATCGTCTGGCTGGCCGACGGTTTGACCGTCTCCGCCGACAACATCCTGGCCGTGTGTCCCTCCGCGCACGGCGGCTGGGACTGCTCCACGGACGGATATACCCTCGACGGCACGAAGCCGCTGATCAAGTACGAGAGTGTCTGGCCGGTGGATCATTCGTGTGGGCTTACGACCACGGTCGGGGGCACCCAGCCGTTGGTTGCCTGGGAGAGTTTGACCACCGCTGCCAGGGACGCGTTGCAGACGGTCGATTTTGATAAGGCGATTGTGCCGTTTAAGGATGCCACGTGGGAGGAGAATTTGGGGAAGGCCAGTTTTTAAGGGTTGATTGTTGATTATTTATCTATCTACCTATTAAGTTGTGAGTGGGTGTATGCTGTATAGTGTATAGTGTATGGTGTATAGTTGGGTTGGGTGGGGTGGTGGGTGAGACTAGGAAGTGGCGGGGTGTATATAACCTGTATCAGTGAATTGAACAATGTATGTTTTGTGTGAGTGTAGTGACAGAGATGATCATTGTCTTTCTCCCTTTCAGTGATTCTCGGCAATGTACCCAGGTGACTTACTGTATTACATGTGGGTTGGATATGATATAATATTATATATGATCCAATGCTAAAAGTTGAATGGATATTCTCTACACCATGAACAAACACACTACTATACTACAAACAAACATACAAAACCCCATTAAAACATCCTTCCCCTACACTCCCGATCCAGTCTAACACAGGTAAAGATGAATTCTGATTCAAAGTAAAAAGGCTACCTAGATTTAGATACAGTACTTGGCGGCAGGCAGCCAAAGATCAACATCCAGATCAACATCAAGGTAGAATGAAGATGCTACAACATCAAGATGGAAGCACACTAAGCGCTAGCAATGCACTGGTAGTAGTAAGGGTTGTAGCTGTGGCAAGACGAACCGGACGCGCAGGCCGACGCCCCGGAGTAGTTGATGCCGCCGCACTGGCCGTACAGCGACTGCGTGCCGCTGGACGAGCCCGCCGTGGCGGCGGTGTAGGCCGGGGCCGGGGTGATGGTTGAGGCAGGCACCTCGGGCTCGACGGAGGTGGGGACGGCGACGGCGGCAGGGGTCAGGGTGGTCAGGGTGGTCCAGCTGGAGGGCACCTGGACGGCGATCTGGGAGTAGCTGGAGCTGGAGGGGGCGCTGGGCTCGGCGATCTCGGTGTTGGCGGCCACGCTGGTGGTGATGGCGGCGGCCGGGGCGGAGGTCGCGGCGGCGCTGGCCACCCCGCTGGCCACCCCGCTGGCGCTGCCCACAACGGCGGTGCCCGTCGAGGTGATCGCCGAGGTGGTCTGGGTGATGGAGACAGCCCCGCTGTAGAGGCTGGGCCCGGGCACGGTGTAGGTGGCCAGCGAGGAGTAGATGTTCACCAGGATGCCGGCCTCGGTGGAGGTGTACAGCTCGGTGCCCAGCACCCCCGAGGGCGTGGCGGTGCCGGTGCCGGTGACCTGCAGGTTGAAGCACTGGGGGTAGTTCTGGGCGCCGTCAGTCTCCTCGGCGCCGTGCAGGGCAATCAGCTCGTGGCGCAGCACGTAGTTGCCCGGCGCGATGGTCGGGGGGATCTCGACCATCCAGCTGTTGTTGTTGGCGATCAGCTGGTCGGTTCCCCAGGTGCCCGGCACCTCGGAGTCGCTGATCAGCCCGACGCCGTCGATCTTGAAGAACTCCAGCTCGGTCTTGTCGGCCGTCTCGCAGCTGCCTGAGCAGCGCGCCAGGTAGTCCAGCACAGGCCCGTGGTGCGACGACGGCCACGCCGTCCACTGCACGTTGACCTTCTCGCCCGCCCCCACCACGACGTGCGCCTGCGCGTTGGTCGCGTTCTCGTGGCAGATGATGTTGGGGTTGCGGTACTCGTCGGGCGAGATGAAGCCGTTGCCCGTGTTGGGGGTCGTCCACGCCGCCACCTTCGGGGGGTCGGTCTCGTAGGGGAACACGTTGATGTCGAAGCCCTCGTAGTAGACGCCGTCCACCACCAGGTTGGTGACGTGCCCGTGGGCCGCCACCTGGGTGGTGGCCGACAGCAGGGCCGCCAGGAGGGAGGCAGACTGAGTGTGACGCATGATTGCTAGTGGTGGGGATAGAAGACAAGAGATAGAGAGAGTGTGAGAGAAAGTGTAGAGAGAATGTATGTGGTGAAAGCGTAGAGAGAACGAGCGACCCAGCGCAAGGAATGTGAGGCTTCAGTCAATGAAGCGAAGAGCGAAGAAGGGAAGAAGGGAAGGAGGAAAGTCAAGACCTGCTGGAGAGGAAGAGAGAAAGACAGACCGACTGGCGGTGCGATGGAGGTCTATTTAACCCACCATCGCCGTCTGTCTCTCTCTACCTGCGTCGCATCTCAAACGGCCATGCCTCCGGTGCTCCACCAGGAGTCGGGCTGCCAGCCGCCGGCGACAGGTCGACACACGGCGGGTAGGGCAGTGGGTCCATCTGGGCCCTGAGGGGGGGGCATCGGAAGCGCTGGAGCAATTAAGGTGAGGCCGGAACGGTGCTATCCAGTCTAGGGCAGGGGCAAGTGTTGCAGGTGGTGCCGATCCGTCTGATATTGAGCCCCCTAGGGTCTTGGCTGTTGTCGGTGTTTTCCCTCTTCACCCGTTGTCGGTTGTCCGTCTGGCGTCCGTTTGTCTCTGTAGACAAGCTTTTTCTCGTGGAATAGTTCGATACCGCCGTCCATCCGTGACTCGAACGCTTGATCCCCGACCGCTGCACACGAGGATAAGAATAGAATCAGGGCCCGGCTGGGTGGATCCACCGCCAGCCACTAGACTAGCCAGGCAATAGCACCTCCCTAGCTGCTCGACTTGCACAATTAGATTAAGCTGGCCCTGACTGGCTTAATCTCGCCAATCACGTCGCCCACGTCTGGACGGCCGTCCCTGGCAATTTTCTTCCTGTCAGATTTCTCCTCCACGCGCCCAATGACAGTTGGCCCGGTGGATCGATCCAGGTGCATCGAGCGCTTTCGACTTTCTATCTATCTAGCCCAGATATTTACTGGTAGACTGACTAGTTATCTACAGTGTCGGCCGAGCTTTCCCTTCGCTTCCCTCGGGGAGACCCCGTTGCCCTGTTCTGCGCGACGGGGCTGGCGGGCGGGCCTCCTCGTCGTACTTCTGATACGAATCTTGCAAGGCAGATGGGGTTGCATGAATCGCCAACCACCACCCTTGCGCAATGTGGCGGCATTGTCCATATCCGCATCTGCATCCGCATCCGCATCCTTGCCGCTGGTATTGTGTCCTCCACCGTCCACACCGGTCGCTGCCATCCCGAATGTCTGTTGTCATTCCCGGCCGTGCGATGGACAAGCAAGCTTAACCACGAACCTTATCCCGCCCTCGTCAACGGCGAGAGACGGCGACCCACCGGCACCTTTCTGGATGGCGCCGGTGGCAGACGTGAAACGCTCCTGTCGCATATTAACCGTGACCAGCCACGCCACCCGCACGGGGCTTTCCCTGCCCTAGCTTTACGGGCCCGCGAAGCGCCGGCCACCCAACCCAGTCAGCGCGAAGTCGTCCGGATTGGACGTGGACATGACAGGATGGTGGCGATTAGGATTGAGTGACCTGTAAGGCAGGGTGAGATTGCAAGGGATGGCTGCCGTTTCAACTGTCCGGAAATCAGCCTCGCGGTGAAGACGCCAACCCTGTCTGACTGCCCCTTCAATCAGCATAGACATGTGCTATGAGATGGGTAGGCGCTTAGTGCTGGCACCCCTCGGAGTCTCCCTTCTCGACGGATCCTATCATGACAACACGCGGCTGTGGGCCAGCCAAGGACTGGACAGGACTAGCCAGCTATGTCGCTAGCAGAGAGCTGTGGTGTGGTGCCAGAATCCAGAGGGCCTTCGGGTTCGTGTTACTATTAACGGCGTCGCGTCGGCTTTCGGATCCCAAGTTGATGCCGACATCTGTCTGAACTCTGGGACCGGTCGGTTGGCATCCATCTCCACTGGATAGACTGGATAGTGGATAGGATAGGGGCTGAGTGCGGTTGTGGATAAAGTCGGGATATGGAATCCAGTTCCAAGAACAGCCATGTGGCTGGCCGGCGGTGACTACCGAGGCATTCACGGTGTAGCTGTCAGTCAAGCTCCACAGCATAACTATCAGGCTGTGCGAGAAGACACTCTTCACCTGGCAATCACAGTGAATGTCCCGCCCTCGCTGCAGGATGCTCAAGCCCTTTTTTTTTTTTTTGCTTCAACGGCTCTCGCTTAGGATGTATCATTCTCCAATAAGTCCAACCGGAAAGAATACACAAGAGCCTCGACGATATCAATTTACCGTAAGGAAATACATTCCAACCACCCTCTCAACTCGCGTAACTACTATACAGGGACATCCCATGATATTTTCACGCGAAATACGAAGGAATGTCTCGTATTGACGAAGAGGGTTCCCTGCTTGTCAAGCTCCTCGGTAAGGTCAATCTGGTCTGGTGACTCTAGTCGACTATACTCTGCTTGGCCCCAAGTCCAAAATCACCCGTGGCATCAATAGCGACCCTGTTGGTTGGGTCTAGTCCTCCATGGTTCAGCTTTGAATCTTCCAACTACGCCAATATTATCGGATTTTATTCTGTTCGCTCTTCTGTTCAGCTGATATGAGCTGGACTACGCTCGATTTCCCAGTAATAGGCATATACTCTCCTCATATGACGTTTACTTCCTAATATCTCAGCAAAAGGCCAAACAGGCCACATGATAGCTATCTTGAAATCCAGTCTGGTCTTCTAACATTTTTCTGCGAACGCCTCGGAAACCCCTTATAGATCCCGTTCCCGGATAATTGATAAGATATTTCTCAGCAGGTACCATCTGAGATCACGACTCGAGAGTGCAAGGGGAAACGATCTTTCAGACGCGGGCAACTTGTTCTGCACCCGACTTTTGCGAAACGACCCCATCGCAAATGGGACGACATGCGCCGTTTGAAGAGTAGTCGTTGTCTTGGTTCAACACCAGGAATATGTGTGCATCCGAGGTAAACCTCAAACCTGCCAGAAACCCTACCCCTTTTGGCCTGGGGCAATATCGCCAGCCCCTAGCAAATGGGAGCGCCTGCTGTTGGTTGTCCTGAGGATTAGGATATGTGCAGTATTCCTGTTCTCTTTGGTGGATTCTCATACCCATCTGCTGTCTGTGACTGAGTCTACTTGAACGGCGTTTGTAAGGTGATGGTCATGGTGACCGGGTGATGAAGGTGTAAAATATCTTTATCTGGTGGGTGACTTCAGGTGAAAGATTCACCACGGACTAGATCTTCTAAACCACTGAGTATTCTTAAAGTCAGTGTAACTTCAGTGTGATCAGTTACGATATAGAAAAGATAATTGACACATCCCTTTGAACTAACAGATGTATATTATGGCGCATAGCAGGTTTGGTTCTGTCATCTCAGTTGGGATATATCGAATACTGTACCAACCTGATTACATCCAGGCCTGGAGTGCTCTGTGGGAAATGTGGGATGTAGGAAACAAGAAGTGATAGGGTGGAATTCAGGGTTATATAGAGGGGTCGTCAGGTGAAGACAGTTAACCGGCCAGACCCCAGTCCTGGTCCGGATTGATGGGTGACATTGAATGGGACAAAATACTATATCTTCGAGACAATGTGGACTAATGGCCTGGAATAAACATATCTAATTGCACTTCCAGTGAAGAACTACCAATCCACTTCCTGAGAATTCACCCCATCGATCAATGCTAACTGGCTCATCTTTCTACCTATGATCTTCCATTCCGGTACTTACTCTCTCTTACTTACTCTGGCACGTCATCCTCAGGCCACCGGAGCCTTCGAGAAGACGATCACCTGACCGCCGCCCCCCTGCTGCGGCGTGCCTTCCGGAAGCAGTAAGCCGGGGATCCGTTCTCGGTCAGCGGTGGGCTTGGCGGGCCCCGCGATTGGCCAGGACGGCCGCTGCGGAGCGGAAGCCCCACCGGGCCGGCTCGCGAATTAGGTAATGGGTTCTAGAAGGGGGGGAAACCTGAGGCCGGGCCACCCACAGTCGCGGCAGCAAATTCTCACGATGTTGGAGTCGTCTTGGGGTCGAGTGACTCAGACTCAGACTCCATCTGCATTCTCGTCCGGTGGCTCGATTGCTCTCCATCCCGACATTCCATCTGACAGTGGACAGCGGACAGCGTCACGAACTCGTGAGATCCCGTTTGTGTCAATGTAGAGCTGCTAGGGCTGCGTATATCAGATTCTTCCTCTCGTCGGCTCCTTCGACGACTCCACTCTTCGTCACGTTTCATCCCGGCTCGCGTGTTGGATTTTCACCTCCCAGCCATGGCCTATATCACTCCGGATAAGGCCGAGCCCGATCTCAATGTCCAGGCCAGCGGTTTCTTCCGCGATGCGTCGGACCTGAGCGACGCGGAGAAGCAGGAGGACAAGAAGGACGACCCGAGTTATAACGACACCTTCGGCGACGAGGAGTACGCCGAGGTCAAGTACAAGGTCTTGAGCTGGTGGTATGTCCAATGTCCAACCCCAATGTCTGATGACCAATGACTAATGTCGGATAGGCAATGCGGCTTCCGTGAGTGTCGGTAGTGAACAACTCCCCTTGTCTTACTGACCAGCCTAGTGATGGTTGCGGAGACGGTGTCTCTTGGTATCCTGTCGTTGCCCGCCGTGGTGGCCACGCTGGGTCTGATTCCGTATGGACTGACCATATATCCTGTCATTCGGCCTGCTGACTCCATACAGCGCCGTCATCCTGCTCCTCGGCCTGGGTCTCCTGGCCACCTACACCGGCTATGTCATCGGCCAGTTCCGCTGGGCTTACCCGCATATCCAGAGCATGGCCGACGCCGGCGAGATCCTGTTCGGGTCCATCGGGCGCGAGGTCTTCGGCACTGGCCAGCTGCTCCTCGTGGTCTTCATCATGGCCAGCCATCTGCTGACCTTCTCCGTCGCCATGAACACGATCACCTCCCACGGCACCTGCACGATCGTGTTCACCGTCGTCGGCCTGGTCGTCTGTTACGTCCTGTGTCTGCCTAGAACATCAGCCAAGGTGTCCTACCTCTCGGTTGCCTGTATGTCCATCCCGGCAGTCGTATCGTGTCCGTACTAACGGTAGACAGCATTCGTCAGTGTCTTCTCAGCCGTCATGATCGTCATGATCGCCGTGGGCATCGAGCGTCCTTGGAAGGGGGCCATCGCCGCCACCGTGGACACCAGTCTATACGAAGCATTCCTGGCGGTGTGCAACATCGTCTTCTCTTTCTGTGAGCACCCCATCCATTCATCCATCCATCCAAACCCACCCCCCACCTACCCTCCAGCTAACACGCCCCAGCCGGCCACGTCGCTTTCTTTGGATTCATCTCCGAGTTGAAAGATCCTCGGGAATATCCCAAGGCGCTGTGTCTTCTGCAGGGCATCGACACTGTGCTCTACATCGTCACCGCCGTGGTGATCTACATCTACGCCGGGCCCAACGTGACCTCGCCTGCCCTGGGGTCTGCCAGTGCGCTGGTCGCGAAGATCGCGTACGGAATCGCCCTTCCCACTGTAAGTGCCCACCTCTCTTGTTGAAATCGACCAGCAGTGTACTCAGAGTCAGTCGTATTGACTAACGGTACCAGATCATCATCGGCGGCGTCGTCAACGGCCACATTGCCTGCAAGTACGTGTACGTGCGCATCTTCCGAAATGGAGATCTCATGCACAGTCGCGGTCTCGTCGCCACGGGGTCCTGGGTCGGTATCATGCTGGGCCTGTGGATCGTGGCCTGGGTTATTGCGGAGGCGATTCCCGTGTTCAATGATCTGCTGAGTTTGATTGTACGTGCTATCCTCCTCGCTAAACTGTATCACCCGACTAACATCATCCACTTAGGCCTCTTTATTCGCGAGCTGGTCGACATGTAAGCATACCCCATACCCCTAGACCTACCAATTCACCCCCCATTAACCCATTAACCCACTCACTAACCACACAAAAAAAAATTCAGTCGGCTTCAGCGGGATGTTCTGGCTCTACCTCAACAAAGACCAACTCTTCTCGTCTCCGCGAAAGATCGCATTGACAATCTTCAACCTGTTCATTATTGCGATCGCAGCCTGCATCGTAAGTTTTTTACCGCTTGATCCTATTCTTCTTCTGCTTTTCTGGCAATGAAATGCAATACATTCTAACAACCGGCTCCAATTCAGTGCGGTCTTGGACTCTACGTTTCCGGTCGCTCGTTGCATGAAGATACCACCACCGCGAGCTTTTCTTGTGCGAATAATGCTTGATGTGAATGGATAAGGATGTGGTTTGATGAGTATGGTTGGGTGTGGGGGTGTGTCTTGTATAGTAACGAATGGGTAGAGGATAGAAGATATATAGAAGGCGGATGGATGGGTGGATAGGTGGATACTGATGGGATTGGGATTGGTATTGGCATTCTCGTTGTACATTGGTTGGCTGGGTTGGGTTGGGTTGGAATGTGAACATACTGAAATGAGTTTTACTTAATGTTCAAAAAAAAGTCCCCTTCAACTCGAACACTGGCAGTGCGGAGGTGCCAAGGTTCCGCTGTCGTGGCCCCCCCGCCAAGACTGCCGCCGGAACTGTCTTGGCGTCGGTCGGCCTTTCGCATCTGTCGTCAATTCATTCTTCCCCAGACAACCTCTATAGCCATGGCGCGTCCCGGGCCCACCCTGCCGCTCCTCCGGGGCACCACCACCCTGGAGTCGGCCCTGGAGCAGGAGGAGGACATGCTCCGCGACCTGGACTATCCCGAGCAACGCATCGACTTCTTCCCGTCCCTCTACAGCCAGCGCGGGGAGATCGAGAAACTCGCCTCGCACCACATGGGCATCGACTCCGACACGTGTCAGGTCGGCGGCGTGAAGGAATGGATCCATGGTAGCTTCAACCTGTGCATCCCGCTCTACGTGCCAGAGAAGCGGGCCGTCATCCGCTTCGCCTTGCCCTACAAGCTCGGGGAATCCACCCACCCCGGCAATGTGGACGAGAAGCTTCGCACGGAAGCGGCCACTTTCCTGTGGATGCAGGAGAACTGCCCCGACATGCCGATCCCCCGGTTGGGGGGCAGAGTGTGAGCCAGACCAATCCATAATCCATCCTTCTGGTCCCTGGCTGATGCAAGGTGCGCAGTTTACAAAACCCGAGAATGTCCCATGGACAGCCCGGGTGCTTTGGTCGCTCCGGCGGTGTATCGCACGGCTGTTGAGATATCCTCTACCGTGTCGCTATGTCTGCCATCACCGTTCATCGATGCTGGAGACTGGCTACCTGGTCATGGATTACGTCGGGGGTCCGGGGGTGCAGATGCTTTCAGAGACATGGGATGAGGATCGTCACGACCAGGGGAGGAGAATCAACCTCTTCCGGGGCCTCTCGCGCATCATGCTCTCGCTGAGCCGGATACCCCTCCCACGCATCGGATCGTGGACGTTGGACTGCAACGGCATGCTGCAGCTGTCCAACCGTCCGCTCACCCTGCAACTGCATCAGTTGGAGAACGGAGGGATCCCGACCAACATCGGTCGCAGTCTTACCTACTCCACTGCCGACGCATACTACCTGGACCTTTTGTCGTGCCACGACAGTCGCATCCGATCCCAGCCGAACTTCATCACCGATCGGGACGATGGCCGGGCCCAGATGGCTCGACTGACCATCATGCGAGCGCTCGTCCCCCATTTCGCCGACCGAGAGCTTCGCGAGAGGCCGTTTCTCTATCGCCTGACGGATCTCCATCCAAGCAATGTCTTTGTGGACAGCAACTGGAATGTGAAGTGCGTGATCGATCTCGAGTGGGCGTGTTCGCTTCCCGCGGAAACCCTCCGTCCGCCGTACTGGTTGACCGGTCGCTCCGTTGACGATCTCACGGACGAGCACCTCGACACATATCGACAGGCGTATGAAGAGTTCGTGGGTGTTTTCGAGGAGGAGGAGGAGGAGGAGGAGGAGGAGGAGGAGGAGGAGGAGCTGGCAAACCGGGAACCTTTGGTATTTCCAGGCCCTGGACAGCCCGAAAGGTCTGTATAACCTTTTCGGACAGCATATCCATCCCCTGTTCTCGTCTACCGCTCGCGTGGATTCAGACTTTCCGCGAATTGTATCAGACTACTGGGCTGCCGATGTAGAGGGGGTAATTGCCGCCAAGCTCCGAGACAAGGAGGGGTACGAGGAGATGCTCCGTCGGCGGTTCGAGAATGCTGCCGATCAACCCTGAGAAGAGAAGCGTGTCTGTGCACATATACCAGGAGGGGGTAAGAAAGCATGTCGAATGGGTGGAAAGGAGCTGGACGATATCGAATAATCTCATCCCACGTCTGTTTTTGAGCGGGGCTTGCACATAGGACATAGCCCATCTTGTTGAAGCTACCGAGTGCCCAGGTAGGCATGACAGCTGCGGATCAGCCCTACAGCCGGGCTGCGGCCCTGGGGCCCTGGCCCTCTGCCCCCTTCCACATCCACACTTTGTCCCATTATTCCCCATCCACAGCCTCATTCACCCTGCCAGCAGACGATCTCAGCCCCCAAAATAGCCCTCCGCTCAGGCAGCCGTGTTTCAGGGACAGCTGAGATGACGTCATTCCCCCCCCGCTTCCCCTTGGCGCGGTGTCCCCAGCCTCGTCCCTCATAAATACCCCGCCACCGCCAGGGTCTCAGGGTCTATCTACCCCATCACATCAACCCTATCTCCATCCTCAACTCTCCCCCTCCATCATGCCCGGACACTTCGGCCAAAAGATCCTCAACAGCTTCGGCATGGACCACCACCACCACCACCACCAGGGCCAGCCGTACCAACAACCGCCCCCACCGGGCGACAACCGCCTAGCGGGCAACCGGATCATCCACAACGACGAGCGTCTCCTCTCCTCGCATCCCGCGGGCACCTATCCCCGGCTAGCCCGGCTCTCAGACGGACGCATCTTAGCCTCCTTCACGCGGTTCTACGGCGGGGGCGAACGCGCGCTCCTCGTCTCCATCAGCAGCGACAACGGCCACACGTTCACCGACCACGGCGAGGTCACGCGCGGCCACGGCGACGTGGACAACACATTCCTGCTCGAAGTCGGGCCGGGCGTCGTCCTGGCGGCCTTCCGCAACCACGACAACGGTCCCAACGGCCCCGTGCACTTCCGCATCACGGTGTGTCGGTCCACCGACTCCGGGCGCACCTGGGCCTTCGCCTCGCAAGCCGCCGAGAAGCCCGCCCCGCTCGGCATCTGGGAACCCTTCATGCGGCTGGGCCGCCGCCCGGGCGAAATCCAACTCACGTACTCCCAAGAATTCGCGCACGACAACCAATGCACCATGCTGGTCCGCTCCTTCGATCAAGGCTCCACCTGGTCCCCACCCCACTGCCTGCACGGCGCCCAGGACCCCCGCCGCGACGGCATGAACGGCATCGCGCGCACCTGGGACAACGGCCGCGAAGCGCTCGTCATGGTCTTCGAAACAACCAGCTACGGGACCTTCGACGTCGAGGCGCTCCTCAGCTACGACGACGGCGAGACCTGGGGCTGGCGACACCAGGTGTACGTGCCGCCGCGGGGGCATAACGCGGGGGCGCCGCAGATCGCGTCGCTGGGCGATGGGTCGCTGGCGGTGATTTTCATGACGGATGAGGATTGTGGCGAGGTCAGCTGGACCAAGAATGCCTGTGTCAAGGTCGTGTTTGGCGCGCCGCCGGTTGAGGGGAGGGTCCAGTGGACGCAGCCGACGGCTGTGTGTGGGGATATGAGCCATTGGCCGGGGATTTTTGCCCTGGATGAGCGGAGACTGTTGGCGTTGTATGAGTGTGGGGGGCCCAAGGCGAAGACGATTGCCTTGGAGATGTAGCGATGCGATAACATGAGGGAGATGACTGAGATGGAAGCTGGATGTGTCTTTTATCGAGCTGGATTGGATATGGGCGTTGCATGGATGTTATGTGACCGACTACCGACTAACTACTTACCTACTACCTACCTACTACCTACCTACTACCTACCTACTACCTACCTACTACCTACCTACTACCTACCTACTACCTACCTACTACCTACTTACTACCTACTTACTACCTACTTACTCAATCAATCACCCACTACCACTGCTCTACCTCTCAGAGTAAACAGCAACGATGTTCATCGTGTTCGTTGGTTGTAGCCTGCTGCCGGGCGGTTTCGAACCACACTCACTGCTCCCCAGTTTTGCTGAAGCGTGACTAGTTAACTCTGCCGTACCGGGGGAGTGTTTTGCCGACGGTGCCGATGGGGTAGCCGGTGGGATGGTATGATGATCAATTGCTGACTGTTATGGAGTTATGGTGGGACGACGGAGGAACTGTGATGGTAGTAATGGTAAAGTAATACAAAGTGATTGCTTTAGTTGGTGATTATCTGCTTTATACATAAAGGGTTTATGCAATCCGATCCTCACTTTCTTCTGTATACTGTACTTATATAACCCATTCCATCTGTAGTATATACCCTACCCTCCAATATACAACAACCCATGTCAACCCCGCACCCAAATATCAATATCAACAAGAAAATCATTTCAACCCCGCCACCAACTCCTCCACACTCCTCATCTCCTTATCATTATTCTCCCCCACATCCAACGCGACCAACACCCGACTGACACAATTATACCCCGCCACACCGGCCGTCAACTCCACGATCTCCCGATCGGAGAACCCCGCGCGCTGCAGCCCCGAGAACGTCTCGTCGCTGACGCGCACTGTCCGCGTCATCTCATCCGCATACCGCACGATCGCCCGCTGCTTTTCGGAGAGCGCGCTGCCCTCGAGTGCGTGCGTCGCTGCAGACCCAGCCATACTTGTAGTTGCATCCTGCTCAGACTCAGCGAGACAAGCCAGCGTCCGCACGGCCTGCAATTCGTCCGGCGTGATCCCCCCCTTCAGCGCGAGCGGCGCATGCGCGTTCCACTCGTAGATGGCGCCCGTGAGGACCGCGACTCGGCACACGGCCAGCTCGAGCAGGCCCGGGTCGATCACGGTTTGGGTGCGGATGGCTCCGAGGAAGCTGTTCCAGCCGTCGGCGACCGGGGGGGAGTGCAGTAGGGAGAGGTCGAGGGGGATCAGAGGGCGCGGGTGTCGGCGGGCGGCGATGCGGGTGTAGATTTCGGTGGTGGGGGGGTCGGAGGTTGGCGGGGTGGAGGGGGCGTAGGGGAGACGCATTTTGGTGTAGTTGGATTGGAGTTGGATTTGGATTTGGGATTTGGGGTGGTGGTCTGCAGTGAGGTCATAAGTGAGGGAGTTAGTTGGGGGTTGGTTGTGATAGAGTTGGGTGGGTGGGGTTACTGCGTGCGGATGTGGTGGAAGGGATGTGGATAGGGTTGAAGTCTAGATAGGAAGCTGGAGGATGGAGGATGGAGGCTGGCTATTTAGTCCAGGCTGTCGAGAGGAGCGTTTACCCGCCGGCTGTCGCTCCCGATGCCGCTGCCGACCGAAGTGGGACGGTATCAATCTGGGGTTGCGGGGTTGTGATGGCCGAGTGTTGAGTGTTCAATGTTCAATGTTCATCCGATCGATGGCTGAAACAGCTGCAGGATGCGACGGTCTGAAACCGAATCCTGATCCTC
This sequence comes from Aspergillus heteromorphus CBS 117.55, assembly GCF_003184545.1. Classification (NCBI taxonomy): domain Eukaryota; kingdom Fungi; phylum Ascomycota; class Eurotiomycetes; order Eurotiales; family Aspergillaceae; genus Aspergillus; species Aspergillus heteromorphus. The sequence goes on along the minus strand of NW_020290426.1, from coordinate 114,691 downwards.
TGCAGTCTGCACATTCCATCCCTGCCGTGGATCCTGGTGGTACAACTCAACCACGGTCCGCCCGAACGGTCCGATGATGTCTACCATGACGCCCTCTCTCCGCGTGCGTACAATCCCGATTGCCTCCAGAACCATCCCTGTCGATCTCTCGAACAACCCTCCGAAAGTCTCAGACAGACGGCTCACCGTCGTCCACATTGCTACATACCATTGGTCCTTGCAGCCTGTCCAGACAGCCCTCACAGCCCCCTCGCCTCGTGTCCGCAGCCCACCACCCCCCCAGCCAATCTCCGTCGTGATGATCCCTCCCATCCCTCGACCGTTTCCCTCGACCGTCCGTCCAAACTCAATACAATCCATGACAGCTTCTACCGGTCCCCGAGCCCTGGATGCCTCCCGCCGGCTGGTCTAGTACCCACGAAGCATCCGGTCGCGGCTATCCTGCAAGGCGGACGCAAGGGGCCCTGCAGGGTCTCCAATTGATTGCCCTCGCCGTGCGGTAGCTGTAGCTGTCATGCCGGCTCTCGACCGTTTGGGCGTCTCCCACTCTTCCAACGCCCTTCTCGTGGCGTAATAATGATGCAGCCTGGAGACCAAGACCGCCATTTGAGCCTGCCGTGGCACTTGCCTACATTCTCAGAGTCAGACCGCGTCACTGTATCACTCCCTGTGCCACCCTGACCGCTGCCTGGAGACTCGGAGGGTTTTATATAACTACTACTAAACCTGGAGGGCGCGCTGCCCGCCGTCCACTGTCTGGCTTGCCTATGCTCAGTTCACGTCGCCGTCATGAAGTGGTCTGCCCTCACTGTCGCCCTGGGGCTCGGTACGTTATCCCCCACCTCAGCCCTAACCCCATCCCCATCAACCCTCTTAACCCCCACACCCGCATCTACATCCACATCTACATCCATCTGACCACCTCCCCCCCCCCCCCTCCAGGCCCCGCCGCAGCCAGCATCATCGCCTTCTCCCCGCCAGAAGCCCCAGAAATCAGCTTCAGCCTGACGATCCCGAACACCACGGCCGCGGCCAACACCGGCCCGATCTACATCCAGATGGTGGCGCCGACCAGCATGCAATGGGTGGGACTCGGGCAGGGGGCCCAAATGGCGGGCTCGAACATGTTCATCATGTACGCCTCCTCAGGCAGCAACATCACGCTGTCACCACGCAACGGACTGGGACACTTCGAACCGAAACCCAACCCAAGCTCGGAAATCACCCTCCTCCCGGGCACCGGCATCACCAACAACACCATGACGGCCAACATCCGCTGCGACAACTGTCTCACCTGGCAAGACGGCACCGGATCCATGGACCTCTCCAGCAGCGCGGCCCCCTCGCCCTTTATCTTCGCCTACCGCCGCGGCAACCCCATCAACTCCGCCGCCACCGACACCACCCTCCCCATCCACGACACCACCGGCGGCACCACCGCCATCCTCTCCCGCGCCATCTCCCCCTCACCAACACCAACAGCAGCACTGCCATGACGAACCCCTTCGCGAACTACAACGCCAAAACAGACTCCCTCCCCTTCTCCTCCTCCCCACCCCACGCGCCTCCGAAATCCATGCACAAGATCCTCATCGCCCACGCCACGCTCATGTGCCTGACCTTCGTCTTCTTCTTCCCGCTCTTCGCCTTCCTCGTCCCCTCTCCCCTCCCCATCTCCATCGCCAAGATCCACGCCCCCCTCCAGCTCTTCACCCTCGCCCTCGCCATCGCCGGCTTCGGCATGGGCGTCTACCTCGCCTCCACCAACCACGAACTGCGCCACGCGCACCCCGTCATCGGAATCATCGTCATCGGCATCTTAACCCTCGTGCAACCCGCCATGGGAATCATGCAGCATCGGCATTTCAAGCGCGAGGGCGGGAAGAGCGTCTTCGCGTATGCCCATCGCTGGGTCGGGAGGTGTATGATTATCCTGGGGATGATCAATGGCGGGTTGGGCTTCAGGATGGCCGGTGTGGGGGGCAGGTTTGCGCCCAGGGGCGTGGTTATTGCGTATGGGGTTGTCGCGGGGTGTGTCGGGGTGGCGTATTTGGTGGGTGTCGTGGGGGGAAGTTTAAGGGGGGTTGGTTGGGAGGAAGAGGACTGTGGAGGGCGTGGAGGCGCAGGGGTCGTCCGTTGGTTCTGGTCGTGCTGGAGAGGGGGATAAGGAGGGCGTTAGGGTTAAGGAGGAGCCTTAGGGTTTTTTTTTTATATTTTTTTTTCTTTCGGTTATGGGCTTGTTTTATGGAGGGGGACGGGGGGGGGGTTGTTTGATTGAGTGTTGTTGGTTCGAATTGGTGTTGGGTTGGTGGATGTGCGGTTGTAATGGGGGGTTTCGTTGAAATTAGTGGGTTGGATGAATGGATGGATGGGTGGATGGATATAGGCCATCTCTGCAAGATATTCTGGGTGGTGAAACGGGATTTAAGATTGTGGAGGTGGTCGCGGGTTGAAGACTGCAGGATGAAGGCCTCGACCTGCAGTGCCAGCAGTGAGCAGTGTTACTAGCTCATATATAACACTGGCTGTGTTTAACACGGTATGAGGAGACGGGCGAAAGAACGATGAAATATCCATGCGATAGGAAACGGGACGAGACAAACATGAGACGTTAAGTTGATACTAAGTAATGCCAAAGACATGGATTAAGAAGCAGCCATCTCTAAGTATTGCGTTTTGCTCTGTTATCGATGGATGAGTCTGTCGAGAGGAGATAATCCCCAGCACAAGATTAGTAGTATAGTAGGTAGACTAGCAAATCGCCATCAGAGCTGAAGCAGTACCTGTGCATGATCAATCAGTGCTGTCTCTGGTGATCGTCTCGGAGAGTATATCGATGTCAGAAGTGCCATTGACGATGGGAGGCAGGATCCAATAAGAAGACTGGTAGTGGCTATAGTGCATCTGCTAGAATGAGCACTGGAACCCATCCGAGCGTTGAATACTGTTATGGTCGAGTTTCATGCCCGCTCTCTCACCTCACTCAGACCCTCATCCCCCAAAAAGGAGGAATGATGGTATGATTGTCTCCCAATGTGCCTGCCATCTGACCGGACCCAATGCCTCGAGGGTCTCCCCAACCATGTCTTCGTATCAAAAAAAAAAAAAGAAAAGAAAAGAAAAAACAAGAGCTGTCTATCTGAAATGCACTGTCCACCGTGACATTAGTCATGCGAAAGTTGGGAGGATATATCACCAGAACCAGTACTAGTCCGTCTATCCTGTCGAAAATCGCTCCTTTCCATACGAGCGATGGGCAGTGTGCAAGTAAACCAGTCTAGCAATAAAGAGTGTCATGTCAACTAAGACACCAAGATGGATCTGACAGTGGTGGGTACACCTGACAAAAAGAGTTCAGTTGTTGAGGTGAAACTCGCTGGAGGATGGATCGAAGGCAGTTCGATAAAGAGACGGTCGCATGCAGCGCGCTGTATGCTTCCCCCCCCCCCCATCTCTCCCAGCTTCCGGCAATGCAGTCATCGAATCGAACAAAGAAGACGCGATCGGGTCGCTCACCCTCACCCTCATCCGACCCAACTGCCTCATTATTATTTGTTCTGACAGCGCCAGCCAACCCTCCGGCGAATTTCTCCCTTAAAGAACGGGTAATACGGTAGAATAGAGTTGAAGCGAAACAAAGAATGGGCACAGGTCAACGGGTATCTACCACCACCAGCTAGGGCTGCAGCCGGTCTTCAACAGCAATACGGAGTACGGAGTCGCAAATACATAGCAAATAGATACTAGCTGAATAGAAGCAGCCACCGCCACCACAGCCAGGCTGGACTGCCAGCTATCTAGTACGCCAGCTGCCAGGATCATCCGATCATCGGGTCTGGAACCGCCCCTGCGCAGCCGCGCTAATGCCGTGCCTGGACGGGGCCCAATCGCCGGCTTTTGTTGCTGCTGGCTGGGTTCCAGAAGGGGGGAGGAAGGACCTGTCAGTCAGAGATAGACAGGTGGACTGGTCAAAAGTCGGTGTGAGGTTGGGAACCGGTCAGTTGTCTGGGCCTGTCGGCAGGTGCTGTTTAATGCCCGGATAGGCAATATAGGCGATGGATGGAGTTGGGGGGGTGGTCGGGGGGGTGGTCGGGGGGGTGGTCTGGGGGAGAGTAAGTTACTGCGGACGGTTACTAGTTGAACAGTTGGACTAGTCTGCGGTCTGGAATTGAGGGGCGATCTGGGGAAGTTGGGGAGTCAATTGATCTGGAGATGGTGCGAGGAATTGATGAAAAAAAAAGAGAGAAAAAGAGAAAAAGAGAAAAAAAAAAAGAGAGAGAGAGAAAAGAGAAAAAGAGCTTGAAGCTTAAAAGGGTCTCGGAGGCAAAGCTGTAGCTGGAGCTGGAGCTCCAACCTAAACCGACGTTTGTTACCTGTATCTAATACCCCGCGTCTCCATTTTCAGCTGGCGGTCCCTCCGCGAGACATTCTCGCTTTATCCGATCGCAAGATGGCTTTTCGGGTGAAAACCTTGATGGTAACTACACTATTGCTCCTCGATTTGGCCCTCAATCAATAATCCCACCAGACCCGACAGCCAGGGTCCAGCCTCCAGCCTGATTAGCCACATCCGGCGAGCGACTCACCTCGGATTCTATTCTCGTCCAGCCATGCCCTAACACAGGTACTATCCTGGACTGTGTTACATTCCATCGTCCATCGTCCATCGTCTCGTCTCGTCTCGTCTCGTCTTATCTCCATCCATGCCCTAACACATCACCGACCACCGAAACAGCAAGTCAGTCGAAGTTTGCTCCACCCGCCCGGATCCCGCCGCCAGCTCTGACGCAAGGCTGCCCAAGCCCAAGCACGGGCCAGAGTGCTCCATCTCCACATGATGTAATGCCGTCCGTATCAGCTCAAAACCGGCGGTGACCCCATCCTCTTTTGCCTTTTCTCTCTTTCTTCCTTTCTCTCTCCTCTTTCTTTTCTTCTTTTTCATTCTTTCTCTCTCTCTCTCTCTCTCTCTCTTCTCATCCAACCCTCATCCGCCACAATGCCTCCCCTCAAGCTCAACAGCAAGAATCTCTCGCAAATCTCCGCCTCCGCGACCGGTGCGACCCAGATCAAGGTGCCAACCTATGCGCGCGGGGCGGCCGTCAAGGAGGGGATTGTGCACGTCGGGGTGGGCGGCTTCCACCGGGCGCACCTGGCCGTGTACGTGGACCAGCTGATGCAGCATCACGGGGTGACCGACTACGCCATCTGCGGCGTGGGCCTGCAGCCGTTCGACGTGGGGATGCGCGACGCCCTGGCCGGGCAGGACCACCTGTACACGGTGATCGAACGGTCGGCGCAGGGCAGCTGCGCCAACGTGGTGGGCAGCATCAACTCATACCTGTTCGCGCCGGACGACCGCGAGGCGGTGGTGGCCAAGATGGCGCACCCGGACACGCACATTGTGTCGCTGACGATCACGGAGAGCGGCTACTACTACAACGAGAACACGCACGAGCTGCAGGCCAACCACCCCGACATCCAGGCCGACCTGCACCCCGACAACGCCCACGCCCCGCGCACCACCTTCGGCTTCCTCTACGCCGCCCTCGCCCGCCGCCACCAGCAGGGCCTCAACCCCTTCACCGTCATGTCCTGCGACAACATGCAGAAGAACGGCGCCATCACCCGCCACATGCTCGAGTCGTTCGCCCGCCTCCGCGACCCCGCCGTCGCCCGCTGGATCTCCGAGCGCGGCCACTTCCCCAACGCCATGGTCGACCGCATCACCCCCCAGACCTCCCCCGCCGACAAGGCCGCCCTGGCCGACGACTTCCACCTCCTCGACGCCTGGCCCATCGTCACCGAGCCCTTCTCCCAGTGGGTCATCGAGGACTGCTTCTCCGACGGCCGCCCGCCCTTCGAGAAGGTCGGCGTCCAGATCGTCAAGAACGTCCACGACGTCGAGCAGTTCGAGATGCACAAGCTCCGGCTCCTCAACGGCAGCCACTCCGCCCTCGGCTACCCGGGCCAACTGGCCGGCTTCGCCTACGTCCACGAGGTCATGGCCGACCCGCTCTTCGGCAAGTTCGTCTGGCAGATGATGCAGGACGAGGTCAAGCCCCTCCTCCCCCACATCCCCGGCGTCGACCTCGACGTCTACTGCAGGACCCTCATCGAGCGCTTCTCCAACCCCACCATCATGGACCAGCTGCCCCGCATCTGCCTCAACGCCTCCGGCAAGATCCCCCAGTTCATCATGCCCTCCATCGCCGAGGCCATCGCCACCACCCGCCCCTTCCGGAGACTGTGTTTCGTCGCCGCCGCCTGGTTCCGCTACGTCAACGGCGTCGATGACAACGGCAACGCCTTTGTCGTCGATGACCCCATGCGCGACGAGCTGCAGGCCAAGGCCCGCGCCGGTGGCACGGACCCCTCCTCCCTCCTCAGCATCAAGTCGCTCTTCGGTGATGACCTCCGCGGCGATAAGCGCTTCTTGCAGGAAATCACCGCCGCCATGGAGGATATCGCCCGCGACGGCATCCTCAAGACCCTGCCGAAGTATGTGGACTGAGACCCGTTGGACGATTTGACTGGTTGGGTGGTGACTGGTTGAAAAAGTGTCGTTTGTCGATAGCGTTTGATTTCTGTCTGTGATTGTCTGATCAGGGTATTTGAAAAGCATAGATCGGGTGGATAGATGTGTGTGTGATGAGATGATGATAGATATGTGATTGGATGAGTTATGAGTGGTATGGTATGGTATGGTTTGGTATATAGGTATAATCTTTGTCGAGATTGGTATATTTAGTGGTATAGGGTACAAAGCGTTTCGTGTTTAGTATTCAGTTCAGTGTGCAGTTCAGCTTATTATCATCCATTACTGGAATATCTGCCCTATCCTACGGCTCTGGTGGAGTTGCTACTACTATATTTTCTAGACATCCAAGGAAGAAACCATCCTACTTGGTAAACTGGGAGTGACATCATGATCAGTCAGCTACCGTAAAGATATTTATAGTCTACTTACTATACTAAGGACTAGTAGGGTTGATATTCCAGGTACTATTACAGACGGAGTACAATCATACATCAGGTACATCTCACTCCATCCACAGCATACACAGCAAACAGTAAAGAACATAGGTAGGTAGGTAATAATATAATCTATCTATACATAATCCCATCCATCATCATAAGGTCAATCAACCAACCATATATACTACACCACCACCACCACAACAACAATAATCGTCTAAATCATCAAAACTTCAGCACCGCCTTCCCCAAATTCCTCCCATAGAAGATCCCCACCAGCCCCTCGGCGGCATTCTCAATCCCCTCCGTCTGGTGAATCAGCGACTTGAACGACCCCTCCTTGATCCACTTCTGCACGTTCTCCTGATGCTCCCTGGCGTACTTATCGCCCATGCCCTTGTCGCCGACGATGAAGCCGCGCATGTCCAGGCGCTTGACCAGCACGTTGGTGATGTTGCGGATCGGGTACCGCTCGCTGGCATTGTACTGCGAGATCATGCCGCACACGACCACGCGGCCGAAGTTGTTCATCGCGTCCAGCGCCGCCTCGAGGTGTTCCCCGCCGACGTTTTCGTAGTAGATGTCGATTCCCTGCGGTGCCAGGCGCTTCAGGGCCTCGGCCGGGGATTCCTTCTTGTAGTTGAACCCGCCGTCAAACCCCAGCGTCCCGGTGATGTAGTCGAGTTTCTCATCGGACCCGACCGATCCAATCACCGTCAGCCCCTCGTGTTTCGCCAACTGTCCGACCAGCTGTCCCACGGCGCCGCTCGCCGCCGACACGAAGATCGTCTCCCCCTTCTTCGGCTTGCCGATCTCATACAGCGACGAATACGCCGTCAGACCCGGCATTCCCAGCGCCCCCAGGAAGACCCGCACGTCCTCGATCGCTAGCGGGTTTTCGAGCGCCCGCACCCGCACCAGCTGCTCCGCCGACACGGAGATGTAGGATTGGATCGGCAGGTGGCCGATGATCAGGTCGCCTTCTTTGTAGCTCGCGTGGTTGGATCGGAGCACCCTCGCGATGATGGCGCTGTCGATCGGCGCGTGGAGCGTGAAGGCTGGCGCGTAGGACTTCGTCTCCGCGGGGCGCATCCGTCCGCGCATGTACGGGTCGAAGCTGGCGTACAGCGATTGCACGAAGATGCCGTTCTCCGGCGCTGGGGCCGACGAGTCGTACGGCGCCGGGGTGATGGTGAGGTCTTGCCCCGGCACGGGGTAGCCCGTGGGGATTTGGGAGAAGGTGAGGGCTGAGTTGGACATTTTGGTGGTGGTGTGGTGGTGGTGTTGTGAGGGAGAGTGAGGGAGGTATAGGGGTAGGGGTTATGGTTGGGGTTGAGTTGTGTTTGTGAGGGTTGTTGGAGGGGAGGGCTGATGTGGGGGACGGGTTTATATGTAAAAGTAGTAAGTAGTCTGCGGTCTATCTACCAGATGGGTCTACGGAAGGGGCAATGATGGCAACAGCAATGAAGATACAGCGAGTGGGGATAAGAAGCAGTGGCGATTACCAAGCAGGCGTAAAACCTCGGTATAGCAACAAGAAGCTTCTCGACTCCAACCCCTACTTCCTGCTTCATGGTTCAATCGGCATTGCCACATCCAGCAGCGGTGGGCTGCACGCCTCGCACAGATTGGTGCAAATGGCGGCGCCGGTGGATCGCCGGCCCCAAAGTCGGGGGAGATGCTTCTTCAGGGCTGCTCCGGTGGCCCGTTGCAAACTCTGAGACTGAGAAAAGTTATGTCGGTGGGTCGGGGATAGTAAAGTCATTATTAGGAGTAGGACTGGCAGGATTATTGGAGATTGGAGACTGGCTTATCAAGCTTTTCTGCTTGATGGAAATGCCGAGGTTCAGGGTAGGTTCGTGGGTGAGTGAGTGAAGAAGAGATGAGATTATGAGATTTTAGGGTTGGTTCGTTGTGCAGAATTAGTCAGCTTGTGCTGCACTGTGTAACTTAATCTGTAGAGTTCAGTGGTCAATCAGGGGTTCTCCCTGTTCTTCCGTCTTCCATGGGGTTTCTTGTTCCGGTTAGCAGCCGAGGTTCCCTCTCAAAGTAGATAGCGTGCCACTCACTGTGTCCAGTGTTGAGGTTGACGTTGATTGTTGAGGTTATCGGGGTATTCACTATTGCGCCATCGCTCATCACTCTCGAAATTAGAAAAACACCAATCCTTTGCCCCCAAAGCTTATATTCTTACCCACCTGGACATGAGCCAACCAACACCATACACCTAGTATCTACCAGATCTCATATCTCAATGGAGGCCCTTGTGTTTCTTCTTTCTTTTTCAGTCGTGCAGTAAGAACACCCGCCCCTCCAGTTCATAGTTCATAACAGCAGACAGAATCGGAATTGGAATCGGAATCCTTACCCCTTGCAGAAACGCCCGAGCCGCGTCGGACCGTGTCTAGAGTCTAGAGTCCAGCAGAACGTCGATGAAACATGATGTCTTCCTGCATGTCACTTGAATAGATCCAGTCATTGCACGTCATTTACAAAATACACCGGGGAGGAGGTGGGAGACTAGCTGTCACGGGAGCGGGAGGCGGGGTGGATGATGGAGTGACAATCAGGACAGAAAAGGGTCTCTGTGATCACTGGTCGGGGTAGTAGTAGAGGTCTGTCATATCGCGAGACGGCTTGATTGAGACTGGGGTGAGGATAAGGATGCCTCCTCACGGAAAGGTGTAGTCCCCGTCCCCCGTAGCTGTACACCATTCGTTGCCGTCTCATCAGGGCAGACTACACCGGGTAGTCGCTACCTCTGCAGCCCCCGAGAGTTATTACTTGACAATAGCCCAGTATGGCTTATTAGAGATGTCGAAGAAGTCGGTCTCGGAGGCATCCGAACCCTATTCTTAGGGGAGAATGGGGGTTTTCTGACTGCCATGGCAGAGAATAATCGGATGGCATCGTCGCCGAAGGAGAGGTTGGAGAGAGAGAAGATATTTAATCCGAGGGATCAGAGCGGGATAACGCCATGAGTCAGCTATGCGTGCATAACTAACATGTACAAAGTATATAGATAAGACCGCCGGGAAACGCCGGGCCGCCGGTACACCGCCAACCCGGTTGGGCTGACCCCGGCAGAACGCGCAGGCGTCAGATAACAGGCAGATGAGGCCATCTCCTCGTCTCTGCTGTTGACTCGTACCTGAAGGTGTCCTGCTTCACTATCCTGCTGCATCCCTCGTGTCCAGCCCTCCCCCCTGCTGTGTTGTGGTTCCGTGTTGCACTCCCAATAGCCGAGCTTGACTCCGCTCCACCCACCACGATGGAATATTCCCGCATCATCCTCGCCGTGGTCATCTACTTCGGTAAGCAGTGCCCAGTCCAACCAACTCCAACTCCACCCCACGCTCGACCCTCTTCTAACATTTGACATCAACCCTCGTATAGCCCTCCGCCTGATCAGAACCCGTTTCTTCGGCAACAACAGCAGCTCTACCACCACCATGGCTCACGGCAAGGTCATCGAGGTCGACAAGTAGGTCCCCTCCTCCCCTCCTCCCCTCCATCGCGTCCGCCCACTAACCCGACCCCCCCCCCCCCCCCCCCAGCCCCGTCATCTTCAAGGCCCTCACCTCCTCCGGCCCCGTCGTCGTCGACTTCTTCGCCACCTGGTGCGGCCCCTGCAAGGCCGTCGCCCCCGTCGTCGGCAAGCTCAGCGAGACCTACCCCAACGTGCGCTTCATCCAGGTCGACGTCGATAAGGTGCGCTCGGTCGCGCAGGAGCTGCAGGTCCGCGCCATGCCTACGTTCGTGCTGTACAAGGATGGTAGCCCGCTGGAGAAGCGCGTCGTGGGCGGGAATATGAAGGAGCTGGAGGAGGCTATCAAGGGCATTTCGGCGTGATTGGGTGGGATGTGGATGTGGATGGGGATGTGGACAGTGGTTAAACACGGAGGGCATACAGCGTGGATGTATGGGTCGCATGGAAGCATGGGTCGCGTGGATGCAGGATACTATCGCATGGATTATCGGGCTAGCATGATCGACAGCGTGGATTACGTCTGGTCAGCATGGTCCAGCGTGGATTACATCTTGTCAGCATGGTCCAGCGTGGACTCTGGAACGAACGTGGAATACGAAGAAGCAATTATCTGCTATTGCCATAGCACCCACTAGTCCACCATCGGTCCCGAGTCATATCTTCAGCAGCTCAGCTAGCCGCCGCTCAGGCCCGAGCACAAGCAACAGCAACACCCTCCGACTGGCTGCCTGGGTGCCTTGTGCGACTGTAAATATAACCCTGTCCCTGTCCCTGTCCCTGTCCCTGCCCCTGCTCCTACCCCTATAGTACCCTGGAGATAAGCATGCAAGGTTCAGCCATCCAACCGTTCCACCGGGCTGACACGAGATCGGGCATCCGACGATCACAACGTAGGAGGCGACCGACCTGTGCGATGAGATGGTGCGGGGAGTGGGACAATGGGCACCATCGTGGTCATTCTGAATGCAGCCACGACAAGTACTACCCAAGACTCGCGGTGAGGGGTAATCGATGCATGCATGGCCGACCAGACAATTTATAGCTCGTCATCCCCGGCGCACTTCTTCACAATTGTCCTGTTCTGTTCTCTTCCACCCATACTACATCCAACCATGGCGTTGAACACCACGGTAAGATCCTCCCCAGCTCTCCCCCCCCAACCCAGCCCTAGTTAACCAACCGCTTCCCCCCAAGACCTTCCACAATGTCATCAACAACGAACTCACCTCCACCACACGCACCCGCCACGCCATCAACCCGGCCACCCGCCAGCCCAACCCGGAGGTCCCCCTCTCCACTGCCGCAGATCTCGACCGAGCCGTAACGGCAGCCCGCCAGGCATTTAGCAAATGGTCTCGGACCTCCGTGGACGAGCGCCGCGCGGCAGCCCACGCCTTCGCCGATCGTCTCGAGGCTCATACCAAAGACTTGGTGGCTCTCCTCACGCAAGAGCAGGGGAAACCCCTCGCGCAGGCGACCATCGAGGTCGGGATGGCCGTGCAATGGGCGCGCGAGCTCAGCGGGCTCGTCCTCCCCGAGACCGTCCTCGAGGACACTGACTCCCGCCAGGTCATCCAGCGCTACGTCCCGCTCGGCGTCTGCGCCGCCATCGTGCCCTGGAACTTCCCCGTCCTGCTGGCCGTCGGCAAGATCATCCCCGCCGTCTACACCGGGAATACCGTCCTCGTCAAACCCTCCCCCTTCACCCCCTACTGCGGCCTCAAGCTCGCCGAGTTGGCCACCCAATGCTTCCCCCCCGGCGTCGTCCAGGCCCTCAGCGGCGGAGATGACCTCGGCCCCATGATCACCGAGCATCCCGGCATCGACAAGATCAGCTTCACCGGCTCCTGCGCCACGGGCCGTCGCGTCATGGCGAGCTGCGCGAAGTCCCTCAAGCGCTTGACCCTCGAGCTGGGCGGGAATGACCCCGTCATTATCTGTGAGGACGTCGACATTGATGCCATTGTACCAAAGGTAAAGCCCCCCCCGCCCCCCCGCCCGCCAGCCACCGCGCGCTCTTCCATGAGCTACTCATCTGAATGGAGCACGTCAACCCATGAATATCGCCGACACCGCGGAAAGAAATGAACGATCTCGCATACACACACTAATATCTACTCTCATCCTCTGCAGATCGGCACCCTCTCCTTCCTCTGCTCTGGCCAAATCTGCATGGTCATCAAACGCCTCTACATCCACGAGTCCATCTACGCCGAGTTCCGCGACAAGCTAATCGCCTACATCCAGACCCTGAAGTCCGGCCCCGGCACCGAAGCGGACGTCTTCTTCGGCCCCGTCCAGAATAGCATGCAGTACGACAAGGCTAACGATCTGCTCAACGCCATCAAAGCGGACGGTCTGAAGACGATATCTATCTCCGGGAATAGTCGTCCCGGCGCAGCAGCGGGATACTTCATCCCCCCCACCATCGTGGATAATCCCCCGGACTCGTCGCGCGTCGTGCAGGAGGAGCCCTTCGCGCCGATTTTGCCGGTGTTGAAGTGGGCGGATGAGGATGAGGTCGTGAGGAGGGCGAACGCGTCGGAGTATGGTCTCGCCGCGTCGGTTTGGAGTCGGGATTTCGCCCGTGCGAGGCGTATGGCGGACAGGTTGGAGGCCGGGTCTGTGTATGTTAATTCGCATTTTGAGTGCGCGCCCTGGGCGCCTTTTGGGGGGGTGAAGATGAGTGGCGTGGGTACGGAGTGGGGGGTGAATGGCTTGTTGGGGTATTGTAATTCGCAGACGTTGTGGCTGCATAAGGGGTGATGTTGTCTTGATATAGCAAAATTGTCTTATCGTGGAGCTATGTCTGTTTTGTTTGTCTAATATCAAATCTTTCATAACCCCCAACATTCATTCATCATTTATACAACAGGCCATCTCCCCCCCACTCTCCCCTGCAAGCCCGCCCTCTCCACCACCTCGCGACTACACCTCTTCGCCTCTCGGACCACCTCACCCTCATCCATCGTCACCAGTTGCCCATCTCTGACCAAGACCTTCCCATCCACAACCACCAACCTCACATCCCTCCCCGTAGCAGAATACACCACCGCACTGACGGGATTAAACCACGGCTGCATCGCCACGCCCCGCGCATCGATCGCCACGAAATCGGCCTTCTTCCCCACCTCCAAACTCCCAATACTATCCTGTAAGCCCAACGCCTTGGCCCCGTTGATCGTCGCCATCTCCAACACCTCCTCCGCCGTCACGACCGTCGGGTCCCCGCTTACCCCCTTGTGGATTATTCCGGCCAGTTTCATTTCTTGGAACATGTCGCAGGAGTTGTTGCATGGCGCGCCGTCGGTTCCCAGGGTGACGTTTACGTTTGCGCGCTGCAGCGAGGGCACCCGGCAGGTTCCGGAGGCGAGTTTGGCGTTGGAGGTCGGGCAGTGCGCGACGTGGGTGCCGGACGCGGCGAGGAGGGCCATGTCCTCGTCCGAGAGGTGGACCATGTGGGCGAGCACGGTGGTGGGGGACAGCAGGCCCACGCTCTGGCAGTAGGTCATGGCGCTGTGGTTGCCGGTCGAGGCGAAGAAGTCCAGGTCGGCGCGCACTTCGGCGCAGTGCATCGTGATGGGGATGTTGTGTTGGCGGGAGAGGGCGGTCATTTCGCGGTAGAGGGCGTCGGAGACGCTGATTTGGTTAGTGGGTGGGTGGTGAATGGGTGCAAGCTCAGCCTGTCTGAAATACTTATATTCCCATCTGTCTCTGGGGCTGGAAGGGAGAGGATAGAGGGTGAGGGTAAGGTAGGCCAGGGTAGAAAAGAACTACTATCTCTCAGACTCACCCGCCGGGGGTCCTCGCCCCAAACCACACTCGAATGCGCCCATCCGCCCTCCCGTTCCACTTCTCCCACATGCGCATCGTCCCCATCAGCGACGTCTCGCGATCCTCCACCAGCCCCGGATGCATTGCCCACGCGTCGTCCTGCGCGTACCGCCCCGTGTCCATCACGATCTTGCCCAGGCACCCGCGGATGCCGCTCTCCTCCACGGCGCGACACAGTCCGTCGAAGCCGTAGCGGTCGGCGAACTATCCATAGTAAAATATCCCGATTAGCCCTAACCATCCATCCCATCCTTCCTATTCTTCGCACCAAAACAATCAAAAGGGAGAGGAAGGGGAAAAATAACACACCATACACTCCAAAAAACACGTCGTCCCGGCCTTCAACATCTCCGCGATCCCCAACCTGGCGGCGGCGTACCCATCCGCAGGGGTAAAATTGCCCTGCAGGACCCAGATGCGCTCGCACAGCCACGACACCAGCTCGAGGTCGTCGGCACAGCCGCGCAGGAGGGTCTGCGCGGTGTGCATGTGCGTGGAGACCAGGCCGGGGATGATGATGTGGCCGGTGAGGTCGACGATGTCGTCATGGGGGAATCTGGCGAGCAGGAGGGGGGTTTTGTCGATGGCGGTGATGAGGGGGCCGGTGGTGTGGATGGCGCCGTGGAGGAGGATTTGGCGCGTGGGGGAGAGGGTGATGATGGTGGCGTTGGTGAAGAGCATTTTTTTTCTGGATTCGAGGATTGTGGGGTTGTAGGGTTGCGGGATCGGGGAGTGAAGTGTTATTACTTGGAGTTAGGTGCCGACAAATATCTAGTAGATGTTCGGTGCAAGATTAATGTAGTTAACTGGATGTGAGGGTTGTTGGCTGAGGATTTGTATGGCGACGGCCGACGGAGACCTCCGATGTGGGGGGGGTGCGATTCACTTTGATAAGAGCATGGCTATCGCGGAGAGTGCGGGGTGAAGACAGATATAGTCTGATCGATTGTCACAGAATTTAGTTGATCAAACAGGGGTTTGGAGAACCCGCAGTATGTACGGAGTGCCACTCATCCCTACTACCAGCAGTACATTCATTTCCCGCTCGTCCAGCCGATTGGGTCGTGTATGCAGCGTGTTTGGTGCCCGGAACTTCGATCATCCGCCCCCTACGTGTCAAACCTAGTATCATTCAGTATCGCACCTACTTAGGTGTCTGGACACCTTTTTAGTCGAGTGGTCTGTTTGGTCTGATACTACGCAACCTGAACGCGCTTCTCCTTCCGAGAACATCATCATCACCACCTTCAACCCCCCGAGGACTCTGCCCAGGCCCGGAACCATCTTTCTTGCATCTTTACCTTCGAAAGCTCACCTATCTTATTCTATATCTAAGAACGGACGCCTTGTTTCGCGAAGGCTACACCACCGGCCGACTCCACTCTCCCGGTCTGTTGGACCCAGCGGCTATTTCTCCTGACAAATTGTCACCATCTCTGGCAGCTCCCGGCTGGCTTACCAGGGTTGTGTTGAATGTGAGGTCTTCCATGAGGCTCCAATACAAGATATAATACCCCTTCAGGAGCGCTTAATGACATATTGGATACTTGGCCACGCCTATCTACCCGACCTTGGTTGAGCACAGCAGCTACCGCTTCTTTCTACACGCCGGGCTTGGATGACTCTCTGGAGCGGGCCTCCGCTATGCCATCCGACCAGATATCTCCTGTTTTTCGATATGCGCAATTTGATATCAGAGCTCTTTGTCGGATCTCCAGCAGTCTTCGACAGGACACCCCGTGTACCTGTGACATCGACCAGTACCCTGCGAGCGGAAGTTTCAACTGGGCTATCTTCATCACTTTTGAGGATGGAGTAGAGTGGATTCTCCGATCTCCACATATGGGGCATGGGGAGATGGCGATAGAAATCGGTTCCAAACTGTTGGCAAGCGAAGCAGCCACTCTGAAGTACTTGAACCTGAACAGTGATATCCCGGTCCCGGTGGTGCACTCTTATAGGTATGATCCATGCAATATTGTCAACACCGTGCTAATTCGGAAAGTACTACGGGCCATAATGACATTGGCATTCCATTCATCCTGATGAGCAAAGCCCCCGGTTGGCCGCTCGAAAGAGCATGGAAGTCTCTTGGGTCTGAGAAGCCACACATGGCTGACGATCTCAAAGTCAAGGTTCTTTACCAGCTTGGACAGATTACATACAAACTTTCTCGATTACGATTTGACTGTATAGGCTCTCTCTTGGAGGAGAACGGGATCTTCGAAGTGGGGGAATGTCTATCCCGCGGCCACGTGCTGAATGACCGGTACTCTCTAGAGGATGTGCCTCGAGGGCCATTTCATTCAAATGCCGAGTTCTTTGACAGCCTTGTAACCTCCTTGATTCAACATGCGGAAGTTCTACCGTTGTCTCACCACTGCTTTGTCGCCCCGGTCCCCAGTCCTAAAGATTTTCAGTCGAATGATCAGTATAGGAGAGCCTGTGACTTATGGAACGATTTTGTTGCCATTGGAAAGAAAATCGATTCTTCCGATAACAGACTAGACTATACCGTCGCTGCGAATATCCTCCAAGAGCTGATTACCCAATGGGATTCGAAACTACCAAAACCTGATGTACAGTCCTTTCCGCTTTCTCATTCTGATTTGAGTGTCAATAATATCTATGTCGACGACGACTACAATATCACACGCATCATTGACTGGGCCTTCTCTTCGACTGTCCCGGAAGCTATGATGCTAGCCCCTCCCGGGTTGCCGCAGTCACGTAATGAACTAGACGAAGATCTTGTTGTCTCCTTCAAAAACGGATTTAAGTCAGCAGTTTCGGCCAATAACCTTGGCGAAGAACATATGAGAAGCTCGGCCGAAACAGCTCTTGATCTTCTGCAGCAGAGCAAAGTCTCGTGGCCCTTGAGTCGGCTTCTGAATTTCGACTCTATTGATGATTACAGTTTATTTGCCGCTGTCTGGGATAACGCCTACGGCTGCGAGAGGGACATGAAGGCCTTTTTCGCCGAACAAAGATCCCTGCCCAGCTACACCAAGCTCTACAGCGAAGTTCAATTGGACGATGAGCCTTATCAGAGAACGCAAAAGTCGGAGCAGGCCTATTTTCGGAATAACATACTGAGAAGCTCTGTTGCTAGGAAATTAACTTTAGTATCACAATGGAAATCTCAATACATGTCGTCCACTCAAAACAGTCTTCGAAAAGGAGGAGAGTTGTTTGTCACCAACTCAAGGCTATGGAAGTGGATCCTGGAATTCCAACAAGAATGGGAGGACATGGTTACCCCAACAGTCAACTGAGACATGATGATCGTTCATATCACGAGCGCTCGCGAATATACTCTGCATCGATATACTCGATACGTCCAGTCTCATCATCTATAACCTAAGAGTTGAATGACGTCTTGGGGGAATAGCAATAGTCTGAGATTGAGAATAATATGGAAAGAAGTGATTGACTGCTAGACACAGCACTGTCAGAGAGAAGGTGCTCTATTTCAATCCGGGACCTTCGCACGGCCCTCTGAGCAGCCTTATGGCCGTTTTTCGGGTTATGTTATGGAGTCATGTTGTAAGGATAAGCGCTGGCGCCTCGACCAACGATATGGAAGTATGTGGCACGAACAGCGAGCGAGGGGCTCATAGTCGGGGCAACCCACTAAGCAGATGGTTGTCGCAATTTTTTCGGATGTTTGAGGTCAGCAATGACCGCTTGGTCTACCATACAGGCACCGTATCAAAATGAAACATAATCAAAGTCACTTCAGCCTTATCTGTCTAATACAACCCCCTCAAATACTCCCCCAGCGCCATGATCGCCATCGCCTGCCCATACGGCATCGCCGTGCGAGGGATCTGCTTATAGAACTCCAGACTATCGCCCATCGGCGTCCCAAAGCTGGTATTCTGCAGCTCGCCCTTCGCATCCACAGCATCCACCACCGCCGCAATCGCCCTCTCCGCCACCCCCCGATACTCTGCGCCAATGTACCTCTTCCGCACGGCCTTCAGCACCCCATACGCAAACCCCGCCGTCGCCGACGCCTCCACGTACGAGTCCGCATGATCCAGCAGCGTATGCCAGTACCCCGTCACATCCTGCAGCCCCCGGAGCGCCTCGCACTGCGCCGCCAGCGTATCCACCAGATGTGTCCGGATCGGATCCCCCTCCTCCATCTCCAACAGCTCAATGATCTCCGGGATCGCAATCGTCACCCAGCTATTCCCGCGCGCCCATCGCGCATTCGCGAAATTGTGCCCCCCGTCCGAGAACGTCCACCCATGGTAGAACAGCCCCGTCCGCGTATCGAACAAGTACTTGATATGCACGAGAAACTGCCTCTTCGCTTCGACAATATACTCCCTCCGTCCCAGCAGTTTCCCAATCTTCGCCAGCGGCAACACCGTCATCATCAACGTATCGTCCCACAGCTGTCCCTCGTTCTCGTTCACATACGTGACGTGCTGCATCCCCCCGAACCGCGTCCGCGGCAGCTCGTGCATCGCCCACTCCCCCCACGCTTCCAGCCAGGGCAGATACTCCGCCTGCTGCGTCTTCTCGTATACATATGCCAGGGCCAGGAACACGGCCATCGTGTTGATGTTTTTTGTGGTCCCGCCCTCGGCGAACCGTGCCGCGAACCAGTCTTCGATTGTGCGGAGGAGAGCGTCGGAGCCGGTCAGCTCGTGGTATTTCCAGATTCCGTACAGTCCGATCCCGTGTGTCCATTCCCACCCATTCCAGGACTTCGTGTCGATGATTCGTCCGTCTGGGAGGGGGAGGAGGAATTCGCCGGTTGTGTCGTGGATGGTGATGAGGTTGGTGATCAGGAGGTCGATTTTTTGGCGGATTGAGGCGGGGGAGAGCGTTTGGGGAGGTGGCATTGTGGTGGTGGTTTGAAGTTGAAGTGATGGTTTGGACCAGCAGGTTGGAAGTAAAGGTGAGTCTTATTTCTTCTCCTCCCTTCCAGAGTTGATGTTGGTACAGTCTTCCGTCTTAAATGCTCTCAGCTCGACCCCTCCAGCCAAGCCCTAACTCCGGGCATCGGGCCATCTCCCCCCGACGCCACGTCAGGTCTCTCCCTCCCCACACACCCAGCGCTGCAGATCGTTCCCATGCAGCAGGGGCCCCTGCCACCCCAAGCAAGCCTTCTCGGGCCAATCGCCCCCGTCGGACCCTGCCGTCCCCGGATTCGCAGACCTGGGGTGCTTGCAAGGAGAGTAAACGAGGGGTCGTCTCATTGGGGTGAAATTGTACGCCATGAGCCCCTCGCTACGGCAGCGAGGGGTCAGATGATGATACAAGATAAAAGGGTTCGCTCATCCTTGATGAGCGAGAATACCTCCCAGTCTGTTTATCCTTGGCTCATAAGATCGGTTGGTTAGAAGACCCCCCCCTCTCTCTCTCTCTCTGTGTGTGTGTGTGTGTGTATTTGTGTATTTGTGTGTATGCATCATGTCCAGAGAAAACATCACGCTAGAAGAGGCAGAGGCAGAGGCAGAGAACAAAGGCGTCTCTCTCAAACCGCAGGACATCTCCCACGTCGAGCGCGTCCTTTCCCCCACCGACAAGCTCCACGAAGACCTTGACGCCTCCCGCGTCGACCAGGAGGTCCTGGCATACGCTGCCCGCGGCCCTGTCGATGTCGATGAGGCGGAGAGTCGTCGTCTGCGACGCATGATCGATCGCCGCGTCCTGCTCATCATGATCGTCACGTACTTCCTGCAGGCGCTGGATAAGGGCACCATGTCGTTCGCTTCGATTATGGGGATTCGCGATGATACCCATCTTAAGGGGTCGGAGGTGTGTATTCTGACTATTTTTCTCTTTTCTGTCTTCTTCTGTTCTCTCCTCACTGAAAGAGAGCTAACTGGAAGACAGTACTCCTGGCTCACCACCTGCATCTACATCGCCGTCCTGGCCGTCGAGTACCCCACCAACTGGATCATCCAGCGCGTCCGCATCGCCAAATACCTCGGCGTCAACATCATCTGCTGGGGCGCCGTCCTGGCGCTGCACTCCGTGTGTCGCAACTTCGCTGGCCTGGTCACCGTGCGCACCCTGCTGGGTGTGTTTGAAGCGGCCTGCCAGCCCTCCTTCGTCTTGCTGTCGGGCATGTGGTATAAACGGGAAGAGCAGGCTTCGACGGTTACGTATTGGTGTGTCTTGTCCTCAAAAACCCTAACCCAAGGCTACTATCTATCACCCTCCACTCCCCTAAAAAGCCTGTCATCGTCCACTCCCCCCCGAAACAACCCACCCACTAACAAAAAAACAGGTACATGATGAACGGCGCGCAACAAATCGTCGGCGGTCTTCTAGCCTACTGCTTCAGCCTACTCGGCAGCCACCGGGTGCTCAAATCCTGGCAAGCGCTCTTCCTGAGCTACGGCTGCCTCTCTATCCTCTGGGGCCTCTTCGTCCTGTACTGGATGCCCGACTCGCCCATGCGCGCCAAATGCTTCTCCGAACCCGACAAACACCGCATGGTCCACCGCGTCCGCGCCAACCAGACCGGCCTGCAGAATAAATCCTTCCGTCCCTATCAGGTGTGGGAGGCGCTGTCCGATCCTCAGGTTTATTGTTATTGTGCCATTCAGGTCTTCACCGCCCTCCCGACTAGTGGGTTGGGCGCGTATGCGAATATTATCATCTCGGGATTTGACTTCACCGAGTTGCAGACGCAGTTGTTGGCGATGGTGCTCGGTGTCTATATTGTTTTTGTGCTGTTGGTTTCGGCGGCCCTGGTTAGGAGGTTTGGGCAGAATTTGTTGGTTATGTTGGGGTTTATTGTACCGTGGGTGATTCTCTTTTTTTTTTTCTTCTTCTGCTTCGTTTGAGTTTATCTTTTACAATCGTCCTGGGGGGAGATGTCTTGCTGACTAGTTATGGGTGTATTGGTAATGTGATAGCTCCTTCATCGGCACCATCGTCCTCATGACCGTCCGGAATACCTCCCTCAGCACAAAAGTCGGCCTCCTCTTCAGCTACTACATCACCCTGTCGTTCTGGTCCGCCCAGAATCTGGGTCTGTCTATGGTGACGCGCAATATTGCCGGCGCGACCAAGAAGTCGACTGTCGTTGCGGCGACGTTTGTGTCTTGGGCTGTGGGGAATGCCATCGGTACGCTACCTTACCCTACCCTTTCTTCCTCTCTCTCTCTCTCTCTCCCCCCCTCCGCTATATCTTCCACTTTTCCTTCCTTCCTTCCTTCTACGTTTCATTCTCCATCATGGAATAGATCATCCTTTCTCATAGACTATATCTATATACCCAGTCCCCCCCTTACGAAAAAAAATATAATAACAAAAAAAAAAAGGCCCCCAAGTCTTCCTCCCCCGCGACGCCCCCCGCTACTTCATCGCCTTCGGCGTCCACCTCGCTTGTTACTCCGCCATGACCCTCGCCGTCATCTTTCTGCGTTTCTACCTCATCCGCCAGAATCAGCGCAAGGATCGCGCTATGGCTGAGGCGGGGCTGCATATCCTTGATGGTGGTAATAGGGGGAGGGAGTTTGAGGATAGGACGGATCGGGAGAATGCGTATTTTAGGTATGTTTATTGATTTTTCTTTCCTTTTGGGGGGGGGGCTGCGTTGGTGAACTGTGTGGATGGGATAATGGGATACAGAGAGAAAGCGTGTTGAATGGAATTAATTCAGTGGGGTTTGTTTTGACTGTGTTTGTGCCTGTGCTTGTGCTTGGTGGCTAGGCTCTATGTGTGTGTAGGTGGGGGGGTGCTTCTGTAGAGATGCAGGGACGGACTGGGATGCTGTTGGCGTGGGGATGTGGGATGGGATATAGGATATAGGTTGTAAGATGGGATATGGGATGGATATGGGATGGATATCAATTCTGTAAGCATGCGATGTATTATCCCGGATCCTAGTATAAAAGTCACCGGAAGCTATCTAAGCTCTCCGTGCAGATGCATTATTAAATACCCTCCAGAAAAATCCAACACCCTCCTATCAGCTATCCCATCAGGTACACCCAGGTACATCAACACCATCAGCGCTACAGCCTCGACTCCTTCCCATCCAACCCATACTCCGCCACCAGCGCCTCCCCGCACGTCACCCCCGTGACATACGCCGTCGCCTGCGTATGATTGTTCGTCAACACCGGCAACACACTCAGATCGGCCACCCGGAGCCCCTGCATCCCCAACACCCGAAACCGGCTGTCCACCGCGGCATCCTTCTCCCCGGGCTTCCCCATCTTGGCCGTCCCCGACATATGCCAGCTCGACCCGAGCGTGTTCCGCCAGAACTCGAGGATGTCGTCGTCCGACTCCGACGGGGGCGCGATCAAGGTCTCCACCGTGTCTTTCGTGAAGGATGCGTGCTTCGTCACCTCGAGTGCCTGGCGGTAGATCTCGATGCACGCCCGACGGTCGAATGGGTGGGAGAGGAACTTCGGGTCGAAGAGAAGCGGCACCTCGGGGTCGGAGGACTGAAGACGCACCTCGCCGCTGGATTGCTCGTTCATGAGGAATACCAGCAGGCACACGTAGCTGTACTCTGGGGTCGCCTCGGGCGAGATCAGGTGCAGCGGGAAATGCGTCATGAATTCGTAGTGCGGCACCGTCGGCTGCTGCAGGAAGGACTGGACTGATGTCGGGAGGGCCTGGAACTCGGGCGATGATACCAGACGGTCTGACTTCAGCCACCCGGCCGCGATCTGGCATGAGTGGCGTGCCCACGGCCCGCTGCCGTCTTTCTGCCATTGCGCTAGCGCGGAGTCCATGGCTTCTGGCGAGCCGAAGAACGCATTGCGGTCGTTTGTGGCTGGGTCGCGCTTGAAGCACAGCGGCGCGAAGAAGTGGTCTCGCAGGCCCTGGCCTACCGCGGGCAGGTCGTTGATGACCGGGATTTGGAACTGCTGCAGTTGTGCGGCTGGCCCGATCCCCGAGTGCATTAGGATCTTCGGCGTGTCGAGAGATCCGGCCGTTAGGATGACTTCTCGGGATGCGAGGTCTGTGTATGATTAGTTGAAGTCTCGACGGTTGACAGCACAGGACGACGAGACGACTCAGGACGGGATAAAAAGGGCACAACGGTGACCGCACAGTTGACAGGACAGACAGGTAGACTTACATCGTGCACCCCTCGCGTCCACCCCCACGGCCTTGGTCCCCTCCAGTATCAACCGCTGCACCGGTGCCTCCGTGATGACCGTCAGGTTGGCCGGCGCCCCCGTCAGCAGGTCCGTCGCGGTGACCCTCCGGCCCTGGTGCGACGAGTTAATCACCAACGCCATGCCGATGGGGTCGCCCGAGTTGTGATCCGGGTTCCGCGCCAGGCCCGCCTGCTCGAAGACGTCCATCATGAGAGGAAGATCCTGCTCCCACTCGGCCGCGTACCCGACCTTCAGCCCGCCGCGCGACCCATGATCGGCCGTCTTCGGGGCCGCGTATTTGGCGTGGGTCGCATCGACGATGGCCCCGTTGAAGGTCTCCAGGCCGCGGAACCGAGCCTGCATGCGCTCCCACCGGAAGAAGTCGTCGTCCACCAGCGACGCCCACT
Source organism: Aspergillus heteromorphus CBS 117.55 (assembly GCF_003184545.1). Lineage (NCBI taxonomy): Eukaryota > Fungi > Ascomycota > Eurotiomycetes > Eurotiales > Aspergillaceae > Aspergillus > Aspergillus heteromorphus. The sequence goes on along the minus strand of NW_020290426.1, from coordinate 90,890 downwards.
GGTTGTAGTCGTCGCGCGCCCCCACGGTGTACACCCCGAAGTTGATCGCGCTGCTCCCTCCCAGCACCTTTCCGCGCGAGTAGTCGATCTCCCGCCCGTTGCAGTGCGCCTGCGGCGTCGTCTTGTAGCCCCAGTTCAGCTCGCCGTTCATGAAGGTCTGCCACCGCTGGCCATCCACGCGAAGGGCCGGGTCGTCGTTGCGACGGCCGGCCTCCAGCAGCAGCACCTGCGGGCGTCTCGCCGACCGGGCGATTGTGGAGGCCAGCGCGCACCCCGCCGGTCCACCTATATCCACATTAGCCACCCGTCGGAGGGGAGGGAGGGGGACGCTGGCACGAACCGCCCACGACGACAAAGTCCCACGTCTGATCGCCAGATGTCATTATGGTGTAGGGGGGCAACAGGTGAACACCGTCTGAGGGGAATGGTTTGGACGAACAGACAGAACCGCCCGGTCAGCAGCGCGACACCCTGTTTAAAGAGTAGGCCAGTTACACGGGCGATCGACGGGGATACAGCGTGAGACGACGGCTTGACCCCGCTTCCCCCCTGCTCAGTTCCCCCTTGCCAGGGCGGGTCTTAGACCTGGCCGGCGGTCTCGGCGAGTGGCCGCGTTGAGGGGGGCATGTGTGAGCTCTGAGGTGTTGGACTTGTTTGGTTCGGTCCGCAGTTGGGGTTTGGGGCCCAGGATTGCTGTTCCCCGGATAGGCTGTGATGGGCGCTCCACTTGGGAGACGCGGGACGATCTTCGCGATAGAGTGAGGCCAGTCTGTCTCACAAAATCATTCCACTCAAAAGGGGAGGACCGTTCATACATGTAGGTATCAATTCTGATAGCGAGCCTCTCCCCTCCCATGGCCTGCTCCAGATCCTTGTTGGCGCCGTGGCTGCATGCACAGGCTCGGAGGAAGAACCACCGAGCAGGGAGCAAGGGACCACGCCCGTCGAGACTTGTCGACTGCGATCGATGGTCACGACGGTCGGACGTGGGGCTGTAGCGAATGCGATGCAGTGAAACAGATTCCTCGCGGCGCATGACCGTCCCAGGTGAGGAGGCTTTTCACATTCCCACTGTCTTTTCTCCCCCGGGTGGCTGGACAGATTGCACCGGGGCATTCCCAGACCACGCATCTACAACCCAGACCGGTTCCTTCGGTCGCTAGGACACACTCCCATGGGGATTCCAGTTGTGTTTGTTCGTGGCCGCAAACTACCCGACTAGTAGGCGAGACGGTATAGTATCTGACAGCAAGCCAGCAGTTAGGAGAGAATCGCGTCGTCCAGCAGGGGAAGAGGTTGTGCGACGCTGCAGGTCGAAGTGGGGAGCGGTTGCGATCTCGCAGCTGTCAATCTGTCAATCAATCAATCGTGCATACCCGAGCTGATGTTCCTGTCGCTGCAGTCGGAGTCCCCGGGGGGGCAACCGATCCGTTGGCTGTCAAGGTGGAGCTTCCCCTGTTTGCTGGTTGATTCTGCTCTGGCCGGGACGCCATGGGTATGGGCATTCACTACCCAGACTGTGGGGAAGCTGATGGAGAAGAAAGACCGGGGGATGTTGGCTTGGAGAGGCCGTGGTATATAAACTGGAAAGGGCGGGTGGGTCTATATTGCCCGGCATTATGACAACGCCATCACAAAGGCACAATCACAATCGGATCTGACCTCGTTCTTTTTCATCCTGATGAACATGCTTTCAGGGTCAAAAAAATATTAGACGGTACTCCATACTAGTGCGATCACCATGTCGGATGCTGTTTTTTGGACTACCTATGTTATCGGGGCTACAGCAGGTGGTGGTGCCACTACAGGTGCCACTTACGCAGAGGACTGTAGCCCGCCATTACGCCCTGCGCGGCGTATTTCCGTAAAGCCTTCTATCCCTAACCCTGGGTGGTCGAACGGTCGGGGGATCACCGGAGTGGCAGCCCAAGTGGCAGCCCGATCTGGGCTCATCAGTGGTGGGCGCTGGACGCGATGGTCTCACGCATATCTACAACCTGAAGCGACCCATGCATGGATGGTATCTCAAATCCGCGTGCAATCAACACGGTTGGCGCAGCAATGGTCGTTAGTTCTCGCGGCCCTCGGACGTTCGTGCAACCTGCGACGCATGCCCGCGGAGAAAGCCATGCCGATGCTCGCAACCTCGTTCGAGCGCGTCCATCGGTCGCATGGGTATAATCCTTGGGGTATTGAGGGGAGGATGTCTCGACGGTGTTCTCAGGCCCTTTGCTCGACCGGTTCTATCCCTCAAGTCGATGACGGGTCGAACGCCAGCGACTCGACGACCATCCTGGGTATACAACCGGACTGAAGCATTTCCTTGGTCGACGGGTCGAGAAGATAGGCTGGTTGTCGCATCCGAGGCCAGGTGTTGAACCTAGTGCACCGCTATGATTAGAAGGATGTTGAGGGGGGACACTCCGGCTTCCAACACCAGGCCACACACACACACACAGACACAGTTCCCGACTGCGATCCCCTCATCGCCGTCCCATCGCCGAGGGACCGTGTCATGGGCAACTCTGGTCGGCTTCTGGCTGGAACAGGAAGCGTGTGGTCACCACGGAGGGAACAGACGCAAGGGACGGGAGAGGCGTGTTTCGAGGTCGTCGTATTGCCTGGTTCGGGGTGAGTTTTGCGTTCAGGCCGTGGGATTTGAGTCAGAGCGAGAGTTTGGGGGAAGGGGGAAAGGTTGAAGGTCGGCCGGTCGGATGCGACAGAGGAACCAGACGATGCATGCCTCAGGCTTTGCAAAAGTACGCGCACCAGCCACTCCAGCACAGCACTTCCACCCGACCGCAGCGCCACAGCATTCGCCTCTCGGAACGGTGCGGAACCGCGAAGGATACGGTACCGTATCACCGTACGAGCCCCGGCAGTTTACGGGGGCTGCTAAACCTGGGGGGGCCTAGTTAGTGGCCTGAGTCCTCCAGGTCAACCCCGGACTTTCTTTTCCCTGCAGCATCTTCTTCTTCTTCTACAATCCTCGCCTTTCGCCTCTCTTCTCCTCTTCTCCTCTTCTCCTCTTCTCTCCGCTCTCCTCTCTACTCCATCCTTTCCCCTCCCCGTTCATCGTCGAGGGTCTAGTCTCTCCCTCCCCTTCCCTCATTGAACTTTCCTGCCCTTTAAATAGCCCGTCAGCGGCGCCATTGGGACCCCGACCCGACCCCTTGGCCCCCGATCCTCTCCCCTTTCGCGCCCCCTTCGTTCTGCAGGCACCGCTGCACCGGCCGCCACCGACCCTCGACAACCACTAGCGCATCACCCGCCGCGGTGGAAATAGAAGTCCGGCGCCATCAATTCCTTCTTCTGTGCGCCTCCTCTGCCACCGCCCTGACGACCCGATCTCGCCCGGCCCATTCGCACACCGGACCAGGGAACCCGGTGCCGCAGGGACCCCTAGCGATCGGTTGGCCAGCTGTCGCATTGGGGAGATAAGGATGCCAGTGAAGCCGTGGCGTGGTTGCAACACTCTTCTTCCCTCCCGTCGCTCTCGTCCAGGAAACCATGACTCCGTTCGCAAGTGACCACGGTGGTTTGTGAGTTCATCCTGACATGGCGCTCTGCTGCATCGGCCAGCCATTTGGGACCTACACATCTGACTCGCTCTCTCCCCTCGTCACCTCGACTCCGCGGACGCGACGGCCTCATCATGTGGGATAACCTCTCCATCCCGCCCGAGGGCCTCATCGGAGGATACCAGGGGGGCAGCATGGCGATCAAGATCCTGATGGCCGTCTTCAGCGCCATCGCGCTGTACAACGCCATCGAACTCGTCATCCTCATCTTCCTCACCTTCACGCGCTACACCGGCCTGTACTTCTGGACCATGCTGCTGTCCGACGTGTTCGGCGTCATCCCCCACGCCGTCGGTTATTTGCTGGAGTTCTTCGCCATCGGTCCGCTGTGGTTCGCCGTCACCTTTTCCACCATCGGCTTCTACTTCATGGTCCCCGGTCAGTCGGTCGTGCTGTATTCCCGCCTGCACTTGGTGGTGCAGAGCCAGACCCTGCTGCGGCGGGTGCGTTACCTGATCATCTTCGACGCCATCGTCCTGCTGATTCCCACCACCATCCTCACCTACTCCACCATCTACATCCGCACCGACCCCATCATCCGGGGATACAACGTCATGGAGCGGATGCAGCTGGCGTGGTTCTGCGCGCAGGAGATCCTCATCTCGATTATCTACATCGTCGAGACGGTCAAGCTGCTGCGGCTGCGGCCGGACAAGGACCCCCAGCGGCACAAGACCATGTACGAGCTGATCGCCATCAACCTGGTGATCATCCTCCTGGACGTCGCCCTGCTGGTGCTCGAGTACGTCGGCCTGTACACCCTGCAGACCACGCTCAAGGCCGCGGTGTACAGCGTCAAGCTCAAGCTGGAGTTCGGGGTGCTGCGGAAGCTGGTCTCGCTGGTCAATACGCGGCACTCGGACTCCAGTTCCTCGGACCGGGAGGAGTTCCCCAACTTTGTGGACCCGGACCAGATCACCGGCGACGTGACGCATGCCACCCGCGCGGACGGACGGCCGCCACAGTACCCGTGGACGGCGATCTCGATGGACAGTCTGGCCCTGTCAGAACGACGACGGAGCCGAAATCCCACCTCCCTGGAGGTGCCCCGATCTCCGTGACCTCCTGTTCTCCTGCGAGGCTTCTTCAACCATCTCGCATTCGAGATCACTAGCGCCCGAGGTCTTGTGAACCGACACAGGCCTATGGTGCTGCGCATTTGGGGCGATTCGCATGCCCCTAGGCCGCTTGCTGGGCTGGACAGATGCCCCCCCCCCCCCCCCCCCCCCCAGGCCACTCGCCGGTGCCCGGAACCCGTCTGCCCAAACCTGACGGCATTGCTGTTCCGGGACCATCAGACGCCGTCTAGAACTGACGGTGTCCCTTTCACCTAAGATTTGGTACATCCTGGACCTGCACATATCCCCACCATGTATCCATATATCCTTCCGTATGTCTTTTTCTTTCCTTTGTTTTCTGTTTCCTTTGCCGTATCCTCCACGGAGGCTGTCTAGCCGGGAGTCGGGATTCGAGGGGCGCGCGCGCGAGAGGTATATATATCTATGTAGACCACGTTAGACATGAAATAGAACCACCCCGCCACGGTTGTCGGGGGGGGATAGACGATGTACCATTCTAGGAGGGTAAGCGAGCGACCGCGTAGGTAATTGCAGGTTCGCTCGGGCCCAGCCCGAGCCGTCGGAAGGGTGGATAATAATAACTAATGGCCTCGTCTCGGGAGCCGTGAGTCGGGACCCATACGTAATGCGGCGGCGGCGGCGGCATGGGCCAGCGTCGGGTCCGCCCAGATCGCAGTTTCAGCCTTTTTCAGGCCGGGCCCGGAATGGTCGGGTGGAGGGTCGAGTGGGATCGAGTGATATAGGGAATAAACAACAGACAGAGCGGTGAGGCCCCGGTGCCTGAGGCGACGGCTGCCGATTCCGACACCGCCTGAGTATTATTACCTATTACTTGGGTATGTACTGCATGTACTACGGTAGTACGGTACCTACTAGGTAGGAAGTACAGGACGCATACATCGCATTGATTCCTATCCTCCCTGGCCGATCGGGACGAGTCTATTAATATAATATCAGTAAATATTCAAGAGTATCTTATAACTAAGTACTAGTTAGATAAAATATTAAATTATAAAGAGTAAGTATCTCCGATCAATATATTATAGTTTTTAATTAATATTGTTCTGCTATATTATTATTTAATTATTGATTTTATTATAGTACGAGTCTATAAAAGATATGATCCAGGCAGATCGATCGTGAACGCCGTCCCCACCTGCATGTGAGATGCATTCGAGCCTGCCCGATCTTCTAGATACACAGTTAGATACTTAGTCCTGCTGTCAGCAGCCACCGAGTCATGGGCCCGGCAGTCCGTACCTGACTCCCGGGATGGCTGCTGCATCGCATTGTCCTGCCGGGTTTCCCCCCCTGTCGGGCGTACGTGGCACCTGTCGTTGTGGCGTAGATAGTATCTGCATGCCTCTCTCCCTCCCTGTCAGCTGGGAACTGGAACTGGAATTGGATCTGGATCTGGAAACTGGCAGGACGGGTTATATCCGACCCAATCAAGACCGGGATGGGGAGGGCCAAATTAGGGGCCTTTTTCAGTTACTGCTAGATACTAGTAGTAGTACTAGTAGTAACTACTAGTAGTTGGTAGTAGGCACTTGCGTCAGACCCCCCACCCCCCGGAACTTGCTACTATCAGCATCAGCATTATTCATAGGGATGGATTGGAGTAGTCTCACATCATTCTCACTACTCCGGACCCCCAGAATCGCGTCATGATGTTATGCTGACTTCACAGTCTGGTCGGACATGTTTCGAACACGATCCGTATTCATCATTACACAACATCCTCGGGCCTTTACTCTGATCCATGCGGGTTGAAACCCACCCATTATTATTATTCATTTGTGTGCAAAGGCCAAGCAAGGCCAGGCAGCCTCAGGAATAAGGAATTACCCGACCGCCGAATTTATCGTTGAGGGCGTCCGCGCTAGCCCGATCCGAGGTTGCGGCAGCACGGCCTTCTGATTGGCAGGAAGGCCTTCCGGTCGAGAGTGGCCGGCCTTTTGGTCGCCAAATAAAAAATTCCAACTTCGTTTCCATAAATTCTCTCGGGCGGGATGAGCGGTGGGGAGCCCTGGGGAGAAGAGGGGGGGGGGCCGATCGCGGATCGGATTGGTCCCTGCCAACTTTCTGGCCACAATGGGGGAGCGCTAGCCCGAATAGGTAGCCCGACCAGCGAGTACTTTGGCGGTCATTGGCGGGCGGGGTGGACCCACCGCCCACGGGGGAAAAGACGGCGAAGCAACCGATTCTGCGCCCACGGCGCCGGAACAAATCTCCAGTCGGACTGGACTGTGAATGGTGAGGGGCTCAGCATTCACGAGTAGTAAGTATCGTGATCGAGTCAACCTCTCCCTCTCCCTCTCCCTCTCTCGACCTCTCGACCTCTCCCGCAACATCACCGCCTATATCGCTCTCTATTATCGTCCCTGCGTCATTTCTTCACTAGTGGTTGACAGGTACCTCCTTCCTTCTGTGCACCCCCCCCCCCTCCCCTCCAGAGTTGGTATGTTTTAGGCTCCCTCCTGGCACGCTCATGCATGGCTGCCAGGACGGTGTGTTCCACCACCGCTAACTCGATTTCTCTACTCCAGCACACTCTCACTCTCACTCTCACTCTCTACCATCACCGCACTCCCTCGATCCTTCGGTCCTCTGTCCTATCGCCCTTCCTCACGCCATCCATCCATCGACCCGCAACCGCCTCCCCCCACCCTTGCGATTGCTATATACTGTGTGATCGCGTCTTGCCAGCGACCCATAACCACCCCCCCCCCCCCCCCCCCCCTCGCTCCGGCGCTCTGGAAGGTGCAATCGTTCGACGCCGAGCACTCCCATCGCTGATGTCACCGCCCATTCCCTCTCACCACCCAATGCCCCGTTGACCTCCCTTCCTTTCCCTTCCAGCTATGTCCTCACACAACGACCCCGCCCCGTCGACAGGCCACAGCCCCGATCACGATCCCCCCACCGCCGAGGTCTCGCAGGCCCCGAACGGAGAGCGCCCCGGCGCGGCGCAGGATCCCCCAGGCCCTTCGCACCATGACACCGTTCGCGGGACTGACCGAGTCTACCCCATCCGATCGATCATCTCCGTCAACCCCTCCTCCGCCACGAGCCCGCCCCAGCCCGATGCCCAGGGGACTATACATTCACCGCGGAGTGGCGCTCGCTCCTACTCCATCATCGATGCGCACACCTGGGATCAGTTGAAGTCCCAGCCCAGTTCCAACCCACAGACTGATTCGTCGCGGAGTCGTTCCCAGAGTGCAGTCGAGTCAATCCCCGGGCAGCGGTCGCATCAGTCGCCCGATGTGCGCTCGCCCACATCGAATCCCGACAGCTCGACGGGCGCGAAGGACACGAGTCCCCCCGACTCGGATCATCCGGGCCTGTTCACCACCCGGTTCCAACATGTCATGACGGATGGGGGGCATGCCATTATCACGGGCAACACCCCAGATTCCTTCCGCGCCTGCGAAGATGAACCCATTCGTATCCCGGGCGCGGTGCAGAGCTTCGGTGTCCTCGTGGCGTTACGGGAGCCCTCCGAGGGCGTGCTGCGGGTCCATGTGGCCAGTGAAAATTCCGAGGCCATCCTGGGCCACTCCCCCGGTAATCTCTTCGCGCTGGAGAGCTTCACCGACCTGCTGCAGGAAGACCAAGTCGACATCCTCTTGGATCATCTGGACTTTATCCGGGACGATGTCTACGATCCTGCCGCGGATGGCCCGGAAGTCTTTATCCTGGCGGTCAATAACCGACTGGGCCGTCCGCGCCGGTTCTGGTGTGCCATCCACGTGCATCCCGACCACCGGGACGTCATAATCTGCGAGTTCGAGTTGGAGGATGATCGCATCAACCCGCTCAACGTGGCGGGTCGGAACACCCCGACCACCCCGACGGATACGCTGGGCTTCGAGTTCACCGCTGATAAATGGACCGGCAGCACCGTCAACATCAGCCAACCGCTGCGCTTGCTGCGGAACGCGCGCCGGAGACGCGGCGAAGCCGCGGCTATGGAGGTGTTCAGCATCGTGAGCCAGATCCAAGATCAGCTGGGCAATGCCACCAACATCGATCAGCTGCTGAACGTCTCGGTGGGGATAGTCAAGGAGCTGACCGGATTTCACCGGGTGATGATCTACCAGTTCGACAGCGAGGCCAACGGATTCGTTGTGGCCGAGCTAGTCGACATGCGCATGACCAAGGACCTGTACAAAGGACTGCATTTCCCCGCCGCGGATATCCCCCGGCAAGCCCGGGACTTGTATCGCATCAACAAAGTGCGCCTCCTGTACGACCGGGATCATATCAGCTCCCGCTTGGTGTGTCGCAGCGTCGAGGACCTGGAGACCCCGTTGGACATGACTCACGGGTACCTCCGGGCCATGTCGCCCATCCACATCAAGTACCTGGCCAACATGGGTGTCCGGTCCTCCATGTCCATCAGCATCAACGGAGCCCGTGACCTCTGGGGCCTGATCTCCTGTCACTCCTACGGTGACTCCGGCATGCGGGTGCCGTTCCCCATCCGAAAGATGTGCCGCTTGATCGGGGATACCCTCTCGCGCAATATCGAGCGCCTCTCCTACGCCTCGCGTCTGCAGGCCCGCAAACTCATCAACACCATCCCCACCGACGCGAACCCCTCCGGGTACATCATCGCCTCCTCGGACGATCTCCTCAAGCTGTTCGATGCCGACTACGGCGCACTGTCGATACGCGGGGAGACCAAAATCCTCGGCAAATCCACCGAGTCGCAGGAGATGCTGGCACTCATCGAGTTTCTCAAGATGCGCCAGCTCAAGTCGGTGGTGGCGTCGCACCACGTCAAGAAGGATTTCATTGATCTGCATTACCCCCCGGGGTTCAAGGACATCTCGGGGATGCTCTATGTGCCCCTCTCGGCCGACGGCAAAGACTTCATCGCTTTCTTCCGGCGCGGCCAGCTAACGGAGATGAAGTGGGGGGGCAATCCGTATGAGAAGATCATGAAGGATGGGCACCTCGAGCCTCGTAAGAGTTTCCAGGTCTGGAGTGAGACAGTCGTCGACCAGGCGCGTGAATGGACCGAGTCGGAGGTCGAAACCGCTGCGGTCCTATGTCTGGTGTACGGCAAATTCATCAAGGTGTGGCGGCAGCAGGAAGCTGCCTTGGAAGGGTCGCAGCTGACGAAGCTGCTCTTGGCCAACTCGGCCCACGAAGTGCGAACGCCCTTGAACGCCATCATCAACTATCTGGAGATCGCCTTGGAAGGCGCTCTGGACAAGGAAACCCGTGAGAACCTGACCAAGTCCCACTCCGCCTCGAAATCCCTCATCTACGTGATCAATGACCTGTTGGATCTGACCAACACCGAGAGGGGGAGGAACCTCATCAAAGACGAACTGTTCGATCTCCCGTTGTGTTTCCAGGAGGCGACGGCGATGTTCGATGGCGAGGCCCAACGCAAAGGCCTTCGCTATACCGCCATCGCGCATCCAGGGCTCCCCACCACCGTCATGGGCGATGGCAGGCGCGTTCGGCAGACCATCTCCAATCTGATCTCGAATGCCCTCCAACACACCTCGTCGGGCGCGGTCACGGTGGAAATGTGGCGGGCGCCCGTCGCCCCCGAGCCCGGATTTGCCACCATCCACATGACGGTGCTCGATACCGGATCGGGGATGTCGTCGACGACACTGGAGACCATGTTCCAGGAACTCGAGCAGGTATCTGCCGAAGACGACAGCTACTTCTTCGACCGTGATCCGAACAATTCGTCTCCAGCGCCCAAGGACGCCACCGAGAAGGGGGTCCTCGGGCTGGGACTCGCCCTGGTGTCCCGCATCGTGCGGAATACTCACGGCCAGCTGACGGTCCGGTCCGAGGAGGGAAAAGGCAGTCGCTTTCAGATCTCGCTGCAGTTTGCCACGCGGGACGAGGAGGAACCTCTGGGTGAGCCGGAACTTCCCACTCCTCCGAGTCGGGACGAGGAGGGCTTTGTTCCCTTCTCTGAGGCCAAAGAGGAGTTTGTGCTGGTCGATCACAGCTCTCCGGCCCCATCGGAACGCTGGCGGCGCAGCGGTAGCCTCCGGGAAGGGGGTAGCCAGTCTGGCGGCGAGGACACCAACACCCCCGATGGAACGGCCGATCAAGCGCAGCTTCCCTCGTCTGGCTGTCCCAAGCTCGTGACGCTGCCGCCCACCCCCCAGGCCCCTGAGCAGCCGGAGGTGAAGGAGCTGAAGGAGCCCTCGACATCCCAAGAACCCCCCACCTCTCACCCCGAGCCGGCGATGTCCACGGAAACTGCCCCTCCCCCTACCGATCCAAAGCCCCCTCTCCCCGGGACGTATCGTGTGTTGGTGGCCGAGGACGACCCCATCAACGGCAAGATCCTAGAGAAGCGGCTCGGCAAAACCGGCCATACCGTCCATCTCACACTCAACGGCGAAGAATGCGCGGCTGCCTACCGCGCGGATACCCAGGTTGACCTTGTGTTGATGGACATCCAGGTAAGACTCGCTCGGTTGAAATTCCCGACCCGTGCTAATGGCCGCAGATGCCGATTGTCGATGGGATCAACTCGACCAAGATGATCCGCCAGTTCGAGCAGACCTCCGATACTGCCACCCTCTCTCCGATTGCGAGGCGGAACCACCGGGTCCCGATCTTCGCCGTGTCGGCCTCACTGCTGGAGAAGGACCTGCCGCTGTACGTCGACGCCGGCTTCGACGGGTGGATCATGAAGCCGATCAACTTCAAGCGCCTCAGCGCGCTCCTTGACGGCCTCCAACAGGACGATCCTCGGAACCAGGCCACCTACTACCCGGGCTGCGACTGGGAACAGGGTGGATGGTTCAGTCCGACCCCTCCAGAAAAGCTGTAATCAAAACACCTTTCACCTACCAACTCTCACCAACCACTTCCTTCCCTCCCTCTCTCTCAGCCAACCTCAAAATTGACAACCGCCTCCTATATTTTCCGCCCCGCCTTCCCCTAACCCAGTGCGGGGCCCAGAGCATCGAGCCCACTGGGCCGCCACGATGATGAAAACGAACGATTATTCCGAGGCGTCGACTGACCTGACCTGACACAGTCAGTCATATCCATCTTGCGCCCTCGCCGTCTTAAAAATTTCCTCCATTTGTGCCATGTATACCCCATTAGTTGACTGCTCAGACATAGATCCTTGTTCTTTTTTTGGGATATGGGTCCGTCGAGACGGTTTGTTTGGTTCGGTTTCGCTGGTGTCACCCACCCATCATTGCATGGTCGTGTCATGTCATCTTATCTCATGCCATCTTATTTTATCTCATGTCATGTCATATTACTTCATGTGTCATGTGTCATGGTCTTTCATGTCTAGGTCTATGAGCATACGTACAAGCCAGATATCAAACGTTTTTTTTTTTTTTTTTCAAATGGACGTTTTCTATTTCTTTTTTCGATTTCGATTTGGTGGTTGCCTTCCGGGGGATGTGTTATTATTAGTATTCTCTTGATGAGGGATGATACGATGATACGATGAGATAATATGATGAAATGAAATGTCAGATGACACGAGACGATATGTATGTACGTATGTATGTATGTATGTATCTATCTATCTGACCATTTCCAGAATGATCATTCATTTATTTATTATGGTTTTTGCTTTGTGTTGGTTGGACTGCGCTGCTGATGAACGATTTTGAGGGAGAGAGAGAGATTTTGGTGAATTGTAATGTCTTGTTTGTATTGTTTCTGGGTTGGGTTGGGTTGTCTGGTTTGTCGGATTTGTGTGGGGGGTAGGGTAGGGTAGGGTAGGGTAGGGTAGGGTATGGTGTGATATCTGGCTAGAATGGAGGCTATGGTGGTGCTTTGCTTAATCAATTACTGATCCTGAGAGATGGGAGATGGAATAAATTGGTTGACTATGTGGACGATTCTACTCCTCCTCTCTTTGTGAGTTATTGTGGTTCAATCGTGGTATTATTGGTGGTTGTACTCTGTCTAAGACAGCTATCTGTGTGTGTATGTATGTATGTATGTATCTATCTATATCTATATCTATATCTCTATGTGTCCTGGACATACAGGATATCTGGTCATTACCGAGTAGGGATATCAATGGGTCTAGTCTGGTCGGGCCTGGTCTGGTAATATTTGCATTTGTAGAGTTATTCCTGAGCTGCGGCTGGTTGTTGAGATTTAGAGAGAAGAGATAGAGGTGGAGATAGAGGTGGAAAAGAGACATAAATACAAATAGACATATAAATATGAATATGAATGTAAATAGAGAGAGAGAGAGAGAGAGAGAGAGAGAGAGAAAGCTGACTGGACAGATACATACATACATACAATACATACATAAATAGGCAGATAATATATAGATAATAATGATACGAGTACGTGCGCGTATACAGAGACATAAATGAATGACTGACGGACATAACATACACACATACAGCGTTACTTGTGGGGTGGGGTGGTATTGATATCTGTAGGGTGGAAATAAGGGTGCAGGATATGGGTTGTGAAGGGGAGGGGGGGGGGGGGTTGCTAGGGTGTAGACACGAGGTCTGACAGCAGACTCCCCCTTTGTCTCTGCGATGCGGTAGAGGGAAGGTGAGGGAGAATATATTCGGGGGTGAGAAGCAGGAGGTTTTGTTCAGTGGGTGAGGGGTGTTGGGTACCTGTGGAGTGAAGGAATGAGGGTGTTGCTTCATTGGGTAGCCAGTACTGAGGGGATAACGGTGTTGGTTCTCTGTGCTTGGGATATGCTAGCTGATATGGGAGCTGCTCATAGCCGCCTCGACATCCGGCTCGTGGCTTGCATGCTCTGGGGTGAGGGCGCGAGGAGGGGTGGTCACGGAATCGGACTCAGCCGATGTGATTGAAATGCTGTCGTCCCCGTGCGGAAGGGTGGAGGAATGCGGGTGAGGACGTGGATGTGGACTGGGGCGAGCTTGGGTCTGGGTGGTTTCAGGGTATTGCCGTTGGGTTTGCGGCTGAGGTTGCGATTGAGGGTGCGAGCTGGCACGACGCTTGGGAGCTGCGACCATAACGGTCCCGACCGGTGCTGTAAGGTCTTGGTCCAGCGGTAAGGTGTCAGTGCCCGAGGACCCGACGCGGCCGGTAGAATGCACGAAGCGAATGAGTTTGTTCAGGCAGGCGAATTCCACTTTGACTTTCAGGCTGCTGGCGAAGAGGATGAAGCCCGCCGTGATGGGTCGCGAGACCACGAACTCCAGCACCACGTTCGCTGTGTCGAGCACAAACGCCACACTTCCACCCACGATCAGGTAAATAATCACCTCTCGGGTCTTGGTGCCTCGGATGTAGAGCAGCGGCCGCAGGCTTCGAGTCGCCTCGTATGCAAATATGATCAAGATGACGAATTCCCGCGCACAGTACCCCACCACGGCGATGTGCCCGAGGACGAGCTCCGGCTGGATGTAGCGTGGGTTTCGGGTGACGGCCGCCGCAGGTAGTAGGATCAGATGCGGTACCTGGAAGGCCACCACGCTAGCGATGATCAGGTACAGCAACCAGCGAGGCCGACGGCCGCCGGTAACCAGGTTGATCCGGGAGTACAGGATCAAGGAGTTGCCGACGCTGATGATGCTGTAGACGTAGGCGAGGCCGACGGCCGAGACGACCGCATATTTGATGGGATACCAAACGAAGAGAACGCAAAAGGGTATTGCGCCGAGCGTGCTGACGATGCTGACCAGTATGCTCCAGAAGTACATGCCCGTATGGCGCTTGAAGACGGTGAAGACGAGGATGAGCATTTCAAAGCCAACGAAGCCCGCAATGGCAAGAAATGCCGTCACAGCCAGTATCTGGTCCCAAGGCACTAGGCCTTCGTATTGCGCTCGTCGTCGCAGCTGCAGCCCTGCTGTATACTCCATACTTGGTCAGTCACTCTATTGTGTGACATGAAAGAGGCTTGTTGGCAGCGACCCGGCCGGGACCCCTGCAGTGAAGAAACCGTCGATTATAAGAATAGAAGCTGGCCATCGAGGCTCAGATCGACCCCCAACAAAGAACCGTATGGGTGGGATGAGACGGACCGTCCGAGGCAGGCAGATCACACAGAGACAGATAGGGTATTGGTATCATCGCCTGCGCCAGGGTCGCCCAAACATGACAGCCATCGTAGGTTGAGCTTTGACGCGGCAGTCCATGGTAGCGGTTCGGTTCAGCCCCCAGAACAACGCGATTCGCTGCCTGACAGCGGTTGATTAAGGTTCTGATAGGTGCTTACGAGCTGCGAACATGGAACCAAGAGGGGTAGCGCAGCATCGGTGTCCGGCATTTCATAGGGCAGGGCCCTCCGAGGGGATGTTAAAGCCTATGGAGGCCGTGATAGTGAGGGCAGGGAACTGAGCTATGGATTGTGGATAACGGATGGTGGTGAGTGCTACTATGGGTTCTGGATGGTGGCGATGGCTGTGGATAGGGGATCGAAGGTTCTCGACTTGAAGCAGGAACTCTTCATAGCCCTCCATTGTCCCGCTGACTCAAGCTTCCGCTGACTGACAAAGAAGGCTTCGTGCTTTGTCTTTCCTGGAGAGAAAGGATGATTTGGTGGAGGTTAATACTCCAGACCAGGGAATGCAGGTACATTATGATCCGATCCCCGTCCCTGCTTGCCAATGGCCCGGGGGTGGGTAACTGGATGACTGACAGAATGACTGCCAGATAGACACGGACCACCAGCTCTGGAACCGCCGGTGCGCTCGGGCCCGTGAGGAACAAAGAAGGTGATGCACGGATTGCTTGTTGGTCCGTGGCCGTGACACGGGGATGTTTCTTCCGACAAATCGGGGTCCTCACCCACGGCTTGCGATCGTCTTGCTCTAGTAATAGATAGTAGTAGCTCGTCATTCTATCCTCGGCTAGCCCCGCGCTGGCACCGGGGTCTTGTTTATGCCTTCTTCAGGGCGTCCGTGGTCCGCAGCAGCAGATCCGAGGAAGTGGTCAGTGCCACTGATCTGTGTTTTGGCAGACAATCTTCAGCCACGGTCACTATGACCCTTTCGCGCGGCTTGCAGGAACCTGGGAAATGCAGAAGTATCCAGCACACCCTATCTCATCGCTCCATGAAGCCCGACCCCTGAATGCCACGGAATAGAGGATCCATCCAATGCTGTCGTCGAATATTGCGCCTGGTCGATAAAAAGTCCGACCCTCCGTAGTGGGGACCACTACACTCAGTTGAGGAACATTGATCGACGCCTAGGATGTATACCCTTATTTGTGAATGACGTGAGGAGTTGGAAGGCCACTGGATCCTTCCATCGAACTCCGCCCAGCACCGAAGAGAGCACCTCCAGTATATCAGTCTTCAAGAGTCCAGACGGCGACACTACGCGCGGCATTTCCGAGTGGCATTCCCATCCGCCACTGGGCTTTCGTTTCCACCCCGCAGTTAGTTCAGCCCCCTACCACTGAGGATTGATCAATAACAAAACAACGCGCTGCTCCGCCACGTAAGTTCCTGCGCATGGGTCCTCGTCCCAGACCTGCCCTTAGAGTCCTCTGGTATTGCTCAGGGAAGTGTCGGGACTCCGACCCACCTAGACTATCTGATGGAAGGCCACTGACGCAATGGAACCTCTGGCCTAGGGCCTTCTAGAAAGTATTGACCCCGCGATGCTTGGGTGAAAGCACGATCCGATCCTTCGCTCTCTTTGTTTCTTTTCGCTGTCGCCAACCGAGATATTCATAAGCTTTATCGAATCTATAGTATAGCGCAGTCTATAGGAAGCCATCGTGTTGGGGTCCAAGCTCGTGGCGCGTCGTTCTCCGCGGGCTAAGAAATGGTATCTCCACTATCCCGTTAACCCGTCATTCCGGGTTGGAGGTCTAGAAAGGGCTCGCCGCAAGGAGACAAAACAGACTATTGCAAACTGAGGGATGGTCTCTATTGGTGGGGTTGTGGTCGGATGAAGAGTCTCTTGGTTTGGAAGATGATGGTTGGTGGCTGCCCTTCTCAATAAGCGAAAATATATACAGTGCGAAAGGCGGGACATCCCGTAATCGAAGGTGAAGAAGGTACGCGCTCCAGCTTCCATCATCCCGACTATTGTGAAGGCTAATCTGCCACCATCAGGTAAGCGGAAGCATGAGACCGGAGGCTGGGGTTGGAGGAGGGGAAATACCACCAGACACAACCAGACACCAGGACGATTAGCCGAATGGTCGGGTATTTTCTCGAGACATGGAAACTCCACTGCGCGAATCAACTGCCTTGTCTGGATGGGTGAAAGAGCAGGAGGGGCTGTCAGGATTCAAGGCAGACGGATAGACAGACTGTTCGGTTGTTGGGTGCAGGAGGAAAGAAAGAGACGAGGGGCAAGTCGAGGCCCTTCACTGCGCTGACGGCCACGTGACCCCTGGCTGCCCCCCCCCAAGCATCAGCCACTACAACCCCGACGCTGAAACAAACCCACTCGGCTCAGATGGCGTCCAGAGTGTCACAGAGGGGCGGTGGTAGTTGCTGCGTATTCTGACGACTACCTTGCGGAGAAGACCAATTTCTGCGTCTCCAGAAGGTAACTATACATTCCCCCACACCACTTTAGTGTTATCAAAATGAGCGCAACTGCGAAGTGCAGGCAAGGATACTTGTGACTCAGCAAAATCATATGATTCTAAGCCTTGTACTAATACTAGATTCTGTCCACAGCATCCAGTCCATCAAATTCTATCCACCTTGCTTCCATCCCACGGAACAATCTATCATCCCAACCTGTCATCCGTATCCATGATCGGATGCTGTAGCTAATTTTGTACCAGCTCAAACAGTGCAGCTAAACGGTGCAGCTCACGGTCCAGCCGCCCAGGTTCAACGGCACAAGCGAGTTCGAGGTCCCGTCCAGATCCAGGTACGTGTGCTCAGCCGTCAGGGTGCCCACGACCACCCAGTTGGCGTTCTTGATCACGCAGTTGGTGTTCGCCTGGAAGGAAGTCAGCTGGGCCGACGAGGCCACAACCGCGCCGCCTGCTGCGATTTTGGTACTGCCGTAGAGGCTCCAGATGTTCTGCACGCTGCCATCCTCGGGGATGGTGGCGCTGCCCTGGGCACCGCTCTGGTCATTGGCGAAGGCAATGGTCGCGGTGGGGATGACAGGAGAGGCCGAGATGGAGGTGGCGAGGAGGGAGAGGGCGAGGGCGGCGATAGACTTCATCTTGACGGTTAAAGTGGGTGGGTGGTTGTGGTGGTAGTGATATAAGATGAGGAGCTTGGATTGGAAGAAGACTGATGCTGCTGCTCTTGGTTTGTGCTGCTGCTTGGATGATGCTCCAGATCTCGAGGGACGAGGTCCGCTTTATACCCGTTTCCCTCCCTGGGCTGTCCCGGGGTTTCGTGCTGCTCTGGTGATGTCCGCGAACAGCACTATCGACAGCCTGGGCATTCGGTGATGTTCTGGTCATGCGATTCTCGATCGTTCGTATCAGTAAGCCCGTGTCTCACCACTTGAGTCTATACCGACCCAACAGGCTTCAGGCGTGCCATGGACTCGATGTTGCTTTCGCCTGACAGCCTGCGGGGCGTATACCGTCGCCTGGATGTCGCAGATCAACGTCATTGGGCGCAACCATCGCGGATTGCCTTCCAGGCGTATCCGATGCTGGGATGAGGGACATTCGGATGGGGAAGGTGACATGTCGCGAATATCGGCCGACACCGCGAGGCGGACATATGAGGCCGGGATGCAGGTCTTAAACCTACTGCAGAAGTCAGAACGACGGACTGCCCGGACCGACCGGTGCAGACTGGTCGCGGGGGCTCGTGTTTTTGGTAGGAACACGAGATGTTCCCCATGTCCCGGCAGGGTCGTGATGTAGAACGCGGTCATCGTGGAGACCGACCGAGCTATGTGTGAGTCGGGAGATTGGGTGCAATGGACCTGGGCTATGGACAGTGTGGAGTGATTTCTTGCCTCGGAATCCGAGTTCTAGTCGGGTGCAGGCCGCAATACGAGCTCGCTGTCTTGGATGGGAGGATGCTAATTTAAGATGGCGGGAAGGAGGATCTCCCCACAATCCCATCTTCTGGCAGCGAACCCCGGAGTCCCCGGAGTCCCCGGAGATCCATCGTCCACTGGGGGACGGGGGTTGGTGTCGATCAGAAGAGTGAGACACCACATCGATGGTTCCTCTTTTGAGTTTAAGCCCTCTGGCAGGGTCCAACGCGGCGGGGGACGGCCGGATAGATGCCAGAAGAAAGGCATAAGCGGTGTTTAGTGGGGGACTTTTGTTTTGTCCGAAGCAGGTTGTATGGCGTGTTGCCCCGGTGTCATAAAGGGGACCGGGTCTCACTCAGGGTCACGACGTAGCATTCGGGGCTGGGGGGGCACAGATCCGATGAATTGGGGGGTGTCTAGACGGCCATGCTGTGCAGGTGTAACGGCGTGGGATTGGTGGTTGACAGAATAGCTAACTTGCGCCGCAAGGGCCATTGTATAGTCTATGGCATGGGAGAAGGAAGGAGGAGGGAGGAGGGAAGAGGGAAGAGGGAGAGAGCGAGGGAGGGAGGGAGGGAAAGACGGAGACGAATGCCTCAGGCAGTTGGTACTGGGGAGGCCTTGACACCTGAGGGAGCAGGCGTTGCCAAGCCCCCTTTTGCCTCAGGCTGAAAAGGACCCGCCTCGTCGCCTCGTCTACAACTCCGTAGTTTTGTTTTCCTTTTCTCTTCTCTTCTCGCCTCTTCTCCTCTCACTCTCAATCCACCTGTCTCAGGTCTAAGCTTCGACGCATCTCTCCACTCCCCGATTCCCTCTAAAAAATCTTGCGAGACATGTCTTTCGCCGCGCCGGAAATAGACATCCGACGGACCTTCGTGAATTAGTTATTGAGTTACGTTTGTGGGCTCCACCATCCCTCCCACAGTCTCACCACCCTCTCCACCAGGCTAGCAGGCCCTCCCGCATCCGGACAGACCCCCCCCCCCGCCCTGGACGGAATTCTAGTATCCACATTCAATGGTTGCACCGATTTTCTATCTACACTGTGATCCCTCAATCGCCAGGCAGTCCCTGCCCAGAGCTACTGGTCTAACGCCTGTGCTTGACACTGCCTAGGATTAGCAACGCGACCGTCGAACTATTGGAAGGACTCATGCTCACCATTTCCCAATACACCCCCTTCTGCCGCAGCAGGTCATGGTGGCCTCCCATCTCCAGGATTCCCGATCCCGGCCCGGTAGAGTTCTCGCCGAAGACCAAGATCATATCCGCCTTGTGGATGGTGGCCAATCGATGCGCGACGGCAATGATCGTTATGTCTCGCTTGGCGGCCAGGCGTTCCATAGCCCTCTGCACGATCTTCTCGGAGTGCGAGTCTAGACTTGACGTTGCCTCATCGAGCAGCAGCAGTCGGGGTTTTCGCAGCAGTGCCCGCGCGATACACAGCCGCTGCTTTTGACCCCCGCTGAGCGAGGATTGCGCGTTGATACCGAGTTCTGTGGCGTATCCCTCCGGAAGGGACATGATGAAGTCGTGGATCTCCGCATCCTGGCAGGCCTGGATCATAGCCTCTTCCAACTCTTCGCCGGTCGCCTCCAGGCCGAGGAGGAGGTTGTCCCGGACCGTCCCGCCAAAGATTCGGGGCTCCTGAGGCACCAGGGACAGAGCGCGACGATAGGAGGGCAGTTCGATGGAGCGGATGTCCCGTCCACCAAGAAGAATGGTCCCGGCGGTGGGTTCGTAGAACCGCTCCAGTAGCGAGATAATCGTGGATTTGCCGCAGCCAGACGCGCCCACAAAGGCAACAAATCCTCCGCTGGGAATCGAAATATTCAGGTCGAGGAATGTCGGCGTAGCACGCATCGGATACTGGAAGGCGACTCCGCGGAACTCAATGTCAGCGCCATGGCTGGGGTCAAAGGGCACCATTTTTCTTTGAGTCTCCGGCTGTGTTTCGTTGGAGTCTGCTCTCTCGGCTAGAATACGACTCGCTGAGGCCTTGGCCTGCGCGATGTTCGGACCAAAGCTAAAGAACTGCCCGGCCGATTGCCCTCCTTGGATGATTGCGATATACACGACGAAAAAAGCAACCGTCCCGTATTCCCGGGAGGCGAGAAGTTGTCCGCCGTACCTAAAGCCCACTGCATTAGGCAAGTTCGAAATTGAAAGCAAGATGACATAGGATCATACCAGAACGTCAGTGCCATCGCGCACAACTCTACGCTGTCTGAAAACGCATACACCAAGGTTCCTATCCAGGCCTTGCGGATAGCCTTCCTCCGCTGATCCTTCAATAGTTCTGAGTATTTGTGAATAATTTGATCCTCCATGGTCAGTGCCGTCACCGTCCGGAACCCTCTTATCGACTCCAGGACCAACTTTGAGCTGTTCGCGTACACTTCGGCATTCATGGCCTCGAACATGATCTCGTAGCGAATTCGCATGAAGGCCGCAAAGAACAGGAATGGCATCGCGGCAAAGAACGCCACGGCAGCCAGCTTCCAGCCAAATGCAAAGGATATCGCGAC
This sequence comes from Aspergillus heteromorphus CBS 117.55, assembly GCF_003184545.1. NCBI lineage: Eukaryota > Fungi > Ascomycota > Eurotiomycetes > Eurotiales > Aspergillaceae > Aspergillus > Aspergillus heteromorphus. The sequence continues at coordinate 69,801 of NW_020290426.1, read as the reverse complement.
GCACCCAGCGATATTGAAGATGGAGATCAACGGGAAAGCCCCTGTAGGCCCGAACAGCTCCTGAAGCTGCTTGGGGTCCATGGACAGCCGAGAAACGAGTGTACCTGAAGAGTTGGCGTCCGAGTCAAAGTACGACACGGGCTTCCGCAGAAGGTTCAGGAAATATTCCTGCCGATAGGCAGATGCCACAAACTGGCGCCTGTCAGTACCACCGAACCAGAACGACTGCATACCTACCATGGATATTGAATTCGATGCCATTCCGACCACATAGTAGCAAACCCCCATCGCTAGGGCGAGGATAAAAAACATGAGCGACCAAAAATTGGCGGCATCGGCAAGCTTTTGACCTGTGAACTGGAAGACCTGTACCAGCCGTGCAACGAGCCAGCTTTGGAGGGAAAACCCCGCTGCGAAAGCCATGGATCAGTAGGCGAAACCAATGCTGCGGAGCTCACGAAACTCACCTCCTGAACCAAGTGCCCCCAGGAGAGTCAATAGATACAGTACCCAGTGATTGCTCTGCTCCCTAAACACAGTCACAAAGCCTTTCAAGAACCCCGTGCCCTTCCTCTCCATCGGTTGAACCCCATCGCCCTCGCCCTCAACAACGTCAAATTGAATGACAGGGTATTCCTCGGCCTGGAGGTTCTCTTTTGGGGAGTCATGCTCATCCTCCGCTCCTGCAGAAAGCTCAGAGGGAGGGTCCAACTGCTGGGCATGGACAAGGCTATGATATGCACCTCCCATCGCGAGCAGCTGGCTATGGGAACCCTCCTCGGTGGCCATTCCGTTGGCCATCACGATGATGTGGTCTGCTCGATGAATTGTTGACAGACGATGAGCGATGATGATTGTTGTGCGATCCTTCGACACACGATCCAAGGCCGACTGGACCAACCGCTCCCCACGAACGTCAATCGAGCTCGTCGCCTCGTCCAAGATCAGGATTGGCGGGCTTTTAACAATACTACGCGCAATGGCGAGACGCTGGCGCTGACCGCCGCTGAGGGTGATACCTCCTTCACCGACGACCGTCGAGTATCCCTTCGCGCGGTCGCGTTAGCCGCGCGGAAGACGCAACATGTCACAAAAACCGGAAGGATGCTACATACCAGTGGAAGACGCTGGATGAATTCGTCCGCATACGCTTCCTTGCATGCCTGGACAACCAATGCCATTTTCTTTTCCTCGGTCTCATTCTGCCACTCAGACCCAATGAGTCCGAAAGAAACATTGTTGTAGATCGTGTCGTCGAACAGGAAAGGCTCTTGCTGCACCAGGCCGATGCGAGATCTCCACCACTTTGTATCCAAGTCACTGATCGAATGCTGTCCGACATGGATATTCCCCATGCTTCCATCCCCGTTCCCGAGTCGGTACCACTGTTCGATCAACGCCACAACCGTGCTCTTTCCCGACCCGGAGGCCCCCACCAGGGCAGTCGTCTTACCTTTCTGCATGCGAGCATTAAAGCCTTTCAGAACGTTGATATCTGGACGTGTCGGGTAGGCAAACGTCACGTTATCAAATGTGATATCTGACTGACCGGCCACATCTGCGTCGCGAAGGCCATCGACTGGGACCCGTTCGGAGTCTATCATGGCGAAAAGTCCCCCGGAAGCGCTGACGGCCTTTGAAATAATAATGATCGGGTTCCCTATATTACCCAGAATGCCGACCACAATTAAAACGGAAAAGAACACCCTGCAGATCGTCAGAAGGAGAGTCGCTCGATGACCCGGGGCCATCGGCCTTACGTGATAACAATGTCGATGCTCGCAATATGACCATCCCGATACAGCTTTAGACCATACCAAAACGCCAGGGCAAAGCTGCAGTAGAGAGCGAAGAAAAGCAGAGCGAGATGGAACCCCAGCACGACGGATATCCCGAGGCCCCGTCGCTGAGCCTCTTCCGTCCATCCGACATACTTCCTTGTTAGCGACGCCTCTGCACCTAGCGCAAATACCGTACGGACGGAGCTGAATACTTCTGCGGCGACCGAAGCATGTTGGTCATCGGCCTTGTCCACACCCTGCTGTGCCTTGACCAGCAAAGGGACTGTGACCGAGTATCCCAGAACAACAAACAGGAGGGCGGAACTGACCACAAGCGTGAGCGCCCAGGAGTACGAAAATGCGATCGCATAAGCTGATATGAGAAGGGCTAGGCCCTGAAACAGCACAGCAAGCCGATCGGAGACACTTTGCTGAATGGTGTTGGAGAGCCCGGTGATGGCATTGGTGATCGTTCCCACGGGAATCCCGTCCAGCTTACTGATGGGCTGAGCAAACAGAGCCTGCGTGTACTCCAAGCGCAAGGCAGCCGATGCATGAAGACTGACGATTCGGAACGAGAGCTGCAGCTTTTGCGTTAGCTATGCGCCCATGAACGTGATGTGGTCTGCCTCACCATGGAAACATAGGTGAGCACGAATTTGCCCACAAAAATGTACACAATATAGAGACTAAGGGCGGGGGTTAGCCTGGGCTTTTAGAGATCCATGGACACTGGCTCCTGACCTGTCTTTGTCGACGGTAGATTTGAAGCTCTGCTCACTGACGCTGTTGCCGGGGACAAAATACTGGGTGAACGTGCCGACCAGCTTCCCAAACACGATGTTCATCAACGGGAGAGCCTGGCCAAGGTATCATCAGTGAGTCAAGTCTGGATACCAGCTCATGGCCTAGCTTACGATTCCTGAGCCCATGGCACAAAATAGACCCAGGGCGATGGCCACAATGCCGCCATCGCGGGCGCCATACGACAGGATCCGCTGCGCAGCGTGTCAGCCCGTCCCTTGGACATATACATTCGCCCGAGTCAGATGGGCAGACACACCAGGTAGTTTTTCGCCGACACAGGCTCGATTTCAGCATCATTGATGTTTCTGGTGGCCACTGCACCAGCTGAACGGCCATCCTCTGCCGGCCGCGCGTCAAGATCCATTTTTGGAGGAGGCGAAGTTTCCCGCATCCCAGCCGGCGACGATGGTGACGGCGAACAGCCATCCATGAGGGCTTTTGAGAGCAGTCTCCAAGTGCCGGGGTATTTTTCCAGCGCCCAACCGGCCGGGACGGGTCGCGATCGATGTATGTATGCATGGCACGATGCCCATTCCAGTCCGAACCGACTTGTGGTCGGGCCCGCCCGGTTCCGCATTAGGAATTCCGTCCCCTGCCCCTTGCTTGCAGCACGACGCCAGGGACATCCGGGGACTGGCATACGATCGAACAGGGGCCGCGGAATGTGGTCCCCACCGCAATTCGCCGACTACTACCTCATTGCGCCCCGATTATTGGCTCGACAAAAATATCCTCGACAACCGGACGGCGGTTGACTCAGATGGCGACCCGGCTGACTCACGGGGCTATTATTGAACTGACCAGATGGAAGCTGAAGAATGGATGATGGAAGATGGAGGATACAACATTGTTGTGCTAGGGTTTCTACCGCGCTCGCCCGTGGTCTTGTTTGTCCCGCGGATCAACCCGAAAGCAACCGGAAGTAACCTGGGAGCCAACTAGGGATTCACGGTCTTCGGCCGAGTCGACTCGTCATGATCTCGATCCGTGTAACTCGAGCGCAGGTTCTGCTGACCCCTGATACAGGCACAGACACAGGCACAGGCACCGGCGCAGTCGCAGGCATCATGGACGTCACATTGGACCATGGGACTGCTGCGGATGGCGCCTGTCAGCGCCGCCAGTCCATGCCGTATTTCTTCCTGTATATAATAATACATTGTACTTGGCGTTGGACAGGCCACCCCTACCAAACCCACTCGTGCTTTCAGGACAATTTCCAGAAACTACAGTTAGCCTCCCATCTCGAAGGCTACGTACAGCTCTTTTCAGCTGAGGAGACTACCAATGCTGTGGGGGTATAAGAATCCCTCGGCCAACATCCCCAGAAGACGAAGGTAAGTCTCACAACCCAATCTTAGTCGACATGGAAACAGGCGGCGGCAGACAGGTCCTCATAGCGGGGGCTGGTCAAGGATACGTCGCGAAGACAGCTCAAGTCACGACTCCAAAAAATGATGGAGAGAACGATGTGATTTTGTCAAAGGGGGAGCTTGATGCAGGACAGCATACTTATATTTCGATTACGGAAACTCCGCCATCGCCAGCGTCTAGCGCTGATGCCTTCTTGGAAGAAATCGCCGACCTCTGCAATTGCCTGCCGCAGGATATCGAGGATGTGTACCCCTGTACAGCATTACAGGAGGGGATGATGGCCATGACAACCAAAAGCCCCATGTCGTATACAGTCGTCCACGAATACCGCGTCCCACCCAGCATCAAGCCGTTTCAGCTGCAAGAAGCCTGGAACCGAACGGCGCATGCCAACCCGGCCCTCAGAACCCGCATTGTGCTCACCCAGACCCAGGGGTGCGTTCAGGCGGTGCTTCGGGGTAATGTGGCATGGAGAGAGATCTCCGCAGAAGACGACGATATCTTGTCTGACGATATGCAGAGCTTGGCATGGAGAATGGGAGGACAGCTAGCATATCTGACCCTGAACCTCCCCCGACATGTCCTGCAGGTCTGCTTGCATCATTCCATCTGTGATGCATGGTCTATTGGACCGCTTTTGCGTCAGGTTGAGGCCGCCTACCGGGGGGAAAGTCTTATGTTTCGGCCATTTAGACCCCTGGTAGAGTACATCGAGGCAACTCGCGAGCAAGCCACGGCGTTCTGGAAGGCGGAGTTACAGGACGCTCATCTTGCATCCATGTCCTCCTACCCGCCTCTGCCCTCCCCCGAGTATACCTCCCAGCCATCCAAGTCACTGTTTCACACCTTTCGCATAGAGGCGGGTACTACCGCCGGCTTCCCCGTCAACACAAAAATGCGCCTCGCGTGGGCAGTGCTTCAAAGCTTCTATACCGGCACGGACGATGTCCTTTTCGGTGCCATCAACGTTGGTCGGAGCGTGCCGGTGCCGGGGGTAGAGGAGATGTTTGGGCCTGCTTTGACGAGCGTCCCAGTGCGGATTCGTCTGAGCTCCCAGCATACCATAGCAGAAGCCCTTCAGATGGTCCAGCATCAATGGGCTACAAGCATGGAGTTCGAACATATAGGTCTGCAAAAGCTGCTGCATATGGGACCCGGTCCAGAAGCAGCTTGTCGCTTTCAAACGCTGATGTCGGTGGAGCCTCGCAATGGCCACCAGCTTCCTGAATTCTTCACACCGCACAAATCCATCCAGAAAACGCAAGAGCTCTACCCACTTGTCTTACGGTGCAAGCCTTCCGATACCACGATAGAAGTCGAGGCTTTAGTTGACCCTGGGGTGGTTAGCCCTCTGCAGGCCGAGCGAATACTCGGTCAGCTTGGCCGGGTATATGAGCAGATTGAGAAGGAACCGTCAACCATCATCGGGGAAATTGACCCAGTCAGTCAAGAGGATCGGGCAGAACTTCTTCTCCGAAACATCTCAGTGGATCATTCCACAGCAGCATGTGTGCATGACCTGATCTCGCGACGCGCCCAGGTCCAACCGACCGCACCTGCCATCAGTGCCTGGGACGGTGAGCTGTCATACCGGGAACTTGATGACCTTTCATCGATTGTCGCTTCTCGCCTGTCGGGATTCAATATCCGACCGGGCATGTTTGTCCCACTACTCGTGGAGAAGTCCAAATGGGTACCGGTTGCCATGATCGCAGTTTTGAAAGCGGGGGGCGCATTTGTCCTGCTAGAGAAATCGTACCCAGTACCCCGTCTGCAGCAAATGTGTCAGGCTCTAAGTGCGACTTTAGTCGTGAGCTCCGAGGCCCATTTAGACTTGGCGGCCCAGCTGGGGGTGCCCTCGACTCTGGTCGTGGATGGACAGGTCGATGACCAGAGCGAGCTGATTGCCCTTCCACCGATCATCAGCCCCGAGGACCCAATGTATGTTACCTTCACTTCGGGCTCGACAGGGGCACCCAAGGGCGTGATTAACCATCATGCTGGGTATGCATCCAGCGCCCTGGCTCACGGTGAGCCATATCACTTCACCCCTCAGTCTCGCGTGTTGCAATTTGCATCTCCAGCATTTGATTCCTGTATCATTGAACACCTCAGCACACTCATTATGGGAGGGTGCGTGTGCATACCAACTGCACCTGACTGTCTGAGTAACCTGGTCGGAGCTATACAAGAGTTCAACGTCAATGTTGCCTGCCTCACCCCGAGTGTCACCAGAATCCTCACCCCGGGTAGTGTGCCTAGCCTTCAGGTACTGGCTTTTGTTGGGGAAGCAGTCCTTGCTAGTGACATTGCTCGTTGGAAACCGTACGTCGATGTTCGCAACGCATACGGGCCAGCAGAGTGCTCGGCCGTGTTCAGTGTGCAGCCACAGCTCCAGGAGAATGATCCCACAAACATCGGGTTTCCAACTGGCTGCATAGGCTGGGTTGTACACCCTAAGGACCATAGCAGACTGATGCCCCTCGGATGCCCAGGAGAGCTGATCATCGAAGGTCCCACCGTGGGGTATGGCTACATTTCCAATCCCGAACAAACCGATCTGGTTTTCATTCAGGCTCCCGGATGGCGTCAGGGCTTCCCATCCTCTTCTGCCGGACACATGTATAAGACCGGAGATTTGGTGGAGTGTAAGGAGGACGGGAGCTTCCGGTACTTGGGTCGAAAGGACACCCAGGTCAAGCTGCACGGCCAGCGCTTGGAGCTGGGTGAAGTTGAGCACCACGTGTGTCAGTTGTTCCCTGGGGCACAGCAAGTGGTTGTGGAAATGCTTCGGTCCTCTCCAGACCAGGTCCAGACCGACCATCGACCAGAAAGCATTCTGGCTGCATTTGTCCGTCAGGGGTCATCAGAGTCATCAAACGAGACACGAGAGAAAAACGCGTCAAGCAACTCCTGTTTGTTCTTGCCCTCAGCCCTAGACTTCCGAGTGGCATGTACGACTGCCGAAACTCGCCTGGCTGAAGTGTTGCCTCCCTTCATGGTCCCAGCTGTCTTCCTACCGATTGCAAGCGTGCCTCTCACTCCGTCGGGGAAAACGAACCGTCGTCAACTTCGTGAGGAGGCCTGCATGTTGTCATGGGAGAAGGTGCAGGGCTATCGCATATTAGCAGAGCAACCTCAACGCCCTTCGAACGAATGTGAGGATCGGCTGCGGCAGATCTGGGCGGAATGTCTGAATCGGCCTGTGGAGGAGATCAGCACCTCTACTAGCTTCTTCCGCTTGGGGGGAGACTCAGTCAGCGCAATGCAGGCTGCAAATAGCTGCCGAATGGCGGGCTGGTCGGTGACGGTGGGCGACATGTTCCGATATCCGACCATCACCAAGCTCGCCGAACGGATGCAGGAGCTGGGCAGACCGCAGCACCTGTCTCCCAGCCTCCAGGAAGATCCGACCAACAAGCTGTTCCGGCTCTCGCCTGTTCAAAAAATGCTCTTCGACTATGATCCGAAGGGCAACAACAGGTTTACGCAGCAATTCCTTCTGCGAGTTACTCGCTCGATCTCCGCTTCTACCCTTCAAGGGGCAATCCAGGCAATAGTCTCCCGGCACTCGATGCTGCGTGCTCGGTTTATGAGGGATAAAAGTGGTCAGTGGGCCCAGATGGTTTCATCAGACACTGGTGGTTCAGTCAAGCTTTCTGAGTATTTCCTGCCATCCCTCCATGATGAGGAAGGGCTGCGTCGGATACTGGATGCGAGCCAGGCCTGCTTGGACATTGTGCAAGGGCCCCTGGCTGCCGTCGACCTCATTACAACAGAGCGTGGGTCGCAGTATTTGAGTATTATGGCTCATCACTTGGTTATTGATTATGTTTCATGGAGAGTGATTCTGCAAGACCTCGAGGATATCCTCGCGACCGGCGTACCGCTGCAACCGCCCTCTATCCCCTTCCAACAATGGTGCCAGCTGCAGCAGACATACGCTGAAGAGTCATTGGATCCGAAAACAGCGTTGTCTTCAAACATTCCAACCGCTCAGGTTGACTACTGGGGTCTAGGAAATGCGCAGAATACATGGGCCGACGTGGTACATGAATCGATCAAGGTGTCTCAGGATGCTACACAGGCGCTTCTCGGGCTTGCAAACGATGCTTTCCATACCAGGCCTGTCGAACTCATTCAGGCGGCAATTCTCTATGCCTTTGTTCAAATTTTTGATGACCGCCAGGCACCTGCAATTTTCAACGAAGGCCATGGACGGGAGCCGTGGGATGCCACAATTGATATTTCACGGACTGTGGGCTGGTTTACCACCATGGCGCCTCTTTTTGTCGATGCTCATAAGGGACAAGGAATTACCGAGCTGCTACAGCTCATCAAGAGTGGTCGCCGATCGATGCCGTCCAACGGATGGGCTTACTTCGCCTCGCGGTATCTTCACCCGCAGGGCCCAAGTCATTGCGAGGGCCACGCACCGATCGAGATTCTGTTCAACTATTCAGGACTATTCCAGCAGCTAGAGAGGCAAGATGCGATTCTTCAACTGGCCGTATCTGCTGACCACGACATCCTGCCTATACCTCTAGACTTGCCACGATTCGCTTTGATTGACGTGTCTGCAACAGTTACCGACGGCTCCTTTCACCTGAGTTTCGCATATCATCGACACATGCACCATGGAGACCGAATTATGCAATGGATCCAGAATTGTCGGTCTACACTGGAAGGGCTTCCGCGCCAACTACAAGATAAATGCCAATTCACCGTGCTGGACTTCCCTTTGCTCGCCCTCGATAACGATGAGCACCTACAAGTTCTGCTCCAAGACATAGTTTCTCTGACCGGTGCCGGACTATCGGATATTGAAGATATTTACCCTTGCTCACCAGTTCAACTCGGCATGTGGCTCGGTCAGGTGAAGACTTTGGGGAAATACTGGTCCCATATCCGGTGGTCTGTTGAGCCGATAGACAGCCAACTATCAGTACACATTGAAGATGTTCAGAGGGCATGGCAGCAAGTGGTAGACCGCCATCCTATTCTGCGAACTATCTTTGTTGACGAGCATACGAAGCACGGTCATCCTGTGCAAGCTGTGCTCGAGTCACTTCGAGCTGATGTCCAAATTGTCACAACCCAGGACATGGGAATGGAAGATAATATCTCACGTCAGCAATATCTCACTGGGAAGGGTTTGCCTTTGCATCAATTAACTCTTGCCGTTGGCCCTGGTGGCAGCATTGTCTGTCAACTCTTCATCCATCATATGCTGATGGATGGCGCCAGTCGCCACATCATTTTAGACGAATTTCACCAGGCTTACGATGGAATTCTGAGCAGCAAATCAACAGCCCCCTATAGCGCCTACATAGCTTACATTCAACAGCATTCCGGCCAACCGGAGAAGTACTGGACAGAGTACCTGAATGGTGTCAGCCCCTGCCTATTTCCTGCACTGGCAGCAACGCAACTGGAGGAAACTCACATGACCCCACACATGGTACTATTCGAGTTTCAGGACGATGGTAAAATCCGGTCTTTCTGCCACGATCAGGGCATTACAATATCCAGCCTCCTGCAAGTGGCGTGGGGCCTGGTGCTCCGAAGCTATATTGACTCGGATTCCGTCGTGTTTGGCTACTTGTCCGCTGGTCGCAACATTCCTTTGAAAGATGTCTCCGATATTGTCGGACCACTCATCAGCCTACTTGCCTGTCGTCTGACCTTGAATAACGATGCGGACCTCTTGTCGACAGTACTCCAAAATCAGACAGCTTATGCGAACAGTATCGATAATCAACATGGCTCCATGTCTGAAGTTGTGCACTCTCTTGGTCTCTCGGGTCAACCGTTGTTCAACACCGCCATGTCGATCCAGCATAACGTACCTGATCAAGTACACGGTGGTGCATCTGCTGTTGCTGTCAGGAAAGATGGGGGGAATGATTCGACTGATGTAAGTGCGCGTCCGACGCGATCATCATATTACCTGAATTCCATTTCTTTTTCTTACAAATGCCCTCCAATTGGACATTGAAGACCGGTGGCAACGGCGAAGCGTGGCACCCCAGCTTACTAAAAGTGCTGATGACATGTAAATTAGTATGATATCACTGTCAACATCACCATGGATTCGGTCAGCATTGAAGGTGACCTTACATACACCAATATAATCAGCGACACTCAGGCAGAGCTGCTTGCGGATACATTACAACACGTCGTCATGCAGCTCATAAGCCGTACCGCGTCTCGTGTGGGTGACCTTGACTTACTTAGCGACAAGAACAAAGACCAGATCTTTCAATGGAATCGCTCTCTGCCAGATCCAGTGATGCGGTGTATCCATCGAAGTATCCAGGACTACAGCCTGCTACATCCGAAAGATTTAGCAGTGGATGCATGGGACAACTCTCTCACGTACGAAGAGCTTGATGTTATCTCATCATCCTGGGCCCAGCATCTAGCTCATCATGGTGTTGGACCAGAGATGTTCGTTCCGGTCTACTGCGATCGTTCGAGCTCTGTTGTCGTGGCCGTCCTTGCCATCTTGAAGGCGGGAGGTGCTTTTGTTCTATTGGATCATTCTCACCCCAAGGAACGACTGCAAGACATGCTGCAGCGGGACCTTTCTTGCCCGATCATAATAACATCAGCTGAACATGCGGAAGCTGCTTCTACCATTGCGCCGAGGCTAATCCTTATCGAGGACATGTCGGAGCAGCGTCTACCAGGTGTCCAACCACTCGTGGAGCCCTCCCCATTGAATGCCGCATACGCTGTCTTTACCTCCGGTAGTACTGGCAGGCCCAAGGGCTGTGTCATTGAGCACAAGTCGCTACATTCTGCAGCCGAAGCACAGAGGAAGGCCTTTCGCATACATGCCAAATCCCGTGTCCTTCATTTTGCATCGTATGCATTTGACGCCTGTATCATCGAGATTTTCACCACTCTTCTTGCTGGCGGCTGTATCTGCATCCCACCCGACAACGAAAGGCACAATTTACAGGATAATATCCCAAAGTTTCGGATTAACTGGTCGTTGCTGGTCACATCAGTGGCCCGCACATTGAATCCGAAGGGTGTGTCTCCGTTGGAAACACTTGTGCTCGGCGGCGAGAAAATGACCGACCATGATGTTCGTCGCTGGTCGCCTTATGTTCAGTTGATGAATGCATACGGTCCATCAGAGTGTAGCATGGTCGCACTGAGCCAGGCTGGCTCCCATGTTCTCTCAACAGATCCAGCCAACATTGGCATCCCAGTTGGCGGCGGCGTTTGGGTAATGAACCCAGCCAATCCAAACCAGCTAGTACCAGTGGGCGCCATCGGAGAGTTACTCGTCGACGGACCGATTGTGGGGCGAGGCTATGTTAATCGTCCCGAAAACATGACTGCTTCATTTATTTCTTATCCCGACTGGATGAACGGTATTCGCAGCCCAGGAAAGAACAAGTTATACAGAACCGGGGATCTCGTTCGCCAACTTCCGGACGGGTCGATCCGTTATATTGCCCGACGGGATCGCCAAGTTAAGCTCAGGGGCCAGCGCATTGAACTTGCCGAGATCGAACATCATGTTCAACGATGCTTCCCACAGTGCACTGATGTGTTTGTCGATACAGTGATACCTGAGGCACTTCAAACGGTATACCTGGTGGCGACAATTGCTTTGCCTACTCACCAGGATGAAAGCAATACCTTCGAGAAGGCCGTGGCGCAGGCGAAGGCTCGTCTGATTGCGGAGGTGCCGGTCTTTCTCATCCCCAATGCCTTCATACCACTGCACGATATCCCGCGTCTCGTCAATGGAAAGGTAGATCGACGCAAGGTGTATCAACATGCCTCAGACGCCCTGTTGCAGCCAATCGGTGAACCGAGTGCCAGCCAGATCGAGTGGGGTCCCGATAGCCTCCAACCAGAGGAACGGCTGATGCAAGATCTATGGGCAAGTGTGCTCAAACGTCCTAATATAACAATCGGTCCTGATGATAACTTCTTCTTACTGGGAGGAGACTCATTGGCCGCTATGAGACTGGCCTCTGCCGCTGCCGCCCAGGGTCTTAGACTTGCTGTACCGCAAGTCTTCCTACATCCCCGGATGCGAGATCTTGCGTGCACCATATCACGCGACAAGAAGATGCCAGCCTCACAGATTGCCTTAACAAAAGAAGTTGAAACTCCAGCCCCATTTTCGCTTCTTCTGCAGGAGAAGAAAGACGGCATTCTACAAGACGCCATCGACCAATGCAATATTTCCTTGTTGCAGATTCAAGACATCTATCCATGCACGCCCTGGCAGACTGGGCTTGCCTTTTCAACAGCCGCATCGTATATGAAGCAGCATCGTCTCCGTCTCAGCCAAGATGTCCAACCGAATAAATTACGCACAGCGTGGGAAACCGTTGCAGCGAGCGATTCCATCTTGCGAACTCGCCTGGTTGATACAGGGGACACGGGCTGCATGCAAGTCGTCGCCAGATACGAAGGTTTAAATTGGACCAGCACGAAAACAAATCCGCCGTTGGTCCTGATCGAAAGCCCGTGCTTCGGGAAGCCGCTGGTCCACTTTGAAATTTACTCGCCTGCCGATAACCGGCCAGTTGACCTTGTGATCACGATGCACCCTGCCCTTTTCGATCCACATTCATTCTCGCTCTTATTAGCCAAGGCTCAGTCTGTCTATGATGGGCTTCCCACTATTGGTCCTGATCAGTCTGCGTCCTTGGTCAAGCACATTCAGTCTCAAAAGGAAGCCGCCTTGTCTTTCTGGCGAACTCAGCTAAGTGACGTTGAAACCGACCCATTCCCCTCGGCACACCCTCAGCCACTCGCGGACGTTTCATCCATGCAAATACAGATTCAATCGACGGTGTCAATACCTAGTCCAACAGATGGTGTGGATCGTGCCACCGCTATCACGCTTGCGTGGGGCCTCGTACAATCCCAGTATCAATGCAGGGACGACGTAGTCTTCGGAATCATGTCCGATAGGTTCAAGGCATCTATATCGAGTGCAGAGGCCCTTACCTTGCCAACAACGGCAATCGTCCCGTTCCAAATGTCCGTTGGCGCCAGTTCGAGCGTGTCTCAAGCCATGGCCAATATTGGTCAGCGGCTGGCTGATCTAGGGCAATTTGAGCAGCTTGCATTGCCAGAGATCGCGGCCTTGAGCTCCGGAGCCAAGATTGCATGCTCATTCCGGACACTTCTGGCTATTGAAGGGAGCCATATTAAAGAAGAAATCGATCCAAAATTCGCCAGATATCGTGGAACCGATGACTTTGTCCATCCATATCCGCTGCAAATTGTGGTTGGCTTAGAGCCAAACCAGCTAGTCATCAAGGCCGCGTTTGATGTGTCTGTCATTTCGGAATGGCAAATGCAGCATCTGCTTGATCAGTTCAGCCACATGCTTCAGCAGGTACATAGTCAGAACGAGTCCCTCGTGGGAGATATTCTAACGGTGAACCCTGGCGATATCCAAGAGATGGAAGCATGGAACTCCAACGTACCCTCCTCGTCTTCTGAAACTGTGGCAGATCTGATTTATCGCAACTGTCTGGAGCGACCGTTCGCTCCTGCCGTGTGCGCTTGGGACGGAGACTTCTCCTACGAGGAACTGGAGTTCGAGGCAAACCATCTAGCGAATATTCTTGTCGCCTACGGTATTCGACCCGAGAGTGTTGTTGCTATATACTCGGAGCGATCACGATGGGTGGCTGTGGCCATTCTCGCTGTCCTTAAAACACGAGCGGCTTTTGTGCTTTTGGACCCCTCACATCCGCTGGCTCGCCTTCAGACGATCTGCTCCGACGTTGAGGCATCGGTTGTCATTTCTAATACAAGCTCTAAGACTAATGCCATGAATCTGGCGCCGAATGTCGTTTGCGTCGATGTTCCGGTCAATGCACTGGACTTGCAGCCGGCGAAGTATGGCGCAATTCCCGGTGACCCTCACAATGCTCTTTACATCGTCTTTACATCCGGGTCGACTGGGAAGCCTAAAGGTGTGATCATCGAAAACGGATCATTTGTGACCATGGCGAAGTCTTTCATCGCCAAGACGGGTCTCGGGCCACATTCCCGATTGCTACAAATGTCGGGATTTGCGTTTGACGTTAGTATATTTGAGTATCTGTTCACATTGCTTACCGGCGCATGTGTGTGCATACCGTCGGAAGCCGAGAGAATGGATGCAGTCGGCGAGTCGGTCAAGAGTCTGCAAGCAACCCACGTTGTCATGACTCCCACGCGTCTTCGAGCTCTGACCCCGGCTGACCTGAGACCCATGCATACGGTGATGCTGATCGGAGAGACCCTTCGGGCCAGTGACATAGAACAGTGGACAAAGCATATGCGTGTGATCAATTTGTATGGCCCCACGGAATGTACGGTACTCTTCACCGTTCAACACATGGTGGAGTCATCTCGACCCGCGAATATCGGTCGGCCCATAGCTGGCTCAGCATGGATAGCCGATCACCGGGATCCCCACCGGCCGGTCCCCATCGGTGCCGTGGGAGAGCTACTTCTGCAAGGCCCTCTCGTCGGTCGGGGGTACAAGAACAACCCCGAAAAAACAGCTGCTGCCTTTATCCCCTGTCCACCATGGATTCAAAGCCTGGGCAGGAAAGGGAATCCGAGTAATCTTGCGGTATACCGAACTGGTGATTTGGTTCGCTATGAAGCCGATGGGACTTTCCACTTCCTTGGAAGAAGAGACTTTCAAGTCAAGTTACGTGGCCAACGAGTCGAGCTGGGCGAAGTTGAGCAGCAGGTACAACAAACCTTCCCCGGTGGCCTGAGAGATGCTCTTGCCCTGGTCATCACACCGGCTGCTGCAGTCAAGTCACAATGCCTGGTTGTCTTCATTGTTCCGGAAGATGCTGCACAAGCACCTAGACAACTGCCTTCGCTAATCCCACCTCTAGCCGTCATGGGTTCAAGCAAGCTCAGCAAAAATATTGGAGTGGCTAAACAGCGTCTTGGGAATATCCTCCCGAGTCACATGGTACCGACAGCTTTTGTTCCCCTTGAATACCTCCCCAAAACTAGTTCAAGCAAAACCGATCGACGACAGCTACAAGAGGCAATCGCCGCCATAACCTGGCAGCAATTGGAAGCCTTTATTCCAACGGTCTTCGAAGACTCTGTCATAGATGCATGCCCTCAGCAAACAGATAGCGCTCTGGTTAGTGCAGCAGATGCGAATGTGGAAGCAATATATCCCTGTACACCTGCGCAGCGTGGTATGTTGCTGACCCAGATTGAGGATCCCGGGATGTACTCTGTTCATTTCATTTGGAAGATGTCTACTGTTTCAGGAACACCAGTGAGTGTTGTGCGGTTGAAGAGTGCGTGGCAAGAGGTAGTGGCGCGACATTCTGCACTTCGAGCTGCCTTCCGGTTGGACTCATCAGTTGGTGGCCATTTCGAACAAGTTATATATCGAAACGCCGAGGCTCCGGTAACCATCATCGCAGGTGTCCCTCAGACCATGCATTCCGACGCACCGGATGCCCTTGTCCAATCACCTGCAAGGGGGTCCTCTCATGATGGTAAATCATTACCTCACCATCTAACAATATGCACCGCTACAACAGGCGAAGTCTTCTGCAGGCTTGACATTAATGTGATCATCGATGCGACGTCAGAATCTTTGCTCGAACGCGATTTATGCCGCGCGTATGATTCGTGCTTGTCCAGGGGGTCTCACATCGATGCTTATCCGGGATATCTCGAGTTTGTGAGACAACAACCAATGAAACCGGCACAGGATTTCTGGAAGTCCTACCTACAGGGTTACAAGCCCAGCCATTTGCCTCGCAGCAGGAGCAACTTGGGAAAAGAATTTGCGAACAGACAGGAGACATTGGAAGCTACCCTTGATAACTGCGGGTCAAAGATTGAGTCTTTCTGCCACGAGAGTGATTGGACTCCGGCCAACCTATTGCACATGGCCTGGGCTTTGGCATTGAAAGCTTTCACTGGATCAGATGACATCTGCTTTGGCACACTTTCCTCCGGGCGGACGGTCCCAGTGCCTCACATGGATGAGGCTGTTGGGCAATTTGCTAACATGTCAGTGTGTCGAATTCGCTTCACGCCAGATTCGACTTTGGATGACGCTGCCTTGGATTTACTGGCACAATACTATAATGTCCTCACATACCAATCATTCCCCCTTGTTGCTATTGCACGCTCTGTGGGGTTGATGATGCAGGATTTAGCTCCTACCGCTGTCAATATCCAATATGAACCGCCACATGCCCCAGACAATCAGTACTCCCTTCGAATGCACAATATCACTGGCAAGGATCCTGTCAATGTAAGTCTCTCCTGTTCGAGTTTCTTTCTCCGTTGAACCTCCTAACCATTGGATCTGTTGAACAGATCGATATCACGCTATTTATTGCTCTGCAACGGGACGGACACATGAAAGTGCTTCTGAATTACTTTCCTTCGCGGGTGGCGACAATTCTCATGACTCAGATTTTCGATTACTTCCAACTCGCCATTTCGAAGATCATTGAGTCTCCCCAAGCGCGTATGAAGGAGATAGAGCTCTTCAGTGACCGGGATCAAAGGCGTTTATGTCAATGGAACCCGCCATGTGCAGAGGGTCCCCCTGTTTGCCTGCATGAAGTTATCGAGAGTCGGGCTAAAGAACACCCTCAACACCTCGCTATCGTGGGCTGGGATGGACAACTCACCTACGAGGAGCTGGATCGAGCAGCTACTGAGGTTGCAGTGTACCTCCGCGAGAGAGCCGTCATCGAGGGTAATCTCATACCCATTTGCTTTGAAAAGTCGAAATGGGCGATTGTCACCATCCTCGCGATAATGAAAGCTGGCGGCACTATCATCCCTCTCGACCCTGGCGTGCCTTTGGTCCGACTGCAGGAGATTACAAGTCTTATCAACGCCAGAGTCGTCGTCTCATCAATGGCTCAGACATACCTGTGCGACAGCCTCGCTGAAAATGTCATCGTCGTCGATAACCGCTGCCTTGTGGATTACTTGGACAATACAGGTGGCTCGGTTCTGCCGTCGACCTCCCCCGATCAAGCAGCATATATCTTGTTCACGTCGGGGACAACCGGTACCCCGAAGGGGGTCATTGTTTCGCACCGCTCTTACGCCAACTCAGCATCGGGCCAAATCAGCGCCTTCGAACTGACCGCTGCTTCCCGTGTTTTACAGATGTCGTCTTATGCGTTTGACTCGGCCATGCTGGAGATCCTGACAACCTTGATCGCAGGAGCAACCGTCTGCGTAATCTCCGAGTCAGAACTGAATCAAATGATGGTCACGGGCATCTGCCCCTTTCCCGTGTCTCATGCATTTTTAACACCTTCGCTTGCTAGTGGCCTCGATGCTACGCAGTCATCCTGGGTGGAAACCATGGTTCTGGTTGGAGAGCCCATGACTGATTCACACATCGAGCAATGGAGCACTGCGTGTCGATTAGTCAACGGATATGGTCCAACTGAATGTGCCGTCTGCTCTACCGTCTCGCAAGATCTTGTACCTGGCGACGATCCTCGCAACATTGGCTGGGGTGTAGCGATCAACTGCTGGGTAGTCGACCAGCATGACAGCAACAAGCTTGTGCCCGTTGGCGCTATAGGGGAATTGGTGCTCCAAGGGCCTTCGGTTGGGCAGGGGTATCTTGGGCAGCCGGAGAGGACCGCGGAGGTATTCATCCCACCACCACAGTGGCTACAGACCTTTCACCCGGGGCAGCCTGCTACAGAGAGACTCTATAAAACCGGCGACCTTGTACGCTACGAGATATCTGATGGATCTCTCCGTTTTGAACGACGAAAGGATCGTCAGATCCAAGTCAATGGGCAACGTGTAGAGCTGCAAGAAGTGGAATACCACATTCGGCAGTTTTTCCCACGAGCCAAAGAAGTGGTTGTCGAAGAGGTTCGAGGGTCTAACCAAGAAGTAAAGGACTCTTGGACCACCACAAGCGCTACTTCCTTCGTGCCCCGCTTGGCTGCATGTATCTGGTGTGACGGGGATGGTGAGGATCGCAACTCGAGGAAGGCTAGTGTGGATGCTGAACGCCCTCTCCTGGGGAGGCCCAGCCCGGACTTCCATGCTCAAGGAGCAGCTGCCCTCAATCAACTGCGCAAAAGACTCCCGGGGTACATGATCCCTGACATCTGTGTGCCTCTCACTCGAATCCCGCGATCGACATCCGGCAAGACTGATCGGAATAAATTGCGCGAGCATCTCAGAGCCGTCCCATCGCACGAATGGCGCGAATTGGCGGAGGTTCAGCGGCGCAAACAGCCTGTGGAGGGTGAAAAGGCGAACAAGTTCCATGGAATCCTGGCCGGTTTGCTCGGCATACCCGCCGAGAAGGTGGGCGCGGATGACAGCTTCCTCCATCTTGGAGGAGACTCGATCCTGGCCATGAGAATCGCTGCTCGCGCGAGGATGGAGGGCCTGGAGATTCACTCCGGCGACATCTTGCGGCATCCAACCATCCGCGAATGGGCCGATCTCGCACGTACCATCGGAGGCCCCGTTTCTCAGCCTTCTTCTCACGCCCCTTACTCCCTGGTCACGGACACTGAACGCAGGGAGGTTCTGGAAACCTACCTCGACCAAGATGGCGCATTGACTCGAAACGATGTAATCGATGTCCTTCCCACGGTTGAGTTCCAAGCTTACAACATTGAGAACCCTACCGTGGTCCACATTGCTCACATTTTCAACGGCCCTCTCGATCTGGCTCGGCTGGGCCGTGCGTGCACCCAGGTAGTCTCGCAGCACAGCATCTTACGGTCGGCGTTTGTGACCCTTGCCGGCCAGATCTATCAAGTCATACTCCGCTCGATCCAGTCTGAGGTTCGTCACTTGGAATGCGAAGATGCTAAGTCATGGATCTCCCAGATGCACGGGTCGAAGCCAGAACAGCAGCATCTAGATCAACCATTCATTGAGTTTACCGTGGTCAGCAGTCGGACTCAGGACGAATGGGCATTTATGATCCACATGTCACATGGCCAATGTGATGGGTCCTCCTTGCCTGTGCTTTGGCAGTCACTTGCGGACGCCTATAATGGCCATGGGTCTCCCAATAGCACCGAATTCAAGGACGTGGTTTACCACCGGCTGGCAGAAGACCACACGCAAGCCTTCGCCTTCTGGCGGGCATATCTTGCCGGTGCTTCTTCCCCAGTCATCGACTTCGCTCGCGATTGTTGTTCGTCCCAGAATTTTGAGCAGACTTCCGTCAGCCGACAACTTGGACAACAGACTCTGCCAGCTGGGGTTACAATGGCAACACTGGTACATGGCACTCTGGCATTTATCCTGGCCCAGTATTCCGACCGCCCGGATGCCATCCTCACTCAAGTGGTCCACGGCCGCGGCGGTTCCCTCCCTGGCATGGACCAAGTCATTGGCCCCTGCGCAAACCACCTGCCCATGCGGGTCCGAATCGATGTGCAGTGGTCTGTGGCCGAGCTTCTACACCATGTGCAAGCCCAACGGCTCGAAATCGCCCCTTACGACTACATGGCATTTGGGGAGATCGCCGCGAAATGCACAAACTGGCCAGCGCACACTACGTTTGGGTGCGTGGTGAATCACCAAACTGTGGCCTCGACGAGTGGCGTAGAACTTGACGGTGTTCGCACGGTCTCCAATACATGCTGGACTACTGGAAAGAAGGCTCTTGCTCCCGGTCAGATGGTCCTGACGTCGATTGAGCGGGAGTCAGGACTGGAGATTTCCCTCGCGGCTGCTCCAGATGTGATGGATGCACCTACAGCAGAGCTCGTGGCCCAGGATCTCAGCGATGCCATTCGGCTCTTTGTTGCAAATCCGGATCGCCGTCTCGTCGACCTGGCCGACGAGGGGTTCGTGCTCATCAGCAAATCGTCCTGTGGCTCCCCTGCAGCGCCTGGCACTCCCCCAAACTAGGGGATGCACCAGGGCTTCTCTCGTCAAATCTGTTGCGAGGTAAGTGACTTCGCGTCTAAATGAATTGGTGCTGACTAATAGGGTACCAGAATTCATTTCTCGTTGTTGGAATGGCGTACCTTTGTATTTCGAGGCTTGTATCTATGTTTCATTTCTAGTTCTTGTTATACTTGCTGGAAGATTTTATGCCTCTCCAGGGTTACATATTCAGATTCCATTACTGCAGCCCGACAGGAGGGACTGTTTAATTGCCCCAGCAGATAGAGCCAGTACATAGGGTTTGAGGAGTTAATAAATCTGCTTGTCCCAACCAAATACGAGGAGGCCATCGCCTTAAGTCTGGCTCGACCCACCGATCGACCCGCGGCCAACAAACATCATCATCATCATGATCACTTCCCCTCTTTCTCCTCCTCCTCCTGTCTCTTCCTTTCCTCTCTACTCACATAGCTCACATTTCCCCTCTACCCAAGGACAGCCAACATGAAGATAGTCATCATCGGTGGCGGCATCTCCGGCTTCGCGACATATCTGGCCCTCCGCCAACATCTGCCTCGCCCTTCACCCCCCGCCACCGACCACGAATACACCATCTACGAGGCCTACGACACGGGCCAGGATACGACCTTCCGTGAGCGCCCCGAGGGAGGCCCACACTCGTCCACCCTCATCGTGGGCGGGGGTCTCGGCGTCGGGCCCAATGGGCTGCACGTCCTCCAGCGCCTCGACGCGCAGTTACTGCGCGACACCGTCCAGGGTGGATACGTCGTCGACCACAGCAATCTGAAAAGCAAACACGGCCGTCTTCTCGTGCGATTGGACTCCCGTGGAGCGTGCAGCTCCGCCCAGCAGACCGCGGGGCATCAGTCCCCGATGCATCTGCTGGGCACCAGCCGCCATTCGCTCTGGCGGTGTCTGCGTGTGCGCATCCCCGATGCTGTCATCGTCCACAAACGCGTCTCCGGGGTTGTCGCCAATCCCCAGGGTCGGAACCAGGTCCACTTCACTGATGGCAGCCCGTCTGTGGAGGCGGATCTGGTCATTGGGGCCGATGGGCTTAAGAGCACCGTCAAACGGGCTCTGTTTCCTGAGGCGAATGAGGACCCGTATCCTCCACATTATGAGTACGTGTGAGCCTCTTTTTCTGCCCTACTCACTTGGCCTTGCTTCACGTCTAACAGTGACTGCAATCCAGAGGCCTCGTCGGCATCGGCGGGTTCGTCCCCTCTGCACTCGTGCAACCATACGTCGAGGACGGGTCGATGAACTTCGTCTTCGGTGGCAACGGATTCTTCGGCTACTTCTACGCAGACAGTGCCTCGTCGGCCTCCCATCGCGACTCGCCCTACCACGTCTCCCCGCCGGGGGACTTACTGGGATGGTGGTCCACCTATTCGATTGACGAGTGCCCGAATCCTAAAGACCTTGACACCGAGGACGTCACCCGTCAGCTGCGCGAGCGCTACAGCACATGGCCCGACCCCGTCGTCCAAGCGGTCATCGCATCCATCCATGTCGAGAACATGTGGCCCATGTGGACGTCGCCGTCGCTACCCACCTGGGAGCGCGACGGGCTCGTGCTGGTCGGTGATGCCGCGCATGCCCTGCCCCCGACCTCCGGCCAAGGATCGTCCCAGGCCTTGGAGGACGCGGAGGCTTTGGCCAGGATCCTCGGTCATTATCTGCGTCCCTCCTATGCCGAGCCCCAGCTGGACAGGGCCACCGAGAAGCTAGCCCTGAAAGCCGCCGCCAAGCAGTATATGGACCTCCGACGGCCCAGAGTGCAGGCCATCCTGGAGCGGGCCAAGGCCATGCAGAATACCAAACGGGACATGAGTTTCGTCCAGGAATATGTGATGTATCTGCTGCTGTGGCTGATCGGTAAGTCTCGCCTCTCACCGTCAATTGTTTCACCCAGGCATACCCGACTTATCCATCAATAACTAGGCTGGTTTCCCATCCTATTTTCGAGGCAGCAACGCCAGGTCTACGACTACGACCTGCCCGCCGAGGTCAACCGGGTCCTGGCCAGGGGGGGGTCGATGGATTAAGCTGTGGGCTCCACCATGAGCCCCATCGGACCTGTCGACTGGGGGCCCTGCATCAGTAAGGAGACCGTTGTCAAATGTGGCGCCTGCTCAGCCTCCGAAACAGGCAAAACTGCCAGGACCAATGCCAATATCATGCACCAAGGATCACCGTTAGGCCTTCCGTCTCTCTGGATGGACTCGCGGTGTATGCGACAGGTCATCCACCCCTTCCTGGACCGCACGCATATCCGCCGAGCTAACTATCGATCTGCGTCCTGCACGGCCATGACACCGCCACGGCCGTTGCCTGCGTCCCGTCCCAGTCGGGGCGTGAAGCCCATCCATCTCGCTATAAGAACTCCCGCGCGGCGGTTGGCCCAGTCCCCAACCCTACCCTACCCCATCTTTCCCTGCTCTTCCTTCCCTCTCCTCCCATATACCCATCCCCCCTTCTCTCCACAATGCCCGACACTCACATCCCCTTAACCGGGTACCTCTTTGCCCGCCTCCACCAGCTGGGCATCCGCAGCGTCCACGGCGTCCCCGGCGACTACAACCTCGTCGCCCTGGACTACGTCACCCCGGCCGGCCTCCGCTGGGTTGGCAATGCCAACGAGCTCAACGCGGGCTACGCCGCCGACGGATACGCTCGCATCGCGGGTCTATCGGCGCTCTTCACCACCGGGGGCGTCGGGGAACTGTCCACCCTGAACGCAGTCGCAGGCGCCTACTCGGAACGAGCCCCCGTCGTCCACGTTGTCGGCACTCCCCCGACGAGCTTTCAGGACCGCGGCCTCAATCTGCACCACTCCCTCGGCGACGGCAACCTGCGCGTCTATGCCTCCATCTACGAGAAAGTCACCTGCGCGCAGGCCAACCTCCGTGACGCCACGACGGCCCCCCAGATGATCGACGACACCCTCCGCCAGTGCCTCCTCCACAGTCGACCCGTCTACATCGAACTGCCTGCCGACATGGTCACGGCCCCCGTCCCTGCCTCGCTCCTCGACACCCCCATCAACACCGCCCGACCCCCCAACGACCCCGACCTCGAATCCACCCTCATCCACTCCCTCCTCGATGAACTCTACTCCGCCCGCCAACCCCTCCTCATCATCGACGGCATGGCCGCCCGCTACCACATCGAAGACGAGGTCAATACCCTCGTCCACCAAACCGGCTTCCTCACCACCACCACCGCCTTCGGCAAGGGCATCGTCCAAGAATCCCACCCCACCTTCTACGGCGTCTATACCGGCGCCGCGGGCAACCCGGACTTCATGCACTGGGTGCAGTCCTGCGACTTGGTCCTGCGCATCGGCTCCCTCAAGGCCGACTCGAACAGCTACGGCTTCACGGCGCTCACGGACTCGCGCGTGACCATCGAACTCGACCAGGATCTCTTCGACTTCCGCGGCACAAAGCACAATATGTCCGATATCAAGTCCTTCCTGCAGAGCCTGCTCCGCGAATTCGAGCCCACGAACCTCCAGGCCAGCAATCGCGGGCTCGAGTTCATCCCCCCTTCTCCCACAGACCTCGCTCTCTCCCTCCCCGCAGAAGGACCTATCACTCACGATCGTTTCTGGACCTACATCTCCCGCTTCTTCGGCGAGGGAGACACCATCATGACTGAAACGGGCACCTCGTACGTCGGCAGCTGCGACTTCATCCTCCCGGCCAACACGACCGTCGTTAATTCGGGCATCTGGCTGAGTATCGGGTACATGTTGAGTGCGTGTAGCGGCGCGGCATTGGCCCAGAAGGAGATGGTTGCCTCCGGTCTGCGCGGACCCGGTCGGACCATTCTCTTTGAGGGAGACGGCAGTTTCCAGGTCACGGCCCAGGCTGTCAGTGATATCATTCGGAATCGCATCGACGTGACCATCTTCTTGTTGAATAATGATGGGTATACCATTGAGCGGTGAGTTACACTCCTCCCCTCTCCTCTTCCAATAGTCCTCTTCAGAGGGTACATGGTATACTATACTTTAGTCCATGTTGGCTGATCCACCATAGATACATCCACGGCATGCAAGCCGAATACAACGACGTGCAACCCTGGCGATACCTCGACTCGCCGTGGTACTTTGGCGCCCCCCGCGATGACCCCGATTACCCGGTGTTCACGAAACGGGTGACAACCTGGAGCGAGCTGGCTGACGTCCTGGACCATGAGCAGTTACGCGCCGGAAAGGGCTTCAATATGGTTGAGATTGTCATGCCCAAGGAGGATGCCCATCCTAGGCTGAAGGAGCAGATGCGTATCGCTAGTCGGCAGAATAATGCCCAGGAGGAGGAGAGGTTATAGGGATGTGTTTTGGGGGGTGTTGTTGTGGCGTATTTGCTTTGTGGTTTGGATTCAGTTGAGGTGATGTAAAAGTTTGATTGAGGTTGGGGTAGGGCTGCAATTTCATATCAATGCGTGTACTATTGAACGGTTTTGGGTATATTCATCGAGGGTGAAATTGTTTGGGTTCTACTTCGGGGTAAATCAACCAGTTGGCCAAAGCGTACAAGCCTTTTCACGTACTTCGTGGCTGGTTCCCGATGACAGTAACCGTCCCAGACGGTATCGGCGCTCTGTACCCTTGCGAGTCCGAATAAAGCACTGGATTAAAGCTGTTCAGGCACATAGACAGTGATGGTGCTGCATGTTGACAGGCCCTTTTTTCGTGAAGACAATCGACTCATGTATAGCCTTAGTATATATACCCAAATAGCCAACCCACCGGAGTGTAAACAACTAAGGTAGCAAATTCATCCAGACCTCATTACTTCAACCTAATATCTCCTCAACCCCATGTCCATGCCCAACCCAATCCAACCCAACTGATCATCTTATCTACATATCCCCCTTCCCGTCGCATGCCATCAAGAGTAATCAAATAATAATCAAACCGACTCCGCATGAACAGCCCCCATCTTCACCTCCCCCGCCTTCTCACTCACACTCAGACTCCCATTCACTCCCTCACCCCTCGGCACCGGCATCGCCATCGCATCCGGTCCATCAAATACCACGGCCATCTGCTCGAGGCTGTATCCCTTTGTCTCGGGGTAGAAGAAGTACGCCGTGACGCCGAACAGCAACAACATGACAATGAACACGATGTAGTATTTCCATTCGATGGCGTCCAGGGCAATCGGATTGACGAACGTGTTGAAGAACATCCCCACGATCGTGGCTACCCATGTCACGGTTAGACCGCGGGATCGGAGACGGTAGGGCCAAATTTCACACGGGTAGGAGGTGAGGAAGGGTGTTCTGGGGCAGGTTTATTGTCAGTTCTTTCGTTTGCTGTGTGATATGGTGGGGGGGGAGGGGGGTATTTACAGCGCGATGCAGTATCCTGCGAAGAAGATGAATAGAAATGGGATCACGGCCGCCCCTGTAGCGGAATTGTTCGTGACTTTGAAAGATCCGGACAGTGCTGTTACGAGCACATAGCTCAGGAACATGATGGCTGCGGACGCAAGGAAGAGAGGCCGACGGCCGAGTCGGTCGATCAGGAATGCTCCGATCGCAGCGAAGAGGAGATCCCACATCTGCAGACACGCCGAGATGAGCGTCTGGTCTCGCACCTCGGTCACGCCAACGGAGTCGAGGATGAGGGCCAGGTAGTACGACACGACCCCGTTTCCGGCCCATTGGGCAAAGAAGCCGAGACTGATCGAGATCATCAATCTCCATCGGTTGCCGGGGGTCTTGACCATATCAAGGTAGCTGGCACTGCTGTGCGCTTCTTGCTCGGCTCGAATGGTCGAACTGATCTCGGTGAACTCGTAGGCTACCAGCGGGGAGGACTCATCGCCAGCAGCGTGGTAGCGGGTGAGGATCGCGCGGGCTTCTTCGTCTCGTCCAACTGAGATGAGCCATCGCGGACTCTCCGGAGCGAAGAGGAAGCCCGGCAATCCGACGACGGGCACCAATGCCTGGAGCAGCGATGGCAATCTCCACGCCCACGAGGTTGAGTATGTTCGTGACGCGAAGACCACCCAGGCAGCAACCGTTCCGCCCACGTACCAACCGGACATGAACAGCGAGTTGAAAATGCCGCGGTGGCTCGGGTAGGCAATCTCGTTGATGAGCAGAGGGACGGAATTGCCAAACAGAGCAGATGCAATGCCCAGGAAGAACCGGGCAAGCATGAACGCAGTAGCATTGGGGGCGGCAGTCTGCAACGCACAGCCCAGGGCTAAAAACGAATATCCAAAGTACACCCCCGGCTTACGCCCATACCGATTCGCGATCCACGCTGCCGTTGGGTATCCTATGCCACACCCGAGCCAGTAGATCGCATTCAGCCATCCCAGCCTTGCGCCTGTTGGGGTATGCATGAAGTCGTTCCACTGGTCAAGGGCCTCGAGGCCGTTCATGAGGGATCCATCGTAGCCGTTGGCGGACGAGAACAGGACAAGAGAGAGGATGATGAGATTGAGACGGAGAAGATGGGGTCGCTTGTACCATGCTGGGCCATCAGGGAGGAGTGCGGCCAGTTGGTCGTCCCCGCCTGGCTTGGGTGCAGTATCAACCTTGCCGATACCCATGGTTCTAACAGTCGGCGGGTGTCGAGGGAAGAAGAGGCAGGGCAGGCAGGGAAGATTGGGCCTGCAGAGGTTTATATTCGAGCGATGACTCCCAGTCCCGACATACGCCGATATCCGTTTCCCTCGCGGCCTGTTGGCCGTTCTTTTCCGTGGCGGTCTCTGGTGACGAAGCCGTCGACCAGTCCATCATCCCAGAGTGTAGTTGACCCTGCTTGCACCTCGTGGAAGGCAAAGCCACTAGAAGCGTTCGCCAATCGCAGTCAAGCGGGTACGTCCATAGCCATGAGATGGACTCCAGTCGTCTGGTCAGCTGCGCGAGGTGAGTCCACCGACGCACGGGTTAGCTGGGGAATGCATGGGATGACTGTGGGGAGAACCGGGGATGTTGGGGTTTGGGGCATCGGCCCTGCCACGGAGAAACGGAGAAAAGGAGAAACGGAGAAATCGCAGGATCAGATCATATCTTTGGTCGTGCAATCAGAGCCCTCGGCTTGGTGGATCTGCAACCCGAGTCGGGCCATCGCCGATATCCACCCACACGGATGCACTGGCGGCAGGCAGTAGGAGACTCAGACTTGGCCAGCTGCCCTCCGGAAACCCGCAATTCCCCCCAGCCATGGCCAGCAAAGCATACATAGGAAGGACGCCCGCAATGTTTGCGAACCTGCAGTCCGAAAAAAAAAACCCCCCCAGCGCGCTCTTTCCCGTTCCTCCTGCAACCATAGAACTCCCTGGGCAGGGGGCTCGCAGAACATAGGCATCATGCCTTACGTGGATATCCCCTCCGCAGAGACGGACAAAGCGTTTGTCCAGATCGCAAACGCAGACATTGAGGATCTCCTGAAACAGCTTACACTCGACGAAAAGGTTGCCCTGCTGACAGGTGGGTTGGGTTGTTGCTACCCAAGGGGTTACCTGCTCCGTGGACGACAAAGCTGACATCCCATTCTCCCAGGCGACGACTTTTGGCACACCGTTCCTATCCCACGACTGGGAATCCCGTCCATCCGATTATCCGACGGCCCAAACGGGGTCCGCGGCACACGTTTCTTTGGCAGTGTGCCGGCAGCATGTCTTCCCTGCGGCACGGCCATCGGGGCCACCTTCGACAGAGAGCTCGCCGTGGAGATAGGCCATCTGCTCGCTGCAGAAGCCAAGGCAAAAGGCGCCCATGTTATTCTGGGTCCTACGATAAACATCCAACGAGGTCCACTTGGGGGGAGAGGGTTCGAATCGTTCTCGGAAGATCCGCTCCTTTCAGGGACGCTGGCTGGCCACTACTGCAAAGGCTTGAAGGAGAGGAATATTACCGCAACGCTGAAACATTTTGTGTGCAATGATCAAGAGCATGAGCGCATGGCAGTCAATTCCGTTGTCACCGATCGGGCGATGCGAGAGATCTACCTTCTCCCGTTCATGATTGCAATCGCTCTTGGGAAGCCGGGAGCCATCATGACGGCATACAACAAAGTAAACGGCATCCATGCGTCCGAAAGCCCGACACTACTCCACGATATTCTCCGGGGTGAATGGGGCTGGGAGGGCTTGCTGATGAGCGACTGGTAAGAACGCAGTGCCTCCTTGATGCCAGTACTGTACTGACTGTCTTCAGGTTTGGAACGTACAGCACATCGGAGGCCATCAACGCCGGACTCGATCTGGAGATGCCAGGCCCAACCAGATGGCGCGGTGGTGCCCTCGCTCACGCTATTGCGGCGAACAAAGTCCCCATTGCGATCGTCAATGATCGCGTGAGAGCTGTCCTCAGAATGGTCCAGCAGGCCAGTCGATCCGGGATCCCCGAGCACGCCCCGGAGCTGCAATTGAATCGAGCCCAGGACCGTCAGCTACTGAGGAAGATTGCGTCGGAAGCCATCGTTCTCTTGAAGAATGACGATAGCATTCTGCCGCTTGATAAAACCAAGAGAATCGCAGTCATCGGTCCGAATGCGCAGGTCGCCACTTATTGCGGTGGCGGCAGTGCAGCGCTGAATCCCTACGAGGCCGTCACTCCATTCGACGGTATCTCGCGGTCCGCGTTGGGCGGCGTGGAGTTTTCCCAGGGTATATACGGGCATCAAAACCTGCCATTGCTGGGCAAGCGCCTGCGTAATCAGACAGGGCTCGCGGGGTTCGATTTGCGGATTTTCAACGAACCACCCACGGTCTCTACTCGAATGCCGCTCGAGGAACGGCACGAAACTGACTCGTTGGTCTTTTTCCTTGATTACAACCATCCGGATCTCCAGACGGTGTGGTTTGCCGACGCAGAGGGGTACTTCATCCCGGAGGAATCCGGACTCTACGACTTCGGCCTCTGCGTCCAAGGAACTGGGAAACTTTTCGTGGACGGAAAGCTTCTAGTCAACAACGCCGACGTCCAAAGACCGGGGCCAAGCTTTCTGGGAAGCGGCACGATGGAGGAAAGGGGAACAATGGAGCTCGTGGCAGGAAGACAATACCGGGTCCATGTGCAATGGGGGTGTGCGAAAACCAGCAAGTTCAAGGTTCCCGGCGTGGTCGACTTTGGCCATGGAGGTTTCCGATTCGGCGCGTGTAGGCAACTATCCCCGCAGGAGGGGATCGAGGAAGCCGTCAAGCTGGCGGCTAACGTGGACCAGGTGGTTCTCATGGCCGGATTGAGTGCGGAATGGGAATCAGAGGGCGAAGATCGCATGCACATGGACCTGCCACCGCACACGGACGAGCTGATTGCTCGTGTCTTGAAGGCAAACCCGGATACCGTTGTCGTTCTCCAAAGCGGAACTCCCATGGCGATGCCGTGGATCACAGAAGCAAAGGCTGTGCTGCATGCTTGGTATGGTGGAAACGAAACAGGCAACGGCCTGGCAGATGTCATATTTGGCGATGTCAATCCTGTGAGTCGCTTCTCCTCTGACGGCGAATTCGAATACTAACCGCCGAGTCCTCGCAGTCCGGCAAACTTCCTCTCACTTTCCCCCGACACCTCAAGCATAATCCCACCTACTTGAACTACCGGTCTGAGGGTGGCCGGGTCCTGTACGGCGAGGATGTTTATGTCGGCTATCGGTTCTATGATGAGATAGAGGTCGATCCCCTGTTTCCATTCGGTCACGGACTTTCATACACGTCCTTTGAGCTCACCGATCTGCACCTGCAAAGAGACTCAAACATACTACAGGTGAGCTGCAAGTTGCGCAACACAGGGCCAAGGCCGGGAACGGAAGTGGTCCAGCTGTATGTGGCGCCCGTATCACCACCGATCAAGCGGCCGCTGAAGGAGTTGAAGGAGTTCCGAAAGGTTTGGCTGGAGACTGCGGCCGAAGAGGTCGTGACCGTCCCACTGGACCTGGTGCGCGCCACCAGTTTCTGGGATGAGAAAAGCAGCAGTTGGTGCAGCCACAGTGGCACCTATCAGATTATGTTGGGAACTAGCAGTCGAGGAACATTCTTGGAGGGTTCCGTAGAGTTAAGTGAGACCACTTTCTGGTCCGGCCTTTAAACAGCATGCTTTGCTCACTCGCACTGCTGCATTAATGGTACAAACATAATGAATTATGTCACTTCTTCATCCGATCCGTATCCACCCATGTCTGCAAATGCATGGTGCTCATGCTTTCGCTGCTGTCCAGACGGGACAAGATGTCGGTCGATTGTTGGAGATATTCAGCAGCCCGCTGCGCTTCCGGGTCGTCTGGGTGAAACGGGCACGCGAGAAGGCTGGCCGCGATGTCGCGCACTTTGCATGCGAGGTGTAGACCGTTAGCTTCCAAGTTGACGAGGGGAAGGCTGTACAGCACGAAGAGAAGCTGGCGGCACAGCTTTTCCCTCACCAGCCACAATGCCTTTGAATCTGTCGTAGTCTGTGGGTAAGAATCTGCAACCACCGATAGCCCTTGAAGGTGCGACTGAGCTGCCTCCAGCTGATCAATGAGAAGACTTTGTAGCCACAGATGGGTGACATGCAGGTTTGCGCGCATGGAAGCAAAGTGCGATCGCAGTTCCTGTGTCATTGTGCCATCTCCTGTAGCATCGTCGAGGGTCTCGTCTGTGGGCCGCCACGGTCGCAGTGGTTGTGGGATGTGCTCTAGGAGATATCGCAGACTCTGCAAACGATCTTGAAGATATGCCACCTGAATGGCGGGGTCACGGGCTCGGACACAAGGACATGGCTCTACAGGAGTCTCGACACAGGGGCTGCGGAGGGCGGCCCAGAACACGCGGGAGTGGAGGATGAAACCGGTGGCGAGGCAGGGGGTCGGGGAAGGTGACATCACCACCTCATTCTCAAAGATCATCTCGTCGTCCACTTCCAGAGGCATCAGATCTTCCGGGTTGATGGAGTGCAGGAGGATCGGGTCCAGGTACGACAACCGCTCCCCTAGCACGTTCTGCAGTTGATTGTGGCTAGCACAGGAACGACCGATCAGCTGTCGCGCGTGAGGTGATTCCCCAGGGCAGCCATCTACTCACACAAATCCGTACAAGATCAGCCAAAAGCCCTTCTTCCGCAGCTGGGTCTCGATGCAGTTGAGGCCTTCGTATTCCGAGATGCGGTGGAGGTTCAACAGTCGTGCGATCTGCGTGGCCTCGACGTCCAGCATGCGAGAGGTGTTGTGGTCGCCCAGCTGACGGAAAGTGGCGTAGAGCAGATAGGAGATGGCGAATTTCTGGAAGCTGATCTGGTCGAAGTAGGTGGAGTCCCTCAACCCCATGATCCGATCGTAACAGCACCGCGCCATCTCCCGGCGCGAGGCAAACTGGAGGGGGGGGTTGTAGGACTGATAGACCTGGAATCGGGTGGGCATGGTCGCGACGACGACGGCCGCAATGGCGATGACCAGGGCGCGGAATCCCTGATCGTCTCGGTCGCGGTTTTCCCGCAGCGCCTGTCGGAAGGAGGGACGGTGCACAATGGGAACCAGGGGGTAGATATAGTCCAAGTAGTCCTGCATGATGACACCGAACAGGGACCGATCCCACAGTTCGTCCGTGGGGTGTTTGTTGGTGGTGATGGTAGTTGTCGCGCCGGGAGATGCAGCCGGTTCAGCTCCACGCGTCCTGGGGCGTGTCAGGACGATTTATCGCGACAGCAGGGAGGGATGAATGGAAGGATCGTACCGTCTCTTGGGGCCTCGCGTCCGGGAGGGAGACAGGAAGGTGCATGGCAGGTTCAAGCGGTCGCATCTTCCACACTTGGGCGGGGAGACGCCGGCGGGGACACGGGGGGCCTTGCATTTCACCTTGCGCTGGCGACAGGTGTCGCAGGCATGGGAGGCGAGGTCCACGCGGGTGGGGGGAGATGGGAGATCCAGAGACATGGTGGATGAGCATCAGCCATAGTACTATGTATGGATAGAGTGAAAGTAGATGAAGTGGAAGGAGTGGATGGAGTGGAAGAGAGAGCCGGCGGAAGTTCGGAGATTCCGGCCGGTGTCATGCCTCAGGCCGAGAGACACACTTTACGTAATTATTCAATTGTGCCGGTCCGTGCATAAATGCTGCTTCCGCTGAGTCATCTCCGCTGGCTGCTTGCGGTTCCCGCCCTCATCCGGATGCTACCCTAGTAGATAGATGGTACGGAGTAACTAGTAGACTCCAGAGGGAACCCCGATCCCAAGACGGCGGAACCCTGGGGAGGATCCGCCCCAAGGAGGCCAGGTCGTCGGGGAACTCGTTTTCGTTGTCACCTGCTTCCTACGGAAGTACCCGTGGGAGTGCTCCACCCCCGAATTTATATATCCATGACAAGCGTCCCCGCGATCGCTACGGCAAGTGCTCTTACTACTACTACCAGGCATCCAGGCATCAAAAAAATCAGGATAGAGATGAAAGAGAACATCAATTAAATAGTGTGTGGATGAATCATGAGTAGCTAGTCGCCGATGCAAATCAAATCCGTCAAACCCGCCGCGGCCGTCGTCCCAGACGAACGCGCCGCGCGGTCGCTCATAAACGCCGTAAAACTGCGTGGAACGCCCCTCAGAACGCGTCTACCCGTCCGTGTTGGCGCAGGTGAAGCTGTTGCTGTTGGCGTCGTTGTGGATGGCCGTGCCCGAGGCGTACAGCCCCAGCACGCACAGGATCAGCCCGAACAGCGCGATGGCCATGTTGAGGATCGTCAGCGCGATCTTGCGCGGCGAGGC
The DNA here is from genome assembly GCF_003184545.1 of Aspergillus heteromorphus CBS 117.55. Lineage (NCBI taxonomy): Eukaryota > Fungi > Ascomycota > Eurotiomycetes > Eurotiales > Aspergillaceae > Aspergillus > Aspergillus heteromorphus. The sequence goes on along the minus strand of NW_020290426.1, from coordinate 37,224 downwards.
GAACCACTCGCCGTAGTTGAGGTGCAGCCAGTAGATGCCGCTGAGGCCGTAGCTGAACCAACTGGCGAAGAGAGCGCTCTGCGGGGGGGAAAGGGAGGGTTAGCCGCGGGGGGATCGACGCGGGGGTGCAATCAGGTCCACACTTACAATCAGACCGTTCAGGTCGCTGAACACGGGGATGGCCTCGGCAATCACCCAGGCGACGAGCCAGCAGGCCAGGCCCAGACCGATCCAGATGGCAACCGAGCGACGGCCCCGGCTGTGGATGAGGTCGGACTTGTGGCAGGTGCGGAAGTAGATGTACTTGAGACCAATGTGGCCGTTCACGACACCGGCACCCACAATCTAAGACGCGTCAGCGTTGATCCAACCACCAGACCGACGGAATGGGGAACTCACCGTGGGGATGGCAATGCCATAGGCGACCTTCTTCAGGAGGGGACCGGCGGAGCTGAGGGCGGGGGACTGGACGTCCTTGCCGACGTAGTAGTAAACCACGACGGCGGCGGTCGTGTACAGGCAGATCTCAAAGGTCTGCAGCATGAACAGCGACTTCTTGAAGTCCTTGGGCTTCTCCATCTCAGCGATGAGGCCGAAGAAGGCGACGTGCGCACAGTAGGCGAAGACGATGTTGGAGACCGCGGTGAAGGCCGTGTAGAGGTTGGTGTCCACGGTCGCCTCGATGATGCGACCCGGGTGCTTCTCGACCCCGACGCCGATCATGGTGACCATGACGGCGGTGAAGATGCTGAGGAAGGCTGTGGCACGGTGGCCCGTTAGACCAGGCACGGAGAGGAGGTCACCGACGGACGGGGAGGACTCACAGCAGAAGGAGATCCAGGTCATGCCCTTCATGGTGCGGGGGATGGAGAAGACCATGGAGATGATCATGCCCACCAGACTGAAGACGATGGAGCAGGTGCCGTGGTCGGTGATGGTGTTCATCATGACCCGGAAGGTCAGAAGGTGGCTGCCCATGACGAAGATGCAGAAGAGGAACTGGCCCAGACCGAAGAGCTCCCGGCCAAAGGGGCCCAGAAGGATCTCGCCGGCATCAGCCAGGTTCTGGATATGGGGGTAGCGTTCGCGGAACAGTCCGATGTTGTATCCGGTGTAGGTGGCCAGCAGACCCAGACCAACGATGAGGATGATAGCCCTAGCAGGGAGGAGGAGAATTAGCGGGGAGGGACCATGAGGGGCATCATGCGAGGCATCATGCGGGGGTCAGTCTAGTCACACTTACGGAATAAAGCCCAGGGTTGCAACGGCAGCGGGCAGAGACAGGACACCCAGGGAAACGGATTCACAGATCATGACTGCGGGGGAACGGACGGGGTTAGAGTTTGTCTATCGGGGACTCCGGGGGGGAGAAAGGGTTCTTACGCAAGCCGCACTGCCTGGGATTTCATGTCAGCTGGGGATGCACTGGAGGAGCCATGGGCGGGAGAGGAATACATACCACCACTTCAAGGTCTTGTACTTGATCTCGGCAAACTCTTCGTTGCCAAAGGCATCGGTCTCCTCCGGCTCCGGCTTAAGGTTCTGCTCGACATAGCTGAGGTCGTCCTTCTTCTCATTGGCGTCGATGCGGTCAGTCGCGTAGGGGGGAGGGCTGCCGTGGACAGTCTCCATGGTGGTGAAGGTGGTGAAGGTGGTGAAGGTGGTGAAGGTGGTGAAGATGGTGAAGGTGGCGGGTTTGGTGAGGTGTTGGGCGGCAAAGGTTGAAGGATGGACACGTCGGCGGGGGAGATGGCGAAAGCTGGCGGAGAAGAAGAGTAGGAGGAAGAAGAAGAAGAAGAAGAGAAGGTGAAGGGAGGGAGGGAGGGGGGGACAGGTGGATATATAGAGGAGACGACTGACTAGTAGCTAGTAGGATACTACTGCTAGTAGTTGTGGAGGGATTGAGTTTCGGGCAGGCGCGAGTGACATGCCGAAATCTCTGGGGAGTTTCGAGTCCTTGTGTGGGGATTGGGGAAAGAGTCAAGAGCGCGCTCTCCATCGTATGTTTCTACCGTTCTGGGCGGTCTCACCGGCGGTGCTGATCGGGCCCGATCCGACCACTATGACCCATCATGATTGGTCACCCCCCCGAGGTTCGGCCAGCCCGGGCCAATCGCCCGCCCGCCCCAGGGCTTCCACCCATGGATGCAAGGTGCCAAGCACGGCGCCCGCTGCAACACCAGCACGGCACGCAGGCCTGCCAGCTTCGCCCCCCCCCCCCCCCGGAGGTCGCCGCCGGCACGACCACATCGTGACAATGTCTCAGACAACTGGCAATTGCCCGGACTGATCCCCTTCTTCCCCGCAGAACACGCGCTAACAGCCTGAACTAGCTATGACTTGCCCACTATCAGCCATGTGGTCGTGTCTGTTGACTAATTCTTATTTCTCACTCCTCCGGCGCGGACCAATCACCCCCCGCCAGGGCCGTTTAAGCAACGCCCACGGCGAGCGCTAGTCCTGCATGGCTATCCCAAAGTGGGACCAACCTCGAGAAACCACCGGAGGAAGGCCGTCCACGAGTTACTTGGAAGTTGGAACTGGGAACTGGCAGTGCAGGCAGGCAGTCAGTCAGGCACAGCCATCGCTTGTCCAGACCACTCCGGGGGGGCCCAGCCCTCCCCCCCTTTCAAACCGCCAGCAGAGCCTCGTTCTTTTTTTACAGATCATGGGACAGAACCATGTAAGGGATACCGACTTACTTAGTCCTTCCTCCCGCTGGATCTTCCAAGTTTCCAATGCATAAATGTTTGTGTGGTGGGAAATCTCTGCGTGCCCGGAAGGGATGGTGCGCCGCCGCCGCCGCCACGCGGCAAAACAATGAGGCGCCACGTCCGCCCATCTCTGGCAGTCTTGACAGTTCCATTCGTGTCATTCTTATTATCGGTGTATCTGTCTATTTGTCGGCTCCGTCCTGTGTGCCCGGGCTATCTAACAGGTAGTCGGTCTGCAGGTACCCGCCTCTCCCCCCCCCCCCCATCCTCGAATCACCGCCGCGCGATTTGCGGCTTGCCACCGCAAACCCTCCCCACTGGCTTCCACGGCGGAAATTGGTGATTGGTGGCACGTAAATCGCACACATAGCGGTATCTATCTATCTAGTAGACGAGGTCGGTCCGATGGGGCATGTCAAATCACCACGGTACCGAAGAACCGACGGCAATGGTACACGCTCGGCTAGGCCCTTCCAGTTCCTAAGGAGTCGGCGTCGTTCGATGGTGGGCTTCTCGAAGCGAAAGAACCATTGCTCGTCGCCGATCCAGGCTCCGAGTCCGCCGCCGGGCACGACGACTCGGCTCTCAAGACTGACTGCTTCCGTACACCGTCTGGGCCATTGGTCCATTGGGGACAGTCCACCGGGTTTGTTTCTGTTGCTCGAGTCATGACACCGGGTCCGAGAGAACGGGCCATCTACCGGCACATACTTAGTTAGTAGTACTTACGTGGGTGGTTTCATCGGGGGATTCCGTGTTTGCAGGGACAGCTTGGGTAAAATTCCATCTGCTGAGAGAAGGGGATCAAGCACCTCTTTTGCCGATTGAGTTCATCCGGACTGCAGCAGCTTTTTGGGGGGGGGGGGGGGGGATGAGATGCATGGATGCATGGGAAGGGAAGGGATGGGATGGGATGGATGGAGGGGCCAAGGAGTGGGAGTGGGAGTGGGAGTGGGAGGCCTAAACTACGAGGCATCAGCAGGCACCCGACCGGCGAAGCTAGAATGGCGGTGCCTGAGGCGGACCGGCATGCCGCTGCGCTATCTCCGGGGACTTATCCCCGGGTAGGCACATCGCGCCTTCTCTTCCTGGCGACAACAAACAACTCTCCTCTCGCCTCTCTCCTCTTCCCCACAGCCTTGGCCATACCGTCCCTCGTCCACGTACCCATCAAGGGTTCAACCGCAAAGCCCCTGCATGGAATTGACGACCAGCAGGCCTAGTAGTCGTGCCGCCCCGTGTGCCGGTTCCGAGAGAAGGAGAAGGACGAGCTCAGATCGAGCTGGGACAGTCACCAGACCCGAGACCTGCCCCCCCGATCGACGGCCGAGAACGAGCCAGGAATGTCACGGTTCTTGCTCTTCGGACACGCGAGAAGTTTGAACGCCGGCAGTCAGGGTCTAGAAGCGAGGCGGAGCACCATGCTCGGATCCGGTTGCCTTCCTGCAAGGGTCAAGGGTCCCTCCCCCCTCGACTCCACCCGACCGGTTTGGCCATGAGGCTTGTTGGCATCTCCCACCTTCCACCTGCAGATGGCATCCCTAAGCTGACAGCATGGTTTCGGTGTGTGTGTGTATGTGTGTGTGCTTAGCATCAATTACTCCACAATCTGGCCCCCGAAGCACGCGTTCTCGTCTGCCCCAAGCCACACAGCTGGCCTCGTTCATCGGTCCCTTCACTGCGGGTTCATACCAGATACACTGGCTCCTCCAGACATCTCACTGAGTTGCACTTGCAGAGCAGTGTGTCTTTCCGGACCACATGTCCGGTGACTGTCTTCATACACAATCATTACTGTTTGCTATCTCGAATCCCAGCCACTATGTGAAGGGTCGATTTTCCTCCGCCCCATCCACATATATTGGTGAAGCACAATGCAATGGTCTACAAGGTCAGGATATAGACTTCACAGTTTGTTCAATTAGTTGGAGTCAGTGACAACCTACATGGGAAGGAGGAAGACAGCGGGGTAAACGCCGGACTGGAATCACGACGAATCAAACAAATACCGAGTTGAAGTTCCAGCAGGCATGAAGGATGACATCAGGCACTTAATATGGCCTCGCTATTGATCTTCACCAGGCCCTGATCTTCGAAGAATCGATCCCAAGGCCGCTCACCAGACCATCAAATATCTGTCTGCCAGTCCGAGGGCACCGCTCAGCACAATACCCACGGCTGCAATGATGAGCCAGTGCCCCCGACAGCAACTCCTGCAACGGAAAGAGCTTGTGATCTCCATAAGAAGCAAGCCACCGATAAGTGTCGATCGTGGCTGTGACGGCTCGTGAAAGTTCCTTCATCAATAATTCCACGTGTGCAATCGACCGTCTCGATGTGCTAGGTGATCTGCCGACACAAGAGCTCCAACGAGTCAACGGTCTGCCGCAGGATAGCGCACATCGTCTTAGCCAGCTCCCTACGCTGGTCCTCTACCTGCTGCTGTCGTTCCTCGGGTAAGAGCGATGGCTTTTCTTCGACCGAGTAGCGCTCCGCGTGGCCGATGGCGTTGCCTCGCTTGTCCCGGATTTCACCATCTTCGTCTACAGCTCGACCGATCAGGCGTGACAAATCGCCGTCCACCAGCTTCCCAACCACTTCGCCATCCGGATCGGCGATCAGACCGTCCATGCGCACGACGATGCTCTCTAGTCCTGCAAAGATACCGGGGTTGCCCCGCTGGGAAGGGAGGGGTTCGGCTTGGGCAAGCACTCGCCCGTTGTCCCCCCAGACCAGCCCTGCAGCATCCACGGACCTGCCCGCCAACTTTCGGGAATTGCCCACCACAACACGGCCAAAGATGGTCCCATCCGCATCGACGACATTGCCCAGCTTGTTCACAGTCTTTCCTTCCAGCACGGAGAGGTCCTCCGATTCTTCGTCCGATGGCTGATATCGCTCTGCCCGACCCTGGACAGTGCCATAACGGTCCACAATCTCGCCGTCCTCGTCCACGCGACGTCCGCGGAGAGTTTTGGCGTCTCCCTCGACCAGCCGGCCGACAACATCGCCTGAAGCGTCTTCCACAAAGCCAGTATTCCCCACGACTAGCTCTCCGAGTCCTAGAAATGGCCACTCGAGTTCCCGCTTGATCTCCGGTAAGAGTTCCACGCGCCCGATCACTGCACCGGCATCATCCCAGATCTGTCCCTCGCCATCGATAGGACGTCCCTTGACCTGCTTCAAGTCCCCCTCCGCCACTCGGGCGATTGGCAGGCCGTCGGCATCCAGGATAAAGCCACGTTTGTTGGTCTTGAGCCCAGCCAGCATGCACAAGTTGACCTGATCAGGTGGCTCCTCCCAGCGCTCCGCGCGGCCAATACTGTTACCTCGCTTGTCCAAAATATCCCCATCGTCGTCGACAGCACGACCAAGGAAACGATGCACATTCCCATCAACAACCTTTCCCACGCGATTACCGTTCGCGTCTTGGACCCAGCCCTCGGTGCCAACGAACGGATCATCAAAAGCCGTGAACGGTCCAGTGGGGTCGTCCTCGAGGGGAACAGGCTGCGCCTTGCCAATGACGCGGCCCTGGTGGTCCCAGAACTGCCCTTGATTGTCTAGCTCGAAAGCGCCCCGCCACAGCTTTTTCGAGTCTCCTTCGATCAGCTCGCCGACCTGGTTCCCTTCCGCGTTGATGATACTGCCCATCCTATTGCATGTGAGGCCAACCAGGGTCGAAGTGGGTGGAAGCAGCTGGGTATCTTCCTGGATATCCCCGGGTGGCTTCGATGTTTCGCTTTGATCCACTGCCGGAGCTGTGATATCTTCGACCGTAACTTGATTTTCTACAGCATTCGTCTCGTCGACGGCCTCGGCTTCATCGCTGATCTGCCGACTCTGGGGGATGGCGGTGTCAAGCATCCCACCAGTATATGTCTCCTCCGCGCTGGCCCTTTCCACAAGCCCTTCCGACCCGTCTTCCGTTGCCTTGAGTCTCTCTTCCGGCGATACTATCAGCTCCAGGTTCCCGAGCCGTTCACCCTCTTTACTGAAAACCTCTCCGTACTCATTCGCGGTCAACCCTGCCATCTTGCTGGAATCACCTTCTGCAACTCGTGCGACCACATCCCCGGCATGGTCGACGGCGTCACCCCTTCCTGTGATGCGAAGGCCCTTTAAAGGCTCAAGGCTCGACAGGTGAGGCAGCGGCTGTTGTTGATCTGCAGTGACGTCTTCAGCCAGTAACTTCACCTGGCCTATTAGTTCTCCGTTTTTGTTTCGCACCTCGCCCTTCTCGCCGACTGTCTGACCGACAATGTCTTTCGGATCGCCTTCCACGAGCTGGCCAAGAATTTGTCCTTCTGGGCCTCGCACGTTGCCGTCCTTGCTGACCGGGAAACCTTGCAGGCCGGAAATGTCAGTGGCAAAGTCGTTAGTGCCGACGTCGGTCACTTCTTCGCCCTCTGGCTTGACTTCGCTTTTCTCGACCCGCTGCGCACTCGCTCTGGCTCTTTGAATGCCCCCGCGCAAATGCCCCGCAAGTTCGCGTGCTCTAGCTGTAGGGATGTGATCGCCAATCTGCCACACGCCTGTAGAGACCCCCTTGAACCGTGAAGCAGCACCCCAGCCCCGATCGAACAGTGAAGTCGTCGTCGACCCCGAAGCCTCAGTCGGACTTGGCAGTTTGCACTCTCTCTGTTCCACGGGGGACTGAGGAGCCGATGATGTTTCCTTGGCAGATCTCAGATTGGCTTGCCCGGATCGACGCGCCAGCTTCGGCGGTGCCTTGGATCTGCGCTCTGATTGTATACCCTTGCCCTGCGCTATGCCGGAAGATGCGTCTGGTGCCTTTCTCGCAAGCCCCTCGGGAGCTGCCGATCGGCCTTCCTCCAAAGGGGTGGATTTCGCGACTTGAGATGCCATCTCTGTTCTCTAGTTCCGTAGCGGCCCTGCTGTGCTGCTCTCGGCAGTTCTCCTATTCCTCGAATCTCCTAGACGTGGGAGAAGACCTGGACGGTGGACCATGCCAGAATGGACCCCTATTGTTATCTAGTGTCGCGAAGGACCGTTTGCATGCTTGGTAGGTGGCTCGTTGATACGTTTTGTATTTCCCTTCGTGCTGAGCCTGGGTCGGGAATTGTCTGACATGCGGGGTGGGTGCAAGTGAAACGGCAACCCGACCCGAAGACATCTCAGCGAAGCAATGCTCTGACTTGTCCACCCTTCTCGGATATGGTTCGCTAAAGAGTGTTTGACGCTCGTGTTTCCCCCAGAGGCGATCACGGCCATGGTCGCGCGAGAGGGCAACCACGGCACGAGCTTCACGCGGGCAAGTCATCACCGTCCTTGAAGAGGGGCGGCAGTCGAGCAAGACCTAGACTGTTGGCACTGACGCTCAGACGAACACCGTGCCACCTGTCCTGGACAAGTGCTGCCCGAGTCGCCTGACAGCCCTGTCCCTGCTGCTGCTGTCTCCCCGTCCCAGTAGCGCAGGTGGCAACATGTGGCTGCAAGCTTGCCTATTGCTTGGAGCGCGTGTGCTCGTATCGGTAGCGCTCCAGAGCATGCTTGTCAGCGTCCCTGGTTCCCGTGGCGGCCGTGGAGCCGAACCGCATTGTCAGTGCAACGGCAGCCGTTGGGGATATGAACTGATTTTCCTACTGAAGTTCTTCATATGGATTGAACAGTTGGACTAACAAAGTCCAGTTGATTTCTATGATAGCTCGTGTGCTGCTACCATACCAAGCAGGTTGCGGTAATACCCAAAGGCGCCATTTTCCTCCAAAGGCAACAGAAATAATCATATCGAAGGTCGTCATTCTAGGTCAACCTTTTTAAAATACTCCCAGGCGACCTGTAACTCTTATATGGGTTAACAGACATGTTAACCACGGCGTTGTACCAGCCACTCATCCGTCTCAATTTGCATTCATGAATCCGTCCCATCCTCAGAGCTATATTACAGGCGCAACGACCAAAGCTTTTCCCGCCAAGGATCTAAAGACTTGGGCATATACCATTGCCATGGCGCGTGAAATTGAAAGTAACATGATGGAGAGAAGAAAAGGGGGTCCGGGAAAGAAACGACCCAGTACCACAATCTAGATGGGTGGCGAACCCAGCCGGTACTGCGAGAGGTCGTTGAGAAATCATTGCCTAGGGACGGTATGGTCAGCATCTTGCGATTAAAGAAGGTAGACGTTTTCGAACGGTTTCCTGGAGGTCGGATTTCCGATCTGGGGAAGCGCAGGCGCGACGGTCGGAATACAATGCCCAGAAGGGCCACATACAGCAGTGATAGAGTGATATCTCCGTGGATCTGGGCTTTCAGCTCCACCTCGATGTCGAGGTTCAAATCCAGCCGTAGTTTGAGTCCGTCCTTTCCTTCTTCCTGGACCCCCTGGCCGGCACTGCTCTCCCCCTTCGCCTGGAGATCCCCGTGCCTCCCGCGGACGGAGGTTAAGGACTGACCCTCTTCGTCGGCGGCCTGGTCGGCTCCAGTCCTTCGATATGGCTGCAATTCCTGCTGTTTCTGTCGCTGGCGGGTTCTTTGCAGGGCGCGCGGTTGTGTGCTATCCTGCTGGCGGCGCTGCACGGCCGCCACCGGCTGCTTGCCGTGGCGAGGACTGTCAGGTTCGGGCTCCGAGTCGGACTCCATCAGGACTTCTTCTTCTTCTTCTTCTTCTTCTTCTTCTTCTTCTTCTTCTTCTTCTTCTTCTTCCTCGGAAATGAAGCTCTCCTCCGAGGATACACTAGCCGCGCGCCTTCCCTTCTGTGGAGGCGTGATTGATCTTATAGGTTGCGTAATCGTGGGCATTGTGGTTAGGGCCAAAAGCCACCGGAAACACACACACGACGGACGGGGGAATGGAAATCAACAACACGCGCCAGAGTCTGGAACGGCGTCTTCTTATCTGATTATATACCCCCCCTTCTCCGTCGACGAGCCACGCAATCGTTCCGCTTGAGGCCGGACGGTCTCCCAACCGTACGAGTCAGGCCAGGTCCAGCACCAACAGAAGGAAGGGCACGGTCGGCCATCCTATCAGCAGTCTACTGCTTCGCACTTGAAGCGGAAAATTTCTTCTCGTTGCAACCCTCCCTGGCCGGCCTGGGCAGGCGGAAGGGGCCTTCTGTATGACATGACATGACGTGGGGGTCCGCGGAGCCTCAATGATTGGGGGCTCGCGCTCCCTCCCTCCCTTGTTGAACCGTTCCTTCACGAGACATGAACTGGACTGGTTCCAAAGTTCGAGACTGGGGGGGGCAGAGTTGCAGCGGGATGAATCATCGGTGTCTGTCTGGAATTAGGGCAACAGAGGGCAACGACCCCCCGGAACAGTCAGCATCATTCCAGTCGACTTGGGAATCCGCCCGGCCGGCGTGAATATTCTCAGGAAACGAACTCCGAGAGGAAAAGGGAAGGATAAAAATGACGCAGCGAGGGACAGCATGCGCATGCGTCATCTGGCGATGATTGACATCGCATTCTCCACTGCCGTTGCCGTGCCATGGTCTCGTGGCCCGTCTGACATCATTGGCGTCGGGCCCGACGCAGCGTTGGCTGACCGGCTGCGAAGCCCCAACCCTCAACGTCTTTGCCGTTAAAACCATTTCCACAACCTCATCCTCCAGTTCTCTCATCCCCTCCTCCGCAGTCCATCCCACTCCTCCACCATGACTGACCCAGCAAACCCGACCGACGACCCCGTCGCCCAGAGCCCTTCCACCCCGAAACGCAAACCCCGCAAGATCAACCGCAATACTTCCACTCCCGACAAGCCTGACGTGGCACAGACGCCGGAACCCCGCACGCAACCTGATGATGAGGACCCTTCCGCGGAGCCTGAAAAGGCCCCCGAGTCCGCTCCAAAGGACGAGCCAGAGCCAGAGCCCGAGGACGAAACACCCCAGGACACCATGAAGCACGAGGATCCCGATCCGACGGACACCCCCCAGCCAGAGGCCCCTCAGCAGGAGGAATCCGACCCCGAGCCTGAGCCTGAGCCTCAGCCCGCTCCACGCAGAAAGAAGAAGCCCTTGCCATACCGACCCCGAGAGGAGTCGTCGCGCGAACCCAGCGGCCGGGCCGTGGGTCGTCGCGACAGGGCAGCGCCCGACAGCACCGTCCAGCGCCGGTCTCGCCGCCGGCGTCCCGAGCAGGAGCAGCAGCTGGTGCCGCGGCAACAGCCCGTGCCAGAGGGGAGTCTGCTCCCCGAGCGGATCACGAGTTTCAACAGTCTGTCGCAGCCCCAGAGCGGCGGGGATTCCAAGAAGAAGGAGAAGAACGACCAGCTGAGCCTGCGGCTGGATCTGAACCTGGATATCGAAGTGCAGCTCAAGGCGCACATCCATGGCGACCTGACTCTCTCGCTGATGTAAGTATACGTACCGCCCTCTCCCGGCCCGATTCCAGTCACTCGGATGGATGGATTTGATGGCTAACTGCGCTGCGGATGCACAGGAGTTGAATGACGAGCATTAGAATCCGACATGTGTGATGAGATTTCCCAGTTTCCTGTTCCAGCCGGCGTTGCGGGCTGATTCCCTACCTCGTTCAGATGGTTGATGTACATTCCCTTGGGGGCCTTGATGGCCGATACTTTTTTCCTTCGTACTTTATTTGGGCAACAAATTGATCTTTGCAAGTGTCAAACTGGCCGTGGTATAGCTGTGGACCGGTCAGCGTCGTGATTCGATGGATATCGTTCCTGTAGCCATGTCCAACTCGAATGGAGAGCGACCGGCGGTCTCCCCCCGTGGATTCCATACATAGCAGTAATTGGCCACTCTCCTCTTAAGAAGCCCTCGTAAAATGCCACTCGATGCGACCGCCAGAAACCGATCCATCGACCGATCGGCCATCGCATCCCCAAGCCATGACGCGTCCCTCACCCCGTCCGCGCCACGCAGAGGTGACGTCATGCGTGGGGGGATCGCCCGGCCGAAAAGAAAAAGCATCGAGGCAACAAGGATCTCCATTTCAGTCTTCTTACTCATCAAATTGGGCTTGTGGTTTAGGGGTATGACGCTCCATTCGCATTGGAGAGGTCCCGGGTTCGATTCCCGGCGAGTCCATCTTTTTTTTGTTTTTGGTTCGTGTTGGTGTGGGGGAGATCAACTTATCTTTTATTTACTCGTTGATTGATAATGCGACATCCACGATAGGAATGGAGGTTCATCAGCTTAGTTGATATGGAGAGAGAAGAGGGACAAGAGGGACGAGAGACAACCAGAAGAGAAGAGCGAAAGCCCGGTGGAAGCACGTGACCCGGTCACCTGACCGCCGGTTGTCGTCTGCGGTCTCACGCTGTGTCTGCGCGCTATGAGGAGGAGGATCCTTGACGGTGAAATCTGGGTGAAATCTCACATCATGAGCCTCGAACTGTAGGTCTCTTGGGATGGGGGGAAGGAAGAGTCGGGGGGGATGGTGGTCCTGGTCCAGATACTATAGTACTAGTATCATATATATATCTGTATATATATGTATATTATGTGTAGTAGTATATATCTACTTTGTCTATTTGTTCTGGCCTCATGAGCTCACGAGAGGAGAGAACGTCCTGATTCGGGTTCCAAACATGACCATGACCAGATCGCCCGGAGTCCATGGGACTGGATGATTGTACACCAGACGCAGCCATCGGAGGATGATTATATTACATCGAGGGATACCATCATCCCTCTCCGCCTTCCCAACCCGAACAGGAACCTCTGCAGAATCCTCCCCTCACCGCCTCCCGTGGGGGAGAGCGTCCGCCTGGCCTGCCTTTTCAGGCCACCATCAGGCCACCACTCGGTGTCGTCTGGCTTTCCGCATGCGGGGGGACAAACGACTGGTAGAGAGTAAGGTAGATAGTAAAGGAGATAGTAAAGGAGTACGTAGTCCGTCGATGGACCCCGTGGGGCACGTCATTTCGACCCCCTGTCGCTCGGGAAGATCGACTACGGCAGTCTACACGACAGCTCCACAAAGCACCCCGGCTATACATCGGTCGGTCCATTGCAACTCGCGCGGTGATCCTGTCTCTCGGCGGGGGGGACGAGCATGAAAGATCCAAGTCTAAATTAACATTTGTCTATCATCCGGGTCCGACCCAACCAGGGCCAGCGCCACACACACACAAAAAAAAAGAAAGGCAAAGTTTTGAAAAAGAGGGGGCAAATATGTATCAAGAAGAGAAAAAGACCGAACACCGGAACCTACACCACGCACTCCACCCTCGCGGGGCGTGCGCGAAAGAACTCCGTCCGTCGTCACCGTCACATTTACAGAGCAGCCAGGGCGGCGAAGACAGCCACCACGGCGCCCGAGAGGGAGGCGGAGAGCCCGCTGGCACCGCCGGTGTACAGACCGGAGGAGGAAGCGGCGGCCGCGCTGCCGGACGAGGAGGAGGACTTGCCGGAGGTGGAGCTGGAGCCGGAGCCGGAGCCAGAGCCAGAGCCGCTGGAGCTACCGGAGGAAGAGGAGCCGCTGGCAGAGCCGGAGCCGATGGCACCGGCGCCGGACGCAGAGCCGCTGGGCCTCAGGGAGTAGGTGCCGTTGCCGTGGGCGGTGCCGTTGACCCCGGGGCGACCGACGGTGAAGGTGGGCTTGGCCCCGGCGGCGCCGGCGGCCCCAGTGGCGGTGGTGATGACGGCGGGCTTGGAGCCAGCGCTGCCGGAGGCGGAGGCGGTGGCGGAGGCGACGGCAGCGGACGAGGAGGCGGAGGTGGTGGTGTTGCAGGTCAGGTCGAACAGGGGGGTGGTGCTGAGGGTGCTGCCGACGATGCCGAAGCTGGGGTTGGGGGTGGTCGGGCTGGCGTCCTGCAGGATGTACCACCAGGTGTTGGTGTTGCCGAACAGAGGGCAGCCGACCTCATCCCAGTAGATCTTGGCGTTCTCGATGGAGGCGATGGCCTCGCCCTCGGAGTCGCCGCTGACGGGCCACCCGGTCTCGGTGATCCAGACCTCCTTGTCGCCGGCCACGGCCTTGGTCTTCTCGACGGACTCCAGGAACAGGGCCTTGGCGTCGGTGATGGCGTTGGCCATGGTGCTCTGGAAGAAGGGGTAGCCGTCGAAGCCCAGCCAGTCGACCGCCTCGACGACGGCGGCGTTGGAGGTGTTGGCCCACGAGTCCCAGGTGTCGACGTGGCCGATGGGGGCGTCGGCCAGGGAGGTGCCGGCGATGACGGCGCGGACCTCCTTGATGTACTCGACGAGGTCGTCCGGGTTGACACCGACCCCGGCGTCGGCCTCGACACCCTCGACGGAGTTGCGGTACAGATCCTCCGAGCCGACGGAGATACCGACGACGAGCTTGCCGAACTCCTCGCCGTAGGTGGAGATGGCGGACTTGAGGGCGGCGAGTTCGTTGGTCATGTCACCACCGGAGGCCCACAGACCCAGCAGCAGGGAGGTGTCCTGGGCGATGGCGGCGGGGATGGCCTCGATGGGGGTGTCGGTGGTGTAGGCTTGCTGGAAGGGGAGGTCAGCTTCTCGTGTTTGGTCTCTTTCTGATTTGTTTCAGAGGGTGGAGGGAGAGAGAGAGGAGAACGTACGATCATGGTGTAGAGACGGGCGCTGGTGAAGCCAGAGGTGCCGACGAGGGACTTGGCGACCTTGAACTCGGCCTCGAAGTCGGCCTGGAACTTGGAGCTGTCGTCAGAGTACATGTTGCCGTAGTTGAAGCCCTGGTAGGCGGCCTCGGCGGAGAGGGCGAAAGCCGCCAGCTGGGCGAGCTGCATCTTGGAGAGCATTGTGAAGGAGTGTATTGGTTGAGGGATTAGAGAGAGCAGGGGTGATTTCTTCGAAGACAACGAATGTAAGGAACAAGGGAGAGTGAATACCCGAGTTCAGGAGAAGATTCTAAAGAATGGAAGAATAAAGAGGGATGAGGAAGAAACAGAAGAAGAGGAGGAAGAGGAGGAGGAAGAGGAAGAGGAGAAAAGGCGGAGGATAAAGAGTGCCGCGGGCGAGGAGGTGAGTAAGCCCGGCCAGGGGAGACCGATGGATGGACCCAATCCAGGCCAACTCTAGACCCTGCCACGGCGGTGGATTCGCTGGATTGGCCGCAGCCGGAAATTCGGCAGCCCCGTCAGCCTGGACAGCCGCCCAATCAGCAGAGCGGGTGCCTGAGTCGGGCCCACCACGCCACCAGACGGGGGTGGGGCGACGCTGCCACGGTGGCGGCCACATGGGCCAATGAGGAATGTGCCAACCGGGATGGCCCCTCTTCGGTGGGCAGCCTGGGCAGCCAGGAAATTGGCACCACTGGGACGGTGGCACCAGTCCGTTAGTCACGCACCGCAAACGGACTAGCGGGGAGTGGGCGAATGGCGAGCCGGGCTAAAGCCGGTAGTCCCGCGGGAGGCCCAAAAGTGACTCGGGTAAAAATAGTAGTTCGCTATTCTTAGGCAGAGAGATCCTTCCTTGTTCATCATTCTTGTCCATTCTGGATAGTATGTAGTAGTAGTAGTAGTAGTAGTAGTAGTAGTAGTAGTAGTAGTAGTAGTAGTAGTAGTAGTAGTAGTAGTATCCCTCCCTCCCCCTCCCCTGTCCCGTTCCTGCCCCTGCCCCTGATGGTCCGAGTCCGACACCCGCATGCGGTGGGTGTCACCCTGGATCTACTATCTATCTAGGGCATCACGACAGACAAGTTGCGACCAAGGGTCGTAGGCGGGCCAGAGACCCTTTGTCTCGCTGGACAACCGGGAGAGTCATTGTGATGGACAGGTCGGAGGGGGTGGGACTCGGTATTTACTGCAGTGGTGCAGTGGTGCAGCGGTGATGCCGGTCACCTGACCGTTCCTGGAGGTGGTGGATGGTGGATGACGCGGACGGGCGAGACCCGTCGCTCTTGTCTTTTCTTTTCTTCTTCCCCCCGCACTGGCCACCTCCCTTCCTCCCTTCGATTCATTCAGGGACAGCGCCAGGGGAAGAAGGGATGAGTCCGGCGGATTGCCCGTTCCCAGCATCCACTGGCAGGGTGACATCGTGGAATCTCTCCGGTGCAGCACCGCTGCCTCCTTTGATCTATCCAGTGGACATGTCTGTCTGTCTGTCTGCCTGCCGACCCCAACAGTTCCCGCCGCCTCAGGCCTCCGGGCCTCCCCCGGAGCCTGATCAGGCCAACCGCCATCCCCCCCCGGCTGAGTCAGACTCATCCCGTGCGCCGCTCTTCAAACACCCAGGATCGGGAGGATCTGTCATCCCCCATCCTCCATCGTTGGGCTGCCTCTTTCGCAACGAGGGCTCCAGATCGATACCTTCGATGAGAGTGGGCAGGGGTGCAGGGTGCAGGGCATAAGCTGGCCAGGGGACTGTGCTGGGAGGTGGTCCTCCCACAGAAGCCAAAGGGAAGGGAAGGGAAGGGAAATCATACCAGAGGGGACAGAGGGAAGGACTGAGCAGATGAGAAGGGTCATCCTGGAGCTTCGCGTTTCGGATCCGCTATGTTGGATTGGGGCTGTCAATGGCAACCCTCTCTCCACGCCCCGAAACCGAATTGGCCCCCATGCGGGCGGGTGGCTGAGGCAGCAGGAGGGAAGGTTGCCCGCGGCTCAGTTGCTCCGGTCAGCCTTGGGGATCGATCGTACTTAAGAGTCTCGTGTCTGGTCGGGACCTGTTCAGAGTGCCAGAATCGGTCGAATATGATGACCACCGGATGAAGGTGACTCGGATGGTTCTGTCCGGATCGACCGCACCACCAACATGCCACGCACTGGAACTTAGCGTCCGATACGAGCGTCGGATTCGCCATCGTTCACCGACTCGAGCTTCGAGGGCGGAGATGCCAGCCATCGATCAGGTGCGGTTCTCCGTCCCTCTGAGTTGTAGTGCAGTTCGACAGTTTCCCGGCAGATGAACATGACCTGAGAGAATCGTCACCTGTTTCTCAATGGTGATGGGCTGTGCCAGCCACATTTCACCTAACAGGTACCCGGGTACCGAAGGAGGTGCGATCTGGAAGATATGCCTGGCCTCCCGGTTCCTGACCAGAGGGTCCTACAGTCTGAAGTAGACACCTCAACACCGTTGTGTCACCGGGTAGTTTCCCCGGGTACGATGGTTGACTGGGGTTGATATCCCCGACGGTCAGCTCAGCCATCCAAGGCGTATATTCCCAGTCCTTCATTCTGCTTGGATGGAGGTGATGGCTGATCCGATCGTAGTAAACATATCGGCATCGTACTCACGATGTGCTTTTCCCGGCCAGTCAGTCCACCAGTTCCTCGCTGGACCGTTCTGAGGTCCACCACCGGTGATTTGTTGAAGTACCGCCCAGCTGAAAAGGCAATCCTGGCCGTTCGAGTCACCCGAACTGGATTGGCCTTCAGGCCGGGCGACCGCACTGGACGTAAGAATTAACCGTGAGTGTTACACGATGCTTCGATCGAGTACCGACAGCAGGAGCCCGGACGCGGCATTCCTCGGCCCACAGGATGACCTCGTTACACACCTCAAGCCTGCGGGGTGGGCAGGGTCTTCACAGATCATCGCTGGGTCCGTCCGTCCCTGCAGATCAGGCATACTGGGCCCGACCGGGGCACTTGGTACGGCCGTGGTGGTCGATTGTGTCTGACATGATCGCCCGAGTCGGTCCATGTCGACATCCGCATGCATGCGAACCATGAGGGTCCGACGTCTGACGCCGCAAACACAAAATGAAAAGCCCAACTGTCATGTGCCGTTGAAAGCCGCGCGGTCTGATGTAAAAGTGATGGAAATAAGACCGTGGATGGCATCATGATGCCGGCATTCCCTCTCCCAGGGTCAACCACCCCCGGTACCGTAAATGCCTCTCTACATCGAGCTGGCAATGGGGGAAAAACGCGTGGCCTGGTGGCAGGGTCCCGATATAAAACTCGAGGCTGCCAGTCTGCAGCACCCATCCTCTGCAACCCTCCCAAGCGTCAGACAGCGTCTTACCAAATCCGAGACTAACCATGTCGTGCCCACGCATTCTTGGCCTCCTGGTCCTTGCCCTCTCCGGCACTGTCCTGGGCCAGATCGTCGACGGCGGCAAGTATGATGTCCCGACGGCCGGACCGCCTGCCAGCTTCTTCGCCGCGGCAACGACGCTGCCCGTCGCCACACTGCAAACTGCGGCTGCCCGGGCGAGCATCGTGCCCCCCAAGGCTGTCTACCCCGTGAGTCGCGAGAGCGGCGCCCCCCTGTCGACCATCCACAGTGACTGGGTCCGATTCAACCAGGTAGGCGCATGTCTGACCCGTGTGGACGACCGAACTGACGACTCAGGGTGCCGCGCTCAGCTGGGTGGCGGACATGGACGTCGACTGCGATGGCAAAGACTGGAAGTGCACCGTAAGGGAGAGCTTTGCAACGGAATCGCAGCCCCCACTGACCGGCCAGGCAAACGGCGATGGCCAGCCGCAGACCAACTGGGGCGCGTTGGCCGCCTACGAGGTGCCCTGGATCGTCATCCCCGACCAGTTCCTCGTGGCCAACACCAATCTCCTCCCGGGCAACAACGTGGCGGCCGTGATATGGTGAGTATGCTGAACACGAACCCGATGTGTCCGGACCTCCCAGGGAGCCCTCAGCGAGGAGTTCTCCTTTTGCCCCAGTGGCCTTCCGTCGCGATGCGTCCAGGCTGACCTTCCCAGCAACGGCAAGATGTTCTACGGCATCCTGGGGGACTCGAACGGCGACAACCCCCAGATCACGGGCGAGGCCTCGTGGGTGATGGCCCGGACCTGCTTCCCCGATGAGGGCCTCAGCGGCGGCAAGGGACACACGGCCGCCGACGTCACCTGTAAGACCAGACGGACCCTGGCGATCTGGGCTGGATTGTGCTAACAGATAGAACCAGACATCGTCTTCACCGGCAACAATGCCGTGCTGCCCCCCAGCGCCCTGAACCGGAACTACCTCACCAACTTCGGCACCCTGCGCGCCATGGGCGACAAGCTGGTGGGGGATCTTGTATCCAACCTGAAGCTGTCCCCACGGAACTCGACCCCGACCACCCTGGTGTCCCGCGCCACTCCCACCGAGGGTATGTCGACTTAGTCCCGGGTGTTTATCGCCGATTCCACAGAGGTACCTTGCTCACTGACGACTGCATTCGGCCTGCGACCATGGAGTTGCAGCTGGCCGTTGACGATTGCTGCCTGACCGGCGAGGCGTACCAGATATTAAAGCGAATGTCACCATCTAGCTAGCGAGTCATTTAGGAATCTACCGTACTCCGATGATCCCACGTTCACTGAAGCCTGACATGAGCTGACAGTAGACAGTAACATACCCGGAATCTCAATACAAAAAGGTAAGAGGTGGTCGACCTGGTCGAGCCGGGTTGGATACCTCCCCCACAACGTAGAGAGACATCTGGTGCAAAGACACCCAAAGCAGCAACCGAACGGCTGTCCCGATCTGCATTCAACATCGGCAAAAAAAACATACAAACAGGAGGGATTCGCTGGTGGTCACCCACCCAACTACTAACCTCCCGGCGTGTGGCTTAAGTACGGCTGAGCGGACGGGAAGCCCTGTTCTCCACACCCTATGGTCGTATGTATCAGGAAGAAGGGTAAATGAGGTTGTATAGAGCGGTTCGAAAAGAACGGGGGGCGAGGAGGACCCCTTGGGGATGATTTTGAGGAGAGCGACCGGGCGAAGAATGCATCAACGGGAACGGAGCGGGAGAATGGATACTTTCCCGGTTCGAGCGTGGGCTGGGATGGCCTCAACACCGACAATATCACAGGTCCTGGCCTGCAGCCGCATAGCGTACGCGCCGTGGAGGGGCTCTGAAGCAATTCCACCGAGAGCAAGGTCCGAGTGATGTCGATATGGTGGAGTCATCGGGGATAATGCTGGCACTGCTGGCACTCCAAGCACGGATCCACCGCATCGGACGGATATTCGTTCACCAGACGAAGCCAGTCGGATCCACTTGTCTTCACCCAGGTTGTCTGCAGGCCGCACTGACACGTCGGCCTCGAGATCTCTCCAATGCAGACGTCGCGCCATGGATGGATACTCCCGATCGGGACCCCGGACACCAGGCGTGCTTCTGGCCTGATTGGACAGGGCGGAGCGATGAAACATCGTATCTGCAGCGGTCGATTATCAATCTCGTGGTAATAATCGGACGGCGGCTGTTGTGACATCCGGATCCACAGCTGAAGGATCTCAGGCTGTCTGGCTTGTTCTCTTGGCGCCCTCTGCCCGAGTCCCGCAAGCCCTAACTAAGGGAGTCAGTCAGTCACTCTCTCCACTGCAGCATTCCCATTTCCGTCACCCCGTCACGGTCCTACTCGATCCAACCCGAGTTCTGACCATCTAGATACGGCCTACAGTCTACACCCACCGCCGCGGCCATCAGCAACAACAGCCCTACCCGCGGGGCTGTGGCACCCGTCGCAAGTGAAACGCCGAAGCCCTGAAACCGAGTCAGTTGCGTGTGCCGCCCGTCTCCCTTTTCGGGCCGCTGATTGGCCCCGGCTGGCATGCGGGTTTCTGGTTGATGAAGCCACAGGAGATGACAGGAAGCGACCCGAAATGACAGGCCCTATCTAACAGGCCATGGCGGCAGAGGGACTGGCCCTCGAGGGTCCGCCAGGATCCGGCCTCACGGACCTGTCGCCAAGAGGTTGATTGCGAACGGTCCTTTCATCTCGCCTCCTCGCCCTCCATCCCATCCTATTTTTATATTTTGATGCTCGCCTTCGCTCCTCTCCTCGAGTCGGCTCTGATCTGATCTCTTTCCATTCTGTCTTCGACTCGTCCTTCGTTTCTCCATCCCTCGTTTACCTTCCTTCATTTGCTTTGCGTGGCTGGTCCACTGTTGACGGCATTCCACTCGTTGTCTCCGCAAGCCGGAATTCCCTTCTCTAGACACTTTTCTTTTAGATCTTTCTTTTGACTTTCCTTACCTAACTCGGAAAATTCCAAAAAAAAAAAAAAGAGATCAACCACCGCCAGCATGGATTCCCTCTGGTATGAGATGCTCAACGACACCCTCTGCTACGCCAACCTCTGGGCCTTGGCCTGCCTGATCGCCCTCGTGTTCACCTGGCAGGTCTCCCTGCGTATCGCCGCCCACCTGCGTCGCCTGGCCAGCTTCACCGACTCGCGCCAGCTCTACCACCGCATGCCCCGGCCGCGCATGGCCTGGCTGAAGCGCCATCTGTTCGATGCCCCGCTGCTGCGGACCCGGCACAACCGCGAGTGGCAGCTGTCGTCCGCCGTCAACATGGGCACCTTGCCCGGCCGCTTCCATGCCCTGCTGCTGGCTGGGATCGTCGCCATGAACGTCGCTCTGTGCACCAACACCGTTCCTTACGGGGATAAGGAGTCCACCGTCGCCGAGCTGATCCGCAACCGCGCCGGCTTCATGGCCACTGCCAACCTCTTCCCCCTGCTGGTCATGTCCGGCCGCAACAACCCGTTGATCCGCCTGCTGGGCGTCTCCTTCGACACCTGGAACCTGCTGCACCGCTGGCTGGGGCGCATTGTCGTGCTGGAGGCCTTGACTCATGTCATTGCGTGGGGCGTGCCCAAGGTGCAAGAATGTAGGTCGGACTGTCCATAGATGGCGGACTCCCTCTAACGTGGCACAGACGGATGGGCAACGGCTCTCGGGACCCTGAAGAAGCCATTCATGTTCAACGGTTTGATGGTGAGTCCTCTTCGAGAAATGAGGGAGGACAAGAATAACTGACATGGAGGTGTGTAGTGCTTGATAGCCCTGTTGGTCATACTCTGCCAGTCGCCCTCTCCCATCCGCCACGCCTTCTACGAGACCTTCCTGCACCTGCACATCGCTCTGGCCTGCGTCGCCGTGGGATTCATCTGGCATCACGTCTACCGCTACTCCTGTCGCTACTACTTGTACGCCGCTGTGGCGTTCTGGGCTTTCGAGGTATGCACCCTGACACCCCCCCTTGAAGGACGAGGAGAGGGTCGAGAACCAGAGCCAGAACAAGCTAACCCGACCTCCTAGCGACTCACGCGCTTCGTCATTCTGGGCTACCGCAACTACCGCGTTGGCCACCGCACCACGGCTTACCTCGAAGCCCTCCCCGGCGACGCCGTCCGCGTCACCCTGCAGCTGGCCCGGCCCTGGACCTTCGCCCCGGGCCAGTACTGCTTCATCTACATCCCTTCCATCGGCGGGTGGACCTCGCACCCCTTCTCCATCGCTTGGGGCGAGACCGGCCCGTCCTTCCCGGGCTCCTTCAACGAGAAGGTCCAACTGGAGACGGGAGACGACATGGTGCTGGAGGACCTGAATTCGCGCAAAGCCTCGTCCATCTCCCTGCTGATCCGCCGGCGCACCGGCTTCACCGATCGCCTGTATCGCAAGGCCGAAACGCATGCACGCCTGCAGATGCCCCCGGATAACATCGGGCACCCCAATGGGATGGGACCGGCGGGGGGACGTCCCCCGTCGACCGACTTCCGCGCCACGCCCCTCAAGGTGTCCGCGCTCGTCGAGGGCCCGTACGGGGACCTGCACAGTCTCGACTCGTACGGCACGGTGATGCTGTTCGCGGGCGGCGTGGGCATCACCCACTGCCTGCCCTTCATCCACCACCTGGTGCAGGGCCACAGTGACGGGACCGTGGCGGCGCGACGCGTCACCTTGGTCTGGATCATCCAGTCGCCCGAGCATCTGGACTGGATCCGGCCGTGGATGACCACCATCCTCGGCATGGAGGGCCGACGCGACGTGCTCCGCATCCAGCTCTTCATCACGCGGCCACGCAATCCGCGCGAGATTAGGAGCCCCAGCGAGACGGTGCAGATGTTCCCGGGGCGGCCGAACGTGGACACGCTGCTGCGCATGGAGGGGGAGCACCAGGTGGGCGCGATGGGGGTGATGGTGTGCGGGAATGGGGCGCTGAGCGATGATGTGCGCCGCGCGTGTCGCCAACGGCAGGGGGGGTACCAGCTGGACTTCATCGAGGAGAGCTTCACCTGGTGATTCTTCTGATTGATGCCAGGCCAGTGGAGCTCTGAAGCACTCCCGGCAGCTCCCGCACTTTCTCGTCGTATGTCATGGCTCTGCCTTTCCCTGCGGCGTGTATCGTCATCAGTTAGCCCGTTTATAGTGTGGACAATGTAGCACCGTGGAGAATTATATGGTGATCTACGTGATCATTCCCGACAATGTACCCAGTGGATCGACAGTATATTTCCCGACTATGCGACTGCTGGGTGAACCGACAGACCTAGACAGCATTGCATTCCCACTGGCCTCCAAACACGGAGACGAGTGCCGCAAAAGAGCAACTCCAACCCCCGATTCGACAGCAGAACCCTAAAACACACGCCATGGACGGTCCTCCACAGATGGAATCCAAATGAGAAAATCACCCCTCCCCATCCCCATCGACTCCCTTCCTCGCCAGCCGCTGCATCTCCACCGTCCCCTCACAGACATACCCTGGAAAAGCCCTCGTCGGCACCCCCGCGGTGAGCATCTCGTCCAGCTCCTCGAAGGACCGCCCCTTCGTCTCGGGCAGCTCGACGAACAGAACCCCCAGGCTGATCGCCCCCAGCCCCGCGAAGATCCACCCGATCAGCCCTCCCAGGTCCGCCTCGTCGGAGTTGTACAGGTACGGCATCACCACGTTCCACACCGTCGAGAAGAAGTAGTTGAAGGTGAAGCCCACGGCCAGCGACTTGGCCCGGAGACGCACGGCCGACACCTCGCCCGCGATGGCCATGGCAGGCCCGATGGCGGGGCCATAGACCCACCAGGAGAGCTCGAGGAAGATGCCGACGACCCTGGAGGGGAGTGTGAGGAATCCGGGACAGATGGACGAATAGATCGATGGATCTAGAACGGGATAGACTCACCACAAGGCCGGACTCGAGTGGGGGAAGCACCCTGCGATGCCCATCACCGTGAACAGACCCGTCGACAGCCCGATGCCGAACAGGATCAGTCGCCGCCGCCCGCACACCGTCATCAGGTAGCCCGTCACCAGCGAGCTGGCGATGCCAAAGGCGATGCCGATCTCGGTCATCATGCCCGTCTTGGCCGACGACATGCCCGCCTGCACCAGGAAGTACGGCCCGTTGGTCATGAAGCTGGACCCGATGACCTGCGACAGCGCGTTGCAGTACAGGATGATCCGCGTGCGGCGCCAGTTGGTGCCGCGGAAGCAGTCGCGGAAGCTGGATTCGCGGGCCGCCTGGGTGCGCAGCTGCTCCTCCGTGTGGGTGCGCACGATGTCGTCGAGGAGGATGACTGCCTCGGAGGCCTGGTGGCCAAGTCGACGCAGCATGCGGCCGGCCTGGTCATGCTGGCCGTTCATGACGAGAAAGTAGGGCGACTCGGGCATGAATGGGAGGAAGAGTAGGATGACGCCGGGCCAGACCCAGCCTGAGGCGAAGAGGACCTGATTATCCGTTCAGTGGGACGATGCGGTGGTGGTGGTGGTGGTGGGGGGGGATGTCAAAAAGACAGACCTTGTACGCGGCATCGCTGGCCATCGACATGCGCGGCAGGGCGACGGAGGCGGCGATGAGATACCCGAGATTCTACCCGGCGATATCAGTTCTGGGGAAGCGTCTGATGGACCCTGATCATCATATCGAGTGGTGACACGCACCATGCAAAATGTAAACCCCGACAGAGCAATGCCACGCAGCTCCAGCGCCGTCACCTCGGAGATATACGTCTGACCCGTGGTCAACGCCAGCCCCAGCGCCAGCCCATTGACGATCTTGCCGGCGAGAAAGGCCCCCGGGGTGGCGGCCGTGTAGACGACGGCGATGCCCGCGGCGGACAGACACGCAGCCACCAGGAAGGCCGCGCGACGGCCGAATCGGTCCTGGAGAGGCCCCGCGGCGGTGGCGCCCAGCATGGTGGCGACTTGCGAGAGGGCATTCCACAGCGACTGCCAGTAGGCGGGGATCACGTAGGCCCCGGCGGTCCAGGTGCCAAAAGTGGTCCTGTGGGGAGGAGGAGGAGGAGGAGGGGGAGGGGTCAGTCAATCCGACAGACAGACTGACAGACAGACAGGAAGACTCACTCGAACGCGGTCATGGACAAGGCCAGGGAGAGCACAAGGTTGTCGAAGCCGTACATCAGGGCCCCGATGTTGCCGTACAGGCAGAACAGCACGACCCACGGGTTGTCGCGCAGGGCGTCCCACGTGGAACGGGGGGGAGACGAAGCATCCCCCGTGGCATTGGCATTAGCATTTGCATTCTCGTCAACCACCTCATGATGGCTGGTCTCGGACTTGTGGTCAGTCGACATGGTGGGGAGTGTGCCTCGACAGACCGTTCGGTCAGGGTAGAGGTCGCAGAAGAAGGGGACCGCATCGGGGGAGACTCGCGGAGAAATATGAACGTGCAAAACGGGCGTACCCCACGGGGAACCCGGTTCATGCATGTGCAGGGGCCTCGTTCCCAACTTCCTGGGGCGTGTGCCCTGTGCCAGGTTTCGAACGGAAATGCCGGGCTGATGAGGATCGTCGGGTCAGCCGTGGCCCCAGGGGATCGGCAATCCCGAAAACAAGGACGATCCCCGGGGTAATGCCCCGCGAGGGGGGGGTGGAGCATACGAGGAGGGATCGTCATGGTGATGATGATGATAATGATGGTGGTGGTGGTGGTGGTGCGGCTAGCCCTAACTGGGTCTACAGGATACAGGTTACATCTCACGGCTCACAGCTTGCAGTTCACGTTCAGACTTCGGACTTCATTCACGCTCCAATATAAACCATCTACTGCCACCCTATATCTATGTATCTGTATATTTACTGGAAACACACTGTCTCCCCCGGCGCCAGCACCGTCGGATACGTGGTCGCACCCAGGACGACCTCGACCGCCATCTCGCGCGTCGCCTCGACCGTGAGGGCCTCTCCCTGCGCCCATCGCAGGTGAAGATCGCCCCGGGGCGTGTGCAGCGTCCCCTCGGCCGCCTCGAGCAACTCACGGCGCGGGGCGATGCGCACGCGCGCGAAGCCGGGCTCGAGGGGCGTGACGCCGAACAGCTGCGTGACGATCTCATTGACGGGACTGGCGCTCCAGCCGTGGCAGTCGCTGCGGGCGTTGACGTCGTCCTCGGCCCACGTCGTCAGGTTCTGGGCCATCATCGCCCGCCACGGCGCCAGCAGCTGGGCGAACACCTCGGCGTACAGGCCCGTGTGCTCGGCCGCGCGGAAGACGTAGAACTGCATGGCGTACGAGCAGCGCGCCAGGCCGGGCGCCGCCAGGGTCTGGCGCAGCAGCCGGCGCGCAGCGTCCCCGGTCACCGTGTCGGTGAGGATGGCGAAGACCTGCGTGTGCTGGCTGTACTGGGCCACGCCCGGGCCATCCTGGTAGAAGGCGGAGGCCTCCCCGCGACACTGGGCGTTCACGGCGGCCTGGAGGGTGGCGACGCGGGCGCGGTACTCGTCGGCGGTGCTGCGGCGGCCGACGAAGTCGCACAGGTCGGCGGCATGGCGCAGGGCGTAGGCATACAGGAGGCTGTTGACCGTGGCGGCGCCCGTGGCGTGGTAGGCCGGGGGCATGCACGAGGCGAAGATGTGGCCCGGCACCATCCAGGCGGCCACCCAGTCGACGAAGGGCCAGGTGTCGGCCTCGAAGCGGCCCACGAGGCCGCGGGCGGCGTCCAGGCGGGCCTCGAAGTGCTGCACGATGCCGTCCACGGTGCCCAGGTAGCGGCGGACGAGGGCGGCGTCGGCGTGGTAGCGCAGGTGGTCGTGCAGCATCAGGATCCAGAACAGCGAGAACAGCGGGATCTGGCGGCTGGGGAAGCCGCTGGGCGACTGGGCCCCGATGAGCCCGTCGGGCGTGCGGCTGGCGTCGAACTCGGCCAGCGTCTTGCGGGCCAGCCGGTCGTCGGGCGACAGCTGGTAGCCGAAGCGCATCTGCAGGCGCGCGTCGGCGGCGAACTGGTTCTGCTCATAGAAGGGGCAGTCCTCGTACGTCTCGTGGCGGCAGTTCTGCAGCGTGCGCAGGCTGATGGCCCAGATGCGCATCAGGTCCGGGGGGGTGGCCTGGAGGAGGCGCGTGGTGACGGGCAGGGGGTACGAGGTCTCGCGCAGCGCGATGCCCGAGACCGTCAGGGGGGCGTCGGCCGTGACGATGTCCAGCTGGCAGTAGCGGAAGCACCGGAACCAGAAGGGCTCGAAGGCGTGGGCGGGCTGGCCGGCGGCGACGGTATAGAAGTCCCGGGGGCCGTACAGGCGCGCGCGGCCCCCCCGGGGATCGGATCGATCGGCCTTGGAGCGCGGCCGGGGGACGGGCGACGTGTCGACGCCGAGGTCCTGTTCGTAGCACTCGGCATACAGCAGGCTCACCGCGGCCCCCGCGCCCCCCGGCAGGCCAGGCGCACAAAGGCCGTCAGCAGATGCGCCACGGCCAGATCCACCGTCACGCGGGCGCGCGCCGGGACGACGACGGGCTGGTCGGCGCGGATCAGGGCCGTCCACTGGTCGGCGGAGACCGCGCCGTGGGTCTGGATGACGCCGTCCAGCCGGCCGGGGGTCTCGGGCAGCGCGGGGATGGGCCGCGGGGCCAGGCGCCACGGACTCACGACGGGCAGCATCTGGACGGCGGCCGTCTCCTGGGGCACGGCGGCCGGCCAGGCGGCGTCGTCGTAGGGCGGCGAGTGCCAGCCGGCGAGGGCGGCATCCTCGGTGACACGCTCGTTGATGCACAGGAAGGGGGGGCCCAGCAGGTAGTTCCACTCGGATCGGGGCACGATGCGGCGGGTGGTCTCCTCGCAGCAGCGCCACGGGGTGTCGGTGCCGACGGGGGGCCGCCCCGGGACGGCGGGGACCAGCAGGAAGCCCGGCCGCGGCCGGCTCACGATGGACGACGAGCCCGGGACGAGGCTGGAGTAGCGCAGCACGCGGGCGCTGAGGACGTTGCGGTGGCGGCCGCGGCGGAGATGCGGCCGGATGTCGACGGTCTCGTAGTGCCACTGGCCCCGGGGCGACTTGCAGGGCCCGAAGCTGACGCGGTGGCCGTTGACGAACAGCCGGTAGCGGCTGTCGGCGGAGACGTGGAGGAGCACTGGCTGATCATCCTGATCATCCTGATCATGATCATCGGGCTGCCACGAGAAGGTCTTGCGGAAGAGGAAGAAGCGGGCGGGCTGGTTGTCCTCCTCGCGGTAGTGGGAGGGGGGGAGCCAGACCCAGGGGGGGTGCAGCGACCAGTCTTCCATGGTTCTGGTTCTTCTCTCTGCTCTGGCGAGGAGACGACGGGGCATCCAGAAAGAAGCTCAAGTAGGGCTGAGGGGGAGGGAGGGTTAAGTAAGGTATGATGTTGTAAGTATGTATGTATACTTACTACGGACGGTCTGTGCCGGTCGGATATCCCGCTCGGGGGGTGTTGGCCCGATACGAGACAGTACAATACAATACGGTACGGACATGACCTGACAGCCCGAAACCCCAAACCCTAACCCGTTTGGGTTTTTCAGCCCCCGAACCCCTACCCTAAGGGAATTGGGGTCCATTATGGATTACTCGAGGCAGTCGGATGACTAACTAGTCTTCCATCCTGGATCATTCGCCACTGTCGCTCTTAATTAACGGGTCTTCGCCCCGCACCTCCCTCCCCACACCTGCAACCGAACAGCTGCCCTCTGACTGCTACTACTGCTGCTACTACTCTTACTACTGCTGCTGCTACTATTCTTACTACTCTTACTACTTCTATTAATCCTCCCTCATCATGTACCAGTTCGTCCTCGGTCGCTCCAGACCCGCCCTCTCCAACCTCGGCCAACGCCTGCCGGGTATGCCCTCGCGAGAAGCACAGGACGCACAGGAAGGATGGACTGACCCGAAGAACAGACAGGCCCCCCATCGCCCGCTCCGACAGCTACCACTCGGACGGCTCGCAGCGCGGCCACATCCCCCTGCGCTCGCTGCGCGTGCAGGGCGCCGCCTGGGGGGCCGCGGGGGCCAGCATGTACGCCACCCTGCACGGCGTCTACCTGATGCTGCGCGCCTTCCGCCAGATCCGATATATTTAGCAGGAACAAATAGCATGATCGTGGCTCTGGCACCTCCTCCTCCTCCGCCGTAGTACGTAGTACAACGTAGACTTCCATCGTAATTCTCCATCAGGTGGCGAAGGTCGGGTTCGTCGTGACGTCACGACCCGAGTGGCGTCGGGATGCCCTCATTTCCTTCTCCTTTCCCCCATCACATCCTCATGCCCCATCCCTCCTCCACCCCCCCTTCGCTATTCTGCCATCCGGACCAGAAGAGAGAGGATGATGCAACGCTCCGATCTCGTCCCCGGCGACCACCGCGTGTCCGCCCAGCAGCAGCAGTAGCGCTTCATCGACATGATCAGCCACAAGGTGCGCAACCCGCTGTCGGCGATCCTGCACTGCACCGATGATATCCTGGACGGCGTGGCCTGGCCGGGCCGGGGGGGAAGACGGGGGGAGGGGGAAGGATTGGGATGGGGATGGGGATGGGGATAGGGTTAGGGTTGGGGATAATGATGCCGACAGGATCAACCTCTGCGTGGCACACCAGACGAAAATCATCGCGACCAGCCCCGGCGCCAGCAGGCCATCGCCTTCGAGTACCAGGTCGACCGAGGCCCGCGTCGGCTGGGTGCTGGCCGACATGCACCGCATGAGCCCAGGTGCTCATCAACCTGCCGGACCACGACGGTTGCGTTGAAGCCCCTCTTCGGGCGAGACTCTCGTCCAAAACGTCCCCACAAGCGAACGCGATGAAGGCGAGTTGGCATCACTGGGTCGCCACCGTCTCCCAAACCGTACAGACCTTCGCGTTGCCCCGGGAGGATTGCCTCGACATCGCCCAACGAGACGGCGTCCATCGCCCCGGAAAAGACACGCGAGCCGGTCATGATATCATCATCATCATCTTCGCCAAAAGCAGGGTCAGGATGCGCGAGGAAGTTTGATATCCGTGTCATTGTCCGAAACGGGTAGCACACGGCATCCGACATGTTGCTCGAACCGACGCCGCGATGGTGACCATCTCGGTAGGTACGGCTTATATATAAACCATAAACCGGCACACCGAACATCTGCATTCTGAATCCCATGAGCCGGAAGACATCACCATGGCCCACTCCTCCAACTGGTCTCTGTGGACAACGATGGCTCTCTGGGCCGCGGGGGTGCGCGTCCTGACGCGGCATCTGGGCATCCAGCCCGAGTCGTCGGCCGTCCTGCTCGGGGAGATCATCGGCTCCTGGCTCGTCCTCAACGCGCTGCTCCTTGGGCTGAAGACATGGTACCGCCGCCGATACAGTCCCTTCCGGGATATCCCCGGCCCCGAGGTCAGTATGCCCCCTGGCGACCCCCCCCCCCCGGACGTGGACGTGGACTGGACTGGGCTGATATCGGGTGTGTGGCAGCCCGGCCCCTGGCTCTACGGCCACGCGTTCGACATCTTCGACGAGCCGCTGGGCCGCCGGATCACGGACTGGGGGAACGCGCAGGCGTACCCGCACGGGCTGATGCACTTCTTCGGGCTCTTTGGGGTCTCGTATCTGGTGCCCACAAGCCCCGCGGCCCTGGCGGAGGTGCTGAGCACGCGGGCCTACGACTACGTCAAGCCCGCCGGGTTCAAGCGCTTTACGCGGCGGTTCTGGGGCCATGGCATCGTGTCGCAGGAGCAGGAGGAGCACCGGCTGCATCGGAAGACCTACCAGGCGGTCTTCAACCAGGGCAACATCGCCCAGGCGCGAGGGCCGCTCTCGACCAAATCCCGGCAGCTGGTGGACCGCATCCACGGGCTGTGCGCGCCATCCCCGTCGCATTCGGCGATCGTCCCCGTCACCCAGCTGACGGCGAGGGTGTCGCTGGACGTCACGGGCCTCATCGCCCTCGGGGTCGACTTCGAGACCATCCTCGACCGGAACCCGCAGGTCCTGGAGGCGCACGAGGCCCTGTTCGCCGGCTCCCGCGACAAGCGGACGCTCTTCGCCCTGTACAACGCCGCACCGCGCTGGCTCGGGGGCCTGATCCCCCTGCGCGTCGCCCGGCGCATGGATGAGGCCAGCCGGGTGCTCCGTGGCGCCTGTCGGCAGGCGATCCGGTCTCGCGCCGCCGTCAAGGCGAACGGGCAGCGCCTGGACTTTGTCGCGCACCTGGTGCAGCAGGGGCTGTACGACGAGGAGGCCGCCATCTCCCAGATCATGGTCATCCTGGGGGCGGGCTACGAAAGCACGGGGGGCACGCTGGCCTGGATCCTCTACTGCCTGGCCACGCACCCGGACAGCCAGGCGGCGCTGCGCCAGGAGGTGCGGTCGAGGTCGAGGCCGATGGACGAGTCCGACTACGAGGCGCTCCCCCTGCTGAACGCCGTCGTGCTGGAGGCGACGCGCCTCTACCCGGCCTTCTCGTTCCTGCTGCGCAAGACGATCCGGGCGACGGCCATCAGCGGGCGGGCGATCCCCCGGGGGACGTACGTGGCGCTGTGCCCGCACATGGTGAATCACGCCCGTCACCTCTGGGGGCCCGACGTGGAGGCGTTTCGCCCGGAGCGCTGGGTGGATCGGTCGAGCCCGGCAGGCCCCAAACTGGATGCCACGGGGGGCGCGTCCGCGGCCGTGTGCATGCTGTCCTTCTTCTCCGGCGCCCGCAGCTGCGTGGGACGGGCGCTGGCGCTGGCCCTGATGAAGCGGCAGGTCGCCCTGCTGGTCGACCACTTCCAGCTGGACCCCGTGGGGGGGACGCCCCAGGCCTCGGGGCTGTTCGCCACCAGTCCACCGGCGGATCTGCACGTCCGGTTCACGCAGGTCCGGTAGCAAGTAGTTCTATGTATCTAGCCAGGAAGTGAGTTACCGGGGCACCCGGATCGAGCCGGATTGCCCGGATGTAGGGAGGGAGGGAGAAGAATCCGGAAGGGTTACTTACAGTCGACCGGATGCGGGTATGGGGCGACGAACCCTAACTCGAAGAGACCGCCCCCGCAAATGCACGTTCTTGCAAAATGAAAGCATCATCCACTCGTAGCCAGGTCCAGAGCATCCGGCTATATCACCGGCGACGGCGACGGCGACGGGGGGAAACACAGCACCCAGCAACCAACCGACCATGGAGGCTATGGAGGCTGGACCCGTCCGCCAGCCGCTCGACGTCCCGTCGCTGGAGGCGTATGTCCACCGCGCCGTGCCGGCGATCCAGACGCCCCTGCAGGTGCACCAGTTCCCCCGGGGCCAGTCCAACCCCACGTACCAGCTCACGGCCGCCGACGGGGCGCGGTACGTGCTGCGGAAGAAGCCCCCCGGCCGCCTGCCCGCCCCGGCCGCGCATCCCATCGAGCGCGAGTACCGCATCCTCGACGCCCTGCGCCGCCACGGCGCGGTGCCGGTGCCCCGGGTGTACAGCCTCTGCGAGGATGCCCGCGTCCTCCAGACCCCGTTCTACATCATGGAGTTCCTGGACGGGCGCATCTTCGCGGATGGCCGCATGCCGGGGGTGAGCCCCCACCACCGGGCCGCCCTGTATGGAAACCCTAACCCTAACCCCAACCCAAACCCTAGACCCTGATAAACCCTACCCCCCCCCCCCTTCTGCTGGCCTCCTGCCTGCTGGTGGAGTTTGCTGACGGACGGACCCCGATCAAGGTGGCAGGACGCCATCAGGACGCTGGCCACCATCCACCGGCTGGACGTGCAGGCGCTGGGGCTCGAGACACTGGGCCAGCCGGCCGCCTTCTACCGGCGCCAGGGATCGACCCTGACCCGCATCGCCCGGCAGCAAGCCCATCCCCCCCGGGCCCCCCTGCCCCATCTGGCCGCGATGCACCGCTTCTTCGCCTGCGCCGCGAGCCAGCCCCGGGATCGCAGCACCCTGGTGCACGGTGACTACAAGATCGAGAATCTCATCTTCCACCCGACCGAGCCGCGCGTCCTGGGGGTGATCGACTGGGAGTTCTGCACGCGCGGCCACCCGCTGGCGGACTTTTGCACCCTGACGCACGGCCACCCCCCCTCCCTCTCCCCCGCCCGGACGGACTGTACGGCCTGGTATGCCGACCTGGCCGGCTGGGACCCGACCGGCGACCTGGCCTGGGGGGACGCCTTCGTCCTGTTCCGGACGGCCGTGCTGACGCAGACCGTGCAGGCCCGGGAGGCCGGAACGAGCCGAGCCCAGGACCCCCTCCCGCTGGCTCGCGCGGCCTGGGCCCGCGTGCAAGGGCTGAGTCGACTGTGATGGAGGCTGCTGCATGGCCATTGGGGCCCAGAGACGGGATGGGGGGCGCATGGAAGACGACAAAGTCCGAGTGCCGTGGACCGTCTGTCCGCATGAAAGGAAGCAGCGGTCATATTATTCGGTGACCACACAGAGTCGCAACAACAACGACGACAGGCAGCACAGCAAGTACAGCAAGAGATATAACCAGAGAAAGAACCGCCATTATCAGCTAGCATCCTCCGCGATAATATATATCCGACAGTCAAGCTGTATCTGTCTTCAGAACTCGCATAGAATCAGGAACTTCTTTAATTTACGACGCCTGTCGGGCTGGTTTGATAATTTCACCGTAATATAAATCTTAAGGTCACTATTGAAGCGACTGTCCCAGCAAATATGTCAGCAAATCTTTTTATCCAGCCAGAACTGAGGGGGTTCATTCCTGGTATATATAACAAAATCTGTGGGCTGACCCTCAAGAATAAACCCTAATAAAAAAAAGCCCTAAAACACCCGATTACAAAAAATATATATAAAAGAGCCCGGTGACTGAGAAGCCTATAAAGAACCAGAACACAAGTGGGCAGGGAACAGAGCCTTTCACGTGTATAAGAGATAAGAAAATATTTACCGGCGTTGCTATCTTCACTATCCCCGGTGTCTTCAGAAAATATAATAAGATTAATATATTTAACAAGAATATTACTCTCCCTGTGGTGTAAGTTCACAGAGAGTGATCTGTGAATAGAAAGCTTCAGTGTCTGCTGCTGTGAAATAAAAGAGTCTGGTAATATGGAGTAAACTTTTATAACTAAGAGACCGAGTCAGATCATGCCCACTGGATAAATAATCCAATACCCAGCCTGATCCCCGATGGAGATTGTCAACTGCTCAGCGTCAATAATCGCGCTGGCGGCGGGGGCACCAGTAGTACCAGTAGTACCAGCACCAGAATCAACACCAGCGCCAGTACCGGCCAACAGCCGCCCCAGCTGAACTAAGAAATCCCCCGCCACCGGATATGCGATGAAACCGATCCGTTTGGGGGGGAAGGGGTCCAGGCCAACGCCATCTATCTCTGCGCTAGTGGCAACAAGATTACTTTTTCTTAAAAAAAAGAAACCCTAACCTTCGCCGTCCTCACCACCGGGCGGATGGATGCGTGCTGGAAGTTGCTACATTTGACTCAACAGGGTACTCGGAGAGTATCTACATTGCCTGTTGTCAGTCCCGTTTGTCGTTTGTTGCAGGACACCCCGGTGGAACCCTCGATCAATCCTGGTGCAGTGATGGCAACGAAACAAACGGCTTCAATGGACAAATTCAACTACGACTAGGCAGAGAAAATGAGAGAATTGAAACCCGTCCCCCGTCGTGGGCGCTGTCTCTGATCGTTGGGATACAGATCTACAGAGTCTACTCGCCAGTCAGGCGGACTGCAACATCATGGGTAAGCAGAACTGCAGGGTTGCAACATACTACATCTAGCTCCTGGGGACTGACAACAACGCCACGGTGGGGACCGTGTAGGCAACACAAACGAGCCTCCCTGCTCGGTCTAATACGCTTCACTCGTTCTCCTCCACCCCGATCACGGTCGACTTGAACTTCCGCGCCGGAAGCCTGCGGTTGAAGAGGATGTCGCTTTCACGGTACGAGCGGTGCTTGAGCTCCGGCAGGAAGAAGTAGGCCATGACCCAGCAGACGGTCGCGGTGCCGGCCCAGACGTAGCCGCACTTGCCCGCCAGGTTCCATCCGGTCGTGTTGAGCATCTTGGAGGACAGGTAGATCATGGGGATCTCCGCCACGTAGTAGCCCGCGCGCCCGACGGCGGTGCTCAGCGCGCGCAGGCGCACGGACGAGGTCTCGGAGATGATGGTGTACGAGATCGGGCCCTGGGTACCGGCAAACACGAAGGAGATGACGACGCCGAGACACGCCTGGGCGTAGTTGGTATGGTGGTTCTGGGGCACCGAGGCGCAGATGCCGAGAATGATGAGCAGGGTGATGTTGGTGGCGGTGCCCCAGAGATAGATGGTGCGCCGGCCGAACCAGGTGGTCAGCAGCCAGGACAGCCCGTTGGCGACGAACTGCAGGCACGAGTTGATCAGGTTGAGCTGGAAGGCCATGTTGGGCGAGATGCCGGCCTCTATCACGGGGGTCATCGTCAGTCGAGGCCGTTTCTTAGGGCACGCGGGGGGGGAACTGCCACTCACGCTCGAAGAAATAGGTCGCCTGGTTGGCGATCAGATTGCCGGCAAAGTTCTGGGACGCGTAGATCAGGCAAGTGATGATCGTACGCCGCAGATCAGTCCCCCTCAGCAGGTCCAGGAGGGTCGGGGCACCGCCCATCTCGGCCTCAATCTGCACGGTGCGCTCCATCATGGCCAGGCTCTGATGCGCCTCCTCCTGGGACGTGGCGCCGAGACGCTTGATGGAGCGGAGCGCCTGCTCCTTGCGACCATGCCGGATCAGCCACCAGGGGGACTCGGGGGCGAGGAAGATGAGGATAAGAAGGGGCGTCTGGGACGGGTCAGTCAGTCAGTCAGTCAGTCAGTCAGTCAGTCAGGATCCGGGCGAGGGAGGGAGCGGACTCACGGGGAAGATCCACTGCAGGGCCAGGGGCATGCGCCACGCCCACTGATCCGACCGGTTATTGTAGGCATAGGTGGCCCCGGCGACGATGATGGACCCGATCGACCTGCTCATCTGCAGCGTCGCCGTGCAGGCGGCGCGCAGGGAGAGGGGGACGATCTCACTGGCATAGGCGGGGGAGTTGGCGATGAAGAAGCCCCAGGGCACGCCCTCGAACGCCTGTCCGATCACCATGACGGCGAGGGAGTCGGCGAAGAAGGAAATGAAGATGGTGGCGTTCATCATCATCAGGGCCAGGATGGTCGTCCAGCGGTAGCCCAGACGGTTGGTGACGGGGCCGGCCAGGAACACCCCGATGAACGCACCGCACTGCCCGGACTGGAACAGGGCACTCTGCCAGCGCGTGGGGATGGTCCAGTCGCCGTCGACATGGACCCCGTACTTTTTTTGAAACGCTTTCAGGGCGACGAAGTTGGTGTTCAGGAACATGTCGAACGATTCCATGACCTAGGCAAGGGGGGGGGGTGCGGTCAGCGATCAATCGCGCAGTCCCGGGGGGAAGGGATTAGGGGAAGGGGAAGGGGGCAACCCACGATGGTAAAGCACATGGTGAACGCCCACAGGCAGGCCCAGGGGTGCTTCTTGGCCGCCTCCCATACGCCCAGCTGATGCTCGCGGTTCTCCCCATCGACGGCGTCGTGCAGGAGGTCCGGATTGTCCAGGACCTCGGAATGATGGATGTTGCTCTTCTCGCCCTTCTGCTCCTGGTGCAGCTCCTCGTGGGCCTTGGTGTCCGCCGACATTTCTTTGGATGGATGGATGGATGGATGGATTGGATGGGTCCGTGTCTGGACGAAGGGAGTAGGAAACCAGGCGTCGGGGACACAAGGGGCGGGCGTGCGGGTCTTATATACCCCTGACGGGACGGCCTCTTGGGGGGGGGGGGGGGTTTGGAGGGGGGGACTGACAAGGACGCGACGTCGTCCCACCGGGGATTTGCCTGTTTGCCCGACGGTCGAAGCGAGGTCGCACAGGCGACGATTACCGGAAGCAGGCCAGGCACCGCAACCAGTCCCAGTCGACCCAAGCAGGGCTAGCGGAGGGGGGCGCTGGCGCGCAGGCCGCTCGTGACGGGCACCGAGGGCTGGAGGTCTCACCGGCCGGGGGGGGGGGGGGGGTGGTGGTTGGTCACAGGAGAGAACTGGTCGGCCACGTGTCTGATGGGCTTGTCTTTTTTTGGGGGGGGGAGGGTCCCCATGCGGGGTCCCCAGACTGGCGTGGTCTGTGGGAGCTGGTGGTGCTTGTCGGAGCTTGTTTGGTGTCTGGCCACGAGGCTGACTGACAGGCCGGTGGTGGTTGGTGGAATCCGGCACGCCCCGAGGGCAACAGTCCGGGTTGGGCGCCCCGGCCGATTGGTCCGTTCTGGCCTGTCCAACCCAATCTGACCGACTCTGATGGTTGGTGGAAATGCGCGGGGGCGGACTAGCGCGGGGGTCCCAATCTCCGGGGACCTGGGGGAGGGCGGGCGCGCGAGGTGACATGGGGCCGGCCAGCCGGAAAAGAGCCATGCCGCCCTCCAACCAGCCTGTGCTGTCGCATGGTGCCGGGGTCCCCGTGATGGGCCCACCTGCGTGTGACGGCCCCAGCCCTGGCCAGACCGACTGGAGCAGCCGCGTGGATGCGGGCTGTCAGACGCGCGAGAGGCCCGAGGGAGGTGGCGTTCCGGGCGACAGCGCAGCCGGATGGATGGATGCATCTGATCACCCGTTCCCGCGGCATGTGACTGGGTTATCAGGGTTTAGGGTTTAGGGTTTAGGGTTTAGGGTTTAGGGTTTAGGGTTTAGG